>NC_137897.1:93624061-94224061 GCF_963455335.1 Martes martes
TAATTGTTCTAAGGAGGCAGTACTAAAATACAGGCTAGAATAGAAAAGTTAACTTTGTGTAGCTGTGAGATGCAATTTTCTCTGTTTTTCCTTGGCAAAGATGATGCTGTGACTGGGGAGCCTTCTCAGAGTGACAGATCTGTGTGGGCTGAAGCCCCAGTTTGATCATGAGGGGGCGGGAGATGGAAATTTCTTTCTCTTCTCTATGATGGTTTCTGATGAAGTTCTGGGAGCTATTGTTGGGGAAGTGATGTAGGCCTCATTTTTCAGCAGAACATAATGGAGCAAACAGCACCCAAAACATGTTTTTGCAAGAGGGGCAGAGGGCAGGATGGGCCAAAGCAGGGGAAATAATTGATTGGATAATGCAGGTTTGTTGGCGCTGTGGCCTGCAGAAATGTTGCATCCAGTAGCAAACCCAGTTGCCTCACTCTGTGTTCTCATTTTCTAAAGACTTTCCTAGATGCCAGGGTGAATTGAGGTAAGATTCCGCTTCTCAGTTTGGGGGAGGGGACGGTTAAACAAAAATGGACGGAGGGGCGCCTGGGTGGCTCAGTGGGTTAAAGCCTCTGCCTTCGGCTCAGGTCATGATCCCAGCGTCCTGGGATCGAGCCCCGCATCGGGCTCTCTGCTCAGCAGGGAGCCTGCTTCCTCCCTTCTCTCTCTGCCTGCCTATCTACCTACTTGTGATCTGTCTGTCAAATAAATAAATAAAATCTTTAAAAAAAAAAATAGGCAGAGATGACTGGCCCTTGGCCCGCTGTGAACTTGGCAAAATGTGTCTGTTACTTTTCCATCTTCCTATTGGTTTTCCCTCTTCCCACTTGGTCTTCTCCCCTGCGCAGTCTAGAATCCTCCTCTGTTAAGTCTCTAATGAGACCCCAGTAGTCACTTGTAGGGAGAGGGGGGTATGCCTGGGATGCAGAGATGGTGTGTCTGTCTCCAGAACAGTAGGCAGCAGCCGAAGCATGATATCCTGAGGATGTAGCAAATTCTTGCTCATTATGGGCCGTTGTGTATGCCCAAGGATACGAATTAAGGGACTTACTCATTAGCAGGAATTTATGCTCCTCCTGAGGGCCCATCTGTTCTGCTGAATGGACAAGGTGCAGACATATTTTGAAAGAATAGGGAAATAATGAAAGTGGAGATGAAGAAAAATGATCTCACGGAGTTTGTTTAGGTTGGAGTCAGTGGGGGAGATATTTGTATCTACAGGGTAAAAAAAATAATTGCTAACACTTATTGAGACCTTACTATATGCCAAGTATTTTATATAAAGTTCTCGTCTGATTCTCATGATAAGCCTATGATATGAGGTAGGTAGTTTCATTATTCACATTTAAAAAATCATTTTTTAAAAAGATTATTTATTTATTTATTTGACAGAGAGAGAGAGAGAGAGAGAGATCACAGGTAGGCAGGGAGGCAGGCAGAGAGAGAGGGGGAAGGAGGCTGCCCGCTGAGCAGAGCGCCCGATGCGGGGCTCGATCCCAGGACCCTGAGATCATGACCTGAGCCGAAGGCAGAGGCTTAACCCACTGAGCCACCCAGGCGCACCAAAAAATTATTTTAAGAAAGATTTATTTATTTGAGAGAGAGAGATAGAGGACTGAGGGAGGGGCAGAGGGAGAGGGAGAGAGAAGCTCAGGCAGACTCCATGATGAGTATGGAGCCCGATGTGGGGCTTGATCTCCATGACCTGAGCCGAAACCGAGTTGGGTGCTTAACCAACTGTGCCACTCATTATTTGCATTTTAAATACTGGTAACATGAAGTAAAATTGCCCAAGGACACGGTGTTGGTAAGTGATTAAACTAGGGGTGGATTGATTGATTCTCTCTCGCTCTCTTTTTTTTTAAAGGTTTATTTTATTTTTTTTTTTTAAAGATTTTATTTATTTATTTGACAGACAGATCACAAGTAGGCAGAGAGGCAGGCAGAGAGAGAGAAGGGAGGAAGCACGCTCCCTGCTGAGCAGAGAGCCCGACGCGGGGCTCGATCCCAGGACCCTGGGATCATGACCCGAGCCGAAGGCAGAGGCTTTAACCCACTGAGCCACCCAGGCACCCCGATTGATTCTCTTTTTATTACGGTGTTGGTAAGTGATTAAACTAGGGTGGGTTGATTGATTCTCTTTTTATTGTGGTAAAAATACATAACATAAAACTTAACCATCTTAACTGCTTTGAACCAGGATTTATTTTTAATTTTCTTTTTAAAATCATCATTCAGTGAAGGTGTTCTTTTTTGGTGTGCACTTCTATGAATTTTAACCCGTAAAGAGATTCATGAAGCTCTCACTGCGATGAGGACACAGAAGAGTTTACTCTCCCCTGAAAACTTCCTCCTCCTCTTCCTCTACACACTCTCTTCCCTCTTCTGTCCCCTAGAAAGCGGTGATCGATTCTTCTTCACCATACTTTCCTCTTTTCTAGAATGTCATATACATGGAATCATGCAGCATGTAACCTTTTGAAACTGGCTTCTTTTCCTCAGCAAAATTCTCTGGAAATTCACTCAAGTTGTTGCACGCTCATTCCGTTTTCTTGCCAAGTAGTATTCCATTGTATGGATATACCACAGTTTGTTTATCCAGTCATCTGTTAATAGCCATTTGCTTTGCTTCTGATTTGGGGCAGTTATGAGCAGAGCCTCTATAAATATTCTTGTAGAAGTTTTGCTGTGAACACCTATTTTCTTTTGGGTAAACACCTAGGAGGGGTTTGCTGGGTCATACAGTTAAGTGTATGTTTAATTTTTTAAGAAATGGTCAAATCATTTTTCAAAGAGCCTATGCAGTTGTGCTTTCCTACAAGCAGTTACATGGGAGAGTTGATTGCATCTTGACCAACTTTTGGTATTGTCAGTAGTTTTTAATTTTAGTCATTCTGATAGGTAGGTAGTGATACTTCATCATGGTTTCAATTTGCATTTCCCCAATGGCTAATCACGTTGAACATAATTTCTTTACTTCTTTTGCAATTCAAGTATCTTCTTTGGTGAAGTGTCTGGTCACGTCTTTTACACATTTTAAAATTGGATTATTTGTTTTCTTACTGTTGAGCTTTGAGAGTTCTTTATACATTCTGGATATAAGTCTTTTGTCAGATATGCGATTTGCAAGTATTTTCTCCTTGTCTGTAAGTGTCTTTTTATGCTCTTCACAGAGCTTTCGCAAAGAAATCGTTTTTCATTTTAAATTTTGTAAAGTGCACTTTATCCGTTTTTTCTCTTATGGATCATACTTTTCGTATCGTACCTAAGAACACTTTATAAGAACAGAAAGCAGATAGGAGATTCCCTAGGAATATTGTTCCTGCATCATTTTTAAAAATAATTCCTTTACGGAGGCATATTTTACATGTCATAAGTCACCCTTTTAGAGTAATACAGTTCAGTAATTAAAAAAATAAATTTCCCAATTTCTCCAACCATCACCATGAGTAGTTTTAGAATATTTTCACCACCCCAGTAGATCCCTCATGCATATAAACTATTTATCTCCATTCATCTCTAACTCCCCTCTGGGAAACTTTGGCAAATTTTTTTTTTTTTTAAGATTTTATTTATTTATTTGAGGTAGAGCGACTGCAAGCAAGACAGAGCACACACAGCAGGGAGGGGCAGCAGGAGAGGGAGAAGCAGGCTCCCCGCTGAGCAAGGAGCTTGACAGGGAGATGGAGCCCAGGACCCTGGGATCACACCTGAGACGAGGGCAGACATTTACCTGACTGAACCACCCAGGTATCCCCAGATTTTCTACAGTTTCTTCCAGCACCCATTTTTGCTTTTTATTTCTTAGTTCATTTCAAAGTAAGTTCTGTGCCTAATATAGGGCTTAACATCAGCACTGCAAGATCAAGAATCACATGCTCAACTGACTGAGGCAGCCACGTGCCCCAGCATCCTTTTTTAATTTAACAATATAAAAAATTGTAAAAAATAAAATGAAATGTACCATCTTACCATTTCTAAGTGTACAGTTCAATAGTGATAAGTATACTTACATTATTATGTGACCAATTTCCAGAAATTTTTCTTGCAAATCTGAAACTCTATACCCATTAAGCAACTCCCCATTTCCCCTTTCCCCCATTTACTGCCAGTCACCATTCTATTTTTTTGTTTCTTTGAATTTGACTACTATAGATATCTCATATAAGAGGAATTTAATAGTATATATCTTTTTTGTGACTGACTTACATCACTTAGCATAGTATCCTCAAGTTTTATCTGTATTATATAGCATGTGTCAGAATTTACCTCCTCTTTTTAAAAAACATTTTATTTATTTATTTATAAGATTTTATTTATTTATTTGACAGAGAGATCACAAGTAGACAGAGAGGCAGGCAGAGAGGGAGGGGGAAGTAGGCTCCCCGCTGAGCTGAGAACCTGATATGAGGCTTGATCCTAGGACCCTGAGATTATGACCTGAGCTGAAGGCAGAGGCTTAATCCCCTGAGCCACCCAGGCGCCCCATGATTTTATTTATTTATTTGACAGAGAAAGAGATCACAAGTAGGCAGAGAGGCAGGCAGAGAGGGAGGGGGAAGCAGGCTCCCCACTAAGCAGAGAGCCCGATGTGGAACTCGATCCCGGGTCCCTGAGATATAGCCTGACCTGAAGGCAGAGGCTTAACCCACTGAACCACACAGGTTCCCCTAAACATTTTATTTATCTGAGAGAGAGAGAGAGAGAGCACGCGCGTGCATGCCCACAAGCAGGGAGGAGGGCTGGGGCAGAGGGAGAGGGAGAAGCAGACTCCCTGCTGAACAGGGAGCTTGATGCCAGACTCATGACCTGAGGGGAATGCAGATGCTTAACCGACTGAGCCACCCAGGAGCCCAGAATTTACCTCCTTTTATTTTATTTTTTTTTAAAGATTTTATTTATTTATTTATTTGACACAGAGAGAAAGATCACAAGTAGCCAGAGAGGCAGGCAGAGAGAGAGATCACAAGCAGGCAGGCAGAGAGGGGGAAGCAGGTTCCCCACTGAGCAGAGAGCCCGATGCGGGGCTCGATCCCAGGACCCTGAGATTATGACCTGAGCCGAAGGCAGAGGCCCAACCCACTGAGCCACTCAGGCACCCCTTACCTCCTTTTAAAGCCAAATAATATTCTATTTTATGTACACATATTTTGCTTATCCTTTCATGTGTTGATGGGTACTTTGTTTTTGTCAGCCTTTGGAGACTTTGACTAAGCTGTGACAAGAGTATATAATATAAATACCCTTTTGAGAACTGCATTACCATTTTTCTTAAAAAGATTGTATTTTCCCCGCAAAATAGCATTTTCAGCTTTTATAACAATAAATTTGCCACATGTGTAGATCTAATTCTAGACTGTTTATTCTGTTGATCTTTTTATCCTTTTGCCAATACCAAGCAACCTTGATTATTATAGTTTTATAACATGTTTTAAATTTGGGTTGTGTCTTTTAACTTTTTTTTTTCAAGGTGTTTTTAAGTACTTTAAATTTTTTTTTATAACCTTTCCACATAGTTTTATTTTTAAATTTTTTACATTTATTTATTTTTTGCATGTAGCTTTAGAATCAGCTTGTCTATATTTATAAAGGTCCTAATGGGATTGAATTAAACTATCACTTAGGGGAGAAATGACATCTAAATTATATTGAGTCTTTGAATTGATGAAAACACTGTCTCTACATTTATTTAGGTTTCTGTTGATTTCTTTCATTTAAATTTTGATGTTTTCAGCATTCATGTCCTGCACATTTTTTGTTGGGTTTATATTTAAGTGTTTCATGGTTTAGAGCTCTTTTAAATGGAATTTAAAAAAAAAATTTCAGTTTCCAATTGTACATTGTTAATATACAGAAATGTGGATGATTTTTTTTGTTGCTGTTGTTAACTGACCTGTTTTACAATCTTACTAAACGTACTAGGGGGCTTTTTTGTGTGTTGTTTGCTTTTAGATTGTTTAGAATTTTGTACGTAGACAAGTATGTTATCAGCAAATAAGGATCATTTAATTTCTTCATTTTCAGTTGGTATGCATGTTATTTTCATTCCCTTTTTGTACTGCCTGGGACGTGAACAAAGGCATCCTTGCCTTATTCCTGATCATATGAGGGAAATCATTTACTCTCTCCATTAGGTGCAATGTTAGCTGTAGATTTTATAGATGCCTTCCTTTTATCAGGTTGAAGAAATTCCCTTCTGTTCTATTCTAGTTTGGTGTGTTTTTAAAAAAGTCACATTTCAATTTTTTTTTTTAATTTATTTATTGGACAGACAGAGATCACAAGTAGGCAGAGAGGCAGGCAGAGAGAGAGGAGGAAGCAGGCTCGGAGCAGAGAGCCCGATGCGGGGCTCAATCCCAGGACTCTGGGATCATGACCTGAGCCGAAGGCAGAGGCTTTTAACCCACTGAGCCACCCAGGTGCCCCTAAAAAAGTCACATTTTAATACTGAATTTTGTCAAACGCTTTTTCTACATCGATTGATAAGATAATGTGATTTTCTCCTTTAAGCCATTTAATATGTTGGATTACACTGATTAATTTTAGAACTTGAACCAGACTTATATTCCTGGTATAAACCCCACTTGGTTATAAGAAATTATTTTCATATGTTGCCTGATTGAATTTTCTAGTATTTTGCAGAGGATTTTTACACTTGTAGGCCTGAGGCGTATTGATCCGTAGTTTTCCTTTCTTGTACTATTGTCTGGTTTTGGTATGAGGATGATGTTGAACTCCTAAAATGAGTTGAGAAGTATTCCTTCCTCCTCTGTTTTCTAGTGAAGGTTGTGTAGATTGGCATTTAAATGTTTGGTAGAAATTGCCAGTGAAACTTTCTGGGCCTACAGACATCCACTTTTTTTTTTTTTTTTTAAAGATTTTATTTATTTATTTGACAGAGAGGGAAGTCACAAGTAGGCAGAGAAGCAGGCAGAGGGGGAGGGGTAAGCAGGCTCCCCGCTGAACAGAGAGCCCGATGCGGGGCTCGATCCCAGGTCCCTGAGACCATGACCTGAGCCGAAGGCAGAGGCATAACCCACTGAGCCACCCAGGTGCCCCGGGAGAGGGAGAATCTTAAGCAGGCTCCACACTCAGTGCAGAGCCCAGGGGCTAGATCTCACAACCCTGAGATCATGACCTGAGCCGAAATCAAGAGTTGGGCTTTTAACTGACTAAGCCACCCAAGCCCCACCTGGAGATAGATACCATTTTTTGACAAGTTTCATAACTACGTACTCAGTTTCTTTAATCATTATAGAACTGTTTAGGGGCACCTTGGTGGCTTAGTCAGTTAAGTGTCTGTCTTCGGCTAGGGTCACCATCCCAGAGTCCTGGGGTTGAGCCCTGCATCAGGCTCTCTGCTCAGCGGGGAGTCTGCTTCTCCCTCTCACTCTCCCTGTGTGTTCCTTCTCTCTCTTGCTATCTCTCTCTCAAATATGTAAATTAAAAAAATCTTAAAAAAAAGTATAGGACTGTTTAGATTACTTCATCTTGAATTGAGTTTTGACAGTATGTGGTTTCTGAGAAATTGGTTAATTTTATCTAAGATGTCAAATTTAGGTACATAGAGTTGTTCACAGTATAGCTTTGTTATACTTTTAAAGTTTGTGAGACCTGTAGTAATAGTCCTCTTTCATCCTTTTTTTTTTTTTTAATTTTAAGATTTTATATATTTGACAGAGAGCACAAACAAGGGGAGTGGCAGGCAGTGGGAGGGGGAGAAACAGGCTCCCCACAGAGTAGGGGAAGCTGGATGTGAGACTGGATCCTAGGACCCTGGGATCATGACCTGAGCTGAAAGCAGTCGCTTAACCAACTGAGCTATCCAGGCACCTACCCTCTTTCATTCTTGATATTAATATTTGTTTTCACTCTTTTGTCTTTAAGTTGTATTAGAAATTTTTTAATTTTACTGATCTTATCGAATCATCTAAAAACATCAAGACCTAGGATAAAAGATATAAGTTAATCTAATGAAAGTTGATCAAGTCTTTTAAACAGAAACTATAAATTGTGTTGGGAAAATAAGTAAATGGAAGGATAATATGTTTATGGTTTTTAGAAGTCTGTATTAAAGATGCCAGTTTTCCCTAAGTTGATCTATAGATTGAAAGAAAATCTAATCACGATCCCAGTTCTTTTTATAAAAATTGAGATTGATAAGCTGTTTCTAAAATAAATGTGGAAATATAAATACCCTAAGGTAATTAAGAAAAAATTTTGAAGAATGGGGCAAGAACATTTGTATGCCATCAGAGATCTAGGTTTATAATGTCTTAGGGTATCCCTTAAAATGTAGTGTGGTATTGGTCAAGAATGGAGAAGTAGAACAGAAAACATGAGTCTATGTGTCTATGAGATTCTTATCTCAGAGATACGAGTCTATGAAAGTGAAAACAGTCCAGAAACAAACTCACATATTATATGGAACTTTGACGGATGACTGATTCGGAGTGGAGATCACTCTGTTATGGAGAGACTGTTAAATAAATGAAGCAGGAAACATTGGCTATTCAAAATGGAAACAATATAGATTTCTCTCATGTAGTATATGAATGTTATCTTCAGAAGCATTACTGAGTTAAATGTGAAAAGCAAAACTACATTTTTGAGTTAAAATCATTGGTGAATGTCCTCTTGATTTTCGGGTAGCAAACTATTTTTTAAACATGACATAAAGCACAATTAAAAAACTAATAAGCCTGATAAAATAAATCACAAGTATAAATTTTTGTTAGTAGAAAGGCAACTTCTCAAAAGTGAAAAGATAATCTACAGACTCTGAGAAATGATTTGCAACACATAAAATTAACACAATGTTGGTATCAAGAATATGTAAAGAACTTGTAAAAATCATGAAAAATGATAACCTAATAGAAAAACTGACAGGACATCTGAGTGGCTCAGATGGTTGGGCGTCTGCCTTCGGCTCCAGTTATGATCCCGGGGTCCTGGGGTCGAGTCCAACATCAGGCTCCCTTCTCCTTGGGGAGCCTGCTTCTCCCTCTGCCTCTGCCTCTCTCTCTCTGTCTCTCATGAATGAATCAATAAAATTTAAAAAAAAAAAGAAAAGAAAAATGGACAAAAGACATAAATTTTATACATGAGGAAATAAATAAGGATAATGCGTAAGTGAGTCAACATTACTGGTTATTAGAAAAATTAAAATCAAGACATAAAAGAATATTTTTTACTACTCATTTGAAAATGATTAAGAAGGGGTGGCTGGGTGGCTCAGTCCTTAAGAATCTGCCTTTGGCTCAGGTCATGATCTGGGGTCCTGGGATGGGGCCTGCGTCGGGTTCCCTGCTCGGCAGGGAGCCTGCTTCTCCCACTCCCCTTGCTTGTGTTCCCTCGCTGTCTCTCTCTCTGTCAAATAAATAATAAAATCTTAAAAAAAAAAAAAAGAAAATGATTAAGTTTGACATTGCCAAATATTGATGAAGAGGAGGGTAAACAGTATCTGTATGTTGACGCTACAATTATAAATTGACATAATTATTTCAGAAAACAAATTGGCATTATCTTGTAAAGTTGAATGTTCACATTCACTGTGACCTAGCAATTCTACTCCTTCGTATAGTCTCAAGAGAAATGTCAGTGACTGTAAACCAGGAGTCATGTCCACAAATATTCACAGAAACATCTATTATAATAGTGAAAAACCCAGAAGTAGCCCAAATCCTCATCAAGAAGAGAATGGGTAAATTGTGATATATTGACACAGTAGAATATTATAAAGTATTAAAAATGAATGAAATACAATATGTAATAGTCTGGAAAATCTTAATAATATAGAGGTAAAGAGGTAAGTCTTACAAGATACTCTCCACAGTATTATCCCCATTATATAAAGTGCAAGTCCAAGAAAAATATATTGCTTACTTTTATAAGCATGTATGCAGGCACACATACACATATGAGATAAAATTAAGAAAAAAGTAAAACATGGTAAACATAATCATGAAATGCGAGCTGGTTGTTATCAGTAAGAGGCAGGACTAGGATAAGGAGAGGCAGATAGGTAGAGGTTATTGCTAATGTTCTAGTTCTTAAATTGAGTTAGTGGGATCATGGGTTTATAATATTATTGAAATAACGGATTCAGAAGTAAGTAAATAAAGCAGTGCCTGCATGGAGCAATCATGATGGCAAGTGTTGATTAAGGACCCATTTTTGTACATCCTGGATGTTCCAAACAAATGAACCTTAGACTAGTGGGATTAAGCAATAAGTACATTTTGTAGAATATTTCCACTGGCTTGTTTATTGGTGGAGAAATGTGGAATGAATTATTCTCTACACATTTTATGGAAGCTTTGAAAAAAAATTTGTTGGCAACTACCAAAATTAATGAAAAACATAGTAACTATGATGAAATATAGTTAATGTGTACCCTGCTATTTGATTGGATAGTGGCTAAAATAGACAAGATAACAAGTATAAAATATAAGTACCCTGAGAACCCCACTGGGCCAGTCTTTGCGATGGAATGGTTATCTGTGTAGTTGCAGTGGTTGTATTAAGGACTCAAATGCCCCAGAGCTGCTCTGGCTCAGGGAAAGAAAAATAATATACATATGCACATCTATATGTGTATGTGTGTATATATACTTAAGTTCTCAGAAAACTCCTTCTCTGTCATGTAGATAGGAAAAAAAATTTAACACAAACATTCAATTGGGCATGGAAACTCAGCGTAGCTGCAATTCCAGGTTTTTCTCTGATAATAGAATTTCGACCTTTTTCTGAAAGCTTAATGTTAAGACAGTATCTTCAAGGAGCATTGTCTCAGAGGTAACCGGTTCCTCAGGATCAGTCCTTCTAAAAAGATTGTGGCGATCCAGAAACATCAGCATCAGCTGAGAGCTTGGAGGGAATGGAGGATCTCAGAACCTGTTCCACAAGTACTGTATCAGAATGTGCATTTTTGGGGTGCCTGGGTGGCTCAGTGGGTTAAAGCCTCTGCCTTCGGCTCAGGTCATGATCTCAGGGTCCTGGGATCAAGTCCCGCATCTGGCTCTCTGCTTGGCGGGGAGCCTGCTTCCCTCCCTCTCTGCCTGCCTCTCTGTCTACTTGTGATCTCTCTCTCTCTCTCTCTCTGTCAAATAAATAAATAAAATCTTAAAAAAAAAAAAAAGAATCTGCATTTTTAACAGGATTCCTTTAGGTGTCTTGTGGGTCCATTACTGTCGAAGAAGGAGTTAGTTAAGAGTAGAGGTCCTTCCTTCCCTGGAGGGCCTCAACAGGGGCTGGGCTTCAGGAAGTCTATACACTTACTCAAATTTTATTTAAAATTTTGAGTTTGTTGGCATGAGCATTTTTCTAGATCACACTACTACATGTATACATATATGTATATCTATAAAAAGTATATATATATATATTAAAGATTTTACTTATTTGAGAGAGAGTGAGAGCATAAGTGGGGGGAGAAGCAGAGGGAGAAGCAGGCTCCCTTCAAGCAGGGGGTCCGATGCAGGGCTCTATCTCAGGACCCTGGGATCATGACCTGAGCCGAAAGCAGACGCTCAACCGACTGAGCCACCCGGGCGCCCTCATCCTACGCATATATTTTACTTCTGGATCAGGCCAGACCACTGGAAAGCTGTGTAGTTCCCAGACTTTGTCTAATCGTTTCATTGGGCATGTTCTAGTTTTTTGTCTCCTTTACTTGGCTTTATTGCTAGATATGACTGAGACTATTATAACACTACACAGGTGGCTTCAAGGCCAGATTGTATAAAAGAATCATCGTAGGTGTTTGTAAACTACTGATTTGAGGTACTGCCTGGGCAGAAATATTATTATAACAAGTAGTCATGGTGATTTTGGTGAAATAGGTCCACTCAGGATTAGTTTGGAAAGTTTTATGCTGTCTCATGTTTCTTTCTTAAAATCTGCTGGGTTTTTATTTCTTCAGGCTTTAGTACCTGGAAAAGCTTTATTTCTTCTGGGTAATTGATATGCCGTAACCGTATGAATAGTATATAAGTTAACATGTATCCCTCATGAACTTATAAAAACTACACTTGTGACCTACTCTTTTTTTTTTTTTTTACTTGTGACCTACTTTTGACAATAGTCTAGAACCTTCTGTTTTACACTTTTGTGTTATCTTTGCCTTCAATTTATTTTGAATTTTTTCCTTCAATTTATTCTTCTCAGTTATTGTACCTTAATTGTCTATTTTTCAGTTGCTTTCACTTCTTTTGAATGAGGTAGGCTATAAATTAAAACAAACAAGTAGATCTTTAAATAATTACTTATTTATTAGACCTGTGTAAACCTGTTCACTGTTAACATTCTAAAAAAAATTTTATTTATTTATTTATTTATTTATTTATACCCTTAGGAGAAGGGTGGTGGACTTTTCTGTAAAGCAACTTGTTTTTTCCTTTTTCTGAGTTTGCTTCTGAAAGGTATCTTAGATTCTGTCATTCAGTTTATACTAAAACAGAATGGCTTTGAAATCGTGGCCCACTCATGCAAATCAAAACCACAACGAAATAGGACTTCTCATCTACTAGGATGGCTATAAAAGAAAAGACAGACGACAAGTGTTGGTGAGGATGTGGAAAAATTAGGACCCCTTATACATGCTCTTCAAAATGTAAAATAGGGGGCGCCTGGGTGGCTCAGTGGGTTAAAGCCTCTGCCTTCGGCTCAGATCATGATCTTAGGGTCCTGGGATCGAGCCCCACATCGGGCTCTCTGCTCAGTGGGAAGGCTGCTTCCTCCTCTCTCTGCCTGCCTCTCTGCCTACTTGTGATCTCTCTGTTAAATAAATAAATAAAATATTAAAAAAAAAAAAAGAAAGTAAAATGGCACAAGTGCTTTGGAAAACAGTCTGGCAGTTCTTCAGAAAGTTAAGCACAAAGCCAACATACAATCAGGCAATTCTACTACTAGATATATACCCAAGAGAAATGTAAACATGTCCACATAAAATTATTATGCCTGCATATTTAGAGCAGCATTATTCATAAGTCATAATGACCAATAAGCCAATAAGTCATAATGACCCAGGTGTCCATCAAGTAGTAAATGGAGAAACAGACTTTATATTCATATAATAGGATATTATTTGGCCATAAAACAGAAGGAAGTATTGACACATGCTACAACATGGATGAACTTTGAATATATTATGGCATGTGAAAGAAGCCTGACATGAAAGGCCACATATTACACGATTCCATTTGTGTGAAACATCCAGAACAGGAAAATCTACAGAGATAGAAAAGTAGATTAATGTTTGCCCAGACCTGGGGTTTGTTTTTGGGGGTGATAAAAATATTTTGTAATTAGATAGAGGTGATGGATATACAACTGTCTGTATATAGTAAAAACCATTACATTATATATTTTATTTTTTTTTTAAAGATTTTATTTAATCATTTGAGAGAGAGTGACAGAGAGAGCACAAGCAGGGTGAGAGGCAGAAGCCAACTCCCTGCTGAGCTGGGAGCCCGATGTGGGGCTCAATCCCAGAACCTGGAGATCATGACCTGAGTTGAATGCAGATGTTGAACCATTCTGAGCCACCCAGGCACCCTACATTATATCCTTTAAAAGGATAATTGTATGGTATATGACTTACATCTCCAGGATACTTAAAAAACTGTGGTCCACAACCCTTTCACTGGCACGCATGACTTTTTTTTTTTTTTTTAAAGATTTTATTTATTTATTTATTTGACAGAGACAGAGCCAGAGAACCCAAGCAGGGAGAGCAGCAGAGGGAGAGGAAGAAACAGGCTTCCTTCTGAGCAGGGAGCCCAACGTGGGGCTCAATCCCGGGACTCTGGGATCATGACCTGAGCTGAAGGTAGATGCTTAACTAACTGAGCCACTCAGGTGCCCCTAGCATGCCTCTTCTTGTTACCTGCTTCATTTTTCCCCCCATGGTTATCATGGTTTGACCATTTTTTCATATTACAAGTGGCATTCATACACTCATTAATTATTGTTCTGATTTTTTTTTTTAAATCACAGGCATAGGTATTATCAATACGATTTCTGTTCATCATTAAGTAGCCAGTGTTTCCAAGTGGAGCTTATACAATTGCTGCTAAAGTTAAGAAACTTGATGTTTTTGTAAATTTGTTTAGTCTTTTTATGGGGGAAATGTATGATATATATTAGGTTGTTGAAAGTAGTAAGAAAGATCCCAGACTTTTTTTTTTTTTTAAAGATTTTTATTTATTTATTTGACAGATAGAGATCACAAGTAGGCAGAGAGGCAGGCAGAGAGAGAGAGAGGAGGAAGCAGGCTCCCCGCTGAGCAGAGAGCCGGATGCGGGGCTCGATCCCAGGACCCTGAGATCATGACCTGAGCCGAAGGCAGAGGCTTTAACCCACTGAGCCACCCAGGCGCCCCGATCCCAGACTTTTTATTACTACTGTTGTGGACCCCTGGGTGTTAGGAGCCCTTAGATTATGAATCGGCACCTTAAAACCGTTATTCTAAATTCAAGAATAATTTTAGAATTCGACAATGGGGTAGGCATGAGATTTTCAGTCTGAGTGTAGTTGTGCTGGTAACCAACTCTATCACCTTGTTCAAGACAAGTTTCTTTTTTGTTGGCTTCTATATTGTCATCTTCAATGTGGGCGCGTTTTCACCTTGTAGGATTACGAGAATCACATGATCAACTTTGAATACGAACTATGTGTTAGACCCTTTTCATAGACCTATACTCCTTCATTTAATCTTCCAAACTACCCTCTTACATAGGGATTGTTCTTGCCCCCTTTACATATGAATAAATTAAGCTCAGTGAGGTTCCCGTCATTCACTTAAGATATATCTGAAATGGAACTTGAACTTGATCTTTTGGAGTTCAGGGTCCAAATTTGTAATGAATCTGCATTACCTAGTATAGGACATTGAGTCTTACGGATTAATGTAACAAAAATTAATTTCTTGTCCTGCCTATACAGTTTTGGTTGCTTGCGGGTCTGATTCAGGTCAGCAGCATTCCAGACCCCGGGCTGACGGAGGAACTGCCGTCTCTAGCATTGAGGGCCCTCTTGCCATGACAGAGTGAGTGATGTATGATGCACTGGCTCTTGGAGCCTCGAAACGACCCAGGTCACTTCAACCTGGGCATTGTTGACCAAAGCTGGCCCCTTGGCCATCCCTAATGTGTGTATGTGTGTAGGGAAAGCAGTCCCACTATGTGAGAAGGAAGAGAAATAAGAATATTGGGTGAGCCGCACTAATGACTACATTTTTCAAATGTGTTTATTGATATAACACTCTTAATATTATGCCTTTGAATATTATTCTTACCTAAGAAGTTGTTATTAGGACTGTTGTGATGACTGAAGATTGTTCTTACCTAAGAAGCAGTGAGGTAGATTTATGTTCACATTTTTTGGGGACAGTCCCTTTTATAAGTCCTACGTAAAGTCTGAATATATGCTACAATTTATAATTAAAAATATAGAGTGATATGTAAATAAAACAATACAACAAATGAATAACGATCTGAGCTGTGCTGTTGAAACGGATATATTTTAATGTGGTTTTCTTGTCCTAGAAGGGTAAGGTTTTTACCTTCCTGAAATACATTAAAAGAAAAAAATGACATTAGAAGGAAAGAAAGTACAACATATGGGATTATATATAAATTGGAACGAATGCCATAAACATTTTAAAGAGGTTTGCTATGCCTTTTGGGCGTGGCTGATTTCAGAGTAATTTCCTGCATGTGATTGTTGCAATGCCTAACGCAGCCATTTGTAATGTTCAAAGTGCTCCTACAGAATTAAAGGAACCGATGCATATGAGAGAGCTTTCTGGAAACGGTAAGCATTTTGCAAATTTAAATATTTTTCTTCCTATTGTCACATGATCTCTTTTGATCCTTCTGATTATCCTGTGAGGTACACCCAATACTGTGTACGTTACTCTAGTTTTCACTGTCCTTACTGGTAGTGGAGGAAGCTCAGAAGTATTAAAGTACTCTCCATGATGAGGTGGTTTGTAAACCGAGGACTTGGGGCCAGAACTCCAGTCTGTAACTCTTAGGTCAGCCCTGTTCCCACTGTACCCTGCTTCCTCTTCGGTCACATTTTTGGGTAACTTAAATGTAGCCAGGAGAAATGAAATAATTATCCATTGAAAGAGGAAAAGATCATTTTCAATTTCCCAAGACACAGCTGGCATTGTGCATGCACCCAAGTCTAGGAACAGAGGCTACTACCCTCTGATGAGGAACTCTGGAAAGGCTGGAATCATTCTAAGGGCTAACATTAATGGCGAGAAAATGGTCTTTCCAAGGGGCCAATTAGTGGCTTGGTAGGCTGGAGTATTTCAAAGAATGTCATAGCTCAAGGAAGCCGAGGAAAGGTAGTTATGCCTGCCTTGAAGAATTGTGCAAAGTAGGTTAGCAACATTGCTTCCATTTTCGTGAAAGAGAGTGCCTTTCTAATTTTAGAGTCTTTTAAGAGGTAGGTTGGCTTTTGTGTGAGGGGAAGCTTTTCTCAGCGCTCGTTTTGAGAGGTGCCTGTGAAAGCACTTTATATCCTGTTTGGAAAAGGAAGACAATGTGGTAGAAATGAAATGAAATGAAAAATGAGTTTGCGTAAAAAGTTATCTTTCCCAGAAGAGACAGCGGAAATAGGGCTCCACAGCCATAGTTACTACTTTTTCCCTAAGTTACAGAGATGTGTGTTATCAGTTCAGTGCAGGTATTGGGTTCCTTTAAATGTAATGTGTCTCCTGAAGTTATACAGGAGGAAGTATTTATTTAGCTGATCATTCTAGAAGGGACAAAGGCTTTCTTTTAACTCCTGGAGATGGTGGGTATTCCCCAGCTTCTCATCTCCAATGTAACTTATTTTGTAAATTCCAATTTTCAGAACATTAAAATGTAGTTTATAAAATGATCTTTTATTTTTTTAACCCACTTTTTCCTCTGGTAAACAGCAAATATGCCAAGGGCAAATGCCCCCCTAAAGAAAAGAAGGGTTCCTCCAAGGGCCTGAGGTCTCTTTAAAGGTAGGTCATTGTGTGTAGCTTTAAGTAACTGAGGTTGAATTTTGTCCTGAGAAGCCACTTTTCAAACTTTGCTTTAATTGAAGAATTTATATATATTTTGAAATTAAGAATTCTGTCTATAAAGATGAAGGCCATGGGGTGCCTGGATGGCTCAGTCGTTAAGTGTCTGCCTTCAGCTCAGGCTATGATCCCAGGGTCCTGGAATCCAGCCCCGCATGGGCTGTGGGAAGCCTGCTTCTCCCTCTCCCTCTCCCTGTACTTGTGTTCCCTCTCTTGTGGTCTTTTCCTCTCTCTGTCAAATAAGTAAATAAAATTTAAAAAAAAGGTTTAGAGATATCTGGGATCTAAGATTATAAAATTACCAGGTGATCTGGTTGAGAGTCCTAGAAGGCCAGGATTAGATTAGATTAGAATTGAAGGTGGTCTTTTCAGGGCCAAAGGCAGTGAGATTCTCCTGAATGGGGAGTGTGCAGAGAGATCACAAATATAAGGAGGGAACTGAATGAATGGTCCTAATGAGTATTTAACATATGTAGTTCCATTAAAGCCTCACAAATGTGATGGAGAGTCCATATTTTGTAGAAGAAATAATAAGGTCAGATAGAAATTTGTCGATAGGCCCAAGACCACATGGCTAAATGCCAATCTACTTTTTTTTTTTTTTGAAGATTTTATTTATTTATTTGACAGAGATCCCTAGTAGGCAGAGAGGCAGGCAGAGAGAGGGAAGCAGGCTCCCCGCTGAGCAGAGAGCCCAACACCGGGCTCGATCCCAGGACCCCGAGATCACGACCTGAGCCGAAGGCAGAGGCTTAACCCACTGAGTCACCCAGGCGCCCCACAAATCTACTTTCAAGCCCAAATTTTATGAGACCTTCAAAACCTGTGCTCATTTTACTATACCTAAATGTAGGTTCAAAAAGACCTCAGGTGAAGTCTTAGTAGGTGGAGTTATTAACAGAAACCGAGGGTATCAAAGCTTTCCCTAACATTTCAGACCAAAGACAACCAGACCCTCTTACCTTGAGGCCCAAGCACCGAACTTAAAGCTCCAAAGCTCCGGAGGCGATGAAGCCGAGAGTGTATGCAGGCCAGGCTCCCTTGCGGGCCAGTCAGCCATATCTGACTTGAAGTTACACAGACTTCCGTGGCCCGGTCAGCTAATGTTAGAGTGACAGAGGGCAAATCATCATGATCTTTGGACATGTGTGACCTCTAAGAACTCTTCTGTTTATTTCGTTCATCGGGGGTTTGTGCTCGGCATTGTAAGAGTCATGTCCTGCACAGGTCGATGTATAGGAGGAACCTCTATAGGACAGATTTGTCATTTATTAGTATTGGCCACTCTGCTTCTAGATTCCCATAGGATTTATGTCCATTAACATCCGGCTTGGATGGAACTTCGTAATTCAATAAGTAAATTCATTATATGATATTTTCCTTTTTGTCTTCTCACGAGAGTATGCAACTTGTTTGTTTCATGTACTGTGGTAACTCCTAGAACGCGTGCTTTGCATAGAGATCAGTAAATGATAGTTCCGTGAACATAAACACTGCGGGCCTACAATGATTCTTGTCAGTCCTTTTACCCATTCAGTTCTTTCGCCTGTTCACCGCTCGAGTTATTTTTTCTTTTCCACTTCTTTGCTCTTCTTGAACCTCCAGTCTTTGCAGTAAAACATGCCATCTCCTACACTGCAGAAAAAAATAGAAGGCGTCAGATGGGAATTTCCTCAACCTCTCTCTCCAACCCACAAACTTTTATTCGCTTTCATCTTTTCTTATTTCTCTGCTGTTAACAGAAGTGTCAAAGTGTCCCTTTTCTATCTAAGGCCAAGTCCTCTAATTTTTGCTTTGTACCTTGTCACTTCCTGTCATTTCAGGGATTTCTGTTGTATTGGTTAAGATAATGGTTCCTCCTGTAACAGATAAACCTGGAAAGATTATTGGCTTAATAAAATACATTTATGTCTCGTTCAGGTCAAATCCAGTGGGTAACATGGGGCAGGAGTGAACGTTGCTCTGTTTTTTGTGAACTTGGACTAACATAGGCTCTTTCCTCTTCAGCATGAGGTTTCTAGTGTTTCCCTGGGCATAGAGATATCCAGCCAGCAGATGAGGGAAGGGAGAGAATTTAATGCTTGAAAGCTTGTATGGGTCAGATCTGGAAATGGACCGGAACCCAGGCACATGGCCACTTCTAACCATACAGGAGTCTGAGAAATACATTCTTTTTGCATGTCCGACAAGAAAGGAAATGGCAAACATTTAGCCAGTCTCTCTCTCATCCTGTTTAGTTTTGTTTATCTGCCGTGTTTTTACCTTCACCTTCTAGATCGGCTCATTCTATCAGATTTTTAAAGCATGATTAAGTTGCTCCTAATTTTTAGAACAAAACAAACAACAACACTTTCTTTGCATCCCCCTCTGTATTAGTTTCCTAAGGCTGTTGTGACAAGTACCGCAAACTGGGTGGCTTAAAACAATAGAAATCAATCCTCTCACCCTTCTGGAGAATGGAACTCTGAAATCAAGATGTTGACAGGGCCACGCTCCCTCTGAAACTCTACTCTAGCTAGAATTCGTCCTTGCCTCTTCCGTAGTTTCTGGTGGCGGCCGTTTTGATCCTTGGTGTTCTTTTACGTGCTGCTGCGTCACTCTGATCTCTCCTCCTTCCTCATGGCATTCTTCCTGTGTGTGTCTGTCTTCACATGGCATTTTCTTTTTTTTATAAGGACACTGGTCAGTGTGGTTTAAGGGCTTATCCTACTCCTTGACGTGATCCTAATTAATTACATCCGCAGTGACTCTCCAAATAAGGTCACTTTTTGAGGTACTCAGGAGTAGGACTTCAACATATCTTTTTGGGGAACACAAGTCAACCCACAACACCATCTTCAATTGCCCTGTATAATTCTCCCCCTTTCCCCCCGAGAAGTGTAGTCACTATCTGTCACCATACAAAGTTATTATAATATTATTATAATATGTAATTTTGTATATTGTGATATATAATCAGGTTACTTCATTCTCCTCTCCTTAATTCCACACTTGGGGAATGATTTCTCTGTACTCAGTGTCTATACTTTCCAGTCCTCAGTGCACTTAAATAAGCTGTTTACTGTCATCACTCATCTAAATGTACTTTTACTATCTTCCTTGTATAATGCCCAGTAGATACTTTTCTCTCTTTTTAAGAAATATATTTAGTTATTTGAGAGAGAGAGAGCATGTGTGCTCGAATACTTGGGTGGTGGGGGGAGAGAATCTTAAGCAGATGCCCCACAGAGCATGGAGGCCTGACACAGGGCTTGAGCTCACGACCCATGAGATTATGACCTCTTGAAATCACGAGTCAGACGCCTAACTCACTGAGCCACCCAGGTGCCCCTACTTTTTCTCTTTTTTATCTTACTTGTCGTCCTAGACACATTTTACATTACTGGCCACTCCCTTCTCAAACCTCTTTTCCTAGGACTTTGGAGGAACGTCTTGCATTTCTAGGAACTCTTTCTCCTTGTTTCTGCCTCTTCTGCCCATCTCTTAAATATAGCTGTTTTTGGGGTTCCATTGTAGACCCCGTTCTCACGCCATATAATTTCTCAATCTCGTCTGTCCTGATGGCTTAAATTACTCTATGTATGCACATGATTTTGAAATCTCTGTCTTCAGCTCCTACCTCTTTCCTGAGTGTCACACCCATCTTAAGTATCTCCCCTGTAGGTCATCTTGGATGGTCCAAAGCACCTCAAAGCTGAAATTATCTTATTTTCACAACTCCTGATTGCTCTTACTTTTAGTATTGTAGGTATTTCAGTCCAATTAAATTTATTTTGATTTAAGGAATGGGGGTAGGGGTGCACCTTTCTCATATTTCAAATAATTAGCCACATGATACAAACTATTTATTCAATAATCCCTCCTTACCAACTTGCAATGCCACTTTTATCTCAAACACTTTCTGTAGTTTGCTTAGATATATTTTCGTTCTGTTTATTCTCTTTCAGTGATCTGTGTCTACTTTTTCTTTTTCTTTTTTTTAAAGATTTCATCTATTTATACGACAAGCAGGGAGCGTGGCAGGCAGAGAAAGAGTGAGAAGCAGGCTCCCCGCTGAGCATGGAACCTGATATGGAACTTGATCCCAGGACCCTGGGGTCATGACCTGAGCCAAAGGTAGATGGATGCTTAACCACCTGAGCCACCAGGTGCCCCTAGTTTTTCTTTATTAACAAATAGTTTTAATTATGGAACTACATAATATGTCTTAATAGGTGATGAACTTGCTTTTCAATGTTTGACCTATCTCCCCTTTATTCATTCAGTTTCTCATTATCAGTAGAAACCTCTTACCCTGTATGATTTTCATTAGTACCACAAGTGCCCCGATTTTTTCCTACTTATTGTGATTTTGGTACTTTCCTGGACACTGGGGTGTTAATTCCAATGGAAATATTGGAGGAAGGAGAGAGTGGCTTCTGCCAATGTCTCAGTTCTTAGAAGTGCTCTGTGCTGCTACTCTGAGGGGGATGGAAATTTGCAATTATCATATTACCAGCTCTGTAATCCAGCATGTTGCATCTCTGTCTTTCACCCTCAAAAATTTCTAAGAGTGTTAGCAACCCAGTTGCACCCTTTGTTCCTAAGGAGGAGAGTACAAAGACTATTGTGATTTGACTGGGAGCCTTGGGGAAGAGGTTGTGTGTAGAGTGCCACCGTGGGGTATTCCTTGTAAATTTCCTATATAATTTATTTCCATGGCTGATCATTTGTTGGGATTTCCTATATATTCCCTGTCTTTTATTTATTTTAGAGACAGAGAATGCACATGAACCGGGGGGGGGGGGTGTGGGGAAAGGCAGAGGGAGAGGGAGTGAGAGAATCTTAAGCAGGCTCTCTGCCTAGCATGGAGCCCAATGTGGGGCTCGATCCCTTGACACATGAGATCATGACCTGAACTGAAACCAACAGTCGGATGCCCAACTGACTGAGCCACCAGGAACGCCTTCCCTGTCTTTTTAAAAGAAAGTAAACTAAAATCTCTTAAAATATTTTTGTCTAGGGTGTAACATGTATGTATGTATGTCTAGGGTGTAACTTTTATTACGTATGTCTAGGGTGTAACACTTTTATTTTTCTATTAACAAAAAGCAGACTGATCTTTTTGGCCCCAGTCTTGGCACCTTCCCAATAACACTCTTCACAATAGCCAGTGTGATGTGACTGCCTTGTCTCTATCTCCACCCTGGGCTTTGGGCTGAGCTACTAACCCGTGTGTCATCTTTTGGATGCTTCAAAACAAAACTCCTGATCCTTTCTCTGAAACCTCCTTTCCTTCCTGAATTTCTTTTGGAAGATGGCCACCCACCTCCAGAAAGGCACTAATCGGTTTCAGTCATTTCCTTAACTATTCTAACAGCCTCCTAACTGGCTTTTTGGCTTCTACTCTGCTCCTCTCCAAACTATTCTCTACCCAGCAGTTGAGAGAGCTACAGAAAATACAAATCTTATCACATCAAATTTGTGCTTTATCTCTTTAGTGGCCTCACACTGCTGTTGGAATAAATATAAATCATCTCAACATGCCCTGAAAACCCTGACTAGTTTGTCTACCTCTGTACTTCTTCTCCGTTTTCTTCTTTCCCCATGTCCTGTCCACTGACAGTCATGGATACTTTGCCTTCTAGAGATATTCTGAACATAACTATGTATCTCTGCCACTATATTTCTGGTGCCTCCATTTCAAGCTACCATTTTTTCTTCACCTCATGTTCATGTTTTGCCTGACTAACTGGTTTTCCTGATTCTACCCTTATCTTCTTACAATGCAACTGCACACTCCTCTCACAGTAATCTTTTAAACATAGATATGCTCGTGTAACTGCTCTGTTTTTTTTTTTATTCCTTTTGTTTTTGCATAAAACAGCATCTTTTTGATAGAGCACACAGAGCCCTCCATGATCTGGCTCTTATCCCTAAAATTTAAAGCCATGCCCCAGTATTCATTTGCCTTGTGCTCTCACTTTATCAGTAATTATGATAACAATAATGATAATCCCAACTAGTACTAGCACTTACCAATTATTAACCATCTTTAATGTACCATTTCTTTGAACATCTCTAATTCTGAAAATAATCTTTCTATTTATGTGTTAAAGAGCCACTGCTCTAGGTTCAGTATTAATTGGAATGCTGGCTCTTGGCTCTTGGTTTGAAATAAAATATTCTTTATAATGTTAAGTGCTCATCCTTCTATTTGACGTTTACTACACTTGGAATTCAATAAATATCTTTCAATATCCATTTAGAGGGTTATATAGATACTGATGTGGGATATATTATGATTGCTGATTGCTGATATTAAAGGAATTTGAGGAATTAATCTTACTTGTGTTATGGGATTTTAATTTTAATATACTGCTGTATTTGACTGACTATTATTTTATTTAGCATTTTTACATCTATTCATAACTGAGATGGGTCAGTGCCTTATATGTACTGGTGTGTAGGGACATACATATGAATGTTGTCTATCATTTTTGATTTCAGAGTTGTGCTACCCTCATAAAATAAGTTGGTAAGCTTAAAATTGCTTGTTCTGTATCTGTCTCCCCCATTAAATTATAAGCTCCACGAGGTAAGGAACCGTGTTTAGAGATCATCGTAGCACAATATATGGCACATTAAAATCAATGTATAATAATTTGCTGTATGTTATAGGTGGAAAGCTGAGGATCAGAGTGTTGAATCAACTCGCCCTGGGCCATACAGTTAGTAAAGGGCAGAGCTGACCCTCAGGATGTATAAATAGAATCTAGTGGCAGAGACTTGTGTAGGAAGGGAGCATGCATGGGCTGGAAACTTGACTTTGTGGTTAGAATGTTAAAAATGGCAAATCAAGTCTCAAAGTCCTCCACTGACTGTCTTGTCTTGTTCTGGTTCAGACTTAGTTAGGACTCGGAGTCTGTGCAGTTTCTGCTTTATCATGCTGCCTCTCCAACTACTTGGGAGTTCCTCATATATGCAGGGTGACTGCATAATGTATTGTCCAAACTGGGACAATTTTGAAAATGAAAATGGCTGCTATTTATACTTCTGCCTGGGTAACAGAAGTAAATTGGGACTATCTTGGGTACCGGAGCTGTATGGTTTTCCTACCCATGCGTACACGATGTGTTGTCTCTTGTATCTGTTTCTTTGTTCCCCTGTCTGAAATGTTTCCTTCTTCGTCTAACCTACTCTTATTGATCTTTCGAGTGCTTCCTTCTCTGTGAAGCCTTCCTGCTCAGTCTCCTCCTTTCCCCCCAGACTCAGTCAAGTGTTCGAACACTGTGTCTTCAGTACTTCGTGATTATTTCATGCTAGGATTTGTCCTACTCTCTTATAACTGGGTGTTTAGTGGTCCATCTTCCTGATAGACTGTGAGCTTCCTAAGGGGGAGGGAGGGACCTTGTCCTTCTCTTCTTCTGGTGCCTGGCAGTGCTTGGCATGTCATACGTCCTCACTACGTTATTTGTGGAATATGTGAATGCATACATAAATGAATGACCACCAAATAAAAATTTCTCCCTGTCTCAGAGAACTGTTGTTACCTTTTCTCAAGGGAACAGAGCATGAACATATGTTCATGCTTGACACTTGACGTACATGACTCAGCTCTTTCCCCTGTCAGCCCTTTAGGGAACATTAGGGCGGGAACAGATGGCCTCACAGCTGTGAGGTGTGCTAAATGAGTGCCTACTATACAACTTCCCCTGGGGCGCCACACTGCCTTGAATGCCGCCATTGCAGCCATTTCTTTGGGATGAATAGGGCCTCCAAATGGCTATTCCTAAAATTGTACATATATCATCTGACAGAAGTAGCCCTCTAAATGATTGTTTTCTCCCCACCCACTTGGATTTTACTGGGAATGGGTTGTGTGGTACATGGGTGGGGAATGGGTGAATTTAGGTTGCAATGAGGGAGGTGTGGTATGTAGACTTTTGTTTGTCTGTAATTATTTCCATGTGTCTGGCGTCTCCCACACTGTCTCCCACACTGTGCTGTGAGCTCCATGAAGGCAAAGTTCTGTCTCCTTGGTTTACTCAGTACCCACTGTAGCTCCTGACTTAGAATAGGTGTTCAACAGTATTTGTTGACTAAATGATTCTAAATTAATAGTCCTTGTATCATTGAGCATCATTTGTTTATTGACATGTTGTCAGACTCTGATTTTCATCCTCATTAGAGCTGAGGTACATTGAACCTCAGGGTTCAACCTGCACAGCCCAGCCCAGCATCAAAACTGCCCACTGCGTGTTCTGTATCACCAACTGGAGCTCTAATTTGTTTTGATTCCCAAGCCTGGTAATGAGGGCCGAGAGAGAGGGCACACAGGCCATACCTCAGAACATCCGGGTGCTTAAGGAGTCTCTGCTTTCCTGCTGACTTCTGCATTTCACATAACCCTGACTGGTTCTTTCCAGTTTCCCTTCTCCACCTTCATGGGATTGGATTGTACTTCTTTCTTTTTTTTTTTTTTTTAAGATTTTATTTATTTATTTGATAGAGAGAGAGACAGCTAGAGATGGAACACAGGCAGGTAGAGTGGGAGAGGGAGAAGCAGGCTTCCTGTAGAGTGGGGAGCCTGACACAGGGCTCGATCCCAGGACTCTGGGATCATGACCTGAGCTGAAGGCAGACACTTAACGACTGAGCCACCCAGGAGCCCCTGGATTGTGCTTCTTGTATCCTGAGATTCTGGTCATGGTTCTCTTATCACAAGGTTGAATTAAAATGCTCAGTTTAGAGCATGAGCTTCTCACTGTCAGGTACCTTCTTTGTTTGTTGTTATACTTCTGATGTCCAGAATATTCCCAGGCCCAGAGTAGGTTTTCAGTTCATTCACCTTGAATGAATGAATGATGGAGCCCTTTCTTGGGAAGGCATGACTACTGTTGAGAGGGGGGTGGTCTTGGGCAGTAGTATTAACAGCTATCATAGCTACCACTTATTGTCTGAGTTTTCTGTGCCAAGTGTTGTGTTAAGCATTTTAAAATTTTTTTCTAATTCGCATGATGTCATGAAGCAGGTGGTATTATCTCCATTTTACTGATCACTAAACAAGTCTTCGAGAGGTTAGCAGCATGACTAAGGTCACATACTAAGTGGGAGAATAAATCCATGTTGTTGATTCCAGAGTCCCTAAACTTTACAGATAAAAGAATACTGCTCAGGTTGTAGTGAGGTGGCAATTTAGGGGGCACGGGTGGATAAGGGAGGTGGTATGGATACTACAGATAGACTCCACTGCTTAACATACTTGCCAAGTACCAGCTCTGTTGCCCTTTGAATTTGAGGTTGTGCTACAACGAGAGGATTCAGGCTTTGTGCTACGGGAGGATTCAGGCTGCCCACCTCGGAGGAGTCTATGGCTCGGTAAGTAGAGAGCAGAGAGGGCGCTAGGCTGGACAGGCATCAGAGTCTGTGCTGGGAGGTGGCTCTCTATTGTTCATGACTGTTCTGTGTAAGCTGGTCAGGGTGCCTGGAGTTAGAGCTTATATAGGATTGTAAGCTGAGGGAAATTGCTTAATTAATTTTGGATTATTTGCTTGGTTCCCCAAGGAAAAAACCTCAGATTAATTCATAATAAGAAATTTGTTCTAATTTTCTTCCTTTTTCCTTCTTTTTCTCCCTCTCCCTTACCCCTTTTTCCCTCTCTCTCCCTTAGCAATAAATATGCTGAAATTTATGGGTCATGTATTCTATTTGGTGCAATTTGAAGGAGAAGTGAGCCAAAGTACAGAGGTAATTGTGGTCAAGTTTTAAATAAACTCCCTGAAACCCAAAGAAGATGCTGAATTGTGTGTGGGGGAGATCTACTCACATACCTAAGCATTCACAGATTTTGAGGTGGTGGACATTATGGGTTAATTGACAGTTTATCAACATTCTTGCTTTTTACCCAGGAGGTGTAATACATTTCAAGGAAGACTGGCACAACCTACTGTGAGTATCGATGGTAGTGTTTAGAGTAGTGGGAAGCCAATGACCTCTAGTTCATGGACAAGTACCTGGGGGCAATCAGTTCATTGACCAGGACTGGTGGTGAGCCTGTCATATTTTGAGTGTGTTTTCCAAAATTAATGGGCATTTGCCTTTTCCAAAGGGATCGAGAAGGAACAGAGTTAGAATTACAGAGGAGCTGACATGTTATTTCAAAGTTTTAACTCCCCAAAAGGGAAGTAGAGCAAGTAACTACTTCCCTTCTCTTTATGCATCCAAAGATGCCTCATTGGGTGCCTGGGTAGCTCAGTCTGTTAACTATCCGACTCTTGGTTTCTGCCCAGGTTGTAGCCCTGTGTGGAACTCTGCACTCAGCGGGGAGTCTGTTTTAGGATTCTTTCCCTCTCCCTTTGCCCCTCCCCCTGCTTACACACATGTGCTCTCTCTCTAAAAGAAATAAATCTTTTAAAAAAGAGGGGTGCTGGGTGGCTCAGTCATTGGGCGTCTGCCTTCGGCTCAGGTCATGATCCCGGCGTCCTGGGATCGAGCCCCGCATTGGGCTCCCTGCTCGGCTGGAAGCCTGCTTCTCCCTCTCCCACTCCCCCTTCTTGTGTTCCCTTTCTCTCTGTGTCTCTCCCTGTCAAATAAACAAATACAATCTTAAAAAAAAAATGTCTCGTTATTCTGGAAATGCTCATTGTGATCCAGTCAGATGGGTCAGTTTATGCTTAAACTCCTCATTCTTGCCTTTGTGTCTGTTTATGCTGATCTTTGCCTGGATTACCTTGTCTTTACCTTTCTCTCTTTTCTCCTTTTTCTTTTTTTCTCCTCCACCTCCTCTTTCTCTTTCCATTTTACTCCGTCCCTTCTTCTCTTTTGAATAACAACAATAAAAAAAAAAGTGGCTTGCAGTTAATGATTACTTAAAGAATTATCACATAATCCCTATACACACTAAACAGAAGTTACCTGAATGATCTCTATTGTGAGAAAATTTTTTCTTTTATAATCTTATGCATAAGGAGTCTGTAGAACAATAGTTTAAGACCCAAAATAGCTCTCGGGTACTTGGTTAAATGATTTCCAACCATTAAGAGGAAAGACTATTCCAGAAAATTTAAAATTAAAATTTATGCAGTGGAGGGGAACAGACAGAGAATGTGTCACTGGTATGTACAGGGACTGGTGGCCACCCTATATAATGTGACTTGCACTATGCTGTTTTATTTAATCTTCATTATCTTGATTCATCCTCACAACCACCCAATGAGGAGATATCGCCATCTTCATTCTAAAACAGGTGGGGATACCGAAGTTCAGAAAGGTTAAGTAAATTGCTTAATGTGAAGTAGCTAAGGAATAGTGGAGCTGGGATTTGAACTCGGGTCAGTATTATTCCAAAGACCCATTCATATTCTATCCTGTAGTTCTCAAGATCCAGCTTGTGAAAGCCCACTTTGAGAACTCTAGCCCTGTAAATTGCTTAATAATCTGTACTCATAAGCACAGTCTGAACTACCGAATCTAAAAGTTGAATATATACTCTCATAAGTTATCCTTTAATTGTTTCATGTGAATAAGCTTGATTTTTACCTCTAGACATAAGCTTCTTTTATATACAATGCTGAGTGTGCAGTAGGTATATTGGGTATACAATTCACTTCGAAGGGGATGGAAAGTCAAGCTGTGGTTCTGAAAATGGAAATTTCATGAACACGGAGTCTTTGTTGACTTAAAACCCAAACAAGTGGATGATACCTAAAACCAACCCAAAAAAGTTTGGTATATGGTTTGTTTGGGAAGAGTTGGGGTGAGACTCTGCAAGAAGGTAATTTGGTTGATTTTCTTTTTTTCCTTCATTGCTTGACCAGTGAGGCAGTGGCATCCCAGACACACAGTGTTTTGACTATGTTGGGTGAATCCTCCAGTCAGTAACCAGTCAAAAGGTAGATGAGACAATATCTAGATAATTACAGTTGGCTTTTTAGAGGTGCTACATTCCACACAAGTTGATCCTGTGAAGTAGATGTTGATGCAAACCCAGATATGCATGGTCTTTGGCTGACAATGATCTCCAAGATGTTAGCTTTAGGGGCCCCTCGGTGGGTCAGTTGGTTAGCGTCTGCCTTCAGCTCAGGGCATGATGCTGGGGTCCTGAGACTGAGCCCTGTGGTGGGCTCCCTGCTCAGCGGGGAGCCCGCTTCTCCCTCTCCCCACCTCATGTTTCTCCGCAACCCCCGCTTGTGCTCTCTCTTGCTCTCTCTTTCTCTCTCAAATAAAAAAATAAAGTCTTTTTTTAAAAAGATGTTAGCTTTAAGTTTTTCTCTGACTCACTTCCCTGTCAATTACAGGTGACTTTTCTTTAAGAAGAGCCAAATCCACAAAATATTGAAATGAGGGAGTAACTATTTGCATTTTGAAATCATTGACAAGAAGATTTCTATGTACAGTTGCCTTAAATATATTAACTAGGATTAAATTTATAAAATTCCTCCCAATATATATTTATAAAATATGTAAAAATATGTATATTTATAATAAAATCTATTCTATGAAGGAAGTGATGATTAATCTATCAGCCACCCATAAATGTATTGAGTTCTGTTGCTGAAAAGATCCTTTGCTAAAGACTTTTTGAAATGAAATTATCATCTGTTATTTATTGGCATTTGTCCCTTGGGTTTTTGCTCCATTGAGTTTTCAATAAAGTGATGATTGCATCTATGCAGGTTTTTTCACCCCTAATTCTATTATTTTGGGCCAGGTAATTCTTTGTTGTAGAGGTCTGTTTGTGCATTTTAGCCTTGTCCCTGGACTCTACCCACTACCATTCTCCCACCCCTTTTTTGGTGACAAAAATACCTCCAGAGATTGCTAAATGTCCCCTGAGAGGCAAAATAGTCCTTGGTTGAGATCTATTAAACTGCATCGATCTTGAATATTAGGAAATGCTTATTATATTAGAATTAGAATAATTAGAATAATTATAGCACTACTTCTATAACACTTACTAGTGGCCAGTGTTTTGCATATGTAACTTATTTAATCCTTATAGTTCTGTAAAGCAGATACTATTGTCCCATTTTACTTTTTTTTTTTTTTTAAATTAATTATGTTCCATGCCTAGCCTGGAGCCCCATGCAGGGATTGAACTCACGACCCCAGGATTAAGACTGGAGTTGATATCAAGAGTCGGATGCTGAACTGACTGAGCCACCTAGGTGTCCCAGTATTCCATTCTAGAGATAGGGTAATGGAGGAACAGAGTAGTTAAGTATTAAAGATTGTTGTAGTGCCAGAATTTGAATCCAGGCTGAGTGGCACTCGCATTTGTCCTCTGAAACACTAACTATACTTTCTGTACATTGGAATGGCCAGATAACAGATTTTTTTTTTTTTTTTCTGGAGAAACAGTATTTATGTTCTTTCCTACTTATCCGCATTTACCATCCAGAGGGATGTTGTGCATGGTCAACTGTGGGTCTGCCACTGTGAAGGACTTCAGATAAAGTCTAAAGTAGTATAGTCTAAAAAAAGTTTTTTTGAAGATTTTATTTTTAAGTAATCTCTACACCCAACGTGGGGGTTGAACTCACAACCACGAGATAGAGAGTCGTGTTTTCCACCGACTGAGCCTGCCAGGTACCCTGAGTTTCTTTCATTTTTATAAGTAATCTGTACACTCAGTGTGGGGGCTCGAATTCACAGCCCTGAGATCAAGAGTCTCATGCTCTTCTGACTGAGCCAGCCAGGTGTCCCTCTGCTTGTTTTTTTATACCAAACATTTGTAGGTCTCTTCTTTTGGTCACTAACTACTTTTGATTGAGTCAGTGAAAATGCTGCTAATTGATAGACTGAGTATGGCCTATATGCAGGCAGGGCTCATCTTATGTTGACTGTAGAGTTAAACACTGATGGTGGGATTATATTTCAGTAGTTTTATGAAAAATAATGAAATCGTAGCTGATTTTGGTGGACTCACCTTGCCTAGAATTTGATTACCCAGACTGAAGGGTCAGGATAGTTCCAAAATTCTAATGTATTCTTGATGGGCAGTTATGTAAGATTTTCAGATACGAACTTTGGGTAGATTGCAGATCAAGGAGCTGCTGAAAACACAACCCAGGCCTCTTTTTGGATGAGTAACAGGTGACATTAAAGACTATTATTTGATCTCTTGCTTTTGAGATTGGGTCTGATGATTATTTTATTAGTAGGCAGTACCAGACCCTTGATCAGTCTTAGCCTAATGGAGAACACATGGCTGGAAAGCCTGTTTGGAGTAAGATAGTTCTATATTTTAATTCATTACATTTCTTCCTTCCTTCATTCACCATTTTTAAAAAAAAATTATTTGAGAGAGGGAGAGATAGCAAGAGAGAGCACTAGTGTCAGGCAGGGGAGGAGGGCAGAGGGAGAAGCAGACTCCACGCTGAGAAGGGAGCCCAACTCGGGGCTCAATCCCAGGACCCTGGGATCATGACCTGAGCCGAAGGCAGACACTTAACTGACGGACCCACCCAGGGTCCCCCTAGGGGAAGGCCTCATTCACCATTTATTAAGAGTGACTGTAGCATTGGGGCACCTGGGTGGCTCAGTGGGTTAAAGCCTCTGCCTTTGGCTCAGGTCATGATCCCAGGGTCCTGGGATCGAGTTCCGCATCAGGCTCTCTGGTCAGTGGGGAGCCTGCTTCCTCCTTGCTCTCTGCCTGCCTCTCTGCCTACTTGTGATCTCTGCCTGTCAAATAAATAAAATCTTTTTTTTTAAAAAAAGAGTCATTGTAGCATAGTTTTTAACACTACTGGCTCTCAAATCAAATTCTACCTATGATACTTACTAGTTGTATGGCCTGTGACAAATTAATCTTTCTAAACCTTAGTTTCTCCTTTGTAAAATTGAGATATTGTGAAGAACAATGACCTCAACATGATTGCTTTGTGTATTAAATTGAATAATGTACATAGTGTACTTCACTGACACTTAGCTAACCCTGAGTATGTACTATTTACTTAGTTATTACTAGGATGGTGTGCTAATCATGTCATTGTGTCTGTCTGCTAGGGAGAGGAAACAAGAACGTAGCTACAACACAAGGCAGAAGGTCCTATGTCATGAAAGGAGGAATGAGAAAATGCTCTGGTACTTTAGAAGAGTATAAGAGTCCTGGATGAAGAAGTAAGGAAGGAATCATGGAGGAAGTAACAGCTAAGCTGAGCCTTGAAGGAAGGATAGAATTAAAGCATGCGGTTGTGAGAACACTATTTCTAGAGTCGGCTAGAAATATCTACTGACACTGGACTGCAAGTGATGAGTCATCCTTTTCTTCTTTTTTTTTTTTAATTTTTTTTTAAAGTTTTCATTTATTTATTTGACACACAGAGAGATCACACGTAGGCAGAGAGGCAGGCAGAGAGAGAGGAGGAAGCAGGCTCCGTGAAGAGCACAGAGCCCGATGTGGGACTCCGTCCCAGGACCCTGAGATCACGACCCGAGCCGAAGGCAAGAGGCTCAACCCACCGAGCCACTCAGTCGCCCCCTTTTCTTCTTCTGAATCCTAGCAATGTGCACTAAGGAAATCCACGGGGGTAGCAAATTCTTACCAACTAGTTAGTGTTCCTTCCCCTTCATTTTTTATGGAGAACATAGAAGGGCAGTCTTAATTCCTGCTGCAGCAATAAAGGCACTAAGTTCAAGGTCATTTAGTCAGCCTTAAATTAGACTCAGGTGCATGAACTCTCTAAGTAATCAAGCACCATGTACATTTTTATTAGGCATTTACTCTAACCTAATATTGTATGGTGCTTTGGGGGGACAGAAGTAGTATGCCCTTGAAGAAACTACAGTCACAATGGGAAATATGACATAAATACACTAAATAGTATTATAAAATAATATAGAATCTAATATTCAGGTGTGTGGTGTGGAATCCTTATCTCAAATAAGTTCTAAAAGGAAGATTGATCAGTGGAACCTGTGATGGTTTAGGAACGATGGCTTCATGGGATAGGAATTTGAGTTTTGGATCGATGTAGGGGAGGGGAGAGGAGAGCGTTTGAAATGGGAAAGCTTATTTAGCAATGCTGGTCATTCCTGAATGAATGAAGATAATGTCTTTTAATTCATGGATTACAATTTCAGGGATTTCCGCGTCTCTTCAGCTGAGTCATATTTGCAGAGAGCTGTGTGTGGCGTTCTCCTGTCCTAATGTCCCCACTCCAGGTGGTTTCTAAACCATGCCCGTATGTGGGGCTCTTTTTCAGATTCCTGCTCCTGCTGATCCTTTTCCGCCACCCAGAAACTAAACAAATGTCATGTCATTGACAGGAATAATTCTCCATTTCTAGACATTTTGAGGAAATGAATAATACTGGCTCATTTCAAAAAGGGGTTTTTCAAGTCGGCACATTCTCTGACATTCTTCTCCCTTCTTCCCCTTCAGTGTGCGAACCCCACTGATTTCTTAGGAGGACGCACCGGTTGTCAAGGTAAAAACCACGCTAATTGGGTTCCTCTAGTTGATGTTCTGTCAGGCTCACTGCCCCACTGAGGATTTGGAGTAGAGCACTTAACTTTTTACTTCTCAAAGAACATGTTCCCAGCAAGTCAGCTGGCTCAGCAGAAAATGGAAGGTATTTGAAATGTCCAATACGTTACCCAAATATTTCACCCTCCATGGGGCCAGACATGCACAGTTTCACTTTTGTTTGGTATCTTCTTTCCACAGGGAGTGCTGATGAAAACACAGCTGGAGATTTTTAAACGGTGTTAAGTCGATTGGGGGGATTTATAAAGAATGAAAGCATGTGGGCAGACCATTAATTTGAGAAAGGAGACCTGAGTCCAGGGCAGGGCTGGTCCAGAGCAAACGGAAGTGGTCTTCTTTTGTGGACATCTTGCCCTGTTTTCCCCACTGCTAGAAGGAATGAAGGAAGGAAAAATAAAGGTATGCAAGCCTAGTCCCTCCCCCACAAACTGTGATGTCAAATTCCCACCGTTTTTGATATCCCTTCTCTTCCAAGGTATTTTCTTTGCTTGGGAACCTGTAGGAAAATTTGAACTACGGTTTTCATGGCTCTGAATGATTTAGCATATCACTTATATAACTTAACAATTGAAATTGCTCTTGACCATTGGGCTAGATATCTTGGTACTCCTTCTGTGACATCAGGTAACAGTTGCCATCATTTCCATATTGGTTTAAGTTTCCTAGCCCTTGGTGATGTGGACTCATTAAGAAATCTGAGTATACTGTGTAGCTCTATGCTTCAGTTTTTGAGGCTGATTCTTTTGACTGGAGGAGCACATGCCTAGGTGTGAGATCAAGGGTTCCCCTAGGTCTTTTGTCTTTTTACTGTTTTCTGGAATACTTTCAGTGATGCTGTAACTCATCTGAAGACCCTTTATTCCATCTCTCTCTTTAAATCCACTTTTAACCATCACTGGTCCTCAGTGTGATTGGTTATGGGACAAGGTTTTGGGCACTGGCCACCTGAGGGAGCAAGGAGAGGAAACACTGGTGGGGGGGGATTGCCCATTGCATGTTTGAGGCTAGGAAAACAACTAGCCTTCTCAACAATTTTGCCTCAGACTGGTCGTGAGGATAATAATGATAATTATCAGCAAGTGGTAGCCAATTAAGTGCCTAATTGAGCATGATGCCATACTTTGAGAACTTCACAGACCTATCCATTTCTGCAGTGAGCCTAAGACAAACACAGTTATGGAGATGGGGTTATTCAATGGTAATACTAAGTCAGTTGGTGCTAAATGTGTGCTCCACATCATACAGGCTAAAGATCAGTTCATTGTCTAGGAGTAAGGGGCAGTGAGATTGAAAGTCTGAAGGCAAATGGAAATGGGATATTATTTTGGCTTTACTCATCAGATGTTCAGAAATGTTTAGGTTCTCTTTCCTGCTTCGGAAAGTAACATCCCAGATTCTTCAGTGATAAAGCCCTTGCTCTAAGGCATCAGGAATATTGTTCACACTATCAGAGATCACGGTCTACTCTTGGAAATGGGGATGGAAAAGGAGAGGAATGGCTGGGGACTCACACCGAAATGTCTTCTGGAGGATGTTTTTGGATGACTTTGTGGAGTATCAATATACATTAAGATTTGAGTTCTTACTAAGTTCCAGGTGCTGTGTGAAATAGCCTACATCGGTTATGTCATTTAGCCCCGCTAACAACCACTACCTTGATGAGGAAGTTGCCCCAAATCACACAGTTGTGCAGATTACCTCCTCCCAATAAACCCGTTTTGTACTAAGTTTATGTGATAGTTTTTTTCTTATCATGGGCATGGTCTCTCTGCAAAAGTTGGATGCGGTTAGCTGAGGACCCCACCCCCCCTTAACTGGGTTCTGGGTAATTGAGATTTGGCCTTCATATGAGGTTGCAGATGATTCAACTCAGGCACAAATTAGTCCCTTCCTGTCCACATATAATTGCATCTCATAGTAGTGTTTTGTTTTGGTAGACGTTGAGGAGTCGAATATTTCTATGCCATGGAAACCTGATGTATCAGAGCAGAGGCCGGAGTTAAATTGTTCAAAGGGCTCAGAACTCTCTGTTGAGTTCAAGCTGTTTTCATAATTCCATTATTTTTAAATCTCTTCCTTCCCAACGACCTACAAGCTGCCCAGCCTTAAGGGCTTGTTTACACTGGGTTCCTTCATTTTAAAGGGAGAAAGAGCTTTGCAGCTCCCAGGGTGGAGGTGAAGCCTGCATGTGCCCTAGTGCCTACGGTTTGCCCTTCTATGTTTCCATAGAAACAGAATTGTTGCTTGAACTAAAAATTCTTAGATTTGTTTTGAGCTTAGATTTGTTTGAAACTTGTGCTAGCTGTATCAAAACCGGGGGAGAGTTTCCTGGCATTCCATTCTACTGGCAATTAGTGGAGTCTGTGTGCCTGGGTGGCGGCGGGCGGGGGAGGGGGGGGTCGGGGAAGGCACAAGGGCTCTGTAGAGTCAGATTTGCATTAACCCTTGATATCAAGGGAGAGAGAGAGTCCTGCGCCTGTGAATCTGCTTTCAATTCTTTTCCCACTCAGTCTTTCCATTCAGCTCAGCCATCTTGCCCGAAACTATAAGATCATTTTGGAGGCAAGAGTGTAGTTCGGGGTTCCTGGTTGGTTTAATCGGATAAGTGTCCGACTCTTGGTTTCGGACCAGGTCATGGGATCATCAGAGTCTGCTTGTCCCTCTTCCTCCTCCTGCTCCCCCACCCAACTTGGGCTCTCTTTCTTTCTTCCCCCCGAATAAGTAAATAGTCAATCTTGAAAGAAAAAAGTATAGTTAAGAGCATGAGTTCTAGAGTCAGGCTAATTTGGGTTCGACTTCTGGCCCCACTACGTTACCACCTTATGTAAGCTTGGACAAGTAACGTAAGCCCTCTGATCCTCAGATCTTTATCTGGAAAATGGGGATAAAACTGATATGTGCTCAGTAGAAATAAAGTGAAGGCCTAGTGCCTGAAACATGATAAACATTCAGTAAATGGCAGGTTTGGGAAACGTTACTTGCCCTCCCCATCAAAACTTCCCCAGTATTTCTAAACCTATCACAGCTTTGAAGATCTTTTCCTGAGCCCCCATCTCATGCTGCCTGCTTTGAGGTCCCATTGCCCGGCGCATTTGAGGTGGTTGCCTGGTGAGTTGTCGTTGCATGGCGGTGTCTCGCAGATCATCTACTTTGGAATCACCTGAGGGCACAGGTGGGCTCTTGCCTGGCACAAGACTGAGCACCCAGGAAATACAAATCAAATACTCATGGGATTAGAGACTGGGCTTTGGGCTTCCGCAACTTACCCACAGAGTGTGTGGAGTTGACCTTTTTGTTGCCTTTGGAGTTCAGGAAGCCACTCTCTTTCCTAGCTTTTGCTGCCCCCACTAATAATACAGTCTGGTAAAATATCTCTAAAGCACCCCATGTAGTAGATCCCATCTCTAAGGACTAATGAAGATGAAAGAATGTTCTCATACAACCTAAGGCTTCTCGCCTGTCGTGCCCCTGTGCTGGTGGCTCATTTTATTTGGGAAAACACTGTATTAGGTTTGGTCAGCCTCAAGGGAAGCCACTGGGGCCTCTTACTGGGTGTAGACTGGCAAGCGCCTCTAGCCAGGCAGAGCTGAGCTAGGCTAAGATCAGCTTCACTTAAGATACTCCTATGGAGGGGCACCTGGGTGGCTCAGTCGACTGTTTCGTGTCTGCCTTCGGCTCAGGTCATGACCCGGGGTCCTGGGATTGAGCCCTGCGACGGGCTCCCTGCTCCGCGGGAAGCTTGGCTCTCCCTCTCCCACTCCCCCTACTTGTGTTCCCTCTTTGCTGGGTCTCTCTCTGTCAAATAAATAAGTAAAATCTTAAAAAAACCAAAAAAACCCAAAAAACGATTCTCATGAGGATCACCATTGGGTGGTAGTATCGTTCAGACTCGAGTTGTCAACCTTTTCTCAGATATTTTGCAGTTGAAGAGCCTCTCGAAGGCGAAAAATCAGTTATGAGACAGTGCTCAATTTAAGCAATGAGCGGCTTGTGCCTAGACTGCTGGGGCAAAAAATGGGCCCAGTAAGGCATTATTAAGGGGCAATCAGTTGGTTACCAGGGCTTTGGAAAATATAGGGGGAAATGAAAAGAGGACTTCCTTGATCAATGAACACAAAGAGCTTGGTTTGCCTCTTTTCTGAACTTCTCTGTCACTCTAGTCAAATAGCAGAGGTATTTGACTCTGAAACACAAATTATTTTTGCCACAATAATAAAGGAGGAATCCAAGGAGGGTCTTTGGGAGATCTCCAGGTAAGAGCCACATCCTAGGGAGTGGGTAATTTTGCTGTTCCCTCTTGAGCTCTGCCTGTGGTTGTCACTTTGGTTGGCACCTAGGTGCCAAGTTGGTTGCATAGTTTCCAGGAAACTTCATCTCTCCAGCCTGCAGAGCCACCTGCACTTGTGCCAAGGATCGAGGGCAGGCTCCAGACCCTGCTTTGACGGCAGAGGACAGGTGAGTTAGAAGGGAAGTGGGCGAGAACGGAGGTGGAGAGGAGCAAGGCAGAGGGGACAGTATCCGAGCTTATTGAGCTAGCCTGTTCCCTGTGTTTCCTACTACAGGTCCTGCCTCTCTTTAATCCATTTTCCACACAGCCACCATTGATTTTCCTAAGCGTAAATCTGATTGTCTCATTCCCTTGCTTTTAAACTCTTCAGTGTTGCCTATTAAGCTGAACATCCAGTCCAGTCCAAGCTCCCTGACATGATCTATAAGGCCCTTCACCATCTGTTTCTTGGGACAATCTATCTCACCTCTACCTACTTTCTCTGTCACACTTGATGCTATGGTAATATTGAATGGCTTACAGATCTTTCTGCCTCTCCTCTGCTGCACTCTTAAGACACATGATGTCCTTGCCTATGCAGATCCTTCTGCGAGGGACCCTGTGTCCACCTTTCTTTGCGAATTCCTGTTTATACTTCTAAGACACAGCGCAGATACTACCTCCTCTAAGAAGCATTTTTCCAAACCCTTCAGGGGCCTTTATGTTTCTCCTCTGAGTTCCATGGCACCTGTGTATACTTCTTATCACTTAGTCCATTATACTGAAATTGTCTATTTACATGTCTGTCTTCCCCACTAGACCGAGCGCTTCCTGGAGGATGGGACTAAAGGCATTCAGTATTTGAGATGGTGGTGAGGGATACAGAGAGGGCCAAGGTAGTGGTCTTCTGTACCTGCCAGATGTCACCATGGTTTGGCTTTCCTTCCTGTTCGGCAGATGCCTGCTTTCTCACTGGCTTACATATTTGTGAAAAGTTGTCCATGCAACTTTTCATTGGACTCCTGGCTCTAGGAAATGTTTACAGTTTAAATTGGGTCCTTTTAGTGCTTTCCCTTCAGGGAATAAGGGAATTTCAGGTCCTAAGGCAGGCTGATGTAGAGACATTTTCCTTGGCCCACGGACCACATGGTGTAGGCAGCTATCCACGAAGCCTGTGTTTAGGGTCAACCCCAACCCAGTGAACTCTGATCGCCATAGTGATCTGTGAATACTCAGTCAATTTGTCTTTTAGAAGAAGAAGATATGGGCATATTGATTCTGAGACTCTAGCTAGAGTGTGAGGTCCATGAGAAAAGAGACGGTCTCCACCTTGGCTGGGCTTTCTCAAGGGCTCTATAATATGGGAGAGGCTCTGAGGGGGTTCTGGCCAATCCCGCTGATTTATGTGAAGATTTCTTTTTTTGTGTTATGCCTAAACCAGCATGGAGGCAACACTTTGATACGGTTCAACCAAGATTGGTTGTCCTGTGCTTCAACTCCCAGGGTGCTGTCCTTACTAAGTCTTAAATAACAGCTAGTGCAAGGGAAGTAAAGGATGGATAGATGGATGGACCATCAAACTTGGCCGCTCTCATCACATTATCATTTCTGAGAAATTTTAAATGATTCTTACTGAACAATTAAAAAAGAAGAAGGAATCACATCTTATAGTATCTGTAGGAAAATGTGCTTTAAGCAGCAAGATCCAGTCTGTCCTTATTGGAGAAATGCCAGTTCTACTGATGGAAAAGATTTTCTCAGACCATCTGTCAGTTATAGCAGTCTGTGTTTAACCCCTTCTGTACCAGCAGAAAAGGATTTACCAGTCTGGGGGTTCCTTGCATTGGGTACTGTGGGGGATAAGACACGGCACCTGCCTTCAAGGGGCTTAACATTTGAGGAGAGACAAGAGCTAGAGGCTCAGGGATAAAGTAGGCTGAATGTACTAAACGCAATAAAGGATTTGCCAAATGTGCTGGAAGCATCGGTGAGAGGGTAATTACTTTTGGCTAGGGGCCCGTGAAATTTCGATGCAGGCATCTGAAGGCAGGGGGAGGGGGACAGGAAGTGTGGGCACTCTGCCCGAGGGACTTGCATGTTCAATGCCAAAGTCCAGCGTCGGTCTGTACAGTGGTAATAGTCTGGTGCTATAGGAAAAGGGGATGTAGAAACAAAAGTAGGTGCATTGAGGGTCAGATGAAGGGCATCACGTGACGGTCAGATGAAGAGGTGGGCATTTTATTCTATAGACGATGGGTTGTCAGTGGTAATCAATACCTGTTCTGAGCTTTGCTCAGGCTTATTTGGGCAGGAAGTTCGGGTTAAGTACTGAGCTGTTTTCTCTAACCTCAGGGGAGGGAGAAATGGATTCATGGTTTCTGCTAAGCAAGATGTGATGTGCTGAGTTTTAGAGACTTGGAACTATATTTTTATATTATTAGTTGCTACTAGATTGACAGCCCTGATGTCACTGCTCAGGGTAAGACAGCTAGCCCAGATGGCATGGGAGGGTACATTTTTCTGTTGGACTTTGAAACTATGTGAACTTTATGGGCTTTGGGTTAAACCTGGGCCAAGTTTTCAATATTCATTTGATGTCCTTTTTAATTTTGTGAGTGTGTATGTATGTGTGTATTGTTTTGACTTTTTTTTTCCAGTTTTTTTGTGCCCCATGGAGTAGAACAGCTGGAGGTTGGGGGTGGTGGTGAGGAGGATGTGGGATCATACCTGAAATATCTGCATTTTTATTCCCCCAAGTTCCTTCTGGCCTAGTGTTATTAAGAGGCTTAAGTTACAGGGTGTTTTTGGTTGGAGTAGCCCTAGTGTTTACCAAAGTGTGGCTTTCTTAGACCACTTGTAACAATTCACGGAAGGAGGAATCTGGTTTAAAAATGCAGGTTTCGGGCCCTGCCCTAGACTGACTGAATTAGAGACCAGGTAGCTACTGGTTGAATAAGCTCCCCAGGTGATGCTGATGTGTGCTGGGGCTTGAGGAGCACTCCATCCACTAGGAAAAGATGAAAAGCCAAGAAATTGAGTATTGAATTAAAAGGGAGATCATAAGGTAGAAAAAAGGCAGATCATAAGGCTATTAAAAGGAGTTTCGAAAAGTCTAGAACACTTGGCCTTTTGGGTTTTTTGTTTTAGTTCATCAAGCTAGGAATTTTTAGGTCTGGGAAGAGTAACTTGGGGGTAGAAGGATCTTCCTGTTCTGGAATGGTCTTTCTTCTTTGTCTCTCCCCGTACAAATCTGACCCATTCCCTAAGGCTCACTTCCTTTCATACATGTTCCAGGACCATTTGAGCCAGTGAAGATTTTCTTGGTTTTCAGAGCTGTCTTCGCTTCCTGGTTGTTCCTTACTTTTCCTTTTGAGTCTTGGGGCCTCTCGTGTGTCAGCTTGCCCTTACACTGGTGGTGACTTTGCCCTTGAATTTGGATTTGGGATTTACCTGCTTCACGCAGGTTGATGTTGTCTCCCCCAACTGGTCTCTAAAGTCCTCAGGGCTGAGGCTGTAATTTATTCTTTACACACCACTCATGTAGCACCTGACGCCGTGCTTGTCGTCCCGTAGGAACGTGATAAATGCTTGCAGAATGAAAGAAAGGGTTTCAGAGGACATGGTGTAGCTTTGCTTGAGAAACACAAGTGCCAAAGCTATGCTGAGGAATAAAGGGGAAAGTGAACCTTAAAACACGCTTATATTCACTAAAATAGTCAAGTCCTTAAAAATGAAGTGTGCAAAGTTCTCCGTCTTCTCAGTAGCTTTTAGAGAACTGCAGCGAGTCCAAATTCTTTATTTTCATTTATGAGAAACCCATTTCCATAACTCGCCTTCCATTTTCAACACTTTCTTTCAATTCCAACTATGACTCAGGCTCACTTTATTTCTGGCAGCATGTTGTCTTTTAACCGGGGAGTGAAAAGAACTTGGAACAATGACTTTCAAACTTCCCTAGTCCTTCGATAATCGTCTCTCTTAAGTGCTGATGGAGAGCTGGTGGTGCATTCACTGATTACATCATCCATTATCCTGGCCCTGCCATGGGATCATTCTCCTCCTTTTGAAATTTGATAACTGACCCTGTTTGATTTCATTTGTCAAAAGGCATCTTCCCCATTTCTCCCTTCCCCCTCTTTCTTCCTTTGAAGCCACAGCTTCCCTGATTTTAGAGTGTGGGGGCCTCGAGGTGGGTGGGAGTTGATGCCTGCCTGGGCTTTTTAAGTACCAGCAGCAACATTATTTCTATATTTTTTTGTTCTGCCACTGAAAATGCCTCAGCCCACACATAACTGGTTCTCATTCTCTTCTTGTTCGCCCACCCACAGCATCCTCCCGCTCCCCCTCCAGTGCCCGCCCTCCTTCTCGGTGGCTACTTTCCTTCACAGTTCCAGAATGGTTTCATTCATCACTGTCACAGTCCCTGTCGATGGTAAACTCTTCCATCTTATCTGCGGCCACCAGTAAATGAGTTTGCATTTAATATTTTGAAGAGTTTTCTTTGTTTCTGACATTTCTCCACCCACTGATACTTGCACTTCTGTGGCTTGCTGTCACCTTTCTCTCTGCCAGTTGGTTGTCAGGCACCAGTCTCCCCCAGAAAATGCAAGAGGATCATCCTGTCACTCAGGAAATCTGTCTTACTTTCTTCTGACATTGGTTACAAGCGCTCACTGTCTTCTTTGGGTGAGGAAGGCAGGCTTAAGAGGAACAGGAACAATTTAAGAGTTTGGCAGAGGAGGCTGAAAGTTGCAAATGATGGGGCTGGATGCTGGGAAATTTTGGATTTGAGTTCCTGCCTTGGGCTGACCTGCTGTCAGTTCCGTGAGAATTACTTACTCTATCCTTGTCCTCTTCTGTCCTATGGGAATGATGTTCATTTCTAAGCTGGGATGGAGGGCAGGAGCAATGGGCACCATATTTTGAAAATAAAAAGAACTTTGAAAATAATGAGATTGCTTGCTGGGAGGTTGCTCTGTGCGAGGATGGTAGGTTGTTTGCACACGTGATCTCTGCTCCTCAAGACAACGTTGAGTCATTTGAGCCTCGGAGATCATCAGTTTCTTGCTCAAGACCACACAGCTGATAAGCGGTGGAACAAAGATTTGAACATAGTTCTGTCTCCAGAGTTTATACTCTTAGGGTTTTGTTAGCAAGCTCAGGGTGGTACTGGGCACAATTGGGTGTTCTCAGTGATTTGTATCTCCTCTTGCCTTGCTTTCCCTTAAGACATCCACTAATGTGGGGCTGATGTGTCCCTAGGAGTGTCTGAGTTTGGATTTCGGCTCAGTCATTTACGGACTACCTAAATTTGGGCCAGTTATTTAACCTCTTTGTGCTTGTTGTGTCTGAAATGGGGATGATAAAGGATGAGAACGGCTTCTGCCCCATGGATTTGTTGTGGGGCTTAACAAGTTAATATATATTCAGTACTTTTGTTCAACACACTGTCAAACCTCAGTGATCATAGCTGCCACCCATCATCAGCCATGGCATTATTTCCCCACAGTGTTTCTCCCCAGACCTGTTCTGTGTAGCTGATTGGCCATGTTCCAGGTGTTTTCTTCCTTATTAAACAAAGAAACAAAGTCTTTGTTCTCGCTTCTTTTCAGAGAGTCTTACTCTGTACCTTCCAAGGTTACTCATCTTTACAAGATGAATTAAGACATTCTGGGGTATAAGTAGTAGATTCTTTGTTTGACTTGAAGTTTCTGATGACACTGTTCTTTAACTCGAAGAGGTAAAATCACCTAGTATAGATTTTAATTTGTGGTGCTCTGAACCTGAATGGAATAAGCAGAGCATGTTTTATTCAAATACTTTTAAATCCTTTATGCATACATTGAGCTTCCTGGTAAAAATTTGTTGAAATTATAACAATACAAACACATAGTAAGTACTTTGTGCCTGACCTTGTTCTCAATACTAAATATTATTTCATTTAAGCCTCAAGATAACCTATGAAGTAGACATTATCCTCATTTCACAGAAGTTAAAGCATAGACAAGTAACTTGTTCAAGGCTAAATAACTAATAAGTGATTTGGGATTCAAGCCCAGGCTGTACTCTTTGCTACCATACTGTATTGCTTCTGTTTGAAGAAAAGTTGTCTTGCCTTTTTTTTTTTTTTTTTAAATAACTTTGAAAACCAACTGATCTTTAATAATGAAAACTTAGGGCACTGATTTGTGGTGAGCTTAGGTGACATCGGAAAGCTGTCGCTCTGGAACTGTAAGTTTTGGTTCAATATTGCAGTATTTTTATTGTTTCAACATCTCACTCTTTAGTAACCAACCCTGTAATTTTCTTTAAAACAATTTTTTTTTTTTTAATTTTCAGAGAGGGAGAGAGTGGGTGAGAGGGGCAGAGGGAGGGAGGGAGGGAGAGGGAATCTTTTTTTTTTTTTTAAATAAAGATTTTATTTATTTATTTGAAAGACAGAGATCACGAGTAGGCAGAGAGGCAGGCAGAGAGAGAGGAGGAAGCAGGCTCCCTGCTGAGCAGAGAGCCGGATGCCAGGGCTTGATCCCAGGACCCTGAGATCATGACTTGAGCCAAAGGCAGAGGCTTTAACCCACTGAGCCACCCAGGCGCCCCGGGAGAGAGAATCTTAAGCAGGCTCCATGTGGGGCTGGATCTCGCAACCCAGAGATCATGACCTGAGCTGAAATCAAGAGTCAGACACTCAACTGACTGAGCCACCCAGGTGCCCCAAACCTTGTAAGTTTCAAGCAGTATTTTGCCTCCAGATAGAAGAGAATTCTATGTCATATGATTCATAAGGCTTGAAGCAGAAATCAAAATGTCCACACGTCCTTTTTATATTAAAATACTCCATTCACAGAAAAACTCTTAAATAATACAAATCTTAATTTTTAAAGACTTCCTTATGGGACAAAAAACACAATGACATTGAGCCCCTACAGACCATGTCATACCCCCCCCCCCTTCCAAAAAAATGGCTGAAAGAATTAACCTACAGAGAGGAGACTTACGGAGATGAGAGAATTATCTTAAAAAAATGTGTGCATCCAATGATTATCATGAGGAAGTGGAACTTGGATAGCTCTCTTTTGTACTTAATGGCTGAACTAGAGCTAATACATAAAAATTATAGGGAAAGTAGATTTTGGCTTAGTGTAAGGAAGGCTTTTAATAAATAGCTCTTATTTAATGAAGCAAACTTCCTAATGAGTGCTCTATTATGGCTACAATATACTTGGTGAAATAAGATGTTCTGAGATGCTTATTAGGGAGCCCTTCATAGATATCTTTTCTTAGCTATTAAGTTTACGCATTCAATTTGTTAAAATTCTGTCCGAGAAGACAGTGGCCTCTTCTGTACATACATGCACCGTGTATTGGATTCTTCTTCTTAAGTCCTAGATCTTATTTAAGCTTTGGTTCACCTCTCAAAGCTTCTGTGTGGTTGATGGCTGCTCCTGTCTTTTAGGTGGTCTCTCATTTGTGTTCTACTCTTTGCCTTCTGACTTGGAAAACCTGAGACTTGGTCTTAAGACCTGTGAGAGCTCTAGAAATCCCCTATATTCCCACTAGGAGGAGGGAGAGCATCTAATTCTCTAATTCTAATTCATCTAGAACTTCTTTCATCCTGCAGAGCAATTACCCTATAATGGAGGGAGATTGGATTATAAAATGACAGAATCTTGTAAAACAAAATGCAAAAGAATATGAAAAGAAAAATTTTTTTTTAAAGATTTTATTTTATTATTTATTTGACAGACAGAGAGATCACAGGTAAGCAGAGAGGCAGGCAGAGAGAGAGAGGAGGAAGCAGGCTTCCCTGCTGAGCAGAGAGCCTGATGGGGGGCTTGATCCCAGGACCCTGAGACCATGACCTGGGCTGAAGACAGAGGCTTTTTAACCCACTGAGCCACCCAGGCGCCCCAGAAAATTAAGGTTTTATTTACATTCCCGTTACAGTGTTACATTAGTTTCAGGTGTATAATATAGCAATTCAGCACTTCCATACATCACCTAGTGTTCATCATAATGAATGTACTCCTTAATCTCCATTGTCTGTTTGACCCATACACCCCACCTTCCTTCTGGTAACCATCAGTTTGTTCTCTATAGGTAAGAGTCTGTTTCTTGGTTTGTCTCTCTCTCTTCCCCACCCTTTGCTTGTATGTTTTGTGTCTTAAATTCCACATATGAGTGAAATCATAGGGTATTTGTCTTCTTCTGACTCATGTATTTCACTTAGCATAATAATCTAGTTGCATTCATGTCAGTGCGAATGACAAGATTTCATTCTTTTTTATGGCTGAGTAATATTCCATTGTGTGTGTGTGTGTGTGTGTGTGTGTGTGTGTGTGTCTGTGTGTATACCACATCTTTATCCATTCACTACAGCTGTTTCCGTAATTTGGCTATTATAGACAATGCTGCTATGAATATCAGGGTGAATGTATCCATTGAATGAGTACTTTTGTATTCCTTGGGTGAATACCTAGTAGTGTGATTGCTGGACCATTTAACTCTTTGAGGAACCCGCATACTGTTTTCCAGAGTGGCTGTACCAACTTGCATTCCCACCAACAGTGCACAACGGTTCCTTTTTCTCTGCATCCTCACCAGTACCTGTTGGTTTTTGTGTTGTTAATTTTAGCCATTCTGACAGGTGTGAGGTGATATCTCATTGTGGTTTTGATTTGCATTTCCCTGATGAGTGATATTGAGTATGTTTTCGTGTCTTTTGGTCATCTGTGTATCTTCTTTGGGAAAATGTTTATTCATGTCCAGAATCTGGAAATTTTAAAATTTCAGTGTTGACCTTGGAGTAACCCATAATAACTTCAAGGTATTTTCCTTCAGACTCAAGAAAAAGGTTTTGTCATTTATCTTGGGAAGCATAGTTTTGTTAAAAAAAGAAGTCTGATTTCTTTCAGGAGAGCAGTCTCCAGTAAGAGCTCTTGAAATACGTTCTTCAAGGTCATTCTGAGACAGAGTTGAGGTTAAGATGTTATTTCATCTGCAGTCTGCCCTGTAGTATCAAATATTGCCTCCATTTCTAATTTATCACATTTCACTATCCCATGACAGATAGAAGACTACTTTGATGAAATGCTTAGGAATAGATGGTATCTTACATGTCGGCCTGAAATATAGTAAGATTTTAAACAATTTAGAAATCACTCTTGGAAGTATGCACTAGTTTATTGGTTGAAAAACTTGCAATAATTCTATTTTATTAAAAACCAAGCCAGGTCCTCCCCAACCCACCCTCAGTTTTCTGTTAAATATTTTCTTATCTCATATGCATGGCTAAATATTATGTCCCTCCAGACTCATGTTAGGAAGGAGGAGGAGCTGTATCATCTTTTTTTTTTTTTTTTTTAAACTAAACACTAATGAGTCATGGATAATAAAGACAAATTAATCTTTCAATGCAGATCCCATTTTTATTGAGGCTTCATGCTAACTATAAACCTTTACATGGCGCTGTTAAGCACCATTTTATCTTTCATATCTGGAGCTCATCCCTTTGTTTCTCTAGTCTTGAAGCTCTGGGAGCCAAAAGCAGGTTAGGGAAGAAGCAGCCTAGAGCCTTGTATCTGATTTGCTTAATATCTGATGTTAATGTATTGGCTCAGCCTCTCCTGAATGCATGAAAATAATTGAAGAATCCACAGAGAGCAGCTTTCTGGGAGAGATTTTTTTGTTGTTTGTTTGCTTTGTTTTTGTTTTTTTTTGTTTTTTTAGTCACTGGTTGAAATCTGAGGTTTGGATAAAACGGGATGGAGTTAGAACAGCTGCTGGAAGTGGTATTCCATTTTTTACATGAGTCAGTAGAGAGAAGCCAAGTGCTTCCTGACTACTTTCACTTTTTCCTGCACCTATGATAACGAAACCTCTATTAACCTGAATGCCGGGGTGTAGGAAGAAGGAAAGCATGGAAGGTTATGATTAGTGGTATTTTTTTTAGGATTACTTTTAAATTCTGGTTCTTTCTCTTTTGGTTGAAACTATTTCTAACACACTTAAATAAGAATAACTACTGTTAATTGCTCAGCTTGGTCAGTGCTTATCTTATAACTGCCCTGGGAGGTGAGTGGTAAATATATACCCTGATTATACAGAGGATAAAAATGGAATTTGGAGAGCTTAAGTATGTTCTCCAATTGAATTATTGTTAACTGGGGCTTGTGAAGCTATTTTCAAAATCCTGTGATTCATCCTTCTGAAAAGAAAGCAAATAACCCCCCAATTGAGTTGCTTTCATAAGTCTGAATTTTTGTCTATTGAACAACATGTGGTGGAACAGATCAACACAAACGGTGGGCAGTTCCTCAATTTATTGTAATGGGATTTTAAGTTTATTTCAAACTACAGTCAGATGCCAAGGGAATTGTGGAGGAAAGAGGAGCTAGTTTCTGGGAGAGGCTGTCTTTCCTCAGCAGTGTGAACAGAGCAGCTTGTCTGTTTCCTTCTTAATGAGAAATGGCAGGTGAAGTAACTTCTGGTATGCTGGATTTCAGATAAATACCATGAGGGTTCGGACCGTAATTCAATTAGGTCCAGCCTGTGAAGCATTTTAGGTTTAGAAATACAGTGCAGAGTGCCTGAGAAGAGTCTGTTGGATGAGGGAGAGTGTTTAAGACGTGCTCTAGAGGGAAAAATCTCAAGGAGAATCAACCGTTGGCAGTCAGTGCTTCTTTGTGGGAGCGGTGCATTTTAGTGGCTATCTTCGGTGATTGTGAGCCAAGGCCAGACCTCTAATCAACCGTCCGTATAATTGGAGAGGAATTCAGGTTTCATTTGGGTATTCATGGCCATATTATATGTGAATGCGCTGATAAAACAAAAGAGAAATAAGTCAGATTAAATTTATTGTGGTTTACCTAATTATGCATGGAGAACAATGCATAATTAATAAAAGGGGTCCTGGACACAGAACCGTATAATGATACTTGACTCTTAGAACTTTCAAGTAATTTGTAGATATTAATTTCCATTAATTTCTGCAGTGGAAGTGGTAAGTAAATGTTATTGTCATAGATAGGCATAACATGGCAAAATGTCATGAAGGGATCCATGTGTATGTTTTAAAATTGATTTTTGGTCCTTTGGGCACATCTGGTAAAGCATCAGGATTAGCTAATGTGTTTAGCAAAGATAAAGCAACCAGTAAATTCCCTAGTCAGAGTTAACTATTTGTTTAAGGGAAATAGAGGCTCCATAGTCTTCAAAGCCGTTCCTTAAGAACAAAACAACAATATGTCCAAATTTATTAATGTAATACTAGTTTCTGTAAGCCAGGTGTCTATCACTGAGTCTGCAGATTACAGTCTGTGAGGCAAATATGGCCACCACATGTTTTCATGAATGTTTCTTCGGAATGGTCACATTGTTTTCTTAAGGTATTATCTATGGCTATTTTCATGGTATAACAGAGTAGTCAAGTAGTTTTAATGGACACAGCATGACCTGCTATTCTTAATATTTATAGTTACACTCTTTCTCTTTGCAGAAAAACTTTACTGATCCATGATGCATGGTTTTTCATACTAGGATCTGTGCTGAGACAGCTTTCGTTTGTCTACCCCTGTAATTATGAATGCCTTATTGCTTAGAGTAAGAAATATACTTGTTTACACTACAGTAGGGTCTTGAACTGTATGGTTTCACTTATATGGATTTCTTTCAATAAATACAGTGTAGGACTGTAAATGTATTTTCCTTATGATTTTCTTACCTTTTTTTTTTTTTTTAAAGATTTTATTTATTTATTTATTTGACAGACAGAGATCACAAGTAGGCAGAGAGGCAGGCGGGGGTGGGGGGGAGCAGTCTCTGTGCTGAGCAGAGAGCCCGATGTGGGGCTCGATCCCAGGACCCTGAGATCATGACCTGAGCCGCAGGCGGAGGCTTAACCCACTGAGCCACCCAGGCACCCCTCCTTATGATTTTCTTAATGACATTTTCTTTTCTCTAGCTTTTACTTTATGGTAAGAAACAACATGATATATACATACATATGTTTATACGATACAGTGTTATGTATTGACCGTTTCTGTTATTGGTAAGGCTTCCAGTCAACTATAGGCTATCAGCAGTTAAATTTTGGAGAGATGAAAGTTATATAGGAGACATCATGGATTGTTGCCACATTTTGGCTCTTGTTAATAAAGGTTCTGTGAACATTGGTATACAAATATCTGTTCTAGTCCCTGCTTTAAATTCTTTTGGGGATATACTTAGAAGCAGAATTGTGGGGTCATATGATAGCTCTATATTTGGTCGTTTGAGAATCGGACAAAGTGTTTTTCACAGTGGCTGCACCATTTAACATTCCCTTAAAAAATACCCTTAGAGTAGGATTGCAGTTTCTATTTGTCCTCTCCCAAAACTTATTTTCCATTTTTTAAAATTACAGCCATCCTAGGAGGGTTAATGAGGTATCTTTTAGTTTTAATTAACATTTTCCTGATGAGTAATAATATTGAGTATCTTTTCATGTGCTTATTGACCTTTCGTATATTTCTAGTTTTGGAGAAATATCTACTGAAATTCTTTGCCCATTTTTGAATCATGCTTTTTTTGTTGTTGAGTTTTAGGAGTTCTGTATATTCTGAACACTAATTCATTGTCAAATGATAAATTTATAAATATTTTCTCCTATTTAATAGTTTGAATTTTCATTCTGTTCATAGTGTTCTTTCTTGGATAAAGGTTTAATTTTTATGAAGTCCCATTTACCTAATTTTTTTTGTTAGTTGCTTATACTTTTTATATTATATCCTTGAAGTTATTGCCAAATCCAATGTCAGGAATATTTTCTTCACTCTTTTCTTCTAAGCGTTTTACACTTTAAACTCCTGAACTTAGGTCTTCGATCCATTTTGAGTTAATTTTTACTTACGAGATAAGTTCCATTTTCATTCTTTTGCATAGGAATATCTAGCTTTCCCAGCAGTATCTCTTCAATAGACCATTTTTTCCCCATTGAATCGTCTAGCACCCCTGTTTAAAATCAATTAATCATATATGGGAGAGTTTATTTCTGGCCTCTCTATTCTATTGGTCTATTTGTGTATTTATGATATTATGCTAGTATCATAATATTTAATTATTTAGCAATATTAAGACTTCCTATCCATGAACATAGGATGCCTTTCCATTTACTTGTCTTCTTTAATTTCTCTCAGTAATATTTTGTAGTTTTATGTATAGAAGACTTTCAAATCCTTCGTTACATTTACTCCTGAGTGTTTATTTCTTTTAGATATTATTGTAAATGTATGTGATTTCCTAATGTCAATTTTGAATTGTTCATTTTTGGTGTACATTTGACTTGAACAACATGGGGGTTTAGGGGTACTAACCTCTATGTATAACTCCTGACTCCTCTAAAATCTTTACTAATTGCCTGCTATTAACTGGAAGTCTTGCCAATAACGTAAGCAGTTGATTAACACATATTTTGTATATGATATACTGTATTCTTAAAGTAAGCCAGAAGAAAGAAAACATTATTAAGAGAATTATAAGGAAGTGAAAATACATTTATACTATTAGTATTTACTGAAAATATGCTTGTGTAAGTTTCCCTGCACTTTTCAAACCCATGTTTAAGTACCAATAGTATAGCTGATTTTTGCATATTGGTATTGTGTCCTAAAGCTATGCTGAATTCCTTTATTAGCTCCAATAGATTTCTTATGGATTCTTTGGAAGTTTCTATGTATAAAATCATGTCAAATATAAATGGAGAGATTACCTCTTTCTTTTAAATCTGGATGTCTTTTATGTATTTTTTTATGTTATTTCTCTGGCTAAAAGTTCCAGTAAATTATTGACAAACAATAATGAAAGCCAGTATCTTTGTTTCACTGCTGATCTTAGGGAGAAAGCTTGCTGTCCTTCATCATTAAGTATGATGTTAGCTGTGGGTTTTTCATAAATACTCTATATGCTGTTGGGCAATTTTTCCTTTATTCCTAGTTTTCTGAATGTTTTTAATATGAAACGGTGTTAGATTTTATCAAGTGACTTTTTTGCATTGAAGTGGTAATGTGTTTGTTTTCCCTTATTCCATTACTGTGATGTTTTACAATGTTTTATTTTTTCATGTTGAACCTGTCTTGCCTTCCTGGGCTAAATCTCACTTAGTCACAGTAAATAATCCTGTTGGATTCTTTTTTTTTTTTTTTTTTAAGATTTTATTTATTTATTTGACAGACAGATCACAAGTAGGCAGAGAGGCAGGCAGAGAGAGAAGGGAGGAAGCAGGCTCCCTGCTGAGTGTCCAATCTCAAATTCTTGACCAGCCCTGGAAGACTACATGGTACCCTGCACTCAGGAAGTGGGAACCTGAAGACCCCGGCAGCCCCCACACCTTCCACGCCCGCTCACACTCTGTCCGCGTCTGTCGGCCCTGGGAAGGTCCCAGTTCTTGGATCCGTACATGATTTGACTTTGCCTCTCGTGCCTTGTTGGGTAGAGAAAGAAGGGTTTTCTCATGCATGACGTCATGGCTCGGAATGCCAGCTCTGCGTCACCGGCTCCGGGGACGAGGCAGTGTCCTGTCCTGGGAGCTGCCACTGCTGATCTTCTTCTGCACCTGGCAAATCCATGACTGCCGGCCACTGTCACCACGTCTCAAACCGTGGCCAAATGGGAACACGTGACCCACCCATGGTTGCACTTACTGCTTATTTAATCTTTCCCAGGACGCTGGGATCATGACCTGAGCCAAAGGCAGCGGCTTTAACCCACTGAGCCACCCAGGCGCCCCAATCCTGTCGGATTCTCTACACTAATCTTTTTCTGGGGATGTTTGATTCTGTGTATGGTGATTCCTTTGTCTTGTGATGTTTTTATGTGTCTTTGGTAGCATAATAATGTCGGATTTGTAGAATGAATTCTGAAGTATTCCCTTTTTTTCTGTTCAGTTTTTGAAAGAGTTGAGAAGTTTTGTGAAAGATTGGTGTTTAATTTTTTTTTTTTAAAGTCGTTTCCATGCCCAGTGTGGAGCCCAACATGGGGCTTGAACCCATGACCCTGAGATCAAGATCTGAGCTGAAATCAAGAGTCAGATGCTTAAATGACTGAGCCACCCAAGTGCCCTTGGCAGTCTTATTTGAATATTTGGTAGAATTCACCTCTGAATCCATCAAGTCCAGGACTTTTCTTTCTTGCGAGTTTTTTGGTTATTGATCCACAATCTCTTTGTTATAGGTCTGTTGAGATTTCGTATTTCTTCTTGAATTGATTTTGGGAATTTGTGTATTTGGAGTAATTTGTCCTTGTTGTCTTGGTTATATAATTTGTTGGTGTACATTTTTCATAGTATTCTCTTATAATCACTTTTATCTTTGCAAGATCAGTAGTAATGACCCTATTTTCATTTCTGGTTTTAGTTATTTGTGTTTCCTCTCTGTTTTTCCCTATGAGTCTAGGTAAAAGCTTATCAATTTACCTTTTCAAAGAATCATCTTTTAGTTCCATCAATTTTTTTTCTATTGGTTTTTTATTCTCTATTTTGTTTATTTTTGCTCTACTCTTTTTTATTTCTTTTCCTATATTTGGGTTTAGAGTTTTCTTATTTTTCTACTTCCTTAAGGTGTAAAGTTAGGGTTTTGATTTGGAATTTACTTCTTTTTTTAACATAAGCATTTACAGCTGTTAATTTTCCTATTTCCAGTACTTTCTCTGCATCCTGTGTTTTGGTGTGTTGTGTTCCTTGATATATGATAAATTACCTTCCTCTGTTGGTTTCACTTCCAGCTATTACCCTCAACTAATGTCAGCTGACTGTGGTATTGACTTTGAGAAATGTGTATGTGGATAAATTACATCATATATTGCTTCATCTGATCCAATTAAATGTTGGTCCATTAGTAGAAATAGTCTTGGAGGCATTTTTGAAGCTCATTCTGACCCCAGTGGGGGCTCTTAGCTCTCTCCCTTGTTCATTCTATTAAACTACTATCTAGTGTATGGTTTAAGTTGTATGGTGTTAAGTTGTATGGTATAAGTGTATGGTTTAAGGTCTATCAACCTCCTCTTAATTTCCTATGGCAATAATATCCTTCACTTTTGATAGCATGCTTAGGCTTGAAATTCTCTGGTTTATTCCAAATAGACCTCACCCCTGGGGAGACCTCTGTAGTCCTCTCTTAAGGAACCTCCCTGCCCCCCGTCACAAACTCTGTGCCAATTTTCTGAGGCTGGGGGTGGGACAATAGCCCACTTCTCTTGGGTGACACTCCAGGTTTTTTAGTTTGGCACTGGGCAAGAGTGGTATGTACTGGTCATCCCAGCTTGCCTCTCCTGGCATGGCCCTATGAGCAAGCTGGTTTGGAGCTAATTGAAGCCCAGTGTACCTCTTGTTGTGGGTGAATAGAATTCTTATGGAGAAACTGTAGCTCTGGATTTGAAGCTCAGGGATAGGGAGCTCTGTATTCTTTGCTGCATTCACCAAGAGTAGAATTTCCATTGTGTTGAGTATGGGGGAAGGATGGGAGAGAGCAGGTCATGGCTCAAATGCTCCAGACTCTTGCTGTTTTAGTAATTTTTCTTAAGTACATGTTTGTCTTTTTACTGAATGGCCTTAGGAGGACAATTTCTAATGGCATCAAATGGTTGTCCTTTATAATTTTCACTGGTTATGGTTATTTCTCTAGAGAAGGTCACTGTAGCTCCCTTATGATCCCCTTCCTATCACCTGTTCTTTTAACTATATACTCTGTTGCCTTTTGGGGAGATAATAGGAATTTTCTGCTTTTCCCTTAATAAAAATTAGTAGATGAAATAACGTTTAGCATGTTTAGGATTTCTGGGAAAAAAATGAGAATTCTGATTGTAGTAGAAATATTTAAAGGCATTTTTCATTTTCAAAGTACTTTTTTGTTCTGTATATATTTGTCTAGTCTCAGTCTTAAGCTATTTTAACACACAAACCACTTAATTTGTTTTAAACTGAATTGGTACATGTTCATCATATTGGGATTAGGGTTTGCTGTAAGACACACAAAACCCAAAATAATATTGGCTTAAACATGACAAAATTTTTATTTTTTTCTTATGTAAATTATAGGATTAGATAAGCATTCTGGCAGCCCTGTGATCAACCAGGAAATAGTCTCTTTCTGTGTTTTGCATCTGAATTCTCAACACTTCTACATCATAGTCCAAAAGGGTTGTTCCAGCTATAGACATCATGGATACGTTGTAGCCAGCTGGAAAGAGGAAGTAGTTGGAGGACATTTCTATTTTCATCCTGTTGGACAGAACTTAGTCATGAGGCCAGACCTCGTGGCAGGGCAGTATGGAAAATACTTTTTTTTTCCATGATGACCATGTTACTAGCTACAAAGTAGAGGTTCTGTTTTTAAGAGGGAGGTAGAGAAAATATTGGGGAAGAACTGGTCTCTGCCGTGGTCAATACTGTATAGTCTTTGAAGTAGTGTCATTTTTCTTTTCCGATGAGACTCTCATCAGTCAATTAAGACAAAGCAATCCATTTCCCCTACTTTTAGATAGAACACAAATTTGGAACTGAGATTCTTAAAGCATTTCATGGCAAGTATAAAATAGTTAATTACTTCAATTTTTCAAAGAGTGGGGCATCCATAAATATCCTGGGGAGAGTTGCTGGATTAATCAGCGGCCAACACGTATTTTGTTAGCAACAAATAATTGCCTGGCTCAATTTCAAGTGCACATATGTGTTAGAGGAACAAGATTAATATGCAGGAAGCAAGTAGAAAACAGTAGAAAAGTATATTTCTTTGACCTTTGCCTAACACTGTCATCACTTTATTAACCATTTATATGTATCCTATATCTTGTCTCTGAATTCTTTTGAATTTGGGGGGCCACTCATGATTCATCAGTTTGACATCTTCAGTATTCACCGTAGTGGTTTTTTTTTTTTTTTTTTAAGATTTATCCATTTATTTTAGAGAACACATGATCATGAGTTGGGGGAGGGGCAGAGGGAGAGAACCTTCAAGCAGACCCCTGCTGAGAGTAGAGCCCTTTGTCGTGGCGTTCCTCAGTCCCGTGACTTGTGAGATCCTGACCTGAGCCGATCAACTGACTGAGCCACCCAGGCACCCCTCGACAAAGTGTTTGATACATAGAAGGTGATCAATATGTGTTCCAAGTCAAGTCCTAGCTCCAGAATCTTCTCTAAGCCCTCTCTCTTACTTATTCCTTATATCCCAGTTCATCAGCAAGTTTGGTTGTTGTAGCTATAAAATATATCTAGAATTCAGGTTCCTTTCTTCATCTCTAATCTTGGCACCCCGACTAAGCCACCATTTTCCCTAACATTGGACTTCTGTAGCAGTCGTCTAATTGATTTTCCCATTTTTATTCTTTCTTATAATCGATTTTTTTCCACAGTAGCTAGAGTTGTGTTTTTTTTTTTTTTTTTTTAAAGATTTTTTTTTATTTATTTGACAGAGAGAAATCAGAGCTAGGCAGAGAGGCAGACAGAGAGAGGGGGAAGCAGGCTCCTGCTGAGCAAAGAGCCCGATGCGGGGCTCGATCCCAGGACCCTGAGATCATGACCTGAGCTGAAGGCAGAGGCTTAAACCACTGAGCCACCCAGGCGCCCCTAGAGTTGTGTTTTTAACATGTAAGTCTAATAATGTCACTGCCCTGCTTGAAAATACTCTAATAACATCCAAATATACATAGAATGAAACAGAAACTCCTTCCCATAATTTGGTGCCTGGGTGCTTCTCCATCTTTATCCTGTACTACTTTTCCCTCTCATCCAGCTACAGTGACCTTCTTTCAGTTTCAAGAAAATGCCTAGTTCATTTGCACAATAAGACTTTGCACTTGATCTTCCCTCTGCCTGGAATGCTCTTACTATACCTATATGTATGTTGGGCTGGCTCTTACATCACTTTTTCTTTGAACCCATTTGTGACCACGCAGTCTAAATTAGCCACACCTCCAATTCAAATTCTGTCATGTCACTTTATCTTTTTTCTCACAATATTTATCACTATTTGAAATATTGTTTGTTTATTCATTTGTCCCTTACCTCTGCCCCTATATTACAAATTGGCTCCATGAGACCAGGAACGTCATCTGCCTTGTGTAGCGATGCATCCCTGATACGTAGAAAAAGTGCTTTATATACGGTAGGTCTTCAATGGACATTAATTGGATGGGTGTCTAATGAATTAAAATGCAGTGGACATTTCTTATAGTATTGCCTATGTTCTCATGGCTTGGGTTCCCTTGGATGCAGACTCTGATATGGCATTTAGACTATAGGTTGCTTATTTAGGAATACCCTTTGGATCAATACCTGTGGAAGGGAAAAGAAGGAAGTAGGAGTGGATAGAGGGAGAATTGAGCTATAATTCAACAGTACTTTTGTTATCCCCGCAAGGAAATCTGGAGCAAGAAGATCCTTCAGAATTTTCCTGAGTTTTGCCAGAATGGCCAGATCCTTACCCCTTCATCAATCAGTTTTTGGATGTGGGCTGCTTTAAGATGGATCATGACTTTGGACAAGATGGGTCTTTGCAATTGAGGTGACCTTCGAAGGGACGAATGGCTGTTTGCACAGTTGCTGAAGCAACTAGAACATTAGATATTTCATTGGAGTGTGTCACAGTGTCTACCCCTTGTCTTAGATTCACTTTTTCAAATATGTTTTGTTTGCAGATTTTCTTTTCAGGATTCTCTCTTCCTGGAGTGAATTTAGAAGGCAAAGTTTATTGCTAAAAATTACAGCTCCCACAACTGTAGATGATCTCAGGGCTTTCAGTGATGCTCGTCATTTACCCACCATGGTTAATTCTAGATTTCTTTCAACCTTAGTATCCCTAGTGTTCTTGGTGTCTTACCTGGGAAGCCATATCCTCTCCCTCAGGGGGCTTTGGTGATATTTAAATGTGTTCAGCTCTATGTATTCTTTCTAAATGTTTCACTCCTTTTCAAATTGTGATAAAGTGCCTCAGTGGTTAGGTAAGGTCATGTTTGCCCTTTAGCAGGCAGAGCAAAATCACCTGAACGTGTTTTCTTCACACTATGGCAGCAGGTGCAGCCTTGGAATTGAAATCTAAATGTGTCATTGAAACAAATTAATGGTTGATGAATTTTTTATAGGAATGTTTTCAGGTGCTGAAAGAGAACTGCCCATGGCCCCTTTCCCAGCATAATAAGTCAGAGAGAAAGTATACAAACTCTAAACTAGCACTGACAAAATCTGCAAAGCTGAATTTGAGACTTTATTTAAACTCTGACCCTAGGGAAGGCAGAATAATTCAAAAAGGCTTTCACTCACATGTTTCTAAATTCTTAAACATTTGCTCCTCCTGGCCTCTAGTAGCTTTTTGCTACTTGAAAATTACGACTCTTTTCCTTATAGAAAATTTTCCCATTTCTTTTTGGGAATTATCCTGTTGCATTTTGTGTGTGTGTATGTGCGTGTGTGTTGTATAGAGAGCTTGAACGAGGTCTTTTCTTGGTTTCTGGGTGTCAGCATCACGTAAGCCATAGGAAAACCTAGGGTTACTTAATCGGTGACTTTGTGCTGTTAATCACCAGAAGGAAAAGTGGGCCCAAGGACAGACCCATGGCCACCTTAAGGCAGCTTGTATCACATCCTAAATCACACGCACTTTTTTTAAAAAATTAATATATAATGTATTATTTGCCCCAGGGGTACAGGTCTGTGAATTGTCAGGCTTACATAATTCACAGCACTCCCCATAGCACATACCCTCCCCAATGTCCATCACCCCTCCACTCTATCCCTATCCCCCTCCCCTCCAGCAACCCTCAGTTTGTTTTGTCTGATTAAGAGTCTCTTATGGTTTGTCTCCCTCCTGATCCCATCTTGTTTCATTTTTTTCCTCCCTACCCTACACAACCCCCCTGCCCTGCCTCTCAAATTCCTCATATCAGAGATCACATGATAATTGTCTTTCTCTGATTGACTTATTTCACTCAGCATAATAACCTCTAGTTCCACTCATGTTGTTGCAAGTGGCAAGATTTTTTTTTTTTTAAAGATTTATTTTATTTATTTGTCAGAGAGAGAGAGAGAGAGAGAGCACGCGCACACAAGCAGGCAGAGGTGGAGAGAAGCAGGCTCCCTGCTGAGCAAGGAGCCCTATGCGGGACTCGATCCTAGGACCCTGGGATCATGACCTGAGCCAAAGGCAGTGGCTTAACACACCGAGCCACCCAGGTGTCTCTCTCATTTTTTTTTTTTTTTTTTTGATGGCTACACAGTATTCCATTGTATATATATACACCACATCTTCTTTCTCCATTCATCTGTTGATGGACATCTAGGTTCTTTCCATAGTTTGGCTATTGTGGACATTGCTGCTATAAACATTTGGGTGCATGTGCCCCTTCAGGTTCCTACATTTGTATTTCTTGTATTTTTTTTTTTTGTATTTTTTATTTTGTATTATGTATTTTTGTATTTTGTATTTTGTATTTCTATATTGTAACTACCCAGTAGTGTGATTGCTGGGTTGTAGGGTATCTCTAATTTTCAACTTTTTGAGAAACCTCCATACTATTTTCCAGAGTGGCTGCACCAGCTTGCATGCCCACCAAGAGTATAGGAAGGTCCCCTTTCTCTGCATCCTTGCCAACACCTGTCATTTCCTGACTTGTTAATTTTAGCTATTCTTACTGGTGTGAGGTGGTATCTCACTGTGGTAGTGATGTGTATTTCCCTGATCCTGAGTGATGTGGAGCACTTTTTCACGTGTCTGTTGGCCATCTGGATGTCTTCTTGGCAGAAATGTCTGTTCATGTCTTCTGCTCATTTCTTGATTGAATTATTTGTTCTTTGGGTGTTGTGTTTCATAAGTTCTTTATAGATTTTGGATACTAGCCCTCGATCTGATATGTCATTTGCCAATATCTTCTCCCATTCTGTCATTTGTCTTTTGGTTTTGTTGACTGTTTACTTTGCTGTGCCAAAGCTTTTGATCTTGATGAAGTCCCAGTAGTTCATTTTTGTCCTTGCTTCCCTTGCCTTTGGTGATGTTTCTAGGAAGAAGTTGCTGTGGCTGAGGTCGAAGAGGTTGCTGCCTGTGTTCTCCTCCAGGATTTTGATGGATTCCTTTCTCACATTGAGGTCTTTCATCTATTTTGAGTCTTTTTTTCACGTGTGGTATAAGGAAATGGCCCAGTTTCATTCTCCTGTATGTGGCTGTCCAATTTTCCCAGTACCATTTGTTGAAGAGGCTGTCTTTTTTCCATTGGACATTCTTTCCTGCTTTGTCGAAGATTAGTTGACCATAGAGTTGAGGGTCCATTTCTGGGTTCTCTATTCTGTTCCATTGATTTATGTGTCTGTTTTTGTGCCTGTACCATAGAGTCTTGATGACAGCTTTGTAATAGAGCTTGAAGTCTGGAATTGTCATGCTACTAATTTTGCTTTTCTTTTTCAACATTCCTCTGGCTACTCAGGGTCTTTTCTGGTTCCATATAAATTTTAGGATTATTTGTTCCATTTCTTTGAAAAAAAATTAATGGCATTTTGATTAGGGATTGCTTTTAATATGTAGATTGCTTTAGGTAGCATAGACATTTTCACAATACTTGTTCTCCCAATCCATGAACATGGAACGTTTTTCCATTTCTTTGTATCTTCTTCAATTTCTTCCATGAGTACCATATAGTACGGATTCTTTGCCTCTTTGGTTAGGTTTATTCCTAGGTATCTTATGGTTTTGGGTGCAGTTGTAAATGGGATTGATTCCTTAATTTCTCGTTATACTGTCTTACTATTGGTGTATAGAAATGCAACTTATGTCTGCGCATTGATTTTATATCCTGACACTTTACTGAATTCCTGTATGAGTTCTAGCAGTTTTGGAGTGGAGTCTTGGGTTTTCCACATAAAGTTTCATATCATCTGCCAAGAATGAGAATTTGACGTCTTTGCTGATTAGGTTGCCTTTTATTTCTTTTTGTTGTCTGATTGCTGAGGCTAGGACTTGTAGTACTATGTTGAATAGCAGTGGTGATAGTGGACATCTCTGCCATGTTCCTGACCTTAGGGGAAAAGCTCTCAGTTTTTCCCCATTGAGAATGATATTAGCTGTGTGTTTTTCATAGATGGTTTTGATGATATTGTGGTATGTGCCCTCTATGCCTACACTGTGAATAATTTTGATCAAGAAAGGATGCTGTACTTTGTCAAATGCTTTTTCAGCATCTATTGAGAGTATCATATGGTTCTTGTTCTTTCTTTTATTAATGTATTATATCACATTGATTTGCAGATGTTGAACCAAATTTGCAGCCCAGGAATAAATCCCACTTGGTAGTGGTGATTAATCCTTTTATTTTTATTTTTTTAAAAATATTTTATTTATTTATTTGACAGAGATCACAAGCAGGCAGAGAGGCAGGCAGAGAGAGAGGAGGAAGCAGGCTCCCTGCGGAGCAGAGAGCCCGATGCCGGGCTCGATCCCAGGACTCTGGGATCATGACCTGAGCCGAAGGCAGAGGCTTTAACCCACTGAGCCACCCAGGCTCCCCTGATTAATCCTTTTAATGTACTGTTGGATCCTAACGGATAGTATTTTGGTGCGAATTTTTGCATCCGTGTTCATCAAGGATTTTGGTCTGTAATTCTCCTTTTTGATGGGGTCTTTGTCTGGTTTTGGGATGAAGGTAATGCTGGCCTCATAAAATGAGTTTGGAAGTTTTCCTTCCATTTCTGTGTTTGGAATAGTTTCAGTAGAATAAGTATTAATTTTTCTTTAAATGTTTGGTAGAATTCCCCTGGGAAGCCATCTCGCCCTGGGCTCTTGTTTGTTGGGAGATTGTTAATGACTGCTTCAATCCACTTACTGGTCTGTTCAGGTTTTCTATTTCTACCTGGTTCAGTTTTGGAAGTTTATGTGTCTCTAGGAATGCATCCATTTCTTCCAGGTTGTCAAATTTTTTAGTGTATAGTTGCTCATAATATGTTCTTATAATTGTATTTCTTTGGTGTTGGTTATCATCTCTCCTCTTCCTTCATCATTTTATTAATTTGGGTCCTTTCTCTATTCTTTTTGATAAGTCTGGCCAGGGGTTTATCAATCTTATTCATTCTTTCAAGGAATCAGCTCGTAGTTTCATTGATCTGTTCTACTGTTCTTTTGGTTTCTATTTCATTGATTTCTGCTCTGATCTTTATTTCTCTTGTCCTGCTGGGTTTAGGCTTTCTTTGCTGTTCTTTCTCCAGCTCCTTTAGGTGTAGGGTTAGGTTGTGTACTTGAGACATTTTTTGAGAAAGGCTTGTATCACTATATACTTTCCTCTCAGGACAGCCTTGTGTTTTCATTTTCATTTTTTCAAAAGGATTCAATGCGATGAGACTGAAGGAGTTCAGTGAGGGTACGGATATGTAGAAGGAGAGGAGAAAAAAGTTCTGAAGTGACTCCTGGGGCATTTAAGCATATGGAAATTGGGAAGAGGAAGGAGAGCCAAAACTGAGAAGGAGAAATTAGTGCCAAAGGAGGAAAGTGGCGGCTTTGTTCCTCTGAAATCCAGGAAAGGTGGCATTTCAAGTGTGAGAGATAAAATGTTAAATACTACTGATAGTCAGATAAGGTGAGGACTGATAATTTACCATTGGATTAACATTAAACAGATTATACTTGACCTTGACAAGGGTAGTGTTGTAAATTGATGAGGGCAGAAGCTTACCTGGAGCAGATTTTAGGGAATACATATAAATAGGAAGTGATATAGATTCACACAGGCATTCATGTTCAGAGCTCATGCTCTTAATCATTATTAGGTGTATTTTTTTCTTTTTTAAAAAGATTTTATTTATTTATTTGACAGACCAAGAGCACACAAGTAGGTAGAGAGGCAAGCAGAGGGAGAAGGAGAAGCAGACTCCCCACTGAGCAGCGAGCCCAACTTGGGAGTCAATCCCAGGACCCTGGGATTATGACCTGAGCTGAAGGTGGATGCTTAACCGAATGTGCCACCCAGACACCCGCAGGTGTATGTTTTTCAACAGATTATGTCAGACCATTTCCTCATAATGATTTTACTATGTTCATTTTCCTCAAATAAGATGAGAATCATTTTCTTTATGTTTTAGTAATATGGGAAACTTCAGGCGCCATTAGAAGGCAGTGTGGCCCACAGCTAACAAAATACTCAGTGGTGAAAAGCCAAATGCTTTTTTTATAAGATCATCAGCAAGGATGCACACTCAGCTTTACTCAAAACAGTTTTGGAAGTCCTACTCAGAGTATTTAGGCAGGAAAAAGAATTAGATGGTATCCAAATACCATAATGAATGGTACCATAATGAATACCATAATGAAAACATGGCATTATATATAGAAAACTAAGGATTCCACCAAAAAACTATTGGAAGTAATAAATGAATTCAGTAAAATCACAGGTTACAAAATTAGCATGTAGCAATCATTTGCATTTCTATATACTTCAATAATGAAGTATCAGAAAGAGAAATTAAGAAAACAATCCCATTTATGATTGCATCAAAAGGAATAAAATATCCAGGCATAAATTTAACAAAGGAAGTTAAGGATTTATGCTCTGAAAATTTTAGGGCATTGAGTAAACAAACTGGAGAGAACACAAATAATTGATAAGGTATACAAGCTCATGGATTGGAAGAATTAATATTGTTAAAATGACCATACTACCCAGATTTAATGCATTTCTCATCCAAGTACCAATAGCATTTTTCTCAGAACTAAGACAAAGCATCTTACAATTTGTGGATCACCACCAAAGACCCTAAATAGCCAAAGCCATCTTGGGAAAGAACAACAAAGCTAGGAGGTATAATTTTTCTTGAATTCAGATAATGCTGCAAAGCTACATTAATCAAAAATGTATGGTGCTGGTTGGAAAACAGACATATAGATCAATGGCATAGAATAGGGTGCCTAGAAATAAACCCACATATATCTGATCAATACACAATGAGGAAAAGGTACTTTTCAGTAAATGGTGTTGGGAAAATAAGCAAACTCCATGGAAAAGAAGGAAAATAGAGTACTTTCTTATATATAAAAATAAATTAAAAATTAAGTCTTGAATGTACAATCTGAGACCATAAAATAAATTCTTCATGGATTATAGTCTTGATTGTAAGACCTGAAACTATAAAACTGCTAGAACACAACATAGGCAGTAATATCTTATGACCTTGGTCTTAGCAATAATTTCTTTGACATGTTTTTGCAGGCAAGGGCCACAAAAGCTAATGTAAGCAAATGGGATCATGTCAAACTATGAAGATTTTGTACAGTGAAGGAAATCATCAAGAAAATGAACAGGCAATGTAGTGGATGGGGGAAGATATTTTCAAATGATATATCTGATAAGGGGTTACTATTTAAAATATATAAAGAACTTACACAACTTAATACCAAACGAACAAACAGCTCAATTAGAAAATGGGTAGAGGCCTTGAATAGAAATTTTTTTTTGTAAAGAAGACCTACAGATGAATAACAGAGATATGAACTGATGCTCAACATTACTAATCACTAGGATAATGCAAATAAAAATCACAATGACATATCACCTCATGCCTGTCAGAATGGCTAGTGTTAAAAAGACAAGAAATACCAAGTATTAGTGAAGAAGAAGATGTATGTAGTAAATGGAAACGCTGTAGACTGTTAATGGGAATGTAAATTGGTGCAGCCACTGTGGCAAAAATTATGGAGGTTTCCAAAAAATTCTAGTTTGAACTACCATATGATCCAGAGAATCCAGTTTTGGGTATTTATCTCAACAAAATGAAAAGTATAATTCAAAGTGATATGCACCCCTATGTTCATTGCAGGTTAATTTATAATAGCCAATATATGAAAGCAATATTAGTTCTCGTCTGTAGATACATGAATAAAGATGACTCTGGAATTTTACTAAGTCCTAAAAAAGAATGAAATCTTGCCATTTGTGACAACGTGGATAAACCTATAGGGTCCTATGGTAAGGGAAGCAGTCAGAGCAACACAAATATGGTATGATTTCGCTTAATATGTAGAATCTAAAATGAAGGAAATGAACAGAACAGAGACTCATAGATACATGAAACATAATAATGTATTTATATTTTGCTGTGCCAAATGTTTCACTGTTATGCTGAGTGCTTTCTTTCATAAAATTTTATTCTATATTTTGTGTCTTCCAAAGTAATTTATAAATAGCTCTTGGTTAAGTGCCCAGAATTTTACTTCGTTTTCTAAGTGCTTAATAAATCCCCCTTTGCCAGTTAGAGGACAACACACCTTTGAACAGAGGTTGTACTTTCCAAAACACATTTTGGGTGTGTGTTCTGTCACGGTGAAAGACTTTTCCGGAATATGATACTCATTATTTTTGTTTTGAATTTGAAGCATAACAAAAATTTTGTGATGTTTATATAAAGAACATAAAGAAGTAGAATTTATGTTTCTCAATTATATGGCTGATTTTTATAATATTTCATGTATTTTGATCTTTTGGATGGTTATAAAATTGTGTTTCTTTAGCTTGTTGGTGTTTCACTGTAATGAGCACATGTTGAGTAGAGGTGGAGATGTGCTTTTGAACTTGCTGATTCATGTACTGCGTGGTTTTTAATGTATCCAAATGCCACGGCCTGTCCTTGATTCCCAGTTTATGTCAATGCATGAAGGTCATTCACATACATGTGCTCTAGCAGGTAATGGAGTGTCAATCTCAGCAGATGCCAATTAGACATTCCTGGGTCAACTGGGCCATAAAGGCATCCAATCTTGCATAATATAAAACTGTAATCAGTTGGATGGATCAACCCAAGTTCCAGAGCTATAAATCTAGTTAGAAATGCCTTCTCAGTACTAGATGGCCACTTCTGGAAAGGCAATAGGGAATCTCCTGTGATGACCAGAGGGCACTCCATAGTCCTTCTGAGGTAGATGTTAGTTATGTGATCCATAGAATCCCCAGGAGATAATAGTGACAGAAAAACTGATGTCTTTAACTAGCATCTGTAAAATTATTGGTAATCAGTAGTGACTTTATGCCTAACGGGAGTTAATGGAAACTGTGAAAGAAAATTTCCTGCTCTCGAAACCTCCCCACTGTGGTTCATTTGATGCCTGCATCCTTGTCAGTTTTGAGTCAAGACCTGGGTGGTTGGGTTACTGCCACTTTTGGGAATTTATTGATTATGTATGTAGTGCTGGGAAGGGCAACACTTATCAACATTATCAGTCATGACCGCCTTTGCGTGGAAGTTTTTGTTGCTGTTGTTGCTTTTAATTAGACCTGTATTTTGGCAAACAGGTGTAGGATGTCTGAGGAAATGTGGGACTTATTCTGGAACAAGAGGAATATGCCTTAGTGTTCATATTGCTTAGCACTGGCAGTACCTGCATGAAAGAGTCCAAATAGCCCTGGACTGGGAGTTGGAAAACTATGTTTTCTTTCAAGTTCCCTTTCTGCCACTAATTAGCATTATGTCCTCCAACAAATCCCTTTGTTCCTCTAGGGCCATGTTTACCTTTTTGCAGAATGAGTGAATTTAGACTGGGAATTCTCAGACTTGAAGATGTGTAAGACGTGTGCAAAGGAATGTGTTAAAAATGCAGATTTGGGGCACCTGGGTGGCTCAGTTGGTTAGGCAACTGCCTTCAGCTCAGATCATGATCCTGGAGTCCCAGGATCAAGTCCCACATCGGGCCCTCTGCTCAGCAGGGAGTCGGCTTCTCCCTCTGCCCCTCGCCCCTCTCATGCTCTCTGTCTCAAACAAATAAAATCTTAAAAAAAAAATGCAGATTTTTTGGTTGTCTTTCATTTCTTTATCCTTGGATTCATTAAGTTTAGATGAGGCCAAGGAATCTTAGTATTAAGAAGTAGCTTGAAGGGTGTGTATAGTTGAAAGATCATTCTTTGAGAAACTAGATTCGATGATTTCTGAGGTCTTTTCTAGGTCTAAAAATTCTTTCTGGTGGCTTTACCTTTGTTTTGTAACAAACCATTTGTATGCCTCTGTTTTCCATCTCTGTTCCACTTTCTTTGCTCGTTTTCTTCCCTGTCCTCCCACCTTTCCCCCTTGGCCCACTCCCTCATCCACAAGGCATAATTTGGCTCCAGTGGGGATGGGAATGTTTCGGTGAGCACTGACTCTGAAAGTACTTACTACATGGGCTCTCTCTTGGTACTTGGGGAGAGACAGGGACAGCTAAGCCACATTCCTTGTTTTTGGGTGGAGAAATACTATATTCGCCTCCTAGTCATGTGTGACAGGTGGGTCGCCTCCTAGTCATGTGTGACAGGTGGGATGCATGTTTTGAGAGAGCTATAAACTTGGGGTGGGTTGAGTCCTAGAGCCAAGGACAGAGGTGGAGAGACTTCTGATGTGTGCTTACTAAATGCTGCTGGTTTTTATCTTCTGACTTAGGGTCGGGCTTGTGATCTTCTGACTTGGACTTGGAAGGGCTGATTGAACACAACTAGTAAGAAATGCTACTCGTATCTGAGGTGGCCATTCAAATCAGTTGTAGACCCATGTGTTCTCAGTCTGGCTGCACATTAGAATCCCCTGGGTGGCCTATCAGAATTAACAGCCTGGCCTTTCAATAGACTAATTAAATTCAAGTCTGAGAGTGGATGTTGGCATCAGCTTCTTTAAAAAAAAAAAAAAAAAAAAGTTTACCAGGTGATGTAATGTGCAACCAAAGTTGAGAACTACTGCTATAGGAGCTTACTTGTAGAAATGAGAGAGATAAGACTGAAGTAACTGGTTTTCTAGTAAGTTGTTAAGCTGCAGACTAGTACTGTCCTGGTAAAGCAGGACTGAAAGTTTGTTTTTGAAGTTCCCTCCCTCCTTCTGTCCTGATCTGTGGGTTATAACTTCACTTACAAAGCATGTGCCTAGGGGCACCTGGGTGACTCAGTGGATTAGGCCTCTGCCTTCGGCTCAGGTCATGATCCCAGGGTCCTGGGATCGAGCCCCCCATCCAACTCCCTGCTTCCCCTTCTATCTCTGTCTGCCTATCTGACTATTTGTGATCTCTGTCTGTCAAATAAATAAATAAAATCTTTGGAAAAAAAAATAAACCAAAGTATGTGCTTATAATGCCAACTTCCCTCTACATACCTAGATTCTCTTGCCTGGGTGTCCTTATACCTATGCTCAGTTCTCTGTGTTATGCCCGAGTTTTCACGTCCAAGAGACCACCAAGGATCCAAGCACCGATGCAATCACATGAGGGTTTACTTGACAAGCTTAATTTGGGCCCAAGTATACCCGACGCAGCGGAGTAGGGACTTGGACCCCGAACCAGATTACAGCCAGAGTTTTTAAAGGCAGAGTAGGGGTGGACTGAGCGGTGGGTGAGGACAAAGGGGATTGTGGATGACGTAAGTCTCTAAGGAATCAAGGTCTCCAGGACCTTGAGGGGCTAGCTATTGTTTGGAGAAAGGTTATTTATTACCAGTAGTAAAAATCTTCTTGTGAGACCCTTTAGATGTCTCTCAGTGGTCCATATGCTTGGGAATGATTCTCGACACTATCTCGGAGGTTTAGAGATAAAGTTTCCTAAAGGAATTGTTAAAGTAGACTTACAGGATCCTGGTCGGACCTGTCGGGGTAGGGGGTCGGTCAGGCTAGGATTGTCCTTAGCAAAACCTCAAGATGAGGGCAGTTGAGTCCCCAAGGGAGAGCCACTCTGTCTGTTTCAAGGGCTTGTCAGTAGGTAAGGAATTTTAATGATTTTCTTCTGCCTCTGTTTCCCACATCAGCTAAACTTGAGGTGGGATGGCCTTAATTTTCTCGGCCTCCACACTCTGTTCCCACCAGTGGTATATAATACTCAGTTTTAGTGTTTGCATAACATGGATTTGCTTTAAAGAAATCAGGAAGGTTTTGGCCTCTATTGTAGTTGGAGGCTTTGAGTCCTCTTGCTGATACTGTCTAAATTTTAGCTTTTGCATGTCCTACGAATTCCAGCAATAAAACTAACAATGTAGAGTTAATATGGCTTCCGCCGGGGAGGGTGGTTCTGGGCGTGGCTGTTCGAAGGAACCCTAGGTATGGGGTCCCAGGGCTCTTAACCAGTTCTAAGCTAACAGTGAAGCCCGAAGCGGACCCTCTGGAAAAAGAAGCTTTTGATCCAGTGTTCACCAACTACCCCCACCTGGAGCTTGTAGCTGTAGCCAGGAAAGAACAGGGTTGGGGGTCAACATGGCTTTCTCCTGAGTTGTGAGTTGTAAAGACTCCGCATCACGTAGAACACTTGTTGAGTACTGCGGTGGCTAGGTTGTGGTGTCAGCATCCACTCGGAATGGGCTATTAAAAAGCACCTTCTCGGCACCAAAAAAGTGGCGGCCTGTGAGAGTAAAGGGCAAGTACTGGCAGATCGATGCTTTGAGGCAGGAATCTGCTTCATGGCAGCCTCGCGGACTTCATGAAATGACTACAGAGGGCCCTGACAGAGGGCGGTGTGGTGTTGCAGGAGCCTCAGAGAATCTATGAATGAAATGGAAGCATTGTTCCAAATGTGTAAATATAAAGGTTTGAGCTGTTGCATCCTTCAGGCGAGAGTATCTGGAAGAACAGCCAGCTTGGAAGTTTTATACAATCGTGTAACAGTGGAACGGTATTACAAGTTATGGTCATCCCCTCCTCCTCTTGAGTGTCTGTGTGTTTAAGTCAAGAGCTAAATTTCTCCCTTAGACCTGAGAGAAAGAAGTATCTGAGAAAAGCTGTTGCCAATTATAATTAACTTCTGAAGGACAAATTAGATGCCGTTTATAAGTTAAATAATAAAAGCGTGTTATGAACAACAATAAAAAAACCCCCAAATATGTGAAATGAGAATCTTCTCTGATCTAGCTCAAGTCTTACTCATTTTCTTCTAAGGCTCATTTCTAGTTACCCACAGAGCCACTGTGGTCTACATCGACTGGTATCCTTTTATATGTGGCTGTTGAGCTTGCCCCTTCCTGTCCTGTCTTTGGAAAGAACAGGACCTCTGGCTTGCTCAGCTTCTTTTCTTGCTTCCGGCAGTGAAGTGGTCAAAAGATTTGCTTTCCTTTCTGGTAAAGATGATGTAAACAGTCTGCATTACACAGTGAGCTTTGGAATCCATTCTTTCATTTGATCCCTACAGCAAATCTGTGCAGTAGTCTTGGCCTGAGGTATTAGCACTATTTTTTCTTTAATTTTTTTTAGTATTTTATGTATGTAATTGACAGAGATCGCAAGTAGGCAGAGAGGCAGGCAGAGAGAGGAGAGGAGGGAGCAGGCTCCCCGCTGAGCAGAGAGCCCAATGTGGGGCTCGATCCCAGGACCCTGAGATCATGACCTGAGCTGAAGGCAGAGGCTTTTTAACCCACTGAGCCACCCAGGCGCCCCAAGCACTATTTTTTAAAAGACAGGAGAGTGAGTGGCAGAAGGAATGTCACTTGCCCCACATTTTTATATTCAAAATTCAATCTGTTTTTTGCATAGCACTTATCATTCCTCCCTATCATTCAGATTGTTTGCTTATTTGCTTGATGATCGTCTGTCTTCACTGCCACTAGGATGCAAATCAAATATTAATAGGGGTCTTACCTGTCATGTTCAGGTCTGTATCCCCAGAGACTAGAACAGTGTATGCCACATAGTAAATGCTTTGTTCAGTCTCGAAGACTCCGTCTTCATGTCATACTCTTTCTTTTGCCAGTGTTCAAAGAGATAGGTGGAAAAATGCACAGTCACGCCACTAGTAATTAGAAGAACCTGCCCCAGAACCCGGGTTGTTTACTTCTCAGTAGATTTGTGTTACTTTATTTTATTTTTGGACACTGGCAGACCCAATGCAATGCTGTGTTTTAGGAATATCTTGAATAGGGATCCTCATGCTTTAAGGCCGCTGACCGAGCCAGCCTTCTTGGAAAGTTCTGGAGTAGGAAGTTTGTCATCTTTGTCTATATACCCACGTCCCTTTTTACCTGAGCTGAATCTCGTCTAGTCTGCACTCCCCCTGGGCCTCACCCTAGCCTGCACCTCAGTGTTCAAGTCTTTCCAGATCCCTTCTCTCACATTTTCTCTGTCTTCTAACCCACTCTTAGGGGACATTGATGTTAGTTGCTGGCTGGATGGGATCACCGTATCTCTTTGCGTCTCAATTTTCTTTATTTTCTTTCTTTCTTTCTTTCTTTCTTTATTTTTAAAGATTTTATTTATTTATTTGACAGACAGAGATCACAAGTAGGCAGAGAGGCAGGCAGAGAGAGAGGAGGAAGCAGGCTCCCTGCTGAGCAGAGAGCCCGATGTGGCTCGATCTCAGGACCCTGGGATCATGACCTGAGCTGAAGGCAGAGGATTTAACCCACTGAGCCACCCAGGCGCCCCGAGTCTCAATTTTCTTAACAAATAACAAGGATAATAATACTTCCTTCTTATGTCCTTTGTGTGATATGAACATAGAAAGTATGAATGTGTACATTATAAAGCATTTTACAAATTATGTTTTATTGGGTTTTTCTAGGAATTTCCTTAACATAGCAAACAAGTTCCTTTAGGGCCCTAAGGTTTTTGGTAATGGTTTTGAGATACCTTTTCTGTGTTACCCAAATTTTAACAAGGATATTCAATACCTTTAACCTAAAAGAGTAATTGCTGTGATGGGAATTTTAAGAATCTTGTAGGCCTGAGAGGCATGTTACAAATTTTTATGTGGGGTTGGAAGAAGGAAAAGATTTTTAGGTCTTTCCTGTTCACTTTCTTTCTTTGCAACATGGTTCACCTTAACTCTTTGTTCTTTCTTTGTAACTTCTACTTATGCTGAGTTAAGGATATTGGTCAGGATTGTCAGTACGTCATGATGGTTGGCCTGAAATGATTTGAAGTGATCCTAACTATTTAGAGTCCATGTGATTTACTTCTGGAAAGATTCTCACTATAAGTCTCCCATTTTGGAGCTCATTAGGCAACAGATCTCTACTGTGCAGGTAATGTTGAATTCAGACAAAGCCTTCCTTTGCTTGCCAATGTTCTGTGACTGGGAGACAGATGCTAATGAGGTGAAAGGTGAGGGTTAAATAGTGCCCGGAAGCCCACATTTGAAAAAGCTGGGGACAAAACAGAGGGTGTCTGATTCATATGGAAACTTGCCCCCAGGGGCCCTTTTGTCAAAATCTGTCAACAAGAGGCTTTTGCAGAAAGACCCTGAGGTTGGTGTCTTTCTAGGCATTTTCTTGTCAGAGCCATCATTCCAGAAAATTATAGAGTGTGGATTGAAACTAAGATTATAGGTTTAAACAGCCCTTGCCTGTCTCCAACTAGGGACAGCCTAAGCAATGCCCAGAAGCTAAATTTGGTCTCAATCATTATGAAAATTGAAAGTAATGCTTTACAATTAAGAGTTTGAAAACAGCCTTTAATTTAACTTCCATAAAACACTGATGGAGTGGGAGGGTGTGATGGCTAAGGGCTCAACGGGGGCGGGGGGGGGGGGCTATATTAAAGACGAGTAGAGGCTTTTAAAGCTTTGTTACTAGTTTCAGTGTGGTTCAAGGGTCTTAAGAATCTCAGAGCACTGAGATTGGTTGGTTTGTTTCTAGTCCTGTGAAATGGAGTATTCAACATCTTTGTAGCCAGAATCCTGAGAATTAACTGCCTAGAAAGGCAAAATGGGTGCTAGGATTTTAGATAGGTAAAGTGGACTTTAAATATAAAGAAGTCAAAGAGACTGAATTTCACTGATAGGGATATTTTGGAAGGACCGAAGAAATTGGAAATAAAGATAGAAACCCATGTTTTAGCCTGAAATGTGAAATGAAATGAATAGTTCACATAGAGTGCAGATGGGACCAAATGGGAAAAGAAAAGCATAACACAACAAAACAAAACATTGGAAGACGTCCTATAACTCCCCGTTCAGAGGGAGAATCTCAGCTGCCCAAGAAATCGTAGAAATCCCGTACCTCCTAATCTCTCCCTCAATTTGAAGAACCAGGGCGAAAGGGGAATTTAGCAAGACTCGATTACGTAGAGAACATCCTTCTGAGGAGATGCTCGTCCGAGTCTGGCCATTCATGGACTGGTTTCACCAGATAAAGGAAGCAGAGTCAAAGTGCCTCAGAGCGCCTATGTGTGTGTGTTTGGGATGGAGGGAGAAAGAAGACAATTAAAGCATCTAAAATCTCGCCACACTGAGATAAACCACTTCAGGATGATCACTGTTTTCTGTGTTTCATTGTGTGTATATACATATGTTACTTTCCGTAGACAGCATTGGAGTCTAAAGGTACTTTTGACTCCCCTCTTTTCTCATTATAGTTCCCCATGATACCCAAAGTTAAGAGCCTGTTGGATATAATTTTATACATTTCTCTGCATTTCCTTCATCTGATTCAAACACACACAGGTTTTATTTGGTCAATATTGTATAAAATTGGTTATAATGTTAGACATTTTTCTTTATTATTTATTTATGTACTTACCTATCAGTCAATACCTAGTGGATTTGGTGAGATTTCCACAGTTCTCTTAATGACAGTGTAATAGCTTATAATAGGAATGTATCTGACTTTATTCAGTCACTTCCATATTAATGGGCATTCATTGTATTTCCAGGTTTTTTTGCCATCACCATTTGTGTTGAAGTTACTATTCTTCTATTGGTTTAAGCTGTAAGAAATAACTGGTTTTATAGACCAAAACATCCAACCACCAACAGCAAAATTATACTAGCTTATGATAGTAAACTGGCAATTGTGTTGGGATTTGAGAATGTGGAAAATAAAATCACTTTTGGGTGCAAATTTAAGCTCTCCTGCAATGTTGAGAAAAAGAGCAAGGAGATACAAAGAATGAGAAAATCAATAATAAATATAATGGACCAGTGAGTGGAGAACCACTATGTGGCTAATCTATGTATCTCAGGAGGCAAGAATAAATGCATTAGAAGTAATAATAGAAGAAAACATTTCTGAGATGGAGAAATAGTTGAATCTGTAGATCAGAATGGATCACTAGGTACCAGTCAATCTAAGAAGAGGTGACTGACATCTAAACAATCCTGGTGGGGGCACCTTGGTGTCACAGTCACTTAAGTGTCATACTTTTGGTTTCAGCTCAGGTTGTGGTCACAGCGTCCTGGGGTCCAGTGCCACATCCCTCTCTGTGCTCTGGGGAGTCTGCTTGTCCCTCTTCCTCTGCTCCTCCTTTGCTCTCTCAATTTCAAAAATAAAGATATCTTAAAAAAAAAAAAATCCTGGTGAATGTCCGAAAAAAAAATCCAAACGCTCAGTCAAAAAAGAGAAACAAGAGGGGCGCCTGGGTGGCTCAGTGGGTTAAAGCCTCTGCCTTCGGCTCATGTCATGATCCCAGAGTCCTGGAATTGAGCACCGCATCCATCGGGCTCTCTGCTCAGGAGGGAGGCTGCTTCTCCCTCTCTCTCTACCTGCCTCTCTGCCTACTTGTGATCTCTGTCTATGAAATAAATAAATAAAATCTTAAAAAAAAAAAAAAGAGAAACAAGAAAAAAACAAAAATAAACAGTTCACCTCAAAAGAAATTTTTTAAAGAGATTTTATTTCTTTATTTGAGATAGATAGAGCATGAGCTAGGGTGCAGACGGAGAGGGAAAAGCAGGCTCCACACTGAGCAGCGAGCCCAATTCAGGGCTTGGTCCCAGGACCCTGGGTTCATGATCTGAGCTGAATGCAGATGCTTGACCAACTGAGCCACCCAGGAACCCCAGGTCACCTCAAAATTTAAAATCAATATAAGATGTTAGGGCACCCTGGTAGCTCAGTGGAGAGCCTGCTTCTCCCTCTCCCTCTCCCAATGCCTGCCATTCTGCCTCCTTTTGCTCTCTCTGTCAAATGTGGGCATTTTGGTATAATATTAAATGCAATAAGACAATAGAGCATCATTTACATATGTGATAGAAAAATATTTTGACCAAGGCATACTCTACCCAGCCAATATAATAAAATATGCCTTCAGAAATACAATAGCTCAGAATATATACCCTATGTAGAATCCTTGGAATAGGTCGGGGGGGGCAACTCAAAACAGATAGGCAAGGCATCTTGAAAATGAAAAAAATAAAGGTCTTAAGACTTGAACTTTGGCATAAATAGTTTGATGCATACATTGAATTTATTTAAATATGGAATTATTTAATTGATGTTATACGTGAGATTATAAAAACACAGATATTAATAATCCATGAAAGAGTTGATAACATTGTTTCAAACATTGAAAATAGAAAATTTCATCGATAATGTTAAACTATGTCCCCATTACCTGGGAAATCAGGATGGGATAGGAAAGTGCAGGAGGAATTACTAAATACTGTTTCAAGGAGACCCATAGATTTATATTTTTGGCAGGGCGAGGGACAGGGCGGGAGAGAGAACCCTAAGCTGGCTCCACACCCAGTACAGAGCCGGACATGGGGCTCCAACTCCCCACTCTGAGATCATGACCTGAGCTGAAAGCAAGAGTCGGACACTTTATATATATATATATAAATATTTTAAAGATTTTATTTCTTTATTTGACAGACAGAGATCACAAGTAGGCAGAGAGAGAGGGAGAAGCAGGCTCCCCGCTGAGCAGAGAGCCCAATGGGGGGCTTGATCCCAGGATCCTGGGATCACGACCCGAGCTGAAGGCAGAGGCTTTAACCCACTGAGCCACCCAGGCGCCCCTGACACTTTATATTCAATCAACAGATCCACTAGGTGCCCCGTAGATTCATGTATTTAAATATAAGGGTAACCACATGCAGAATTAAAAGCAGAAAGTATACTTTCCAATGTATTAAAGTAGAAAAAAATAAAAGATAATCCATATTAAAAAAGGAAATAATAAGAAAGCATAATTTAAATGCAACAACGTTAAGACCAAACAGTGCCAATAAATGTGTGAGTTAATATTTCTATTATAAGACAACGATTCCCAGAGTGAATTAGAAAACAAAATACATCTTTAGTTTCTGTGGTTTACAAAAGACACGTGTCAAAGTAATGGTTAAAGGTAAAAGGTAGAAGAAGGATGACATATATCAGCAAATGAAAGCACCAAGAAACCATAGTATTAATTGACAAAATCTAAAGCAAATTCCATCATAAGGTAAAGCCATTCATGTATTATTAATTTAGCCTTGCTCTAATATTGTAGTTCCTAGCTACATGTGGCTGTTTTAATTTAAATTTAATCTAATGAAAATAAAGTTTAATTTAAAACTTCTGTTTCTCAGGAGTAATAGCCACATTTCAAGTGCGCAGTAGTCACATCTGCTCAAGTGCGTAATAGCCAGCATATTGGACATCACTGGTCTAGAATATGTCCATCATCTCTGTTCAATTTGACAGCCCTGGTAAGGAATTTAAAAAAAGGGAAGTGTAATTAACGTGTGCTATTTATAAAACTTTATGCACAAAACAAGATTCATTTAAAAATGGTAACTGAATACTGCCAGATACAAGGAGATACTGACAGCATGCCAATGGGAAAGGGGGAGTTTAACATCTTGTAAAAACACAATATATGAAGCAATATAGAGGATCAGATTATTTTAGTTAATCAATTCATATAAAATATTTTATTTGAAAGAACTGTATCTTATTTTCTAGTCTCCATGGGACATGAAAGAAATGTTGTATTATTGGTCATGATGTAAACCCCAGTTCTAGAAAGCATACGTAGTACAGCATTCAGTAATATTTGCAATTAATAATAGATACAGCAAATGGAAACCTTACTCATTTCCACATAGGAAATGCAAAACTTTAATAATTCTTGGTTTGAAGAAAACAAAAGCCACAGTTCACCGTACTTGAAAAAATAACAATCACAAGAATATATTGTCCCTTAATCTAAGAGGTATAGCTGAACTTTAATCAGAGGAAAATTCAGAGCTTTACAAAGTTTCGGTGAATGTTCAGCTTCCGAAGTTACAACAACATAAATAGGAAGAAAAAATGAAACAGTAAGACTAGCAGCAGATATTAATGAACTAGAAAATAGAGAACCAGTGAATTCTACTAATCCCTAAGAAAAAGAGGGGGGGTGGGTGTGGGGGACAAAATCCTAGCTTAATAAAAGTAAGAAAGGAGGCGGACGCCTGGATGGTTCAGTCGTTAAGCGTCTGCCTTCAGCTCAGGTCATGATCCAAGGGTCCTGGGATCCAACCCTACTTCAGGCTCCCTTCTCAGCGGGAAGTCTGCTTCTACTTCTCCTACTCCCTCTGCTTGTGTCCCTCTTTCTGCTGTCTCTCTCTCTGTCAAATAACAAAAAAAAAAAAACTAAAAAAAAAAAGAAAGGAGTTAAATCCATAAAATTAAAAATGAGAAAGGGACTATAACCACAAATATTTAGATTTTTCAGAGTTATTATAGGAGTCACATATAACTCCATGCTTTTAATCTGAAGATTTCACTGACATAAATAAGGTTCTGAATACATAAATTACTAAAATTGTTCAAGAAGTAGAAAGCTTTATAGATAAGAGATTGTACCCATTGGTATAACTTTAAAGATGGAGTGTGTCCTAACTTTTCCTTTTTATCTTAAACATTGATTTTTAACCACTAATTTCATATCTATTTTTATTGTGTATAAAAACATAATATAAAATTTCAGTCTTAATGATTTCCAAGTGTGTAAGCTCAGTACTGTTACGTTCATTACATTGTTGTGCAACCAACTGCCAGAAGTTTTTCATATTTCAAAACTGAAACTATAGCCACGAGATAGTCCTCCTTCTCTATATTTCCGCCATGCCCTCATAAAGCTACCATTTTCCTTTCTGTTTCTATGAATTAGACTACTTCAGATACTTCATTTAAATGGAAACATACAGTATTTGTCTCTTAGGAATGGGCTTATTTCACTTTGTGTAATATTGTCCAGGTTCATCCATGTTGTACCACGTGATAGGATTTCTTTCCTTTTTAAGGCTGAATAATATTCCATTGTATGTAGCACATATGACATTTTGTTTATCTGTTTACCCATGAATGAATGGATACTTTGGTGGCTTTTATATTTTTTTTCATCTGTTTTATTTACAAAAATAATATTTTATAATGTATACAGTTCTACAATTTGCTTTTTGGTATATGTAGGAGAATAACTTAATGAGGACGGTATATATTTTCGGTAATTAATGATTTGCAGACTATATATGTATCATTGTCAATAGACATATTAGGACACTGGAAATCAAGAAGAGCATGTTTCAACCACGTAGATGGGCCTGGGGACCCAGTATTCGTGATAAGGATTTTCCCAGATTGTGATGTAGGTAGAATTTCTATAGGTACTAATTAGAATCATGATGGAAAGTAGAGTCTCTTCATGCATTGCTTAATAAAAACCTCCTTCCTTAGGGAGCATTGTGAAGTAGAAAGAACAGTGAACTGAATTCAAGCCACATCTCAACCATTTGGTTTATATTATAGCGGGAAGATGTCTTACTTCCCCAAGCCTTAATTTTTTCATATTAAATGAACGGTGGGGCAGAAAAGCCTAATTCACTTTTTAAACTTTGTGAGGTGGAGTCTGTGAGAATATGATAAAAAAATAAGTTTGATAGGGATGCCTGGGTGGCTCAGTTAGTTAAGCGCTGGCCCCTTGGCTTCAGTTCAGGTCATGATTTCAGGGTGGTGGGACCCAACCCCGTGTCTGGCTTCGCGCACAGCCTGGAGTTCCCTGGAGAGTCTCTCTCTCTCTCTCTCCCTCTCCCTCCACGCCTCCTCCCCCTCCACCATGAATAAATAAATAAATAAAATCTTAAAAAAATATATGTTTGATAAATAGTAAATTTCTCTTACAATGTAAGTTATCACCTGGATTATTTTTTTGTTCCCAAAGAGAATTTGTGCCTTTTTCTCAACCAAATATTCATTGAGCTATAATTTACAAAGAGTGAAGTGTACATATTTAACTTGTACAGTGTGATGAGTTTTGAGCTTTTCATACACCTGTGAAATCTGAACATGGAATGTTTCTATAATTTCACAAGGTTTCCTTGTGCCCTTACTTCTCAGTAACAATTGATTTTCTTTTTATCATTGCACGTTAGTCTGTCTTTTTTGCATTTTGAGTAAATCTTGTGGTATGTTCTCAGTTTTGTCGGGTTTCTTTCACTGAGCATGATCTTGAGATTCATTCTTGTTGTGTGTATCAGTACTTATTTCATTGTACTGCTGAGTATTATTTCCTTAAATGGGTATAGAACATTTTACTTATCCGTTTACCTGTTGATATAACTTAGGGATGTTTCTAGTTTTTTATTTTGTTTTTATTATGCACTGAATTAAAACACTGCATAACCTAGAAGTTGTAGATGAACATAACCGAGTTATTTTTCATTGATCAGGAAAATGCCTCCTTAATCGATATTCTCCAAACCCTTTGACCCACTGGAATGATTAGCTCCAGAGATGCACCTATCTGTTTTCATAAGATTCCACTGACCTGAATAATGAGCAACCCTTTTTACTTGCCCTCATTACTGAACCCGGCTGTGCTGGGGATGACCAAACTCACAGCCATCATGCTGATCCTGGGCAGAATCTCGACCCGTTGCACTGCAGTAGCCAAGACCAAACCCTTCCTTCCTGGCCCCCTAAAGGTTGGAATGTTTCTGGTTTTGAGGTATTCTGTATAAAGATGTTATGATCATTCATGCACAAGTCTTTGGATAGAAGTTTTATTCTGCTTGGGTAAATACCTGGGAGTTGAATCGATGTGTTATATGGTAGACCTTTAATATTTTACAGAACTTCTAAACCATGTTCCAAAGTCCTTGTACTATATAAATTTCCAGCAGTGTTTAACTTTTAACATTGCCATTCTTTGTATATTTAGGCATTAGAGTGGGTATTCAGTGTTATCTCATCGTGGTTTTAATGTACATTTCCTTAATGATTAATGATGTTAAGCATTTGTTCATGTGTTAATTGGGCGTTTGTTTATCTTTATGGAGCATCTTTTGAAATATATTGCCCATTTGTCTATTAGATTGTTTCTCATTCTACGGTTGACTTATGAGAGTTTCCTTTTGTATATTCTGGATAAATTGATTTGACTGATATATGTGTTACAAATATTTTCTACCAGTCCTATGGCTTGGTTTTTAATCTTATTTATTCATTTAAAAATATTTATTTATTTCAGAGAGAAATGAGCAGAGGGGAGGGGCAGCAGGAGAGGGAGAAGCAGACTCCTCGCTGAGCAGGGAGCCTGATCCAGAACTCCATCCCAGGACCGACCTGAGTTGAAGGTAGATACTTAACTAACTAAGACACCCAGGTGCCCCTGGTTTGGTTTTTAAAATAGACTTTTTTCATTAATTTATTTTTGAATAGGTATTTTATATACTCAGTACCCAAGACAAAAGGCATTGTGTATATACAATGCAAAATAAATTCCCTCTTCCTGTCTCTTGGTTCCCACATTGGTCTATACTTCCAGAAATTGTTAGAGAAAGCATTGGATATGGATGTGGGCCATCAAGAGGGAGGGTCGGCATGCATCATCTTGGATCTTGTACGGTAGGGCTACATAGAAAGATATGGAAATGTAAGTAGTAATATGCCAGATGTCCACTGCAGGATGCCCAAGGGTTGTAGAACGAGTCCCATTTAGGAGTGTAAACTTCTAGGTTTAGTGGCACTGGAGCTGCACCTGTGGGACCAAAGGAAGAACAAAAGAGATGGCCCTTGAGACAACCTAGGAAACCTGGTCTACTTCAGCTATTGCCTGCCCCTAGACGCAGACCCCAGAAGCACTAAGAGTCAAGTAAGAACTGCCTATCCCTTAACTCCCCCCCTTCTTTGATCTGCAACTTCCAAAATAAGGGAGTTGGGGAGTTTGATCAGGGATTGAAAAGCCTAGCAAAAGGAATTTTTATATAACAACTGCCTACCCTGAAGTAGAAGGAAAGATTTGATTTAGGAAGAGTTGGGATTTTTCATTATTACAGGAAAAGGAGCATGGAGCTTGCTCAAATAATAAATAACCATATGATCTAGCAATTTCACTTCTTGCTGTTTATTTGAAGGAAAGGAAATTACTATCGTGAGGAGCTATCTGCACCCCATGTTACAATAGTCACGACATGGAAACAACGTAAATTTCCATTAGTGGATGAATGGATAATGAAAATGTGGTGTATTTATTTTAGAATATTATTCAACCAATAAAAGGAAGGAAGTCCTGCCATTTTGAACCTTGAAGGCTTTATGCTAAGTCTGACAAAGACAAATACTATATGATCTCTCTTATATGTGGAATCTAAGGGGCGCCTGGGTGGCTCAGTGGGTTGGAGCCTCTGCCTTCGGCTCTGGTCATGATCTTGGGGTCCTGGGATCAAGCCCCACATCGGGCTCTCTGCTCAGTGCGGAGCCTGCTTCCCCCTCTCTCTCTGCCTACCTCTCTGCCTGTTTGTGATCTCTCTCTGTCAATTAATAAATAAAATCTTAAAAAAATAAAAAATAAAAAGAACAAATTTATAGAAATAGGAAATTGGTGGTTGTCACAGGCAGGGGTTAGCGGTTGGGCATTGGGTGAAGGTGGTCAAAAGTTGGAATCTTCCAGTAATAAAAGAAATAGGTGCTGGGAATGTCATGTACTGCATGGTGACTATGGTTAACAATACCGTGCTAAGAGAAAAGACCTTCAAAATTCTGACCATAAGAAAAAACAATTTTAACTGTGTGAACTGATGGTTGTTAACTATGGCAATTATTTTGCAATATTTACGTATAAGAAATCATCATGTTGCACACTTGAAACTTATGCAGTTTTATATGTCAATTACATCTCAGTAAAACTGGAAAATATAAAACTAATTTTTTTCTTTTTTTAATATAAATTATGTAAATGTAATAGAATTGTTGAAAAGCAATGTGGTTCAGTGTGCTGCCTTTTTAAAATAAATTTAATTTATTTTTTATTTTTTATTTTTTTAAAGATTTTTTAAAAAATTTATTTATTATTTATTTGACAGACATTGATCACAAGTAGGCAGAGGCATGCAGAGAGAGAGGAATGGAAGAAGGCTCCCTGCTGAGCAGAGAGCCGGATGTGGGGCTCCATCTCAGGACCCTTGGATCATGACCTGAGCTAAAGGCAGAGGCTTTAACCCAGTGAGCCAGCCAGGCGCCCCCAAATTTTAATTTATTTTTCTGAAAGATTTTACTTATTTGAGAGAGAGAGAGAATGAGAGAGAGCCAGCATGAGGGGCGAAAGTCAGAGGGAGAAGCAGACCCCCTGCTCAGCAGGGGGTCTGATGCGGGACTTGATCCCAGGACTCCAGGACCATGACCTGAGCAGAAGGCAGTTGTTCAACCAACTGAGCCACCCAGGCGCCCTAAGTGTGCTTCTTTTAAAACATGGTGAACACTATAAATTTTGGTATAGGCAAATGTAATACTAGTGATGCTAATAGGGAAATTTGTAAGTTATTAGCTTGGGATCTATTTCTGTTCTGGTTTTAACCAAAAAGTGGTGATGATTCAGTCTCATTTGTTCTTTTTGTTGTTGTGGAGATATAATTGCCAACTTTCCACACATAGGGTAGATTCCAAACCAGGTACAAGGTATATATTATATATCTTTATGTTTACTTTAAATATGTTGAAAGCCTAGTTTGTCGTGACCTGTTGCCTTGGGGTAATAGAATAACATTCCTAATCAGTGACTCTGTGGACATTCATATAGTTTGCTTCTCAGAGTTTGACGAAGGGTCATTGCCATGGCTACAGAGATACGGAAGAACTGAATAAAACTGACCTCCTGCATTAACTCCTCATACAGCTTTATTGTGTGTGTGTGTGTGTGTGCGCGCGTGTGTGTAGATGGAGGGAGGGAGAAATACTATTCTTGCCAATAATTTTTTTAAAAACATTTTATTTGTCAGAGAGAGAGAGAGAGAGAGACAGAGAGCACAAGCAGGGGGAACGGCAGGCAGAGGGAGGGGAGAAGCAGACTCCCGGCTGAGCAGGGAGCCTGATGTGGGACCTGATCCCAGGACCCTGGGATCACAACCTGAGCCGAAGGCAGATGCTTAACTGACTGAGCCATCCAGGCGTCCCTCTTGCCAATAATTTGTAAAGTTTGTATTCTCTTTCTAGTTCTTGACATGCTTACTTTTGTAAGTATAGTTAATCTTAATTGTACAAATTTTTAAAAATGTCTATTGACTCTGAATGAGCAGAAGCAAAATATATCTGCTTTATTTTACTGCTATCTCCTTTTCCTGCCTTCCCCATTTAGTTGGTTATATTATTTTCTTAGTTTATTTGTTCAGCTTTATTCTTTTAAATATCCCTATAGACCTGAGTTGATTTATCTGCCTTGAGTGATGTCCCTTGATCCCCAGCTTTAAAATAGGAAGAAATCAATACACCTGTAGTAAGCCCCACCTTCAGTTTTTTAAACGATTTATTTATTTCAGAGCGAGGATGATCATGAACCCAGGAGCAGGGGGAGGGAGAGAGGGAGAATCTCCAGCAGATTCCCCCCCACCCCCGAACTTGGAGCCCCACCAGGGGCTCCATCTCAAGACCCTGAGATCACGTTCTGCGTGGAAATCAAGAGTCCGTAGCCCAATCCGCTGAGCCGCCCAGGTGCCCCTAAGCCCCGCCTTCTAGCTCCCTGCCTATCTTTATTTTTTCTTAATTATATACTTTTACATATAATTTCATATAGCTTTTAGTTAGGCATTTTTATTTATAAGATTTATATTCTACTCTGTAACCATAATTTCCGGGGTTATTTTAAGTCTTAGATGGTTTCCATGCTTAGTGCTAATCCTCTTGCCAGAGATTCTCCATTCCTCTTTTGAGTAGGCTGACGCTGGTCCTCCAGCAGTGTTTTCAAGATGTGCTCATTGGAGTGTTATCCCCTAGGTTCTTGTATGATTTGAAACATTTGTTGCTTCTCTTCAGGAAAGACTACGTTGCAGGATATGGCTCACATTTTTATTTTTCTGAAGATATTCCCACGGATACTGCTTCACTGTTTACTAGTATTGAATGTTACTCTGGCGGTCAGCCTGATTATTGCTCTTAATGATGACTTTATTTTATTGTCTGGGTGCCCAGGAGTTCTTTATTTTTGAAATCGAATCGTTTTATGAAGTCATATTCTAGTGTTAATTATTCTGATGTGGCATGGTTTTTTTTTTTTTTTTTTTAACTATACATTTGGGTTTTTTTTTTGTTTGCTTGTTTCTGGGAAGATTTATATATTTTCTAATTCATGTTTTGGTATATTCTTTGTCTGTTTTTATATTTGATCTCCTTTGTCTCCTTCTTTTATATCTATTGTATCCTCTTGAATGCTGTTACACTGTTCATTTCCATTTTTTCAATACCTTTTTATAATCCTTTATACTATATATTTCTTACTGGGCTTTCATCAGTATTGATTCTTGTATTATTTAGAATGGCGTCTTGTATTATTTAGAATAATGTTTTATTCTTCAAATTTTTTTTACTTGACAAGTAAGCAGTTTTATTCTTACTGACATTAGCTCATCTATTAAAACAATTCTGTAAAATAATCTAGTTCCTCAGTTTCTTCTTGAAGGAATAGTTCTTCTTAACCTCCGCTCATTTTTAAAGTTTTGGTCTGGATATCGTTTCCTCCTGGAAACTCTGTGGTCTTCACCCTTCCTCCATCCCGCCATCCAGCCTTTAGCGCTTTCCTGATGATACCACTTACCATATATATTTTTTAACATTCTTGTTTGTTTTCTCTGGAAAAGAGTCTCTACACTTTTGGGTAGTCAGGGAGCTTGTTCATTGTTCTTGTTCAGTGATGCATCTGGCCTCTCTGAATCCTGCCATTTATGTCTTAAATTGTCTGGAAGTGCTTCAAGATTAACCTCACCAGAAAGAACACAATCTTGTGAGTCGCCAATTACGAACATGCTCTGAATCTTGAGGATGGTGCAAAAGCCGGTTTTGTACTTTTCCCAGTTGTTCAGCTGAACTGTTCTAAGTGAAATGAAGGCTCCAGGAGTCCATTCTTTCCTTAATGACGGTCCGGTTTCCATTTTTATTGCTTTTTCTCTTCCCCAGGGTTCTGGCTCTCTCTGTCTAGCAATCAACACCTTGGACTTTGATTTGAGACTTTTTTTTTCCTTTTCTTTTAAAAAGAGGCCCGTGAATGACTTCTGTACAGTTGATTACTTAGTCTTCTTTGGGAACAGGTTTAATCTTTAGTTACTTCTGAAGGGTGCTTCTATACGACAGCTAGTTTTATTATTAATACTGCTTGCTTGTTATTTTGCTAAAATTACCAATCACCACTAAAGTTGTTGATAAGAATGAAGGTAGGGGAGGTGGTGGGGGACAGGAATTCTGCTCTGCCAGTCCTAGGAAGTGCTCAGTAAATATTTCTGGAGAGTGAATGAATAAAGAGTATAACTAATGTGTGCTACTTGGGTTCCCCCCCCCTCCTCTTTTCTGGGCATATATACGTGTGCACACACTTTTCAAGTATTCCTCTACCTGTACATGATATATTTGAAATAACCTAGAAGTTTCATACCTTACAACTTGAAATGTAAAGAAGGGCATTTTAAGTTTTTTTTTGTTTTTGTTTTTTTTGTTAAATTTGACAAAGTAGGTAGAGATCATAAGCAGGCAGAGAGGCAGGCAGAGAGAGAGAGAGAGAGAGAGAGTAGGAAGCAGGCTCCCACTGAGCAGAGAGCCCGATGCGGGGCTCGATCCCAAGACCCTGGGGTCATGACCCGAGCCGAAGGTAGAGCCGTTAACCCAGTGAGCCACCCAGGCGCCCCAAGAAGGGCATTTTAAGTGGGGCTTAAGACCATCCAGGTACCACCTCACATGGTATGAACTGATTCTCAAAATGCGTCAGGGTCTACACCTGCAAGGCATTTGAATGATGACCCAGTAATGGGATTCAGATCTTCTTCACACGTGTGTATGGGAGAGTGGGTTGCCATTGAATTCCTTTGGATGGCTCATTACCTGGGAGACTTTCTTATTTAGTAGAGTTCCTTGAGCAAGAGAAAGAAAACGTCCAGAGGGTGAGGGTCTTGGAGGTGGGAATGGGGGTGCTTTACTAAGGGCAGCACAAGGCCAGTGGGTTGCCATGACGACATACTCCTGTCTGGGAAGTTATCTCCTGGCTAGTTGTTGTCACCTACTCACTACCCACTTTTAAGTTTTATAGTATAATTCTTCCTTTTTTTACTCTTTTCGCGTCATCACTTATTTGCCCTTTCAGTTATGGGGTTGCTTTCTGAGTTGCTGTGTTGTATTTGAGCTATCCAGGAGCAAAAACAAAAGGGAGTGAGTGGGCTCTGGGGGTTCTAGCATTTGGTGTGTGAAGCTGTGCTTCCCTGCCCCAGGGACCCATGTATTGAAGCCAAACAGGTGACATTTCCTAGACAGTCGTCAGGTCCTACGATCCATCCCTAATCTGAAGCTCTACACCTTTCACATTTGGGTCTCCTGTTTTTGTGCCTCTTGAAGCACCTGTCCAACTGGTTGCGGGCAGCTTGGTGTAGGGGGCGGGGGGAGGAGGGAGAGCCATTGCTGCTTCCTTCCCCTCTCCTCTGCTCTGGAGAGTCCGCTCCGGCTGCTCTTCCTGCAAGTTGTTTCAAATGGAGTGCCTTCGTCCTAGCTTCTCTAAATCCTACTGTTTTTGAAGATTTAGCTCAAATCCTGCCATTTCTGTGAAGCCTTCTGGGATTTCTTCCAAGTTGTCTACTTCTTTTCTTCTCTGAACCTGACTGACTGGATTGGAATCCAAGGTCACGCTTCTTCACGTGAGAAGTGTGACCTTGGACAAGTTACTTAACCCCTCTGTGCCTCAGTTTCCTCACCTCCCAAGAGAGAAAGACAATTGTGTCTACTTCATTAAGTTGGTTGTTGTGAGGATTCAAGGGGTATATATATTTAGTACACTGAGTGGTGCCTGGCGCAAAGCACAGTGCCTGCTCAGTGATGATTAGATATTTTTCTTTATACTTCCAATATGGCTTCAAAGACTTATTTATTTTTTTTGAATTGGGTTTTTATGGTTGCATTTTATCTCCTTAAGTGAACTTGGGGTAATGTAATAGTGGAAAAAGCATGGGTTGGGGCACCTGGGTGGCTCAGTGGGTTAAAGCCTCTGCCTTGGCTCAGGTCATGATCCCAGGGTCCTGGGATCGAGCCCCGCATCGGGCTCTCTGCTCAGCAGGGAGCCTGCTTCCTCCTCTCTCTCTCTATGTCTGCCTCTCTGCCTACTTGTGATCTCTCTCTGTCAAATGAATAAATAAATTCTTTTTTTTTACTTTTTATTTTTTTTTTAAAGATTTTATTTATTTATTTGACAGAGATCACAAGGAAGCAGAGAGGCAGGAAGAGAGAGAGGGGGAAGCAGGCTCCCCGCTGAGCAGAGAGCCCGATGTGGGGCTCGATCCCAGGACCCTGAGACTACGACCCGAGCCGAAGGCAGAGGCTTAACCCACTGAGCACCCAGGCACCCCTGAATAAATAAATTCTTAAAAAAAAAATAAAGCATGGGTTTTGGATGTAGACTGCATGAATTGGAGTCCTAGGTCTGCTACTTAACTAGGTCTGTGATCTTGGAGAAGTTTCTTAACCTGTATGGGTATTGGTTTTACTGTTGTAGAAGAGAACAATTATGCCAGGCTACTGCAGAGTCTGTGTCAGGATGAAATAGATCATGCGTATAGGGCAATAGATACAGTAGGTGCCCCTAAATGGAAATGCTTTTGTTACATTTTTTAGGATTCTTTGTTCCTAGGCCCAGGTTAAACTCTCATTCCATGTTTGCTAAATGGTCTGGAAGTAAAATAGTCTGCTTTGTCAGGCATCTCTCTTTTGCATTATTCAGAAACAGAGAGAGCAGAAAATGAGAACTGCATCCTTGAGCTCTTGACATTATCCCCAGGGTCAGAATCTTTTCTACCTCTCAGGCTGCCCCTTTTTGTTATATTAGGGCCTAGTCATGGTGATGATAATGATGATGATGATGAAGGAGAAGAAGAAAAGCAGCTACCATTTGTTTTCTAACTATGTGCCCTGTAAGTGCTAAGTTCTTCACATAAATTATCCCTAGTTGTGTTTCCTCTCCTGCTACATTCTCTCCCTTGGAAGATCTTAGCCGTTATCTTGGCTTCAGATACCATTTATGTCCTGATGACTCCCACATTCCTATCTTTATTCGGGACTTCTGAGCTCTTTATCCTTATATGTAACTAAAAACGTGACATTGGCGTCTGGCTATTCTAGAGGCAATGCAAACATACAGCTTTCAAAACTGCACCGATTCTCTAGTTTTCCCTACTTCAACACCATTCTGGTTTTTCTTCTGTGTATCCTGTCAACATGCATGGCACCCATCAACTAAATATTCACTTGTCCTTAATATTGAGAACCCCAGGAAATTCTAATAGTTCTTCTTCTGACATATATATTAAATCCATTTCTTTCCCTTTTCACTACCATCACCATAGAGGAAGCTATCATTTTTTCTGCGGATTATAATAGATTTCTCACTGGTGTCACCTCTTCCATACATGACCCCTTTCAGTCTGTGTCTTCACCCTGCCATTTTTTTTCCCTTTTTACATTGATTTATGACAGACATATAGTGATATGTACAAAGTGCACTCATCTTAAGGGTATAGCGGGATGAATTTTTCTGTACATGTATATATACTCGTAAGTATTCCTCAGATTAAGATGTAGACTATTTCCAACACCCCAGAAGGTTTCTTTGAATACCCTTTCCGTGGTATCTGGTATTTTGCAGTCAGATTTTTAAAAGTGGTTTTGTTTGTTTGTTTGTTTTTGTTTTTGTTTTTTTTTGGTGGTGAGGAAAAAAAAGTAAAACAACCAAATATTTAACTCTTGTTAATGATAGCCGTGCTGATGTTATCCAGTGAGAAGTGACTGCAACTTACTCTGAAATGAAGATGAAGATTGACTGGGTGCATAGGACGCCGAGATGGATACATATGTCATGGAGCAAGTCTAATCAACCCGAATCATAGCCTCTTATTCGTGGGATGCAGGTGTTCACTGTACAGTCACTGAAAACTCGCGGACAGTTGGAAAATTTTCATTATAAAAAGTTGGAAAATGGCTATCTTTGGAAAACAAAATAATCTTTCCCTATTCCCTAAACCATGGCTTCCAATGGTACTTGATATAAAATATAAAATCTTTTTTTAAAAATTTTATTTATTTATTTGACAGACAGAGATCACAAGCAGGCAGAGAGGCAGGCAGAGAGAGAGGGGGAAGCAGGCTCCCCGCTGAGCAGAGAGCCAGATGTGGGACTTGATCCCAAGACCCTGAGATCATGACCTTAGCCGAAGGCAGAGGCTTTAACCCACTGAGCCACCCAGGTGCCCCTATAAAATCTTTTTAATATGTCCTAAGAAGCTCAAGATTTCTTCTCCCAGACTTCCCACTTTCTTCTTCCTCCACTCCATCCTCCTCACTATGAACAAGCCATACTTGCCATTTTCCTATCTCTGCCAGCATCTGATGTTGAATGAGTGAGAATTTTAATAGAACAATGAGCGCACAATAGTGCGGTGCCTGGGGGAAAGGGTACTTTTTCAGCAATACAGTCTTAGGCGGTCAGTATTGTTTGTGTTAAAGGTGGGCAAGAGGCCTGGCTTCCAGTTTGAATGACATCCAATCACCAGTGGCTGTTGCCCTGCTGGGAGCTTTAAGTCTATTTATAGTTTGGTGGGAACACTCTGGTCTCCCCCTTGTGATGGGAAGTTGCATGAGGGCAGAAAAAGCCTTTTCTCGGTTGTGTGTGTAGGACCCAACATGGTCTCAGTCATCCACAAAATAGACGTTCCATAAATATTTGCTGAATGAAACAGTGATGACATTAAATTGTTATAACAGACTTCTGGGATGCCAGTTTGACTCCCATTTTGAGAGGAGCGACCTGAAGCTCATCAAGGTTAAATCCGTCACTTCAGCCCACATAGTTAGAGGAATCAGTCCCAGGTTGGTCTGCCTTCAAAGCCCAGCCTCTCCGCTGGGTTCCTGCTTTCCCTCAGGCAGTCCTTACAGTGTATTGAAGTTGCTCTGAGAGTGAAATGGGCAGGGCTTCAGGGAGTCAGGGAGAGTGGAAAGGGTGGCTATTTAGGCATAACGAAAGTGCTGCATATTTGTCTACTGGGGTGATTTCCGCTCATAAACTCCTTTCTAGTGGTTGCTAGAAGCTGCAATTTGGAGCCCACACCTGGAGGTGAGCAGGACCCCTGCTGAGCCAGCACTCCTCCCTAAATTGGTGATTCATTTTGGCTAATCACCTTAGTTATACTCATTAAGTTTCCTTTTCATTAAGCCAAATGTAATAACTACCATGTTAGCTGATGTGGGTTTAGGGTTGACTAAAGCACTACAATGAAAAAATGACTGGCAGAAATGGATAAAAAAGTCTTCCTTAACCAAGCTTAGGACACTCTTACAAAGGGAGGAGAGCCTGAGGCCGTCTCTGCCACCTGACTCTCCATTGGCTGTTGCACCAACGCTCTCCTTGACCCCATCCTTTGGTGAAGTAGGTCACTGCCTACATGCTGTGAAGTGAGGGGGTGGTTAAGAGTCCCTGACAGGGGCTCCTGGGTGGCTCAGAAGGTTAAAGCCTCTGCCTTCAGCTCAGGTTATGATCCCAGGGTCCTGGGATCAAGTCCCACATCGGGCTCTCTGCCCAGCCGCGAACCTGCTTCCCTTCCTCTCTCTCTGCCTGCCTCTCTGCCTACTTGTGATCTCTGTCCGTCAAATTAAATAAAATCTTAAAAAAAAAAAAAAAGTCCCTGACAGTCATCTATTCTTCCACCTTAGATATGCCACAGTATCGGATACCTGAATTGAAAACATGGCTTCAGGGTTAAGGCACCCAAGGCCCCTATTTTTTTCTCTCTTTAAAAAAATAATTTATTAGAGAGAGAGAGAGAGAGGGAGAGAATGGGTTGGGGGAGGTCAGAAGGATAGGAAGAGAAGCAGACTTCTCGCTGAGCATGGTTCCATCTCAGAGCCCCAAGATTAGGACCTGCGGGGAAATCAAGGGTCCGACGCCCAACTGATGGAGCCACCCAGGTGCCCCCCTAAGGCCCCTATTAAACTTTAAATCTGTCCTCCAGTAGGGGCCACTCCATGTCTCTATCAGCCATTACCACCTTCATTTATTAGCTCTTGCTGTTTCCTTTATTGTCCAGCCTCCTCAGCTTTGCCCAGTTGAGCCCACCGATAGCCAAAACTACACATTATACTGACCTTCCTGAGCCAGTCCTGAATGAGAAGAGAAATAATTATCACGATTAATTACATTTAATGAGTAGTTACTGTGTGTTACGTACCATGTTAAGTACTTTACATATTCTGTGTCAACTTAATTTTTCTGACCCTGTGAGATTTGTCATGCTTGTTTTGTGGAGCATCTCACAGGTACAGAGAAGTTCAGCAACCTGCCTAAGGTTACAGGTTACACAGTATGGTCACACTAGAATTTTAATCCAGCTGGCTTGATCTCAGAGCCCATAGTCTTCCCCGCCTTGCACTGCTTCATTTGTCAGCCTCAGTGGGACCGTTAGTGATCTCCACCCTTAGTGCCCTTGTGAACTCTGCACCCTTGTATGGTCTTTAAGTCACAGAGGCTGAGGAACAGAGGCTGAGCAAAACAGATGCGCTTCAGAACTGGTCTAGCAGAAGGCAAGGGTAACAAAGCAGTTGTGGTAGCGATTTCTATGTAACTCTTAGAGTAACAGCTGTCACTTATTGAGGGCTGCTTGTGTGCCAAGCGCTGTGCTATTGTATCCATTATTTGTATTAACTCAACCAGAGGTGGTAGTTTCAGAGGTCCAGTCTAGATCCCCATCTTGTCATTACCCAGCAACATCTAGGATATGATCCCATGAGGAACACTGACTCAGTTAACTAGGGCTCTAATATCCTTCGAATTCTTGCCAGTACCTTCCTAGGCAGTTAGATCCTGTTCCCTTTTGGTCAGCTACTGGTTTAGGGACTTTTCTACATGGAAGAATTGTTTACAGCCTGAATACTGATTGTTTCTTTGATGTATTTGGTCACTTGGAGTCTGGACTGGTTCACTGACCTTACCGGATAATACACCGATACTGAATGTTTTCTGGTTTTGAAGAGAAACGCTCATACCCTTTGGGAGACTGAGCTGCCCTTTCTAAGCTAGCCTGTGCAATTGTTTTTCAATTTCTATCTAGACTAGCCTCATCATCTTTCCAATTAACAAAGGTGCCTTTTTGGCAAGGTTCCAGCATGCATTGGGCTTAAGCCTCCTTGAATTATGACAGTTGCTATTCAAGCGTAAAACAACAACTCAAGACTTTTTTTTTTTGGATGGGATTTTAAGTTTCTCGTATGCTCTTCGGTGAAATTCAGAGAAGGATTCAGAAGCCCAGTGAATCATGTGAAACTTCTATTTCCCTTTAGACTGTTGCATTAAAAAATTTTTTAATTGAAGTGTGATTGACAAATTATATGTCCATCTATTGCATTTTGAAATTACCTTGGTAGAGTCCTCTCCTCCATTTTCCATCCATCTATAAAGTATCAGTAACCATAGGGGCCCCTGGGTGGCTCAGTGGGTTAAAGCCTCTGCCTTGGGCTCTGGTCATGATCTCAGGGTCCTGGGATGGAGCCCCGCATCGGACTCTCTGCTCAGCAGGGAGCCTGCTTCCTCCCCTCTCTCTCTGCCTGCCTCTCTGCCTATTTGTGATCTCTGTCAAGTAAATAAATAAAATCTTAAAAAAAAAAATCAGTAACCATATGTTACCCCTCAGCTTGATTTGCCTAAGGATGCTTTAACACATTTATCTAAAGGCACAAAAGGTGGTACATAAAAACCATTATATTTGAATTGACTGAGGTAATATATATGATTTTACTTAATAATAAAAAATGTAGTGCTCCTGACCCCTTCTTTAAAAAATGTGCTCTAAATCTTTTCATTATTTTTTTAAAGATTTAAAAAATTTATTTGACAGAGCATGAGAGAGAGTACAAGCAGGCAGAGTAGCAGGCAGAGGGAGACACAGGCACTGAGCAGAGGGCCCGATGCAGGACTTGATCCCAGGACCCTGGGATCATGACTTGAGCTGAATGTAGACGCTTAACTGACAGAGCCACCCAGGTGTCCCCTACCTCTTTTTATTATTGACACGTATCTGGGATGTCTTGGTGGAGCTAGCCATACTCTTATCCCCAGACCATTTATATTTGTTCATTGGTGACTGGGTTGGAGAGGGGGCAGACTCTGCTAAGTGAGGCAGAATAGCTATCTTGTTCATCTGTGCATTAAGCTCATAACCTCAGCATGATGAGCTTCATGCTGTAGTTTACTGAGTTTACTGTCAGGTTTCCACACTTGCTTATATGTACAAATACATTCTTTTCACTTCTCTCCTCCACCTCGAATTTATAAGTGCATTTTGGTTCATGCGCAAAAACTACCTTTGTGCAGGTGCCAAGAGCTCTGAGGCCAAGAATCATGGAGTGTGCCACCTTAAAATGTGCAGTGGCATAACATTTTGGTATAAAACTCTTTAGGTATACAGAAGAGGAGTATGTCTTGTTTAGTGATTTGCAGGACAAAAAAATAATGCATATGATGTCTTTATGGAATTAGAATGCTGAAAGAAAGACCTAGGCCATTCTTAGGCTGGATTTGTGTAACATGCCATTATTCAGCAATACCTGGGAATCAGGATGGTCTTTCATTGTGTACATGGGCCAGTTTTTTCAGATGAACCCTGTCACCCTAGGCACTGAATGGGCTTTCCCTGCACAGTTCTGTAGATGAACAAACTGTTTTTGACATGCTACGTCTGTGTCTAGATGTGTTTCTCAAAGTGGGTTCCATCAACCACCACTAGCAGAACTGTGTGGGAGCATTTGTTGAGGAGGAGAGTTTCTGGGCCCTACCCCAGTCTTAAGGAGTCAGAATCTCTCGGCATGGGCTCCAGACATCTGCATATCGAACAGGTGATCCTATTCTGATAACCAAAGCTCAACACTTCAAATGCCTTTTCCCCTTATTCTTGCCTGTGAATCTCCTGGGTGTTGTCCTCATTGAACCCGCCTTGATACACTCCTCTCATTTCCAACAGAGAAGTTGGCTACGGGATGAGGAACGTAGGGATATCGGAGCAGGGATGCTAGGAACAGTCAGTAGAACTGGCGTGGGATTGCATGGACAGAGTTGGGAGGCAGACTCTTGAATTTTACAGGGAGAATTTGTCGCAGGTTTTGCATGGGAATGTGCTACTGCATTGGAGAGAAGCTGGATAAACCCCCGAGAAAGTAACAGTGAGACTGATTGGTCAGAGCTTTAAATTCGAGTTCCATAGCAACCATGTTTGAGGAGGAGGATCGGTGGCCAGATCAGGACAAGGAAGTAGGAGGAAAAAAGAGACAAAATGCCCACTTGACAGCAGCCTCAAGAGTGGGGAGGGATAAAATTATTTTAAGAACTTCGCAAGATACTTGCTCTAAACTTATTAAATATATTCCTTGCGCATGTATATAGCATTTTTTGAATGTATATATCCTGGGTTGCGGTTACTGTTTGCCACTGTTTTCTCACCCATCAGTTGTGAAGCACAGCTATTGTCACATGGAGGTGTGAGAAAATGTTCGATGATGAGAGAGGCTCTCATATTTCGTGAAAATAGCTAGAAACGATTCACCTTGCATTGGCTTCGATCAGGTTGCGATAACAGACTACCCTAGACTGGGTGACTTATAAACAACAGAAATATATTCCTCACTGTCCAAGATTAGGGGGCCGGCATGGTGAGGTTCATGGTTGACGCCCTGCTCTCAGGTTTGCGGATGCCTTACCTAGTGGGACGGGTGAGAGAACTCTGCTCCTCATGAACTAATCACCTCCCGCAAAGATCCTTCTAATACCTTCACATTGTCAGTTTGGAGTGCGACATACACAATTTGTGGGGGACACAAACAATGAGTCCATGAGACCTACTTACGAGGTAAGAGAGTATACGGACTGTTTGAGGAAGTCTGAAAAGAAAGTCCCTCATTGCTGGGGAGTTACCTGTTGATAGCTGAAATTGTCTGGATGTAAAAGGTAAATCCCAGCAGCTCTGACCTTGGCCTTGGTGGGAGGAGAGGCAGTTTGTGCCCTCCTCCAATATCACCACTCTGAGCTTCTCTAGAGGTCTTCTATTTTGGCTTGCTTTCCTGTCTGCTGCTTACCTCTGGCACCACGCAGGGCCGCGCTCCCCCATCAGATGGTGGGTTGTGATCTTTCCTGTTGTCGGAGAATCTGTGGTTTGCAGAGGAGTCTGAGCTTGTGGTCTTCTCCTACCAATTTTCTGTCATGCTGAATGAGGTACCTGGCATCCACAGATATTAGGCCCATCTCCCAACTGTTAAGAGGAGGCAGGAAATAAGTGACAAAAGGTTAGCTACTGGTAAAAATAATGCTGGGTGTTACAGTGCTCATAGCTTTGAAATATGTTAAATATGTTAAACTTTTCAGAAGCCAGTTTAATGATCTTCCTCATTTTAGGAAGGAAAAGCATTTAATTAAAAGGACTTGGCAAGGATAAACTGTCATCTACAAATAAACTGCTTTGTGACATGCAGTGATCTGGTTGCCTTGAGTTCTCAAATTCCCTGGGTATGAACACAGTAGTTCTCCTTTAGCAAAGCACGGTATAAGCAAAACCTTTGATGCCCTTAGCCACCACCAAAATTCACTCGCGATCATGGAATGACAGAACGCTTTATTTTCCAAAGCCCTCATTTCATCCTTGGGGAAACTGCGGCCTTGACGGGTCTTGAATCATGAAATGTTTGAAGGCCTCATATTCTAGTCAAGGAACTAGTTCAAGGTTCCCTCTTAGCTACCAGATGATGTAGGGCTACATTCCTGACAGAATGTACCCTCCTTGGTACTTTTAAAGTATGTGCTATGTTCTAAGCAATGTTATTAACCCCCCCCTTTTTTAAAAGACTTAATTAATTAATTAAATTTTTTAAAAAAGATTTTATTTATTTACTTATTTGACAGACAGAGACCACAAGTAGGCAGAGAGGCAGGCAGAGAGAGGAAGGGAAGAAGGGCTGATGCGGGGCTTGATCCCAGGACCCTGGGATCATGACCTGAGCTGATGGCAGAAGCTGTAACTCACTGAGTCACCCAGGTGCCCCAAGATTTATTTAATTTAGAGAGCATGGGCGGGAGGGGAGAAGGAGAGAGAATCTGAAGTGGATTCCACGTCGAGCGTGGAACCTCACACAGGGCTTTATCTCAGGACCCTGAGATCATGACCTGAGCTGAAACCACGAGTAAGATGCTTAATCGACTGAGCCACCCAAGTGCCCCTAACCTTTTTTCCCCCCCAAAATATTAAATTATTTCATCTTTAAGATTTTATTTATTTGAGAGTGTGAGTGAGTGAGTGAGAGAGAGTGAGCCCGACCTTGGGAGGAGTGGAGGGAGAGGGAGAAGCAGACTCCTCACTGAGCAGGGAGCCTGATGCAGGACTTGATCCTGGGACTCCGGGATCATGACCTGAGCCAAAGGCAGCCGCTTAACTGACTGAGCCACGTAGATGCCCATATTTCATCTTTATAACACACTCCTGAGGCACGTTAATAATTTTTTCAGCTCCATTTTACAGAAAAGAAACTGAGTCACAAGAGAATAAGTTATTTTCCCATTGTTATCCAACTGTTAAATATTTTTTTATATCTCAACCTCAGGGAGGATTAAATGAAATTATAAATGTGAATTTCGTAGCATGGGTTTCAGATGAGTGTAAGCTGTCAGTATTAGTTATTTTTTGTACATGTTGTATGGGAAAAAGATTCTAAAGTGACATATACCAGAGTTCTGATTAAGCCCTTCCAGTAATTGCTTATGTGATCTCGTTGAGCCTCACTTTTTACATCTGTAAAATGAGGATGATCGTATTTTGTAGGGCTGTTATGGATCTGAAATGAAGTCATCTGTGCTAAGTACCTAATGCAGTATCTAATACATTGTAGTTTCTGTATTAATTTTTTTGTTGTTGTTGTAACAAATTACCCCTGCGTTAGCAGCTTAACACAAATTTATTATTTTACAGTTCTAGAAGTCAGAATTCTAGAGTGAGTCATACACAGCTAAAATCAAAGTGTCAACATGGCTGTTTCCTTATGGAAGCTCCAGGAAAGAATTCATTCCTTGTCTCTTCTGGCTTCCGGCTTCCAGTAGCCATCTACCTTCCTTGGCTTGTGGCCACATCAGTGTAATCTCTGCTTTGGTGGCCACATTGCTTTCTCCTCCTCCCTGTGGTACTCTCTCACGCTGTGTCCCTTTTCTAAGGATATGTGTGATGGCATTTAAGGACCAACTGGGATTAATCAGGATAATCTCATTTTATGATCCTTAAGTTAATCACATCTGCAGTGTCCCTTTTGTCATATAAGGTGACATTGACAGGGTCCATGAATTAGCTCCTGTATATCTTTGGAAGGCCATTATTCCGCTAAGCAACTGCTCAATGACCCTATTATTAGAACCCATTTCTTGTCATTAAAGGGCTGTTTCCTTTGTATTTCACTTCCTCATTTTGAATTTCACACGGCCACCACATGTAGAGAATTTAGAAATAATAATGAAACTAAAATTGACCTGCATTTTAGCACCATACACCAAAATTAGAAACCAATATTCCTCCCAACTGGGCAGACTTCTCTGACTTCATCTCCCAGTTTTGGTGAATCACTGCTCAGGACTGACTAATGTTCTGGGATCCAGAGAGAAGGAGTGATTCAGGACAGGACTTTGTCTTCTCTGCTTACTCAATCATTTATTGTACCCAAGTTATCTCCTATACATTCGTATGGTTTCATGTTGTCCCTTATCCAGGGGTTCTGAAAGCTGCTGCAAGGATAACCAGCAGGTGTTTTGGGTGGTGTGCCTCACTACACTGGAGAGCAATCCCTGAGTCTCCCTAGAAAGGTCCTTATAAGACTTGGGGTAGGGGATGGATTCAGAGCTTCCCTTGGCCTTTAATTTAGAAGAAAAGAAATTATTCTTTATTGTTAGAAAATGATGCAAAGATTGCCTGGTGTGTGTGTGTGTGTGTGTGTCTATGTGTGTGTGTGTTTACAGAAAGTGCTGTTATGGCAAATGGCAAATGAAAATATAATTCGAAGTTGAAAGAAGGATACAAGGGAAGGAAGACTGCCGTCCCTCTGTGGCTGTGCTCTTTACACCTAGAGCTGAAACCCAGGTTGTAAAAGGGAGTTCTAGAACCAGAGACTATGAGAGCTGCAAGAGACCTCACTGGTCCTTCAGACTAATAACGCCAGCGTTTCACATTTTACCACTGTGGTACTTCAAGCCCAGAAAGAGGGAAAGACCTGTTCTACTTTCTACAACAAGCCAGGGGCAGAAAAGTCTTTTCTCACATTCCAAGAGGCAGAACACAATTTGTGTCAAGGGCTCCTCACCCCCAACCCTCCACTTATATACTCACACACACTCACAGTTAGACACATTCATTTCCAACCATTTATCCTTTAATTGATTTTTAATATTATTGTCCAAGGATGAGAAAACCATATTTTACTAGCTTTTATGGGTGTTCTCGGGCATTCTCTGTACTGTGGCTCAGGCTGCAGTACAGAAAGAGTTGCAGTCCTTATCCTAGGGAAATCCGTAGCTACCTCTCTTAGTAGATTGGAAACTACCTTCCTTATCCACTTGCAGAATGCCTATGACAGCCATAATTGTGGCTCAGTACTCATTGGTGACTAGGTCATTTGAATCTCTTCTAGGTTCTCACAAATCCTTTTATTATTATTTTTTTAAATTTAATTTAATTTTTTCTGTGTTCGAAGATTCATTGTTCATGCACCATGCCCAGTGCTCCATTCAAATATGTGCCGTCCTTAATACCCACCACCAGGCTCACTCATCCCTCCATGCCTCTCCCTTCCATAGCCCTCAGTTTGTTTCTGAGTCCACAGTCTCTCATGGTTCATCTCCCCCTCCGATTTCCCCCAATTCACTCTTCCTTTTCTTCTCCTATCGTCCTCCATGTTATTCCTTATGCTCCACAAGGAAGTGAAACCATATGATAATTGACTCTCTCTGCTTGTCTTATTTCCGTTAGCATAATCTCCTTCAGTTCCGTCCATGTTGATACAAAAGTTGGGTATTCATCCTTTCTCATGGAGGCATAATACTCCATTGTACATACGGACCATATTTTCTTTATCCATTCGTCCATTGAAGGGCATCTTGGTTCTTTCCACAGTTTGGTGACTGTGGCCATTGCTCCAATGAACGTTGGGGTACAGATGGCCCTTCTTTTCACTACATCTGTATCTTTGGGGTAAATACCCAGTAGTCCAATTACATGGTCATAGGGTAGCTCTATTTTTAATTTCTTAATGAGTCTCCACACTGTTTTCCAAAGTGGCTGCACCAACTTGCATTCCTACCAACAGTGTAAGAGGGTTCCCCTTTCTCAACATCCTCTTCAACACTTGTTGTTTACTGTCTTGTGATTTTGGCCATTCTAACTGGTGTAAGGTGGTATCTCAATGTGGTTTTTGTTTTTTTTTTAAGGTTTTATTTATTTATTTGACAGACAGAGATCACAAGTAGGCAGAAAGGCAGGCAGAGAGAGAGAGGAGGAAGAAGACTCCCCGCTGAGCACAGAGCCCGTTGTGCGGCTCTATCCCAAGACCTCAGGACTACGACCAGAGCCCAAGGCAGAGGCCTTAGGCCTTTTTTTTTTTTTAAAGATTTTATTTATTTATTTGACAGACAGAGCACAAATAGGCAGAGAAGCAGGCAGAGAGAGAGGAGGAAGCAGGCTCCCTGCTGAGCAGAGAGCCGGATGTGGGGCCCGATCCCAGGACCCTGGGATCATGACCTGAGCCGAAGGCAGAGGCTTTAACCCACTTAGCCACCCAGGCCCCCCTCAATGTGGTTTTGATTTGAATCTCCCTGATGGCCAGTGATGCTGAACATCTTTTCATATGTCTGTTAGCCATTCGTATGTCTTCTTTGGAGAAGTGTCAGACATCCTTTTAAAATAAGCCTTTTGTTGAGCCTCCTCAACAAAAGTGTCTTCCTCCGGCTCAGGTCATGATCTCAGGGTCCTGGGGTCGAGTCCGGAGCTGAGCTCTCCGCTCAGCAGGGATTCTACTTCTCTCTTTCAATTAAATAAATAAAAACTTAAAAAAAAAAAAAGACTTTCTTTGGACCCAGTTGGACAGAATGAATAAATGTCAATTGGATCCTCTACCTGGAAGGAGTGTTCGGTGTTCACCATCAGCTTGTCAGTAGCCCCTTAGTGCTCGCTTTGCAGATGAAGGCTGGAGATCACTTTCTCCTGGGGATGGGTTAATTTCAGCAGCTGGCACCCTGCTGGGTCTTTGTACCCTGGAGCTGCCTAATCCTTCCTGACTGTGCCACTCCACGTAAAGTGGTTACCATTATGCTCAACAAGGTTGGTGGGAGTGTGGGGTCTTCAAGACAGCAGTTTGAGATGGCAGCTAGCAGCTCTAGGTTCACACTCTGCTCTGGATTATACCTTCTGGCTTGTTTCTCATTTGATATCTCTGTCACTACAGCCTCGCCATGCCTATCTTGTAACCATCATTGCCCTAATTTTTTCCCCGATTCTTTGGCCTTTTATTGATTGGACTTTATGCCTGGTTTTCCGGTGGTGGAGGGCTGACCTCACAAGCTGTCGAGCTTGTAGGCCTCATGGTCTTCTGGCTTGCTTCAACTAGAGCCCCTCTGCTTATATGTTTTACAGACTGAGGTGCTGTGTAATTTTCTTTTTTCAGGAAGGTGTGAGGGAAAGTACATATTTTACCGCTCAAGAGGAAAGATCTTTTTGAATGTCATTGCCTTCCAGGGTGTGCAAGGGACCTTCTCTGATCCTGTTTTAGGTGTGTGTAAGAGCCTCAAACGTTTACAGCATATTTAATATTGTTGATGTGGTTTCTGTCAAAACACTCAAACTTAGGCGGTGAATTTCCACGAGCATATGTGAATAATAAAGGTCCAGTTCCTTGAGGGCCCCTAGACAAACATTTTAAGCATTTTGAAATTATTTTGTCACATGGCTTTTGCAAGTACCCTGAGCTAGTATTGGGTGGAAGTATTAGGTAAAAACCAGTGTTAAGATCAGGTACATTTGTGAAAGCCAAGCCTTTTGACTTCCAGGCTGTTTATCTCTCCTTCTGCTGTATTACTTAGAATTTATAAAATAGCATTAAGATAGAGACATTTGATAATAGTGGTGTCAAATGATCAAGGAACACAAAAATCAAATGACAATAGGAACATTAACGTTTATGAGCTCATGGAGATTGAACACATGCATTCACCATTGAAACCTCTTTGTGTTTGAAGAGGAGATTAGGTATAATTGTTTTGTTCTTTAAAAATGATATTCTTTAAACACCATGAGTTTTTTTTTTTTTTTTTCAGCCTGTTTGCTTAGGAGAAGTACATGGAGATTGAACACTAACTCTCAGAAATGCTTGGTGTAGGAGGGAAGAGGGCAGAGGGTGAAGAAAGATGTTGTTTTAAGCTTTATGAGCAATTCAGTCTTAAAGAAATTTGCATTACATAAAACGTTTTCCCCAATACATAGCAAGCAGTGGTATATCTACTTTATAGATCAACTATGTATTATTTTGGCCAATGAACTGGTTGGAATAGCTGATAACTGTCAAGCCAAGGAAGTGAAATTCTTTATATGTGTTTGAATTCATATTGCATTTCTAAAAGTGATTCCACCTTTATAGCTTGAAGAAGACAGAACATGTCTCTGCTAATCTGTATTGATGATTTTCAAAAGGACAGAATTTTGGAGGTAAAGATAATAATTGGCACAGATTGGAACATCTTGGGGGCTATTGTATTAGTTAGAAAGCTTGAATAATAGAATGTATTGAAAATTCTGAAACTTTGTTGCTATCGAGTATACTTATAAATATCATTTATTCTTTTACTTATTTAGCAATTATTTATTAAAGATGTACATGCCAGACATGGTTTAAAGTGCTGGGAATATAACTATGAGCAAAACAAGACTCTATTATCATCATACTTGATTTCTAGCAGAGGGAGAAAGGCAGAATCAATTATAATGTAATAAAAACTAGAGATGTATCTTTTTAAGATTTTTATTATGTATTTGGTAGAGAGCACAGCAAGGGGTGTGGCAAAGGGAGAGGGAGAATCAGGCTCCCTGCTGAGCAGGGAGTCCAAGGCACGTACTGGATCTGGACTCCAGGATCATGACCTGAGCCAAAGGCAGATACTGAACCCACTGAGCCACACAGGTGCCCCAAGAATTAGAAATATTAAACAACACAACTCAATAGGGTTCCTTAGTGGAGCTGTCTTAGTGAGTAGCTAATGATCTATAATTTTCTTATGTGTTATTGGCAAACAAGGGACTACTTCTAAAATGGTTGAAATAGTTGGTTAAAAGTATAAATATGCTTCTTGAAATTTTGTCTATTTAGCATACTAAACTTTTTTCTGGATAATCACAAATTTTGTATTACTGTTTTTTAAATTAATGAGGTTCTCTTTCTCACTAATCTATAGATTCATATTTGTCTTTTGTCTCATGGTATCTTAAGGTAAAATCTTAACTCTTGAACTTGGCATTAGATAAAATATCAGTAGTGAGAAAGCATATAAGGTAGGTTCTTCAGTTTGCTAAAGCAGTAGAAATAATAGCAAACATGGGTTAGACAAAGCTTTGGGAGACGTGTATTTTGACTCTGATCACAAGAGATAAGAATTTATTGCTTTTTTTTGCCTTTTTGTAAAGAAAATATAGGCTTCCCGCCCAGCGTGGGGCTTGAAGCATTGAAATCAAGAGGTTCATGCTGTACTGACTGAGCCAGCCAGGAGGCTCACTTATGTTGCCTTTTAATCCTAGGACAGCAGAGAATGCCTTTCCCCATGTACAGGTCAAATTTTAAAATCTTTCTTCTAAAATATATTAATTTATTCCATAGGAATTGATTGAGCATGCACTATTTGTAAAGCAGGAGGAGAGTGTGTGTGTGTGTGTGTGTGTGTGTGTGCAATAGAGGGCAGAAGTAGGGAAGAAATGACCGTGGGTAAGAAGAAAGTGCGTGAGTTGAGTCAGTTCTCAGTATGGTTGAATACATGTGCTCAGATAAATAGCATAAAAATATTAAAATGATAAGTTCCCCGTAAAAAATTTTATTTTACTTTTTAAAGATTTTATTTATTCAGTTTTCAGAGAGAGCACAGGCAAGGGTTGTGGCAGGCAGGGGAGAAGCCGGCTCCCTGCTGAGCAAGGAGCCTGTTGCGGGGCTGGATCCCAGGACCTTGGAATCATGATCTGAGCCAAAGGCAGTTGCTTAACCGACTGAGCTACTCAGGCATCCAGTCTGTAAGACATTTTTTTTTTTTTAAAGATTTTATTTATTTATTTGACAGACAGAGAACACAAGTAGGCAGAGAGGCAGGCAGAGAGAGAGGAGGAAGCAGGCTCCCTGCTGAGCAGAGAGCCCGATGCTGGGCTGGATCCCAGGACGCTGAGATCATGACCTGAGCCGAAGGCAGAGGCTTCAACCCACTGAGCCACCCAGGCGCCCCTCTGTAAGACATTTTAAAAGAAAGTCCTATGCAAGTTAAAGTCAGGCAGAGGGTTGTCATTTCTACCTAACAACAGAAAGTTTGATGTAGGAGGATGCCTGGGTTTTCCTATCTTTTCTTAGATGTTGTATTAAATTGAGACCAGGAGCTTACATATTATAATTTGATGAGCACAGAATGTCTACATGCACAAAAATGTATCCTTTCCTGACCTTGCTATAGAACTTCAAGTTCTGGGGCACCTGGGTGGCTCATTCATTAAGCATCTGCCTTTGGCTCAGGTCATGATCCCAGGGTCCTAGGATCGAGCCCCACGTCGGTCTCCCTGTTCAGTGGGAAGCTTGCTTCTCCCTCTTCCACTCCCCCTGCTTGTGTTTCCTCTCTCCCTATCTCTCTGTCAAATAAATAAATAAGGTCTTTAAAAAAAAAAAAGAATGAACCTCAAGTTCCCATTTTTTTCCGTATTTTAGAAGTTTAGATTATATCCCAATGGTGGTTAAATTGGTGGACAACTTCCCAAACCATTTGCCTCCATTAATGACTTTGTTTGGATTTATTACTTCAATAAACAGTAAAGAGAAATTTCCTGAGGAAAGAAGACACAGAATTGGGAGAGTTTCTCTTTGTCAGCCCAGTATGAAAAAAGAAAAGAGGAGGTCAGGAATAGTTTGGAATGGCAGCCCAAGAGAAGGGTCTTAGCCTGTATAGGCAGAATAATGCACCTATTTTCTGGTATGTGGTGTCGAGGAGTGCTGAAGGACTCATAGAAAAATTGAAACTTTGCCTGAACAGGTGTTTTTGGTTGTTTTGTTTCTTGTTTTGTTTTTCCTGAATGCTGGTTTTCCATATATTCTGCTTATACCAGCTGGGAACCTGGCGGAAGGTACAGACTTCTGTTTCCATTGCTTTACTCTCTCCGCTGTGAAGGAGAGGAAACATACTGGAAGCTTGGGCCATAGGTGAAAACTGGGGCAGTCTCTGTTTTAAAACATTGTGATATTGTCTTGCAGTTGAGAAAATACTAGAGGGAGGAAGCTTCCTTAAATGGGTTGTCCTACCACTCCAAATTACTGCCGTAAACCTTATATTCACTCTCAAGCTCCCAACAGTTTGTGATTGTAAGAAAGAGATTCAGGTATCCAGAGGATCATTTTTCACTTCTCTGTCATGGTGTGCCAGAAATGATCAGTAACGGTGGAGAGTTTTGGAACCAAAATATTCATGTTTCTTTAAGCCATGCTCTAAGGTTGTACCTTTGTTTAGAATACATGCCTTGTTACTTTAGGGAAGTGATCTTCTGAAGAAAAAGGAATGATAGAGAACGCCTACACTAAAGCAACTTTGAATCAGTTTCCATGCTTAATGTGAGATTAGTTTATCCATCAAGTCAACGTAAACCAGGCACCAAGGTTTATGTGATGGCAATGACCCGCATTATAATCGTAGTGCTAAGAAATAAATGGATAGCTGGTGAAAACTATCGTCCAACCCACAGACATTGAGTCGTAGAGAATGTCATGACAGCTATAGAGGAATTTACTTGCTATAAAGAACAATACTTCTAAAATGCCAATGAATTATCTGTGATTGTAATTTTTATAAAATACAAATAATCCTATATCATTGTTCTATTCGTATTTCTAGAGCCATATATTTCTCTGGGATTTTTGAGGATGAATTGGAGTTGCAGATTATATCTAAACCCCTAGAAATCTACACTGGGTAGTACTTATGAGAACAAATTGTTGATCGTTTTCAACTAATGTCCCGCCTTTGATTAACAATATCTATACACAGGTAATGAGCATTGGGTACTCATGACTGTTGAATCACTGAAGTCTACCTCTTAAGCTAATAATACACTGTATGTTAATTAATTGAATTTAAGTAAAATAAAATAAATAAAAAATATATATATGCAGACATATGGAACAAACAAAGATATACTGTAACGTGATTTTATAGCAACAGTAACAATATCAACTACATGGGTAGTATCCATGGTGGGTGGTGTTCTAAATGCCCAAGATACAGCATCTCACTTAACTCACAACGTTCCTTTGATGGGTGTCTGATGAGTTCCCTTTTACAGGCAAGAGACCTAAACCTTTAATAGTACCAACTCACATTGTATGGACTCTTCCTTCTTACTTAACTCATACCAGACCTCCAGCTCCTTGCAAAGCCTATAACCCCATCTTGCTCTTCCTTTGCTGTGCCTGTTACTTCACAGTGTCCAGATACAACTTGCAAATCCACAGAGTTTATGGTGTGTGCCTCTTCTGGCACTGCTCCCTCTGTACTTTCTTCTCGCAGGCACTAGTCCATCGGTCCCCTGCCCCACCCACCCCACCCTGCACTGCCATTACTCTGTGAGGCTCTGTAGCATGTGGTGTGGTGTTTGGTGTGTGGTGTGTGGTGGCGGGTTGGTCCTTGGTACTTGTACCCAACACACTCGGAGCAGGGCTCTATCTCGGCCGCATTACCTCTTAGGGCAAATGGCAACCTACTCCTGCTGGGTGCTGCCGCTCTTCCCTTGGACACTCTTGCTCCTTGTCTTGGTGCCCCCTCTGACATTTAATTAACCAAGTTAAGTTTATGTATTTATTTATTAGAGAGAGAGAGAGAGCAAGAGCATGCAGAGTGAGGGAGAGCACAAATGGGAGGGAGAGGCAGAGGGAGAAGTAGGCTCCTCTCTGAGTGGGGAGCCTGATTCGGGACTGGATCCCAGGACTTTCAGGTCACCACCTGAGCCGAAGGCAGACACTAAACCACCTGATGCACCCAGGTGCACACCCCTCTGCCTCACCACCCCCCCCAACCCCCGCCCCACTTCTGGTAATTCAAAACACTTGATGGTGGCACAGGTCTGCAGTTCTTAGTTGCAAAGACACTACTCTTTCCCTTTGTCCTGTACGGTTAGAGGAGTTCCAGAATAATGTGCTTCCCAATGTGTCAGAGCTTTTTGTGGAAAAAACATTTTGCAACTTTTACCACAGTTTTCTCTCTTCTTGGAATTCCTGTGTATCGATGGGGCTAGGCCCAGGACAGATTGGAATGATGGTCTTGGATTCAGTGTGGAATAACCACTCCATCCAGATCCCTCAGGCTTTGTTGCTCGGTTACGTTTTTTGTCTTTTCCCATCCATGTGTCTCTTTCTGTGGGGTGAGTTTTCTCTCTGATGCCTCTTTATCCACTAAGCCCATCCTCCTGGCTTTGTTTGGGGACTTGTTAGCTTGTTAGACAGCAATGGCAATAGTTGAGGTTCATGCTTGAATCACTTTCATGGAGAAGAGCTTATTCAAGGTGTCGGTTATCAACAAAAGTTCTGACTAGAATCTAATTTTCCTTATTTAAAAAAAAATGTCATTCAAGATGGTGAATTAACCAGTAGGAACTATCACATACTGTGGTTTTAAAATCCATTTTTACATTTCCAGTGTAAAGAACGCCCATCAGTACCCAAAGCATCAACCACTACTGCTTTCCTCTTTGGATTTATGCCTCACATTATTATTATTTCCTTTGTGGATTCTGTCAGCATATTAATAAGATAATGTGGCCAAAAGAAAGAGCTTTTTATCAAAATCAGGCAGCTTTGCAAAGCCACCCTTCCATCTGGGTATATTTTCAAAATGCATGGCTGCAAAGAAAACTCAACCCTGTTGCTGAGATCAAATGTTTTATTACCCAGTGATTGAGTGTTGGTAATGCTGGAATTTATAGAAAAGCATGCATTAGAGAATTTCTAGTGGTTTCACAGAGGTTATTTCAGTAATATTCGGAGCCTTAACGTTTTTTATGGGGAAGGTTTGAGAGTTTAGGTTCAGATTTGAGTGATTTAGACTAACGCTCATGGGTTGAGCTTTGAACCACATTGCTAAACCAAAGCTAGTGTAATCAAATAGAGGATTTTTCCATTGCAACCCAGTGTAGATTCCAACCTTGACAAATGGGATAAATTTGGAAGAAATGGAGTTTGTCAGGTAATGCCCAAAGTACAAGTCAATTTCAAAGCTTACTAATAAAAAATGGAGATATTTTAGTTGTTTAAAACAAATGCAACTGAAATGTTAAGTTCATTTCTTGTATAGAAAGGAAGACATATTTTCCTCCAATTCTGTGAGCATTTATTACTCACTTTCTAGGAGTTAAGCACTGTACAAGATACTTAACACTATCTTAAGATATTACGTAGAAGTGTCTGATCCTAAAGGCTACTTTCTTGAGTACCTCCCAGTATTCATAAAGGTTTTAATTGTTCTTATTTTAAAGAGTTTAGTAACAACAAAGTAGGTATATTGTAGGAAATTAGAAAACTCAGTGAAACAAAATTTTTCTTAAAATCACTCATAATTTTGTTGCTCAGAATAACCACTGCATCATCCAGGTGAACATCTTTCCAAGCCTGTTTCTGTGAATATACTTACATTTTATAAGGATAGAGGTTTTGTTTGTTTTGTTTTGTTTTAAGATTTTCTTTATTCGTTTACAGAGAGAGAAGGAGAAGCGGACTCCCCACTGAGCAGGGAACCCAACGTGGGACTCAGTCCAAAGACTGTGGACTCATGATCTGAGCCGAAGGCAGATGCTTAACTGACTGAGCCACCCAGGTTTCCCTATAAGGATATAGTTCTAAATGAGCTTATGTTCCCAGATTTCCTTCCTTTTCAGTATACTGTGCTAATTATTATTTAACTTCATCATGATTATGTAAAATCAGGATTATAAACAGCAGTTATTTTCTTCTTTTAGCTTGAGTTTGCTCTATGAAGTCTTCATTCTGGATGTCTAGAAGATAGAGCTGAGAGGCTGCTTTGATCTAAAGAGAGTTTCAGGACTCAATGAGATCTGTAGCGCAAGAGAGCAAGTATACACATGTTCAGTGATTATTGTGAACCACCTGTGTATTGTCACCTGCAGAAATGTTTTTCATATTTCATTCTTGGTAGGGTATTTTGAAAGAATGCTTCAGTCTCAAGGATGGTTATAAGCCTATTTTATTTGAACAGCCTTATGTTTCACTTTTGTTATTATTATGCAGACTAGTTGATTGCTTATAGATTATGAGTTGGAGGGTATTAGAAAATCTATCAAAAGTATCTCCAAAGAATTTTCTTACCTTCCAGTTCAGTAGTATATAAATTAACCATTTGAACCTCTTCCTGGATTTAAGTATTAAAGGTCACTATGGAAATGAGAAGGTGTTATCTGGGAAGGGAAGTGCAATGAGCTACCAACCTCCTAAAACAACCTGAGTTTGAATGAGAAATGGAATGCACCAAATAACACAGTGCTTGGTATGTAGTAGTTGAATGATAAGTAGTTACTCAATTGTTGAGTGAAAGTTCACACAGCTTGAATGGAAATGGCTCTTCTGCTGGTCTCAGTTTCTGGAATGTTCACTGGTCACAGCTTCTGGAATGATGACTATCCCAAATAGAAAAGGTGAGAAAAAAGTGTGTTGTAACTTTTGCTACTTTGCAAAAGTCATTTGGATTAGAGATTGAATTTTTTAACCCATTTTGAGATGGATATTATTCCTAGGATGATTGAACAAAAACTAGGTATTTTAAAGGTAAGAAGAGATGGCAAGTTTTCTAGATTGAGCTAAATTTATAGCCAGAGTCAGCAAGACAATACTCACCTAAGGTTGTGAGATTATAGGTTTTTTTTTTTTTTGTCTTTTGTTTTAAAGATTTTACTTATTTATTTGAGAGAGTGAGAGCAACTGAACTTGCAAGAGCATGGGGAGGGGGAAGCAGACTCCCTGCTGAGCAGGTATCACAACATGGGACTCGATCCCAAGACTCTGAGATCATGAGCTGAACCGAAGGCAGATGCTTAACGGACTGAGCCACCCAGGCACCCTGAGACAATAGTTTTTTGCGTGGGGTGACAAGCTTGTTTCATGCTTGACTTTACCTATTGTTGAAGCTTTAGATTGAGAATTTTCTCATCTACTTCTGGTGCACTTACTTAAAGGAAAATCCCTTTAGCATCTACACATTGCAGAGTATAGGATTATGAAAAGCCAAGAAACAAGTTGAGCAATGTTTGATAAAGAGGAAAGAAATTGGACTCCTCTGGTACCATCTTGGCCGGGAGTCCAGAGATCACCCTGAGTAGTGCTCTCTCCAAAAACGAAGAAAGTTAGTGCCGCTTTAAAGGAGGTGGAAGGTTACCAAAGGATAAAATTATTTCTATGTCACTTGACCGTGGCTGGCAGAATATTCTTAGACCCATGAGCTATAGGAAGGGTAGGAGTTTCAGGATATAACACTGGGTTTGCTTCTACTTTCTCTTCTCACTTCTTGGATTTTATTCTATCTTTTCTCTATTCCCCTTTGTATAGACCAGAACATTTTGTAATAGCTTTGAACGATGAAAATAGGCTGGAAGTGTTAAAAAAAAAAATGCCAGGAAGTCAAAACTCAGTTCACAATTAACCTTCCTGAATTCAAATTTTCATTTTATGAGTAGATATTTTAGTTCTGAAAATTCAAATTACAGTATGGTTGTGAGGGAAAACCAAATAAAGGTAAACCAATGCACTTTAATATGTGCTCAAATTTAATGTATTCATTTTTTATTTTAGAAACATATTTTAAAATGTGTGCCTCTTGTCTTTGGTGAGCGAGAAGTTGAAAGAAAAAAATCTATGCATTCCAGGAAGCATCCCAATTTTAATTAAAAATGCCGGGCTAATTTGTCTCCTTCCCAGAGCCACCGATATTTTGCCTTTGGGCTGTTGTGGAGACTTGTCTGCCATTTGTCGGAATATAAATAACTCTCATTTTAACACTTGTCTTTTCTTGCAGTTTGTCAAAATGGTTGCGTATAGCGGTAAATTAATTTCATATCTGGAGAGCAGATATACATACATATATATATATAGAGAGAGAGAGAGAGAAAGAGTGAGAAAGCTAGTGCAAGCAAGTGCAAGAGAGATTGTATACAATTTTTCAACAAAAGACTTTTTTGTCTGTTCTGTGAAAACCAGAAAACATATTGTCTTTGGGGCCCTGAAGACTACCCTTAGATTGGGTGATTTGCTAATGGAACTCACAGAACGTCAAAAAACTGTACTTAGCACTATCGTTCCTTACAGTGAAGGGATACAGAGTAAAATTTGCAAAGGAAAAAATGCTTAGGGCACTGTCCGGGGAAACCTGGGCACAGGCTTCCTGTTGTCGTCTCCCACTGGAGTCGTACAGACAGCATTTAATTCTCCCTTCAACAATGTGTTTTGACATTTGAAAAGTGGTGCCACATAGGAAAGCTCCTCGGCGTCTTGGTGGCCAGGAGTATATTAGGATGTAATCATAGAAGCATGGAGCTCCACATGAGTGACCTTAGATCTACTCAGTCTCCAGCACAAGCAAACCCCCCTCCCTGCAATGTGACAGATACCATGTGGCGTCAGGCCCCCGTTAAATCACAGCGTTAGCATATTCTCTCTGGTGTGGCCCCAGGTTTACATAAACACTGTCAGTAAGGATATTCCACTGATTTAGAGGTAGATCTCCCAGAAGCCTATCAAGGGTCATCCTGAAAACCTTTGGATCCTGCAACATTTGGATAACCTTGGCCTGCTGAGTTAACTCTTTCGTGACTGTCATGGTGCCAAATACAGAGGCTTTTCCTATACTTCTGAATGCTGAATTATTCCTTTGGGAAAAGTGTCAAGACAGTACGGTTCCCTTGTCCTCAAAATATTGAAGGGAAGAAGACAGCATTGCCTTTCATTGAAGGGTCCTATTCTGTGGTGTCCGAATGCTCAGTGCAGGTGACTGGGTGGGTGGACCGATAAGTGCCGCCGAGGCCAATCCTACAGACCAGATTTGTGTAAGAGTCAGTATCTTTAGCTTTTTGTGTGTTCCAGTTGTCTACAGAGGCTCCTCGTGACAGTGGTAAATATTTCCCACAGGGGGAAATAGAACCTGGTTACCTTTTCTTGCCTCTTCATAAATTTCTTTATCATGTTATACGCATGTTATCTAGCAGAGAAGAAACAATAAGGGTTTGATGGATGGAAACATTTTTGTTTGGATAGAGTAAGAACAAGGGTTGTGCCACAGAGTGCTAAAAATGGTGATCTTCTGACCATCCGTGGGGATTCCTGGGATTCACGGGAGCATTCTGAAGATAGGGGTCAAGGGGAATTTTTAATCACTATGTATCCAGTGTTATGATCTGTTTTTCCAACTTCCCAATATTTTTGGAGGGCAGAACTTTTTCCTCTGCTTTATTTTTAGACTTTGTGTTTACCTGTCAACTGTACTTGATTTCAATCATTTAGAAGAATATAATGGATATACAGGGTATATGGGTGTTCATGGCTTATATCTGAGACCTGTAACCCATAACAAGATTAGTTCCAGACCTCACATATGGATAAAAGAGGAATGCATCCAGTGCTGGAAATTTAAAGGAAAGCCATAGAATTTGATTGCTGAACGTTCAGCTGGGGTGCAAGGTAACAAACCTGATCTCCTTCAACATAGATAAGATTTAGTGAGATGACCAGCATGCTTTTCTGTTATGGATGTATATATTATATTCAGAAAGTTGGAATTGCCTAGAAAATACAAAATTGTAACTCAAATGTATTTAGAACTAAACTGAATCCTGTGTGATTCGGAACTTAAATGTATTAACAGGGCCCAATCAAGGAGCATTGGGTAAACACAGAATTGAATTTACATGGGCTTTGAGTATTAATAATGATGCCTGAACATGTTTAATAAGCAAAAAACTTCATAAGAAGAACCTATCAAAATAGTGAGGTATGCTGATGCATTTTTGGAGCAGGTCTGAATTGGTAATTCAGTTCTTCTGTTGGTCTTGGTTCTTTACGGAATGGGTAATTTTTTTTGCGTTTCTTATCCTGCTAAGTTGGTTGTATAACAGGACCTCTTGCTTTTTTTTTTTTTTTTTCCCTTTTTGGTATTTTTGGAAAAATTTTGGATTTTGTTAAAGAGGGATTGATTTAATATTCATGTGATTTTAAAGATGTATTTTGCATTTAAAACATGCAGTTTAAAGGCTGGAAGAGTTTTACTTAAATAAGGAACTATTTGATTCTGATTATTTCCCCTCATCTTTTGCTGTTCATTCTTCTCTCCTCTCTCCTGCCACCTTTTCTACCTCCTACTCATCAATCCTTGTATCCACTGAATAGTTATTTAATACTGTCCTATTCAGAAGTACAATAGTAATCACTAGGGGTAAATGGGTGGGTAAAAGTTCATGTCTTTTCCTTAAGGATCTTAGCAGCCTCACTGACATTTAGTGCTAGTCTTTTTGTTTTAATCATTTTGATGGCTGTCAAGGTTTCTCTCCTTTTGATTTTAATTTGCATTTCTCTGATGATTCATCGTGAGTTTCTTGTCCTGTGCTCACTGGCCAGTCACGTACCTTCTTTTGTGAAGTGTCTTATTCTTTGGCTAATTTTTAGTGGATCATTTATCTTTTTGTTTTTTATTTTTTTATTTTTTAAAGATTTTATTTATTTATTTAACAGATCACAAGTAGGCAGAGAGGCAGGCAGAGAGAAGGGAGGAAGCAGGCTCCCTGCTGAGCAGAGAGCCCGATGCGGGGCTCAATCCCAGGACCCTGGGATCATGACCTGAGCTGAAGGCAGCGGCTTTAACCCACTGAGCCACCCAGGCGCCCCTCATTTATCTTTTTGAAATTGTGGGGGCGCCTGGGTGGCTTCCTTGATTAAGAGTCTGCCTTCGGCTCAAGTCATGATCCCAGGCTCCTGGGATGCATCCTTGCATCTTGCTCCCTGCTCAGTGGGAGCCTGTTTCTCCATTCTCTTCTGTCCCCCTCACCCCCAGGACCCATTGTTGTGTGAGCCCTCTCTCTCTCTTTCTCAAATAAGTGAATAAAATCTTAAAAAAAAGAAAGAAATTGTAGGTAGGAGTTCTCTGTTCTAGATACAAGTCTTTTTAAAAAAAAAATTTTTTTTTTAAAAGATTTTATTTATTTGCCAGAGAGAGAGATCACAAGTAAGCAGAGAGAGAGAGAGGGGGAAGCAGGCTCCCCGCTGAGCAGGGAGCCCGATATGGGACTCGATCCCAGGACCCTGGGATCATGACCTGAGCTGAAGGCAGTGGCTTAACCAACTGAGCCACCAAGGCATCCCTAGATACAAGTCTTTTATTAGATATATATAGTGAAAACATTCTCCCATTCTGTGGCTTTTCTCTTTATTCATTTAATGGTATATTTTCATAGGTTAATTTTAATAAAGAATAACTCATCAATATTTCTCCAACGTTTAGTATTTCTGTGTTCCATCTATGAAAATTTGTCTACCCAAGGTAATGAAGATATTAAACACCTATGCTTAATTCTAAAAGCTTTATAATTTTAGCTTTCATGCTTAGGTCTATTATCCATCATCAGTTAAATTTTGTATATATGCTGATGAAGAAATCAATGTTCATTTTCTTTCAATTGCAATATTTTCTAAAAAATTTTTATTTGATTTTAATTAAAATGCCGTGTTATTTTCAGGTCTATGATATGACTGATTTCCTTCAGCTACTTCCCTCATCCCTCACCCCACCTTCCCTGTGGCAACCAGTACTTATTTAAGAGTCTGTTTTTCTTTCTTTTTTTTTGGTTTTATTTTGTTTTTGTTTTTGTTTTAAAGATTTTATTTATTTGACAGACAGAGATCACAAATAGACAGAAAGGCGGGCAGAGAGAGAGGTGGCAGCAGGCTCCCCGCTGAGCAGAGAGCCCTGATGCGGGCTTGATCCCAGGTGCCTGGGATCATGACCTGAGCCTAAAGCAGAGGCTTAATCCACCTTGCCACCCAGGCGCCCCTTTGTTTTTGTTTTTGTTTTCTTTTCTCTCCCCTCCCCCTTTTTTTCTTGGTTCATTTTTTTGTTTGTTGTTTTGTTCTGAGAGAAGTTTCAGATTCACAGAAAAATTGAGCAGAACGTACTACTTGTTCCCCTGGCTGCCCCTCCCACTACTGTAACACTCCACATTTTGTCTACAGGATCCTGTTCAGGCAAGCTCCCCTCCCCCCACCAGATTTAATATATTTTATTTTATTTTTTCAAGCAGGTTTAGATTCACAGCAAGAGTGAGTGGAAAGCACCCCCTGCCCCCTCATAGGCACCACCTCCTTAAGTATCAAAAACATTCTACACCGGGGGTGCATATTTGTTATAACTGATGAACCTACATTGATAAATTATCACCCCAGATACATAGTTTACATTAGATTTCATTCTTGGTGTTGTATATTCTTTGAATTTTGATAAATCTGTAACTACACCAATCTGCTGTTTTAAATAAACTGAATGGTTTCACTGTGCCAAAAATCTCTGTAGAATCTGTATAATCCTCACTGCCTCATCCCTTACTTGGAAACCACTGACCTTTCTACTGTGTTCAAAGTTTTGTCATCTTTAGAATGTCATATATAGTTGGAATGATAGTGCAGATCCCTTCTCAGATAGGCTTTTTTCACTTAGTAATATGCATTTAATTTTCCTCCGTGTCTTTTCATAGTGTAATAGCTAGTTTATTTTTACTGTTGAGTAATATTTCATTGTCTGGATGTACCACATTTTATTTATTCATTCACCTACTGAAGGGTATCTTAGTTGCTTCTTTATTTTGTCACTTATGAACAAAACTGCTATTAACATCCTTATGCATTGTTTTGTGTGGACCTACGTTTTAAATTCTTTTGGACAAAAGCCAAGGAATGCACATGATGGATAGATCATATTGTATGTTTAGTTTTGTACGAAACTGCAAACCATGTTACGATGTGGGCATGCCATTTTGTGTTGCTATCAGCAATGAATGAGAATTCATGTTGCTCTGCGTCTTTGCCAACATTTGGTGTTTTCAATGTTCCAGATACTGGCCATTCTAATCAGTGTGTGTTGGAATCTCAGTGTTTAAATTTGTAATTCCTCAATGGCATATGACATTGAGCATCTGTTCCTGTGCTTGTTTGCCAACTGTATATTTTCTTTGGTGGAATGTCTTTGGCCAGTTTTTAATCAGATTGTTTTCTCATTGTCGAGTTTTAGGAGATTTTGAAATATTTTGGATAACAGTTCATTATCAGATAGGTCTTTGGCAAATATTTTCTCCCAGTCTGTGGCTTGTCCCCTCATTCACTTGACATTGTCTTTCACAGAGCAGAAATTTTAATATTACTGAAATCAGCTTATCAATTATTTCTTTCATGGAGTGTGCCTTCAGTGTTCTAGTTAAACAGCCATCACCACAGTCAAGGTTATCTAGATTTCAACTGTGTTCTATAGCACAGATTTTATAGTTTTGTATTTTGCATTTAGGTCTGTGATGGAGTTTGAATTAATTTTTGTGAAGGGTGTGATATCTGTGTTTAGTTTCTTTTTGGGGGGAAGTTGGTTGGTTATAGATGTCCAGTTGTTCAAGTACTGTTTGGTGAAGGGTTTATGTTAAAAATATAATTGTCCTGTAATTACTATTTGTTGAAAAGCCTTTCTTTTCCCTAATTAAGTTGTTTTGGTGCATTTTTGAAAATCAATTGACCATAGATGTGTGGGTCTATTTCTGGGCTTTCCTTTCTGTGTCTTGATTTGTCTATAGTTCCAAAACCCACATGTGTTAAAAATTGTATCTCTAACTAGAGTAAGTCTTTAAAATATAAAATTTAAGTCTTCTGGGGCGCCTGGGTGGCTCAGTGGGTTAAGCCTCTGCCATTGGCTCAGGTCATGGTCTCAGGGTCCTGGGATCGAGCCCTGCATGAGAGCCTGCTTCTCCCTTTCCCTCTGCCTGCCTCTCTGCCTACTTGTGATCTCTCTCTCTCTCTCTGTCAAATAATTAAATAAAGTCTTAAAAAAAAAAGAAAGAAAATTTACGTCTTCTGCCTTTGGATCTGTAGCATTGATATTTTGATTTCTTTGTCTCTCAGTCTCTTCATGTATTCTTTAATTTCTGTCATCAATATATTTTAATTTTGATATAGAGATTTTAAATACTTTTATTAAATTCGTTCTTTAGTGTTATTATGCTGACATTATTTATAAATAATATAAATTTTCTTTCCCAATTTGCTTCTTTGTCTGAAATATAATTGTTTGTTGTTTATTGCCCTCTTAAAATAATCAATAATTTAACTGATAGTATTTCAAGGTTTTTTGTGGGTTCCTTAGGATTTTTACATATACAGTTGTATCATCTATGAAAATTTTAATTTATGTTTCTTTCTAATATTTATGCTTTATTTTATTTCTCCCATATCACCACACTCTTTAAGACCTCTAGAACAGTGTTGAACAGAATTGGTGAGAGTGAAATATTCATCTGAATTTAAGTTTAGAAACCAAATGCCCACTGTTTCAGAATGACGTATGACTTTTTTTGGATGCCATTTATGAAATCAAGATATTTTACTTCTGTTCCTAATTTATGAAGACTTTTTATTAAAATTTCATAATGGATATTATCAAATGCATTATTTACATTTCCTAATATGGTTGATTTTTTTTTTAACCTTTATTCTATTAATGTGGTAAATAATTTTCTAAAATCAATGTTAAGAGATCCTCTAAGAGTAAACTTGCCACTGTCATTTTTACATAATATGGGATTCAGGTTGTAAGTTTTTTTTTCTTTTCTTTTTTTTTTTTTAAGATTTTATTTATTGACTTGACAGAGAGAGACACAGAGAGAGAGGGAACATAGCAGGGCCAATGGGAGAGGGAGAAGTAGGCTTCCCGCAGAGCAGGGAGCCCTATGCTGGGTTGGATCCCAGGACCCTGTGATCTTGACTGGACCCGGAGGTGGTCGCTTACTGACTGAGCCATGCAGGCGCCCCAGTTTGTAAGTTTTTGTTTAGATTTTTGCACTTTTGTTCTTGAACGATACTGGTATAGAATCATCCTTTTTCATAGTTTTCATTTTTGATCAGATATTAGTGTTGGAAGTATGCTGATTTCATTAAATAATTTGGTAAGTTTTCACTCTTTACTTTTTTTTAAAAGATTTTATTTATTTGACAGACCGAGATCACAAGGAGGCAGAGAGGCATGCAGGGAGAGAGAGGAGGAAGCAGGCTCCCTGCTGAGCAGAGAGCCTGATTTGGGACTTGATCCCAGGACCCTGAGATCATGACCTGAGCTGAAAGCAGAGGCTTAACCCACTGAGCCACCCAGGCACCCTTCACTCTTTACTTTTAATTTTCTTAAAGTTCTTAAGTTTATTAATCCTCTCATAAAAAATCAGTATAATCACCACAGATCAAGTTTCTGTAGAATCTGTAGAATCTTTATTCCTTCTTTTGTCCACAGCAAACTTTCTGCCAGCGTCAGCATTGGTTTTTATAGTTCTCTTCACTTTCTTCATTCTGTTCTTGTGTTCCTTTCACTATTTTCCAGAGGTCTTTTTTTCTCATAAGGCTGTGTCTTCCAAGTCTATGTTTGTGTTCATTTTTCTTTGCATTATCCTAAGAATCATAAACGCAGTTGACTTGCCACCACCAAAATGGGTTCTGAATCCAGATACAAAGATGATACCCAATGTGGTCTTGTACATCTCGGCTAGTTTTTCCTAAATTTCTGTCTTAGGTACTGTTGCTTTTTTGGGATGTAGAATATTAATGACCATCTGTTTCTGCTGAAGTAGTCAGTTGGTCATGAATTTCCTGGTCCAGACAGTTACTGTGTTGTTCATGATGGTGGCAGAGCTTCAAGCAGCTACAGAGGAAAAGAGCTCCCTCTTTTTAAATGTAAGCTGTGTAAGAGTTAAAGGTGGGTGATATGTTTATGAATCATTAAATGTTTGGTAAAATTCTCCAGTAAAGTTTCCTGAGCCTGGACTTTTGTTTGTTTGAATAAAATTATAATTTAATTCCTTTAATAGTTTTAAGGTTAGGTAGGAACTTGTTTATTTTGTAGGTTAGGATAAATGTTTTCCTCTACCCTTCTAGGTTCTTTGGCCCATATAATAATTAAATTGAAATAAGAGATTTAACAGAAGAAATGCAAATTTAATTTTGTACATAAGGGAGCCTCATAAAAATATGATATCCAGTGGCAGTCAGGTAGTTATAGCCTTATATGCCTTCCTGAGTTAAGGAATTGGGGGTCGTGTAATTCACAGGAGCATAAGAAGAGCATATGTATAATAATTAGAGATTTGACTGGACATACAGATCAATCAGATTAAAGTTATCTCTGGTAATAGCTCTCCTTCTGGGGCAAAGCCTCTATCTAGACGATTACACTCAAAAACTTGGTCCAGATTGCTTTCAGCCCCTAATAATGCACATGCTAAAATGACATATTTTAGAGTTGTGTATTTTGCTTCCCTTCAATTTCAGCTACATTTCCTCCATGTTTAATATGTTCGTGTTTTTTTTTTTTTAACTTCTTGAGAGAAATGACTATATTAGATCACCTCCTTTTTAAAGCTCCAGGTAGTAGATATTGTAGGCCTGTGACCAATACAGTCTTTTTCACAATTACTCATCTCTTCTGTTGTATCTCAAAAGCACCCATAGGCAATACATAAACAAGTTAGCTTGCCTGTATTTTCACAAGACTATTACAAAAGCAGATAACTGGCCTGTGGGCCATAGTTTGGTAACTCTTTATCTTTATCATTGATTTTTTAGCTTGCTTTTCCCCCTAAGTTATGCATTTAAGATTATAAATTTTTCTCTAAACCTCAAGTTTTAATAAAGCCTATTTTCATGATTATTTAGGTCAAAATATTTTTAAGATTTCATTGTGATTTCTTTTTTGCCCCATGGTTATTTTGAATTGCATAGTGTAGTTTCAAAACATGTAAAGATTTTTAAGGTTACATTTTGTTATATTTTTATCTACCTACCTACCCATCTATTTGAGAGAGGGAGTTGAGGAGAAACAGAGGTAGAGGAAGAGATTCCTTAAGTGGCTGAATGCACTAGAGCCTAGAAACCGTGACCTGAGCTTAAACCAAGAGTCAGATACTCAACAAATTGAGCCACTTAGGCACCCCATATTTTGTTATTTTCTAGATTAATTCCATTGTGGGCAGAGAACATGCTCTATCTAAATTAAAGCATTATGGTCATTTTTGTATACTTGCAAGTATACTTTTGTATACTTGCAAATGATTCTCTTCATTTTGTTGCATTGCTCTATATGTGCCATTTAGGTGTAATTTGTTAATAATTTTATTTATAACTTCTATATTTTGTTTTCTTACCTATCAGTGAATGGATAACTGTGTTAAGATCTCCCACCGTGGTTGTGAATTTCTTTCATTTTGTATATGTGGTTTCAATCTTTTCCCCTAGTTTTATTGAATAAAAATACATAACTTTGCGGTGTACAGCATAATGACTTGTCTTACATATATATTGTGAAATTGTTAACACAAGTTTAGTAAACATCCATTATCTCGTATATATACACAGAAAAGAAAAAGAAATGAAATATTTATTTTTTTGTGACTAGAGCTTTTCAGATCTACTCTTTTAATGACTTTGAAATATACCATTCAGCAGTGTTAACTATAGCCTTGATGTTATACATTATCTCCCTGTTATTTATTTATTCATTCATTCATTCATTCATTAAGATTTATTTATTTGAGGGAGAGGAATAGAGAGTATTTTTTTATTTTAAAGATTATTTATTCATTTATTTGGCAGAGAGAGAGCGAGAGAGACACAAACACATAGTGAGAGTGGGAACACAAGTAGGGGGAGAGGGAGAAGCAGGCTTCCTTCCTGCCCAGCAGGGAGCCTGACTCCCGGTCTGGATCCCAGCACCCTGGGATCAGGACCTGAGCTGAAAGCAGACTATTAACTGACTGAGCCATCCAGGCACCCATAATGGTGTATTTTACATTTAGAAATATTTAAACTCTACAAGACATTATCATCTTTGCTGTTGTTTATACTCAATATTTTTCTGGGTTTACCCCAACATTTATACTTTCCAGTCTCCTCCTTTCTTCCTGTATTTCTCTGTATCTGGAATTGTTTTCTCTCTCCCTGAAGGAGCACCCTTTTACTATTTCTCTCAATGTGAGTCTGGACAGTGAGAAATTATTTTGGTTTTTGTTTGTAATTATTTTCTTCTGGCATGTTGAGATTACCATTCACTTTTCTTGTGGATACTGATGTCTCTGTTGAGGTAAGCCCAAGTGAAATTATTAATTCTTTGAACATCGTCTATTTTCATTCTTTTTTTTAACTTCTAGAAATAAAGTTTATTTTTTTAACCATTTTGAAGTATACAATTTACTAGTTTTTAATTCATCAGTTTTATTATGATGTGTCTATGTGTGGTTTAAATATATTTATATTTATATATATTTATAGATATATAGAATTCTGTATGTTATATATTATCAATTTATTTATTTATTTTAAAAGATTTTGTTTATTTATTTGACCGACAGAGATCACAAGTAGGCCGAGAGTCAGGCAGATAGAGAGAGAGAGAGAGAGGAGGAGGAAGCAGGCTCCCTGCTGAGCAGAGAGCAGGATGTGGGGCTGGATCCCAGGACCCTGGGATCATGACCTGAGCCGAAGGCAGAGGCTTTAACCCACTGAGCCACCCAGGTGCCCCGAATTTATATACAATTAATTTACATTAACTGTTTCAAGTTCATACAGCATTTTGACTCATTTATTTGATGTCTTTGTCTAGTTTTAAAATGTGTTCAGCATTATCTACTCCAATTCTGTTTCTCTATTCTTTTTCTCTCTTCCCCTCTTGAGACTTATTTTTTTCCCCCACTTGTCTCTTTAAGGTTCTTTTAGCCTATTTTTTAATGACCTATTTTCTAGTTCACTGAATTTCTTTTCGGATATATTTTTAATTTACTATTAAATTCATCAAATGAATTCCTAATTATGGTTACTATATTTTTACTTTTATAATTTTTATTTTTTATAGTTTCTAGTTTCTTCCACACATTCTTGTCATTTTTCTCTTATTTCAGTACATATAGTCCCCATGATTATTAAAAAAATCCATGGCTGGGGCACCTGGGTGGCTCAGTGGGTTAAGCTTCTGCCTTCAGCTCAGGTCATGGTCTCAGGGTCCTGGGATCGAGCCCCGCATCGGGCTCTCTGCTCAGCAGGGAGCCTGCTTCCCCCTCTCTGCCTGCCTCTCTGCCTACTTGTGATCTCTCTCTGTCAAATAAATAAATAAAATCTTTTTAAAAAAAAAAAAAATCCATGGCTGATCTCTCCATTAATTTTATTTTCTGATGATTCCTTTGATTTTATATCATTTTTATCTTGTCTCCTGGTGTATGTATGGTTCTCTGATTTAGTGATGGATACTGTACATAAAATCTGTAGAAAGCATTTAACCTCTGATATGGCAGTGTCCTCCATAAGCACCCCACCTCCAGTCCCCACTCTATTTAGCCAACAGATGGCCATTGGAACTCACAGTCCTGGATCATCTTAATCCGGTTTTAGTGAGTTCTAGGCAGCGTCCCTGAATGAGTTGGTCTATTTATAATTCATCCTTATTCCTAGGATATAAACCTTTGTGACCCCAACTTAAAGCATTTGCCAGCATGCACTCCCTTGTTCACAGGAGACTCTGGACTTCAGTTTTTGTCCCACAACCTCTTTAGATTTCCAGATTTACTCTTCACTTTCTCAGCTTATAAACTGCATGTTCCAGAATGAAAGGTCCAGTTCCCCTGTCTTGTTTTCCTTCTCCTTTTGTATCTTTGTTCTACACGAGTTTACCATCCTTTTTGTTCTCCAGCTTAGAGATGACTTTCAAGTACTTATGCCAGGTTTCGCAGTTGTTTTGGGGAAAGATTGTCCTTATTTCCCTTTATACAAAGTAAGAATCTGCTATTTGTTTTACAAATGTCCTATTTGGTCCAATAACACATTTTCAAACCTTTTTTCAGGTCCTCAGAGTCTTTCTGTGGAGCTTTTACTTACCCATGAAATCCATAGTTTTAATAGCCACTGATTATGGTGATACAAACAAAGTATAGGCTCCCGTCCTTCTGAGTAAGGAGCTTTGTTATAAGTTAGTAAGTCATATTTACCATGGCTGAAGTAATTTGTAGTATAGCGGTTTTTTAAAAAATATTATTTTTATTTAACTAATCTCTACACTTAACATGGGGCCTGGAACTTACACCCGTGAGATCAAGAGACCTTGTTCTACTGAATGAGCCAGCCAGGAGCCCCTTTCGAATATTGTTTTTATGCAAGGCTTTAACTGGATGAGATGACTTCATATATAGTAATTCAGAATTCACAGAGAAGGTTGGTCCAGAACTAGGGTTTGAACGATGGAGATCACCAGAGGGAGGGCGATGGGTATTGCTTGCATGGAACCACATAAGTTAGGGCTTAGTCACCGCTGAACCTATTTAATTCATACCATGGTGACTGAATAGTTTATCCCTTAATCCTTCTTTCCCTTGATTTGTTGTTAATACTAATCAGGCTATGCTGGAAGCTGGGGAATTCATTGGTGTACCTTGTCAAACATGTGTTAATTTGATCGCCCTAAAGCACAAGGCACACTGGTGAAGCTTAAGTAGGACCCACCTTGTCCCTGCCTGTTCAGCATGCTGACTGCATCTGCCTCAAGGGATTGCTTTTTGGAGCTCAGTATTTTTTCCTGTGAATTTGCCAGAGACGCATGAGGTGACTCAGGCAATTCCTCTGGGTTTGGGTCCTCTTTCTTTTAGGCACTCCATGGGTCTGACTCTCTGGCAGGGATGGAGAAAGTAGGCAAGACAGTGTAGTGAGCATGAATTTAATTTCCTCAACTCCGTTGTGCGAGATACATTTTATGTATTTCCTCTAAGTCAAATTTAATCTGCTCTGAGCATTCAATGTATCAGGTGGTTGGAAATTCAGTCTCAATGTTTAATGGTCCTTTTTCCTATGCCCCTTACCCTCCTATAGCGTCTTCTGCTCCTGGGAGTCTAGTGTGGAACACGACAGACTGTGAGGATGTTGATCTTTTGTTCGTAATGACTGTACTCCTCCTAGATGCATTGACCTGCTCCTCATCCAAGCCTGTATAATCTCTTGTAGGGAAGTTCCATTGTGGTTTCCATGGGTTTTTGCTGGGTCTCAGAGCCCCTAGTGCTTAGCCTCTCTGTATATCACCATGCACCCATTTTCCTCTGAGGTCTTGTCACCAACACCGAGTGCTTGGAGGGAGAGAGCATCCAAACATTGTTCCCTCGTTAGTCTTTTTTTTTTTTTTTTTTTAAAGGTTTTATTTATTTATTTGACACAGAGAGAGATCACAAGTAGGCAGAGAGGCAGGCAGGGGGTGGGGGAAGCAGGCTTCCCGCTGAGCAGAGAGCCCGATGCTGGGGCTCAATCCCAGGACCCTGAGACCATGACCTGAGCCAAAGGCAGAGGCTTAACCCACTGAGCCACTCAGGTGCCCCACCTCGTTAGTCTTTTAGAACTTTTTCTTCATTCACAGAAGCAAAGATGAAAGTGTGATGGCAAGTACTCTGATGTTCCCTGGACACTGTGCTACTGTAAACATCTATTTCTTACCTTGGGCGAAAGGGGGTTGTGGGAAGCCGTCAACTATGAGATGAAAAAGGACAGAAGCTGGACTTTGCAATCATCAGTTGATTTACTGATTACCTATTTGGTGTCAGATCTTACAGAATGATTAAAATCTAGTTTGTATTGTCAGGGAGATGATGGTCTAGTGGGGGGATAGAGAATAGAGTAGAAAAAAGTGTTCTGATTATGCATGACCTCAACATCCAAGGCAAACCTCTTACCTCTTAGCTCTCCAATTGCCTTTTTCAAGTTACACTGGTAATTATGAGTCAGTCCCTCTTCGGGGGTGTTTGGCCTGTAACTGTGGGGATAGATGAATGTGTCTGTTTTTGTACTAGGTGCTCTTGGGCTGTGGCCTCAAAGGATGGAACTGTGTGGCTCAGGCAGCTTTCTGAAATCTGTGGCTTTACAAGACTTCCTGCTGTAGAGAAGGACACTGACTTCTCTTATCTGCTTGTCCCTAGGTGCCTCTTTCTGGCGAGATACTGAATTTACCTGCAGAGCTGGATTGCTTTTATCCCTGAACTCTATACTGCAGACACTTGAGATTAGTGCCAGGAGAGGAGAAAGGGTAATTGTTTCTGTGGAAAAGAATTGTGTAGGTAGTAGTTGTTTAAAAAAAACCAGGGCCTAGAGTGGTATTTAGTCAAATATGGCTGCCAGAAAGAAATGAAAGAGCCTTTCAGCATCTTTTTCAAAGAGCTCTGTACTGATGTGCTTTGTGCTCTCCTATTCTAGGGAAAAGTGTTTAAAATGTTACAGCCTTTAATAAAAAGTCCTCACCTGTTTTAGCTGTAGATCACGTTTTGGTTGAGTATTCTGGAATACTAAGGATATCAGGATTTTATTAATTCAGTGATACTGCATTGTAAATCAGAAGTTTTACGTTCTTGGCCCATACTGTTTTAATTTTCCAAGCATCTGAGCAAACTGCAACTATTACTTGAGAAATATCTGAATGCTTTCTTGTCAAGTACATATTTATCCTAAAAATCTTGGTGCTGGAGAGAGCCTTTTATGTGTAATTTTGACTTTATATTTTGTAAACCTGTATTGATTTTTTTCCATCTCTATGGAAGCGGGATTCCTTTTCAGAATTTTATGCCCTTTAACAAATGTGAGTACATCTGAATGGAACTTCTAGAGAGAGCCCTTGAAATTGCCCTAATGACTTAAGGGTATCAAGGTTACAGGCATCCTTTTTCATTTAGGCAAAAGGGAATTAATTAGTTGTGAGGAAAAAAGTGTGTTAAGACACATTCTTTCAGCAGGAGAGGTTACTTTCTTAAATCTCTGTCTTCCTATCACTTGGGAGAAGCAGTGCCCTTTGAAAAAGATGAGTTTGAACTGTGTGGGTCCACTTATTTTTGGATTTTTTTTTTTTTACAGTATTGTAAATGTATTTTCTTTATGATTTTCTTAATACCATTTTCCTGAGCTTATTTTTTTTTCTACGAATACAGTATATAATTCATAGGACATAGAGTTAACTCTATATGTTATTGGTAAGACTAATGTTCAACAAAAGCTGTAAATTTTTATTTATTTATTTGTTTCTATTTTTATTTGTTTTAAGATTTTATTTATTTATTTGACAGAGAGATCACAAGTAGGCAGAGGTAGGCAGAGAGGTGGGGAAGCAGGCTCCCCGCTGTGCAGAGAGCAGGTTGCGGGACTTGATCACAGGATCCTGAGATCATGACCTCTGAGCCAAAGGCAGAGGCTTAACCCACTGAGCCACCCAGGTGCCCCTAAATATTTATTTTTTTAATAGATTTTATTTATTTATTTGACAGAGAGAGAGAGATCACAAGTAGGCAGAGGCAGGCAGAGAGAAAGGGAGAAGTGGGTTCCCCACTGAGCATGGAGCCCAGTGCAGGGCTTGATCCCAGAATCCAGAGATCATGACCTGAGCCCAAGGCCAATACTTAACCAACTGAGCCACCTGGGCTCCCCAGCATTTATGTTTTTGAGGAGTCCAAAGTTATGTATGGAATTTTGACTGCTCAGAAGTTGGTGCTACCATTTTTCAAATGTCCAGTTGTATTTATGTAAGAAAGGAGGGCAACAGGGATAATTGGGGAGCAGATATCGTACGTCCTCTGTTTTCTCAGAACTTTCTCCTTAGCCTGTTTGGAGATTCCACATGCTTTCTGTTTCCTCAGAAAAATAGTTTTTAGTAAGGAATTGCGAATGTTCATAGTAGAATCTGAATAACTTAATGGCTTAACCTGTCCCTCTGCTAAGACATTTGCATTTGAACAAGCTGACAAAGCCCAAAAGAAAGCTTCTCAGTGGAGATTCTCAGGTTCTTCAGTGGAAAGGGTATTTTATTCATCAGTAATATCTTTCTGTACCTCCTTATTCCTCTAACCTCCACCCCCAATATTCAATAGGGGTTTCCCTAATCGTTATTTTTTTATTTTTATTTTTTTTAAAATAAATCTGATCCTGTCTGGTATTCCTGCTGACTGGTAGTTGCGCTGTGGCTAACCAAGTCTCTGACTTGATCTCTGGACACTGTGTGTACGTATGAGGGGAGAAGGCTGGTGTGTGGAGAATGCCCTCGCAAAGGGGAGGAGTAGTGATAAGAGAGGAAGCAAGTCAACCAGTTACATGTACATCCATGGTGGGCCTGAAAAGGGGCTGTACGTTGTGGAAAGATGGAAAAATAGGCATAATTTCCAGTTCTTACACTAAGACTCTTAAGACTGTTGATGAACCAAAAGGAGTATAATTCAGTAAACGGCATTTGCAGTCAGGCCAGTGATCTTCTGTATCCTTCTGTCTTCTGAACTGTATATCCTTGGATGAATCCTTTACCCTCTCTAGACTTCAACGTAAAATGAACCTTGTGCCTACCTATTACGCAAAGATGTCACATCTGAACAAATGAAGTGATGGATAGAAAAGCACTTTGCAAACACAAAAGCTATAATAAAGTGCTATATAAATTTTTAAATAGGGATAATAGTTGCAGAACATTTAGCTGATGTCTTTAACTCCCTTCTTCCTCCTGTTCTTCCCTGATATTGCATTGTCTTTCACTTCGTGTTTTTGGTAAAGGCCACACTAGTGTAAAATTGGTGGCATAGGATGATGAGACAGAAATAATTTTGGTTCCCAGGGTCCTGCACCTGCCTCAGTGGACTGTTCTCATCACCTTGAAAGTCTTGTTTTAGTCCTCTAAATTATAAGCTAGCCCTGCTCCAGGGTTGTTCTTTGTTCCTTGGTGGAGTCGGAACTAGAAGTTTCCTTTATGACCCCTACTTGGAGGAGTATATAAAGTTGGCTGAGAGTGTGGTTGGGGACTTTGCCAGAGTGGGTTTCATGGCGGTAGTTGAACAGCTACCTTGATGGCCTTGTGGGGTAGCTGGTATTGATTGAGGACCAAATGTTAAAGCCCACCATCTGGGTGTCCATTGTACTAACAAGTGCCATAACAACTAACAATAGCCTCTCAGCAAGGACAATTAGGCCCCAAGCATGTTATAAGGAAACAGCTTAGAATTCTGCCACTCTCTGGCTTCATCAGTAAATGCCAGCAGAGTGAGCAGTCACCAGGTGGGCGAGACCCATTGCCACAGGGACCCAAGGAATCAGATAGTCAGAGGATGGTTAGGAGTATCTGTGAACGACTGTGTTTCCCTCTCATTTCCTTCTGCTATAAGCTTATGTGATAGTTAAAGGGGAAAAGTGGAAGTCAGTGAATTGAACTCATAAAGCATTTGCATTCTTTCTAGCTCCCTCAGTGCTTATCCGAACCCGCTTGATGGTTTGGTTCTTCCCTTGCCACTGAGTAAAGTCCTGGCAGGTTCTAGAGTTCTGGGATAATTAAAAATGCCCTGGTCACATTGGGCCACAAGAATTGTCTCATTTCAGTAATTAAAATGTCAAGTCCTGTGTAACAGTTAATATTCTGAACTTCATTTGAAGTTAAAACTTACTCCATTTCTGAGAATGGTCAGTTTCAAAATTAACTGTAGTAGAAAAGGGGACATATTTTCACTTTCATTTCTGCTTTTCATTGTGCATCTCCTCCCAACTGGATAGAAGGGTGATACCTAAGGAATCAGAAAAGACTTCATCTGAAGGGGCTTGCTGTGAGTTGATTTTGATGTACCTCTTTGAGAGATGTTTAAACCTTAGTCCTGATTTGTTTTTCTGAGTGATTTCATGATCCCTAGTTCTAGATTCCTTAACAAAGTTTGTGTTTGTCTTCTTGGTTGCTATTATTATTTTTCTTTTTAGAAGATTTTATTTACTTATTTGACAGAGAGAAGGAACACAAGCTGGGGGAGTGGGAGAGGGAGAAGCAGGCTTCCCTCTCAGCAGGGAGCTGGGTCGCTATTAAAGAAATCCCTCCCACTCCACCAACTCTGAATTCTGATTAAAACAAAAAAAAATAACCCTCCTTTCACTTCTTGCTAAGGCCCCATAGCTCTAGGCCTTAAGGCCTTTTGGGATGGAGGATTAAGGAAGCTCACTTCTGAACTGTGGTAAATTGAATAACAGTTTCCCAGCGATTTCAATGTCTGAATCTCTGGTACCCTATTTGATAAAAGAGAGTTTACCAACGTGATTAACGTTTTTGAGATCAGGAGATTATCCTTTGTATAATCACAAGGTTGATGATAGGAAAGAAGAAGATACGAGGCCAGAGAAGGCATTGTAACAGTGGTCCTAGAGTTTCAGGTGATGTGGCCATAGCCAAGGGATACCCATCACCTGTACAAGCAGGAATGGGTTCTCCCCTTGAGCCTTCCAAAGGAACCAGCTTTTGCAAATATCTTGTTTTGACCTATTAAAAAACTCATTTTAGACGTCTGACTTTGGTTTAGGCCCCTCAGTCTACAGTAATTTGTTACAGCAGCAACAGGAAAGAACTACATATCTCAGAGATACTGATGTATCATGTATGTGGACAGATTCTAAGACTGTAGGCCAGTGTCAGACCCCCCTCTTCTCTTCACTCTGTTCTTGGAGCAGCTAGCCAGCTGCAGCCAGTTGCTGTTTAGATCTCCAAGGAGACACTATGTTTCTATGGCCCTCTAAATGGCAGTGCACACAGAGCAAGCTCTCTGAACCTTCTCACATGACTTTAGGTAAGAGGAAACCACCAACTCCCGTCTCTTGTGGGGAGAAGGAAGAGAAATATGATTAGGTATCAATGATATTTCTGAAAGAGGTGGTTCCTCTCCATTTTCCAGTCCATCTTTAACCATAACTCAGTGATGCCAGAGATGCATATCGCATGAACAGTTGTGAAAGATGATTTGGACACTTCCTTTGAAATTCTTGCATTGGTTATTCAAGAGCCATAGTTTGGAATATAAGCATACTAGCGAGTACTTTTTCTTATTCTTGATCTTTTGAGGTCTCACATTAAACAGATTGAAATGACCTATTTTAATACCCTCTTATATTGATAACAGCCCTCTCATAAAGCCCAGGTGCCATCTTGGGGTCGAGTAAGGGGATGGAGAGCATGTTTTAGACTGAGTTTACATCAAGAGACTGTGTAATTTAAAGAGGTTAAATTATTAGACTAAAATGAATGAACGAGCTAGATAAATTTTTCTCTTCTGTTGAATGGGTGAGAGTTTATGAACTTTATCAAATCTGTTATGGAATAAATGAATAAGCTACACTTTACTTACGCATCTGAGTGCAGTGTGACTGGTTTTATCTTACTCTGTGTCTGATAATTGTATGGAATGGTTGGTCAAGTCAGCAGCGCTTCCTCCATGTGAGAACTGTCTTAGAATGCATTTAAATTTATGCAACCAGTGGCACCTGGTTGGCTGCCAGTTAAGCATCTGCCTTTGGCTCAGGTCTTGATCCTGGGATCTAGGGCCTCGACCCCCCCTCCCCCGTGGGGCTCCCCGCTCAGCGGGGAGTGTGCTTCTTCCTGCCCCCGCTTATGGACTCTTTTGCTAAATAAATACAGTAAATTTATGTAACCGGTTTCTATAGCAATCAGTATGGTAAATAAAGACTTTTACTGAGTGCTAAAAACAGGGAACTCTCAGTAGTACCTGACCCCTGGTGTAGCAAAGAAGGCCCATGTATGTGTCTAATGTTCCTAGTATTTAGGTGGTAATAGTGGGATAACACACCTTCAAAGAATATATGTATAAGAAAAATTAGGAATTCTATCCCTAGAACCCCATTTTGTAGGACGCTTGGTTACCAATTCTCGTACCTGCTGAAATAGAGTTGTTTGTATATGCTGTGCCTGCTTACTCCATGTAATATGTCAAGTGAGAAAAAACAAAACAAAACCCAGAAACATTTGTTGTATCTGAAAAAGCACGATGCTGATTTACTTCCAGACTCATCATCAGCTGAGAAATGAATTAACATGATGGCATTTTTAATGTATAGTATATACAGAATCTGAGTTGTGTCTCATTATCAAACAGAACATAAACTTGGCTATTACACCTATTGCTCAGATGGTGATTAATCAAAAAAAACTTACACTTAGATCACAAGTGATTTCAGGACGTTAACATAATGATTTTAATTCTGGCAGAGTGGTTTCGATAGAGTAAATGACTGCGTGGGTTTTATTAGCAATATATGTGATACCCGAAAAGATTGGACTAGGGTTTACGACACATAGACTCGAACCCCACCTTTGTCGTGTGTTAGTTATTTTATCTTAAATAATTTGCAATGAATCTGGGCCTAGTAATTTTCACCAATGAAATGTAGATAATAATCCCTGCCCTGTTCATCTCACTGTGAGCCTCAAATGAGGAAATACACATGAGGAGCTTCATGTAATGTAAAGTGCTATTCATATGAGAAGTGTTATTGTGTTCGCTTTAGAATGACTCATGTATGTGTCTTTACTGAATTCTCTTTTCCTCTCATTTTCCCCTCTTAGAAATTCCCATTACCGTCGTAAGGATAGTCTATTTTTAGTGGGCCATCTTGAATGTGGTCTACTTTTTAATTTCTCAAGACATTTCCCTTTGTATTTAATGGATTTCCATTACAGGAATGGATGATGAGAGTCTGTTCTGCCACCTGAATGTGTTCATATTTTGTGTCTCTTTGCTTTATATTAGAGCTACTGTATTGACTGGCATTTATATCCTTTTTTTGGTCATTCCTTTTCTCTACTCCAAACATCAGTGATTAAATACAAGCTAGTTTGTCCCTATTATTTCATTTTTGGAAGATGTTAATTGCTAGTTACTATTAAATTCTAACCTTTGAAGAGTGGGTCATAACAATTTAAGGAATGTAAACTATGTTGGTTATAGTGAACCAAGCTGTATTCGTCAGGATTAGCTAGGTTATGTTGCAGCAACAAAGAACTCTGAAATCTTAGAGGCTTCAAACATGAGAAGTCTATTTTTTGGCTGTCCATGCTACACATTCATTCTGGACCCTTGGGGTTTCTGCTTTGTGTTGCCATAACCCTCATTCTGTCACTTTGGGTGATGGAGACGCTAACATAGGGAACAATGAAGCGACCTGAAGGTTATTTCGATGACAGTGGTCTGGTTTCTATTAAGCATATATCAGTTTCAGTCATAACTCTTTGGATAGAAATGGTCATTTGGAAGCACTAGGAACTACAATGAGGTCAGGAGTTACAGCTACATGCCTAGAAGAGAGGAAACTAAACATTTGAACAAGGTTGACTATATTGCCCAGAGTTTTTGAGGCCTCTGTTCTACAACAGAGGAATCATTTATCACTTTTTCAGTGGGTAGTTTTTCTAGAGTCTGGACCATTGTGAATTCCCCTCTGATTTCTAGTTTCTAGAATTAAATTTCGAGATAATGTCAATATTAGCGTTCTTTCTGAAGTCTTCCTTTGGTGTTAGTGATGCCACCTGTTATTTGATGGCAGGATGTTCTCTTCTAAATGGTATTAGACAAAAACTGATGCATCTGAACTGTTGTACGAAAACAAGGATTCTAGTTTGTTCATAAAATGTAGAATTAGACATGGTCTCGTCTATTCAAGGAAATATTTTTATTTTCTGTCCCATGCTTCTCTTTGGTAAACATGAAAATGTCATGGCTTTATTGTTGTTTTAAATTTCAAAGTAAATTAGTCTGACTAAAAACACATCAAAGAAATTAACAGTTGAGAGTTTCTGTTTTTAAAACTACCCACGTAACACTTTCCCCAGAAGATTTTATGCTCCATGAGATGATTCTTCCCTGCTTCTCATCTGTGAACCACCCCTGGTTGAGAATGACTGGTCTAATTATATCATTTGCATTTAAGTCTGTTGTCACAATCTGGAATGGGGAAATTTTCAGGTTGGTCTTGTAGGATGAAAAGGCTTTGGGTGGTCAAATTCAGATGGGAAGAGCTTCCCCCTCCCTTATTGAATGATAACACATTACATCCTTTTTTTTTTTTTTTTTAAATATTTTATTTATTTATTTGACCAACAGATCACAAGCAGGCAGAGAGGCAGGCAGAGAGAGAGGGGGAAGCAGGCTCCCTGCTGAGCAGAGAGCCCGAAGCTGGGCTCGATCCCAGGACCCTGGGACCACGACCTGAGCCAAAGGCAGAGGCTTTAACCCACTGAGCCACCCAGGCACCCCATTTTTAAAAAAAGATTTTATTTACACATTACATCCTTTTTAAAAAATAAAGATTTATTCATTTGATGGAGAGAAAGCATGTACAAGTGGGAGGGGCAGAGGGAGAGGGAGAAAGAACCTCAAACAGACTCAGCATTAAGATCTGAACCCTACTTGGGGCTCAATCCCTTGACCCTGAGACCACAACCAAGAGAAACCAAGAGTCTGATCCTTAACTGACAGTGCCACCGAGGCATCCCCATGTTATGCTTCTTATTCCCATTCTGTTTCTGTTTTTAGTTTTATTCATATTCCTTCACAGTAATGTGAACAAATTAGATGTTAGTTTAAACTTGCTTGTTCTGTGAATAAGGAGTTGACTTATCCTATCCTCCTGTTTTCATGCTCAGATATTGAAAGGCAGGCAGCTGTAAAATGTAGAAATTCCAGGAGATACAAATTTTCAAATACTAAAGCCTTTTTTAACCTTTCAGAAGGAATTCTACAAGATTCTAATAGTCTGGATATGGAAAGAGACTTTGGGCAAAGAAGCTAAAATTCATCAATTGGCTGATTCCGAGACAGAGATTTATAATATGGGACCGTAGAACCTCCCACTGCTCCCCAGAAACAACCGATTCCTTGTCCATGGAGTGAGAAACATGTATTATTCTTATTTTGTGCTTTTGGCCCTGGTTATCTGGTTTGAAATCCCCACCACTGATCTCAGTTTGCATATGAAGATTAGGACATTGGCTCTGCAAGACCAGTGTTTAAAATCAGAAATATTTCCTGAGTACAGATTACCAGATTTTTTTTATTTTTATGTGTTATTTTAGATGTCACGAAATGCCTGTCCCAGAAACCTCCAAAGAGAAGCCAGAAGGAGGAATGGGGGTTTTATAAGAATACTTAGGAAACTCTACCTATGGTTTTGACTCTCCTGATGCCCTTCACCAATTTTGACTTGGCTTTCTCTTTTCCTTTATCCTGTCTTTGCCATGACCTTTCCTTTCTCCCAGTCCACCTGTCTTCACTGTTAGCATAGCTTCCTTCCAAACTCTGCAGTGCTGCTGGTTTGCCTAAGGAATGGCCTTCTTTACCTACTTTACGGTTTGTGATATTTACCCAAAGATATAAAGCCTCTCCCTATTCCTTTCTGTGTCTCGACCTCCAGATTTCACGTTCTATCATTGTCCCACGTGAGTTCCATGTGGCTAATTGCAATGGAACATTTGGTCTTTGGCTTTTACAAAATTTATTATCATATTATTTTTTCTTATTATTTATTTGCAACTTAGAATGCTTTTACATATCTGATAATTGCTCCAATTCGTCTCTTGTAAAGAACAAGAAATCACATTTTTTGTTTCCTTAATGGGATGTGCTTCCTGTTAGCACATATATTCCTGCTGTTTGTTTCTTGGCAAAGCAGCTCTTCTGTTATTGCAGTAGGAAATTTCAGTGGGTTGTCTTTGGGAACTGCAAAAGGACGGCAACCTCATAATCTCCTGAAAGGGCAGTGCCTTTTTGGGGACTTGGCCACCCTTCCTTTATACTTCAGACCCAGTCAGCGTCTCTGTGCTGTACAGAATGAGACACATGTATAATTTAAAAGCCATTTCCTGCATTGTAATATCAGGCTTTACCAGGAAAGCATATTCAAAGCCGACACTCCTTCAGGCCAAATGAACCCAGACCTTTTCTTTCTGCCTCTTTTTTCCCTTTCTCAGTTTTGCTGGAGGATCGGGATTTAAAACAAATTACATTACTGTTTAATTTTTTGCAATATGGGTTTCCATTCCCCGAATGCCGGCTCCTCATATAGGGCAGGTCCTTACCTCATGATTTGATTTCCCTGCTCACCCTTTGACATTTAATGATTTCTAGCTTGACCTTGTGTATAAAAACATGAAACTCAGGAAATAAGTGGAAAAAGGCAAGGCCCAGCTTTTATTTATGAGAATTTTCTTCCTAGCGTGTTTTCTAGGATTGGGACGTTGCCTTCATAAAGATTGTAGGATTCTAATTGGAGTTACTAAACTCCGCAGGAAGAGCCCTATTCCATGGAGTTGAGAACAGAAGGCAAGGTTGATACTGACCAGACTGAGTAAGTTCTAGGAACAGCAGTTTTGAAAGGCTTCTGGTTCCATAGTCGGCGCAGTCGATGAATATCCAGGACAGACCTTTTTTGATACAGTTGATGGCAAAGGCTAATAGTTTACAGTATCACAGTTTTGTTGCAATATTTGTAAACCATGTGTAAAAATCCCAGTTGAAGTTCACATCCTCTGGGGAGCCTTTCTTGATTATTCTAGAGCAACTTTGTTTCTTTTCTGAACTATTAACAGTGATCTGGCCCGTAGTAACATATTATCCTGTGACAACTATTGTCTCAAATTGCTAATTTACTCTGTTATTATGATTTAAATATTTGTAAATATATGTGTTAATGTATCTCCTAAAATCCATCCTCTCCCCTGGGGACAGACTTTGTATATTTTATTGTTTTTCCTGAATCACTTAGTGTCATTCTTTGTAGAACTCTGGTAGATGCTTTTGGAATAAATGAATGTATTAAGTGATAATTCCATTTTAGATTGCTAGTGAACCATAAATTATTGCAGACGGATAAGCCTATCTTTTTAAAAGACCATTCTGGCATTAACTTGGGCTTTCACTTTTATGATTAATTTGAATCCGGTTCCTTGCACAGTCGTGTAACTATTCTTAAAGGGGGGTGCTGCTTCCCTCTCCCTAATGTTCTGCACACTTCCTTCACTTTCCCTCTACCTTATTCCATAATTTTGCTTGCTTCTCTGTACTATTCTTTAATATTTGTTCTCTTGGCAAGTTTGGCTTCTGTTCGGCTTCAGCTATGACGTCATTATAGTTTCTTTCCAAATCTACCTTCCCAATCCTGTCTTACGGCCCTAGTACAGTGTTGTCAAGATGGGTGGGATATAATCCGTTGGGTATATTTCAGTCACCTCAAAATTAGTATTGTACAAGAAAAATTACGTTTTTCTATCACCCAAACAACTTCCTCTTTCTACCTTCGTTCTTCATTCTTGTTGTTTGTGTGTATTCGATCATCCAAGGTTCCTAGGCCCTGGAATCTTCTCTCACACTGCTTTTTCCTTCACGTTTCACGTGTCATCTGTTCCCAAATCCTGTTGAATCTCTCCTTGGAAATGTTTGTTTCCATCCTTTCTGTGACCTCAGCAAATGACCTGGTGTGGGCCTTTTTCTAGGCCTCAATAATAGTTCTAGACGACTGCCTCAGCTCCCTAATTACTTTCCATTTTTTGTAATTTTGTTGTTGGCAAAGACGATGATGGTTATTAGCAGAAATTGTTAGTACTCGTCATGTAGTATGCGGTAGGCAATGTACTAACCCACTTTACGTAGATTGTCCATTGATTCTCATGACAACCTGATGAGGAATATATTAGTGTGCACTTTTTAGGTATTATAAAACCTGTGGCTCAGAGAGGTTACATATTTTGTCCATGGCCTCATATGTGACAAGATGGAAAAAGTTCCATTTTAAATTTGAAGTCCACACATGGAGAACAAAGCCCCTGTATGTCAGTGCCAGACCACTATACCCTTTTCACTGTGCCATTCACCTTCTCAACATGTAGAGATTCCCAGTGAACACAAAAATTAAATGAGGTCCTTTATCTGATTCTAAGGCCTTCCATGACCTTTTATCACCACCTCTTTCTAATATTCTTTCTTAGGACTCCAGCGATGTACCCATTGCTTAATCCAAGCTGACTTGATCATTGTTTTCCTCTTCCTTCCCAGTACTCACTTTCTCAATGATTTCCTCTAGCTCTGAGACACTGTTTTCTTACCTTTAAACCTGCCTATACTGTAAGGTTCAATTTATATCCCACTCCCCTTCCTATATCCAGGAAGCTTTCTCAAAATAGTCTGGCATGAAAGAGATGTTGTTTGTTTTCTTAACTCCTCTGTCAGTTAATTTGTGTACCAGAAGACTTAGCACTCCGTGATGTACTCTTGTGATACTCTGTAGTATGAGATAATTCAAGGAGATATTTTGTAATTGATGCATAGTTGACATACAATATTATATTAGTTTCAGTTGTCCAACTTAATGATTCAACATTTATATATATTACAAAACGATCACCACAGTAATTCTAGTTAGTATCTGGCACCATACATGGTTATTACAACATTATTGACTATGCCCTCTATGCTGTAATTTTCATCCCTGTGACTTCCTCGGTTTATAACTGGAAGTATGTACCTCTTAACCCCCTTCACCTATTTGGCCCATTCCTCCAAGCCTCTGATAACCACCAGTTTCGTCCCTGTGTTTATGGTCTGTTCTTGTGTGTTCATTTGCTTTGTTTTCTGGGAACTTTTGATTAAAGTTTTAAATGAAAATCTTTTATTGCGTTATATTTGACACAAAATGTCACATTAGTTTCAAGTGTATATTATAGTGATTCAAGAAGTCTGTTACATTGTTCTAACCACAAATATTGCTACCATCTGTCACCATACAGCGCTATTACAATACCATTGACTGTAGTCCCTCTGCTTTACCTTTCATCTCCGCGACTGACTTCCGTAACTGGAAGGTTGTCTCTCCTTCACCCATTTTGTCCATCATCCCAACCCCCCTCCTCTCCGGCAACCCTTTTTCTGTTCTCTGTATTTTATGGATCTGTTTCTGTTTTTTGGTCACTTAGCTATCTATCTATTTATTTATTTATTTATTTGTTTATTTTTTTAAGATTTTTTTTATTTATTTGTCAGAGAGAAGGAGAGAGAGAGAGAGAGAGCACACAAGCAGGCAGAGAGAGAAGCAGGCTCCCTGCCGAGCAAGGAGCCCAATGCGGGACTCGATCCCAGGACTCTGGGATCATGACCTGAGCTGAAGGCAGTGGCTTAACCCACTGAGCCCCCCAGGCGTCCCTACCAATCTATTTATTCCATATATGATCACAAGATATTTGTCTTCTTTTTGTCTGGCTTGTTTCATAGCATCATACCCTCTCCATCAATCCAATGTTGTTGCAGATGGCAATAGCTCATCGTTTTTTTTATTGATGAGTAACATTCTATTGTGTATGTATGTGTATATATACCACATCTTCGTTAACTATTCATCTGTTAATGGACCCTTGGGTTGCTCCATACCATTCTCTTCCATCCCATATTTTATGCTCTGGGTTGAATTTCTATGCTTTTATCCCTACCAACCTGCTGGCACAATCTGCCCAGAGTCCTTTTTTAGTTCTCAACTAGAAGTAACCTTTTTTTCATCACCTTCCATAATACCTTTTATTATTATTACCACTAGGTAGGTATAATGAACGTATTATGTAAGGGCATATGTGATTGTTTCCTGAGAGCTTTGCATTAGAGCAGTATTGCTTTTGAAATAATATCTGCTTTGTTTGTTGTAAAGTGTTTTTTTTTTTTTTGTTTTTTTTTTTTTGTTTAGAAATTTAAAAGGGTGGAGTGTGGCTGAGGAAAGTAAAGGTCTTAGTGAGTGGGGAAAGAAATATATTGGGGGTAGAAAACTGTTCCTACAATGTATTAAGATTTGTTTATTTATTTATTTATTTGACAGAGAGGGAGAGATAGATCACAAGTAGGCAGAGCAGCAGGCAGAGAGAGCAGGAAGCAGGGTCCCTGCTGAGTAGAGAGCCCCATGCAGGGCTCGATCCCAGGATCCTGGGATCCCGACCTGAGCTGAAGGCAGAGGCTTTAACCCACTGAACCACCCAGGTACCCCTCCGACAAGGTATTAAAACTTAGTATGTAGGTCACTTCCAATTCTGCCAGAGTCTAAAGTTGGATATAGCTAATGTCTGCAGGGTTTTCCTCTGTAACAGTGGTTCCCTGCCTGTCACCTGCGGTATGAGGTATTGCCCAAGTGCACTTAGGAAGAACTATCCAGTCTTCGTGCAAATGATTTCTGGAAATTCATACCATTTTTCAGATTCATGTCCAGGCTTTAAATAGAAATGTATTCGTATACCAGCTTGTGGTCATTGTTTTGTTCTTCATAATCAGTGAACACTGTAAGTATAATTGGAATCATGGGCAGCTCCACAAAATATTTTGATGATTTATCAGGATCTTTTTTAAAGGACCTACAAGTAGAGCTCTATCAGAAACCCTTAGAGGGCAAAGACTGTCTCGCACTTTGTTGACATTTCACAGAACGTGATGTGGGGTTGGAACAATTTTCCCTTCTCTTTTAGCTTCTTTGGCTCATCTGGTAATCAAATTGGTTTAAGACAGATTAATATGAGGGGCACCTGGGTAGCTCAGTGGGTTAAAGCCTCTGCCTTCAGCTCAGGTCATGATCCCAGGATCCTGGGATTGAGCCCCACATTGGGCTCTCTGCTCAGCAGTGAGCCTGCCCCCTCCCCCCCGGCTGCCTCTCTGCCTACTTGTGATCTCTGTCTGTCAAATAAATAAAAAATAAAATCTTTAATAAAAAAACAGATTAATACGAGAAAAGCAAATAAATTGTTTAGTAACATGTATACCTCCTGTATACCTGGGAGAGATCCAGAAAAGCTTAGTAACTCTTGGAAACCAGTAAAGCCATCACCTGAAATGCCATTTCCACCTATAGACAAAAGATGTCATGGAGTAGGGAGCCAGTGGAGACAGTAATGGGAGGCTATCGGGCAAAGCAAGTGAAAGAGAATGTGGTTGTTAGGGAGATTTAAATCCTTTCCTTTTCCATTGATGAGTTGCAACAGATTGAGTCACCCCCGTCTTCCTGGTACAGGGAGGTAGAAACTCCTAAATGAAGAGTTTTCTTATAAATTAAATGTCTCTTGGTAAAGGGTAACCTCTATTCAGTTTTTCAGAGCTTCATCTGTGTCTGGTGTTTTGTAAAAACAAACAGCCTAAAATAATCAGTATGCCACAGAAGCGTAACTTGTGGTGGTAAAATTTGTTCAGTGCTACCCCCAAAGTGAAACAGAACTCTGAAACTCTTGAATGAATGATAAAGGGATGAAGTTGGATTGGAAATTTCTTTCTATCCTAGTCATTTGTTTGTTATATAAGGGCATCAGACTGGGTGATGTCTCAGTTCCTCTCTGGCTGTAGCATCTTAGGTTGATGTGTACTTGGACATGATTCAAATGCTTTGCTGGTTCCTCGGCACTAGGGAACGTTTGCGAGAGGCCAGTTCTTAGTATGGTTCTTGGCCATGTTTTTGAACTTGGTTCATCCATTTCCAAAATTATTATGAATTTCAGAAGATAGGTGAAAACTTTCAGATGTTTTCTGAGGCTTTTATCATACAATCGTATTGTTTTGAGTGAGAAGTTAAAGATTCGTCACAGTTCTTTGGCCTGCTAGTCCCTGACTTGTGATTATCAATCTTGGGGCATACGACTCCTCTCCTGACGCACAGATTCTCATGATTTAAAAGTATTTCTCTCTGACAACGGGAATCATGCAGTTAGAGGGGAATAGAGGAAAATGACTTATCATGGGTATGGTTTTGTCTTTCCTAGACACATGCACACCAATTCCGTGCCTGGCAAGATGGATCATACTTCAACTGGCTACTCTACTCTGTCTAAATTTGGTGGGGAAAATAGTTCTTGCTAATCTGACAATAGGAAGCAGTTGGAACTACATTTCTTTCCTTTCCTTTCCTTTCTTGGTTTCTAACAATCCAGCTTCTGTGTCTCATTATTTGTATGATCTTGGGCAAGTACTTTTGGTGTTCGGATTCTCAGTCTCCTCTTCATTAAAAGCATTTGTATTGTTGAGACGATCATAGATAGTGAAATGTTAAAATGCTTACAGAAGTATTAGGCACGTAACATAGGTTCAATTGAAGGAGTATTCCCTGTTATTCCCTTCTTCTTATTCCTTTCCCATTTTATTTTTCATTCACCCTGCCTCTAGCGTCTGTCTTGAGTCGAGGAATGATCTTTGCCAATTTAGAGTAACCTTACATGGCAAGTGGCAATAGTGATCTTTCAGCCTGGGCGTCCCATTTTGTCCTGGACTTTCCTATAATTTGGGATTTCAGGCTTGAATCGGGAGCACTAACTCTATGTGCTTGAAGGCAATAAACAGTGTGGGAAGCAGTTAATCCCAGCCCCACGGGTGCTTTTCAATGGCCTCAGTCCAGGGAACGTGGGCTAGGAATTGGATCTCATGTGGATTGTCTCTGCAAAGTTATTTCTGAATCTTCTAGATTTACAAATCATTTGGTACCCAGCTGTTAGGCTGCGTGATTCATGGTTATGGGTGCCTTGCTTCAAACGCTTGTCAGCACTTTCTTCCCTGCAGTTGCCTTGTGATGTGGTTGTTTTCTGTGTGGTGTGCATCTCCCCACATTCATTTGGACTCTGCATCCCCCAACTTCTGTCATGGAACAAATGAGTCAGTGTCTCATGGCTCCGCGTTGCCATCCAATTACTTCCAAGTTTCCTCTGGTGGGTGGGCACCCCAGACGATGGTGCTGCTGGCTCACAGAGGGGGCTTCCTGTCCTGGTGCCAAAGCGCCCCGAGAAAGGGGAAAGAAAGAATGGTCGCATTTTGCAGAATGAATCTCCGTAAAGCATTCAGGACAGACAAATCCAAGGAGGAGGGCATTCTTGTTCAGTAGGTGGCAGTGTGGTCTGGCTTGAAGAAGCGCCGCAGCTTCGGGCATGTGTTTTGCTGTGCTTTATCCTGATGCCTTTGACAGCTCCAGCTTGAGGTTTTATCCTGAGTATTTTAGTGCCTTTTGTCAAGTGCTCTTTTTCCCATGAGGGAAAAAAAACCCACAACACTTCATTTCTTTAGAAACTTCTCTTGGTAGTGGGCGGCATGTGTCTGAGGCAAGTACTGCGATCTGAACCTTTCGGGCGCTCGGTGGCTAATTGCTCTTAGTTTGGATATCCTGCCAGGTAGGCTGGACTTTTGTTTCCCAGCTGTGGTGGGGGGAGTTCTTTCCTCCTCCAGGCAGTGGCTATTTCACTGACTTGATCAGTGGGGAAGCACTTCGGTAGCCCCTAGATCTGACTGTTTTCTCTGTCGGGGAAGGAGGCTTCTGAGACCCCACGTGTCACCCCTGTCTTCGCCCATTCATCCTTTGCTCAAGCTGGGAGTATGATGCCATGAGATACCCTGTCAAACTGACTGTGGTCAAATCCTAAACTCTGCACGTTGTTTCCCACTGCAAAAGCTCTAGACACGAATGTCTGGTTTCTCAACACCAGTAGAAATCTCTTGAAAGATTTCTCAGAGGCAGTCTACTCTCTAGCATGAGCCTGGGCAGGAAGAAGAGAGCCTGTCTTAACTAGGCCACAGGTAGGTCATCCTTACCTCGATTGCTGGTTGTTTGGCTGGGATTGATGAGAAGCCTAAGGAAGGCCTTGGATTTGTTGGTCTCGTAGTTTCAGCGTATTTTCAGAACTACAGATACTATGTCTTGAGGCTGAGCTTGAGCCCTTGGAGACCTCTGTTTAACTGTCTCTGTTCCCCTTCTCTCATGCTATTGCCCAGAGGCTTGTCAGTGTGCGTACATGATCTCACGGAAGCCAGGAGGAGATGGTAGGTGTTGAGCACAAACCCATTTCATGTTAGATAAGAGTAGGAGATTCTAGAAGTATATACAGTTGTTTCTTCTTACTCCTGGTATAAAGAACACTGAGTTAGGTTAGGGTAGGTTCTTGTGAGCCAATTTGTTAACCATTCAATGCATAACTTGCTTTATATGTGTTTTGTTTAAGGATGCCTTGTTTAGTATATATTGCTTATTCATTAATACCGAACTCACAGCCAATAGCACTAAATATAACTCAGCCTGAATGAAGTGTATCTAACACATTATTTTCTCTATAAGGCACATCACTGCCTCTTGCGCTTAGAAACACCAGATAGCCCTTCAGCATTATGCCGGAGCATAAGTGAAAATAGTGAAACCACCAAGAAAAAAACACAAAAATGTTAAAATGGTGGCAGTGAATAGATTGTGAAAAGGTCAGTTTTTTACAGTAGGAGAACTGAAACTAGAAGGCAAGAGTATTTACTTGTTCCGTTTCAACTGGGAACATGGACATCTTTCACCACTGTGCACACGTGCCCACCTGCGAGTTCCAGTGAAAGCCCCATGAGTTCTGATCTGGGCGTCACAGATTGATTTTAGGGAGTAGGCAGTTTTGGGAATCTGGAATTTTTGAATATTGAGGATCAACCATACATGCCTCACCATACACCCACAGCATTATCTATAATTTAACTATTAGCATTCGTAGTCTTATCCGTGTTATCTCCTTTACGGTAAAACACAGTTTTATGACCTGGGCAGTACTCAATTTCATCTGGTCCTGAGTTTTGAATTCTGAGCAACTGAAGAGGGTGAGTATACTTCCTCATATGGCAATGATCTGTTGGTTTCTCATATGTATGAACGATTTATTGGTCAGCAATTCTATGGACATGTTAGTAAGGCTTAAAGATAGAGTTGGAGTAGTAAAATTCAAGTCATACTTGATACTCCTGACTTTTCGTATTCAACATCAACGTCCTTTAAACTGAAAAGGAAAGGATGATGGCCTGCATCTAAATGGTCAACCTGATTACCTTTAGGAAAATAGCAAACCTTTCTGTTCTTTTACTCCTTACTTGTAAAAAGCAAACAAAAACACACCACTATCTTATCAGCCGATTGTCAATAAAAAAGAATAATCTCTCTAGGGATAAGCTTGTGACTTCTCAGGACAACTCCATCTTGCTGGACGTTTAGAGGTTTCTTTCTTATTTACAGTTAATATCTACCACCCTATACCTTCTGCCTCCTTGGTCAAATAGAATATTAGAATATCTCTTCTACGTGTTTACACTTTATACTTCTTAAGGCAGTACGTAAGTCATTCATCTTTCCCTCCATTCACTCATCCAATTATTCAATAAATATTTATTGATAACCTACTATGTTTTAGGACCGGTGCTACAAATTCGGGATATATGGGTGTTTAAAAGACACATAATCTCTGAGTTCATGGATCTTATACCCACCGGAACCTTTTTGTTTTTTAATGTGAAATATGTTTGGCTTTTTCTTTTTCTTCTTCTTCTTCTTCTTCTTCTTCTTCTTTTTTTTTTTTTGGAAGATTTATTTATTTAGAGATTGAGAGAGAGAGAGAGATTGAGCATGAGCAGGCCAGGGTGATGTGGGAGAGAGCATCTCAAGCAGACTCCATGCTGAGCCTGGAGCCCCACACGGGGCTCAGTCTCACAACCCTGTGATCTCAACATGATCAGAAACCAAGAGTTGGAGGATTAACTGAATGTGCCACCCAGGCGTCCCTGTTTAGCCCTTGACATGGTTTAAGGTCCCCTCACAGCCTTCCTCTTCTTCCCCTGGCCAGGTCATCGCCTTCCCTCTAGATGGCGCAGGTCCTGAATCGGGAGTGATCTCATCAGTGTTTGAGATATCTAGGTTCAGATAGTAGGTGGGTTTCTTATTCTGTTCTGGGAAACCAGGTATTTAAACCCTCTGGGCTTCCATTTCCTATTCTGTCAAATGGGAATAATAAGAGCATTTGCTTGGCTGTTGTGAGGAGTTAACAAGATAATGTACATAGAAAGCACTTAGCTCAGTACCTCATATATGTGCCTCATAAAAAATAAAACTTTTTTTTATTCATATTTATTAAACAGCCTAAGATGGCATTAGCATTTTTGGCAGCTACATTCCACTGCTATCATCTCCTGAAAGTTGCAATCACCCCAAACTCTCAAGTCATTTTCTGTCTTCCTGGGAAATTACTTCTACTTTTCAGAGCTATGCTATGATGTCAAACCTCTATCAACCTCTTTGAGACACATTTTGACCAAGTCTGTCTGTTTGACTGGCTTGTATGTCATCTTCCTAAGAGATTGATGTAATTTCAGTGCCAGGATCGATGTCCTTGACTTGACTTTTCTTTAGCTCTGGGTTTGCTATGAATATGGAAATGTGGTGTGTGGCCTCCCTTAACTTTCGAATCATCATTTCTATAGATGAACAGATTATAAATATAACACTTAAAGCAATAGGGTGAAAATGTTGCCCATTCTATTTGTGCCTTTGCTTTTTTACATTGCGTAAGTCCCTGATGCATAGGCCTTTACGAGATGGTTGTTGAGCAAAATAAATCCCATTTCTTAATGTGAGACCTCCAATGATGGCTTGGCTGCCTCGGTCCACTCCAACCTTTTGGTTTTGGGCATTACCTGGTCTGCTGGCCCGATTTGATTTTTTGGATGCATACACAAACACCCTTTCCCTTACTGCTGTCCAGAAATGTTGGGCAGTAATTCAGAGGGTGAGGACTCATGAGTGGGTCTGGGGAAAGGAGGAGAGATTTGAGCTGTGACTTCTAGAGATGACACAAATAAATATAGCTCTATGGACAAGCTTTATGTTAGTGTTTCTGTGCAAGGCTTCAGTCACAAGCATAGGATGCAGGGAACTGTGAAGGTAGAAGCTGTCTGAGTGCACTTGTGTGAGATAAAGTGGTACCGAAGAGATAATGGAGGTTAGAACGGTGACCCAGAAGTAAAGCTCATTTAATTACTTAGGGCCTGGCCAATCTGATTTCTGGGGAAGCTGTGCTTCTGCCCAGAGCTCTATGCTTGAAAGGGCCCTATGCTGGCCTGCCTTTGGCCGCTCTTTTCCACAAGGGGAGGACGTCATGCTACCAGTGTGTGTGCCACTTGGCCGAACGGAAACTGCATGGAAGGGAGTAGATAGTCTAGGCTTGCCAGATAAAATGTTGGATTTGTATTTGCTGTGGCTGGCAACCCTAGTATAGTCAGATTGTGGATTTATGGGCTGGAATGTCTGTATGCTCGTGAATGTGATCCTTCATTCTGTAGGACCGTTCTTGGAGTGGGGAAGAGGAGGCAGGCCATGGACCTGGGGCGGTGGTCTCTCTACTCATATATTCTGGTGCAGAACCCTGGGGTATCTGAGAATTCAGATCGTGAACCTGGCCCTCAATGTTGTTATGAATGGTGCTTTTCAAGGCAGGCGGAGAGAACATTTTATTTAACTGTTTTAAAATTTTTGATTTGTATTTTTAAAATAGATCGATGTCTGGTGTAAGAGTCTCAATGTGTGTTCTTGTCCCAGGTTCTAGTAACGCTAGTGGAGGGCCTTTAACAACGGCATCAGATTACCAGATGAAGTTCAGTCACGTAGGTCTAGATCCCAAATTGTATTCGATCCTTACAAGAAATCTGGAGGTTTGGCTCTGCAAGTGTCCCTGTTGGACAGATAAGGAAACCGAGGTTCATTGAATTGAAATGAGTTATCCCAGGACCAAGCACGAGTAATGGCAGAACTGAGATTCCGACTCAAACCTTAGACTCTCTGAATGCATATCAGAAGCTTTGGATCCAGACTGTTTGAGTCAGAATAATGCTTCTGCTACTACCTAGCTCTTTGATTTTTGTCTGAGTTATTTCCATTTCAGTTTTAGTGCCTAAGGTTCTTGAGCTGGGAAATGTTTTAATGTATGTGATAGTAACAGTATCTACCTTCTATGATTGCTGGAAGGATTATGAAGACCTTATGTGCTAAGTGTTTAACAAAAGGCATCGAAAATGGAAGGGGTCCACAAATAGTAGCAATTATTATCAGTAGTTCTAATGAGAACAGCAGTACCAACTTTAAATTGCATTATAAGTATGGTATGAGTATAATACTGTCTTAATTATCTATTACATGACAAATTTTCCCAAAACTTAGGGGCTGAACACAACCAGCATTTATTTTCTCAGTGTTCCTGTGGGTCAAGCATCTGCCCACAGCTTAACTAAATCTTCTACTCAGGCTGCCCTGGGGGGATGATCTGCTTTCAAGAGCACAGGACCATCAGCAGGCCTCAGTTCCCTTGCCGACTATGGGCCTGGGGTATCTCTTCGTTCCCTGATTCATCGCTTCTCCATAGGCAGCTCATAACTTGGCTGGCAAAGATCAAAATCATAGTCTTTTGTAACCTAATCATAGAGGTGACTCTCTGGGTTCATTAAAAGCTAGTTTCTTGGGGAGGAGATTATGAAAGGGCAGGACTGCCAGGAAGCAGGGATCATGGGGGCGCACCTTAGAGAGCTGCCTACCTCAGGGAGGTGGTCTCTTGCCAACCTGAATATGGCTCCCTGGGGTAAACACGGTGCCTCTCCTTGGCAAGGCAGTTTTGCCAGGTGGCCGTTTCAAAATGCAGGTATCACATGAAAGAGAAGGCAACATCGACACAGATTCAAAGTAAATATACATGTGAAACACCAGAGTTGTCTTACGTTTATGGCTGCTGCTGTGACTGTACTGTCTTCCGAATTTCTGTTGACTCTGGAATGCTTCTCAGATCAAAGAAGGAAAGATTCATCTTGAAAAGCTTGTTGTTCAGAAGTATCCATTTTTCTTCTCCATGTTCCCCTGCGTCCTGCTCCTTTTGGAACAAGCTTCGTGGGTCATCTGTGTTGCCTTGCTCTCTGTGTGACTTGATTAAAGAGTTTGGGGCAGTACGATGCCCAGGGCGGTGGTCTTCAACCTTGGCTGCATGTTAGAATCAGCTTGGACATTTTTTGAAAACTCCTGAGGCCCGAGCCTTAATTCCAGAAATTCTTATTATTTACAGATAATATCCAAGAAAACTGGTATCTCGTATTAACTATCTGTTTGCTAGAATGGTGGAGGGATTGATTCGCTTGGTGCACCTGGTGCCTTTCACCACTGATAATGACGATAGTTGATAGTCCCCCCACTTGTCTGATGCCCAGCAGGTGCAATCCTAGGAGATTTCAAGTGATACTTTCCTTAATCCTCACAAAAATCCTTCCAGAGAGAGGGAACTAGAAGCCATTTTAAGTAACTTGTTCAAGAGTGCCAAGGTCACTGGCAGCACAAACTACAGAATGTACCTATATGATGTTCCCCTTGCTTCATGTACTTCGCAAAGTATGATTTACATAATGATTTACTCATCACAACAACCTTATGGAAGTATCAGTATTAGTACTGTTTGCACAATGTAGAAACTAAGGTACAGATTTGTCCTACAACTCGGCTTAGGTCATAACTAGAATATAACAGAGCCAGAGTTGAAACACAGGCTGTCTGGTTTCAGAATCCACCTGCCAAACCACCCTGGACACTGCTTCTTGTTTAATAGTTATGTAATCTGAGTCTAGACTCCACACAGACTCTACAGCCTCAGAATTCTGGCAACTAGCATTTATTGAACTATCATGATATGATGGACATGGCATAAGGCCATCCTTTTCATTATTTTGTTTAATCTTTATGATAGCTTTGCAATTTTGTTACACAATACAAGCTGGCAGTGAGACCTAGCAGCTGTATTTGGCATGTTCCCAATGCTACATTCTGTCCCACCCACCATGCAAATAAACTGTCTCCAGCTCTTGAGTTCCTGGCCAGTCTCTTTCACAGTCACTTATGAGACCTTTGGCAATCAAGTCAACCAGAAATTCATATATTGTGAGACTTATTATTACTGAGTCCCCTTTTCTTCTGTAGGTGAGATGTTCTTGGTCACTTCAATTGTGCTTCTTGTGATGTGCTTCCATGAGTCTGTCCTATCCTAGTCTCTTGGGTTCGTTTCATAACTGGTTTTTGTTGCAGATGTATGCTGTTTACATTTTAGACAAGGAAGTTCTGCATCCTTGTAGGATGCTCTCGCACATTGCAAGGGGTTAAGGATCTCCGGCCCCTACCCAGTGGATGCTGGTAGCTCTCCCTGGTCACTCTGACAACCCCCAGATACCCCCAACATATTTCCATATGCTCCCTGGGGGCAATGCTGCCTCTAGGTGAGAATAATCATAAAGAGTGAATCTTATGAAGAAGGGGTACTCTATTTTTTGGATCAGTTCCCTAATGCACCCTATTTGTGGGCTTTGTAGTTTCTGATACTGCATTTCTCTTAAGCATTTACACTGGCGGTTTTGAGGAGCCACGACACATCGTTGACTTAGTTGAATCTGTTGTTAATGGAAAATGATAAAACATTTTTAACTTGTCATAGCCGTTTTGTGCCTCTATTTGGTTTTTGGAATACAGGTGTGCTACTTTTTTTCTGTTCTAGTAGTACTTCTTGTATTTTGATTCTTTTAAGCCATGTACTAGGTATTCATTCAAACCACTTGTGCCCCTAGAATTTTGACCTCCAGGTTGTCTATGTATGCACTCAGTTACTGATTACCATATTGCACAGGATTAGGTGAAGGGCAAGGACATTTTATGTTGCTATAGACCTCCTCCCAGATTGACATTGAGCCAGTGGTCAGCGTCAATCAGTTAAGGTTGTGCATCACCTTATTATTATCTGGAGATCCTGCATTTCTTCATCTTGTCCATGAGGGTATCACGAAATTCCTTTTTGAGAATGCCGGGTATAATCAGGAATCACTCTGGAAAAATATTTCCTCTGTACTACCCGTTCAAAGTGTTTCGCGTATCACTATCAGCTTTACGGGTCATTATTTCATAGACCAGATCTATCCGTGATTTGAAAATTACATGAAAATAAGAAATTTGCCAAGTGATTTAGGGCATAGTCATTTTACTGATTCCAACATTCATGCCATACCACCATGAACCTGACATTCCAGGTCTGTATTTGAAATCAGTCCTAGTTTGAGATTGAGACTCTGACTTCAGGGTTCTTGAGAAGGGTTCAAAGATACACCCCACCCCAACTCACCCAATTGCTCTATAAATCCAGAAATCTCTTTATTAGGAGAAGACAAATTCTGTCATTTCTCAAGGGGAGAGAGGCCTTGAAATTCACTCACCATTGGGAAATGAAAATGATACCGTACCCTATTGGAGGATTAATGACAATGTAGTTTCTTTCATGGGAGCAAATGTTGATAGAAGGAGGGAAGGCAATGAAGAGACTGGTTCCTTGTTTGGAGGCAAGACTAGTTGTGTGTGGGGGTGGGGCAAGTAGGAAGGATGAAAGTACAGAAACAGGGGGAGACTGAGACCATAGAATTTTTGGCAGGCAGGCCTTACGTCAACTCTGTCCTCACCAAATGTCTACAGATCATGACTTTCTGCCTATTAGGATTTTGTTCTGAAGGTGTTTTCAAAAGCCATGTGCATTTTCACTGGTTAGAGATGTCCGTTTATCTGATTCTGATCTGCAGGCACCTACCAGGGAGCAGGTGTTGAAGCCAGAGGGCTTCTTGGGAAGCAAAGGGATGGGGAGCAGGAGGACAATGAATACTTGGGCAGGGCATAGAAGCCCAGAAGAACCGCAGCGATTCAGTAATAGGAGCAAATGGGTTGCTGAAGGACACGCATTATTTAATTAGCAATTTCAGGCTTTTGCCCAGAGCGCAACTGTCCATATGGCCAGAATCTGCACCCTTTCCTCCCGTTTGGGCACAGGTCTAGGCCTGGAAGTTTCCCCCTCAGGGGCCGCTCTGTCTCTCCCGTTTTTCTCTAGTTTGCATTTTTGCTGTTGTAGGCTTCTGTACGGAACTTTATTGGCGATGTGATTTTTGCATACTTCTCTCTAAAGGCTCGACATTGATGAATTTGGCTGCACTTCTTGTGTTGCATGCAGCATTAAATAACCTGCCTGTGTGTCTTTTTCCTTTTTTTCTTTTCCATTTTTAATTTTGAAACGGAAGTCAGTCCTCTGGCTGAGTGGCAGAGAGGGCTCTTCTGTTTTTAAATGGTTTGGCTCCCTTTTCCTTAGGTCTCGTCTTCCTTGCATCAGCCCTTGGCTTCCTCAGTTGCTCTGCCTGCTAGGGCTGAGCTAATGGATTCTAGCTAAAGGAGCTCAAAAGGAGCCTCAAAGAGGTGAAGTGAAATCTGCGGGGAGCCTGTTCTAGAAACAGGGTCCACTGACCCCGGTCCATGGCTCTTTCTATGGCACCATTCTGCTGGGAACATTCATGGAATGTTTCTGATGGTGTCACGGTTGTCTTCCATATCTTTTCTTTCGTGACAGTACTGCCCCAGTACATAGCAGACGACCAAGAGAGATGGCAGCAGAGATGATGGCAAGGATGACTTGTGGACTGCGTGGCTGTACTTCCCTGATGCCGATTTTGTTTCTTGTGGGGCATGCTTGATACAAAGGACATCAAGCTGAATTTCCGTTCTCTACCGCTTTCTCCATTTCTCTCTCCTTGCGTCTGGTGTCATCGCCACTGCCATCATTCTATTCACAGTTGCCTCAGTCTATCCCTGCATTGACTGAGGTCCCCCTGTTGTCCTTTTCCTACCCCAGTATTACCTCAAGTTCCAGTCTTCTTCTTCTTCCTTTCATCCTAAGGAAAATTCTACACAAGCGTCAACTTATCTACTAAGTTGACGTTTGTTAATGGAGCCATTAGGAACTCATGGGTCAATATGTTTGTATTATATGTTTTTAACAATGGGATACCGGGGGGCACCTGGGTGGCTCAGTGGGTTAAGCCTCTGCCTTCGGCTCAGGTCATGATCTCGGGGTCCTGGGATTGAGCCCTGCATCAGGATCTCCGCTCGGCGGGGAGCCTGCTTCCCCCCCTGTCTGCCTGCCTCTCTGCCTACTTGTGATCTCTCTCTCTCTCTGTCAAATAAATAAATAAAATCTTAAAAAGAAAATGGGATACTGGCAGCAACAGCTTAACAGAAGACATCTGAACCCTTCAGAAAGATGGATAATAATATGTGCCTTACTATGACCTACCAACGATTATCTAAATTAGGAACTTCGTGGGTTGGGACCAGAGAATCTACATGGTAGTCAAATTCTTAGGTCATTCTGAAACATACAAACAGTTGAGAATTGCTTTCCTATGTAGTATTTTCTGCGGGTATGTAAACATGTTAGCATGTATTATTGGTTATTGTTGGTTTAGCTAATGTTTCTTACCTTTAAAATTGTTTCATGTGTTATTGTTCCCCCCAACTCTTGCGCACCCCCCCCCATACAGTGCACTAGAGTTGTTATCTGAAGCTGGATTTGTCTTCTCAAGAATCGTGAGCTTCTTCTCTTGTATGCTGAATGTATACCCACGACCTTTGAGTTTTTGTCTAGAAACAATTCAGATTTCCATGTCTTGCTACAGTGCATGACATCTACTTTGTTCGATAAATATCTTTTGAATATACAACTGTGTTCCACATGGGAGAAAGCATTCTGTTTCACTGTAACAAGGGAACCCAACTCATTCCTCTGATTTGGCAGGAGCTATGACATGAAGGAAAGGGAGATTGGTAGGTTAATGGGCAAGTTTTCTAAAGAAGGCTATATTTTATTTTTGAATCTTATAGTCTTGTTCTCTCTGGGGAGATTCATACTTCATGGGCGTCCTGGAATGTGAGATAGGAAAAATAAGAAACTCAGAATAGATTATTAAGCTGTTTCTCCCTTGGGCTCCTGTGTAATCTTTTCACATGGACAGATGTTTTAAAAGTTAGGTAATCTGGATTCAGTGAAGAGATATATAGTAAATGAAAATAGGACTCAAATGCCACCTTACAGCCATGGGGCTATTTCTTGCCAGTTCTCAGAATTGCTCTCATAACTCATCTCTTGAATTTCATGTTATGCAGTGGATAGGCAGACTCTTTCTAGTTACAGAGATGTCAGGCTTACCTACGTAAGGAGTCTCCTCCCCATGTAATCAGCAGAGCTGCTCTGTGGCCCTTCTGTGGCTTCAGCAAGGGTAATCAGTGACAGGGAAGTCACAGCCTCGGCCCATTGCACATGATTTATAATACTGGGGCATGCTTTCTCCTTCCCGCCTTTTTATGTATCAAAGAGGATGACCAATTTTGAATTCTGGAGAAATGTCACTCTAAATTCCATGTGTTTCATAAGATCTTCAAATCTTTCTACTGGGAAGATTTACTGGGATTCTAGATTCACTCATCATAATACTGATTTTGGCCAAAGGGGTGAAACTGGGGTTTGTTCTGGTTGATAAAGGAGAGCAAGTGATAACAGGTGTTTATTAGCAAAGCTCAGCTGAAGCGGGTTGACCCATTTTCAAACGGATTGGTTCTTTGGCAAATTCACTCACTTGTTTTCACAGATAAACATTTAAAGCTTAAAAATGATGCATTAGGAATCAAGTCAGTATGTTTTATTCATTTTACAGACTGAGTTTTAAAAGCACAAATTCCCAATTAAGTTAATTTTTTTTTTTTTTTTTAAAGATTTTATTTATTTATTTGTCAGAGAGAGAGAGCGCGAGCGAGCATAGGCAGACAGAGTGGCAGAGGGAGAAGCAGGCTCCCTGCGGGGCAAGGAGCCCGATGCGGGACTCGATCCCAGGACGCTGGGATCATGACCTGAGCCGAAAGCAGCTGCTTAACCAACTGAGCCACCCAGGTGTCCCCAATTAAGTTAATTTTTACAAACATCTGAAAGCATCGTCTTTAGTAATGTGGAGGTTCAGAAGTAATCACCCCAAGATTTGCATGCAGCTTATTTCTAGCCGCAAACAATCAAAGGCAAAGAAACTCAAAAAGACCTTCCTCCTATCTGCTCAAAAGAATGTTCATGGAGGACGAGCTCCAGGAAGACCAGTATCACCATAAATATCTGTATCATGATATGAATATGAGTTTGGGTTAGTTGACAGGGAGCAACTTAGCCAAGTCTATTAGATAAAATTCCTCTCTATGTCCCGTTGTTTGTCTGTGGCCCAACAAATACTTGTTTACCAATCATTCATTCTTTTTCATCTTCCTGTTAACTACTTTCCTTCCTTTTGAAGTCCCATAACCTTTCGGCCTTTCCTTTGTATACGATGACATATACCTCATTCTGCCTGTCTTTAAAATCTCTCCTGTTTATGTGGGTTCACCTTAAACATGCAGTTAATTTTTATTTTCTACTGTTTATTTACCTTCTGTCAATTTAATTCTCAGACCGGTCAGAAGACCCTTAAGTGGTAGAGACAAATTTTTCCACCCTGTAAGTAACTTTATTGGTTTTTCATTAGCAGATGGTGCTGGTAAGGTGTATGGATCATAGAGACTCCTTTTCTCCCTTTTAAACCATGAATTAGAAAAACCAGTGAAGTACAAAGGCATTGGTAATATTTAAGCTTTTCCTCTTAGCACTAGTTATATTTAGGGAGGGGAAAGGGCCATGCCTGTCCCCTGCCTAAGATGCACAGGCTTCTGCTTGTTACTCGTAGACAACTTTTTTGAGATTTTGGGAAGAGTAATTCTCTTTTTAATGAGACGCTAATGAGGTGATAGGTTATTTATGTAATTTTATGCTCATCACACTCTGCAGTAAAGTGCCAAGCATTTTCCTCACCATCACCATTATCATCTTAGTGAACTTGATTACTGAGAAGGAACATGCTGCCTGATTCTTCCACAATCCTGACCTCCTTGCTTTTGCTGACAATTTTTGGATGAACGTCAGGTTCTCCAGCAACTGTGGATTTGGGAGTACAAAGAATGAGTCAGAGTTTGGAGTCACGAACATGCAGAAATTGAACATGCAGGAATCTAATAAGTTAGAAATAGAGAGAAATGGCAATGACAGACCACATGGTCTAGAGAGGACAGAGAGAAGGAGACAGAGGAGCTAGTTGTCTTTTGACATTCTGGGTCATATCAGGTCTAATACTTCTTGCAATAGGATTTTATGAGAATGTTCTACAATCATAAAATAAATCCCCTGGTTTTTTTTGTTTGTTTGTTTTGTTTTTGTTTGTTTTCTTTTCTTTTAAGGACAGAAATAGAGTGTGGGGAGCCCAGCATGACGCTTGATCTCAGAACCCTGACATCATGACCTGAGCCAGATCAAGTGTTAGATTCTTAACCGACTGAGCCACCCAGGGCCCCTCTTTTTTTTTTTTTTAAATCTACTTTTAGTAGGTCTCTGATCCTTGCCACTTACAGTCTATGGGTAGGATTAATTTGAACTCGGCACACAAAAGTTTATAGTGTGTTTCCAATGGGCTTTCATGTTTATCATCTCCCTTGTTCCCTATAACAAGTCCATGTCAGATATAGGTTGGGAATGACAGTTGCTTTGAGAGTCAGAGAAACTGAGGCCTCAAAGGGAAAAGGGCTTATAGCAAGTTTAACAGCTATGTAGAGGAACAGCCACGACTGAAATTTTCATCTTCTGGTTCCTGTGCCTCGTGCTTGGCACTTCCTAGACCCCCGATGGTTATCTGTAGATCGATAGACAAATCGACATGGGGATGGGTGATTCCAGGCAGAAATTTTACAAAAAAGTAGCTGGTCTTGTAATTGACACGAGTGCTCTGAAGAAACCTAACAAGAGAATACGCCATAGGAGCTCACTCTTGGAAGGAGAGACAGTGTGTTGTCCCTTCGGGCCTCTGCCAGAGAGCTCAGAGTCCATCCTGCCTTTGACAACACTCACCTTACCTCACCTCTCTGAAGCTCCTGCCCCCAGAGACATCTGTTATGCGGTCAATTTGGCGCTTTCTACCTCAACATTTTAAAAGTGAAATCGTCTCTGGGGCAAAACTTAGAATGCCAACTCCATTCGAAAAACAAAAACAAAAACGGATCTAGGCAAAAAGTTCTGAAATCCTGTTTTAGAACCAGGTTACAGCCAGGACCCAGCTTCGCATGGAATATTTAGAGCTAGATATGGGTGTATCCCTTTAACTGTTAGGCAGTTGCCGCCTCTTCAAGCAAGACCTGATAGGGTCTGGTTTTTAAAGTACTGTGTATGTTTCCTTGCACTGTTTTACTCCGGTTTTTATGTAATGACTGAATTTGTCTTCTGAAAAACGCATAATGAAGTGCGTGTGTTTTCAGGGGCGTCATGTGGAGGTGGTTTTCAGTGCGAGTTCATGATGTATTAATAGGTGTTAGAAAATTCATAGTATCTTTTTTTTCTTAAAGATTTTATTTATTTATTTGAGAGAGAGCAAGAGCAAGAGAGATCACTGAGGGAGAGGGAGAGGGAGAAGCAGGCTCCCTGCTGAGCAGAGTTTCCTGATTTGGGGCTCAATCCCAGGACCCTGGGATCAGGACCTGAGTCGAAGCCAGACGCTTAACTGACTGAGCCACCCAGGCGCTCACAAAATTCACAGTATCTTAAGAGCATACAGGTCTCATTCATTATTTCACACTGTCTCTGGAAGTTTATGTTGCCATTTAAATAAAAGAAAATGAAGCAGCATGGGCCGTAGCGCCATTATTCTTTACCTTTGCTTTATAAATAAATTAGAATTGAGGAGTATTGGTAAGGAGAGAGGCATCCTAGAAATGTGGTCCAGTTAGAAAATCTAGATTCTAAAGCATGGGTTGTAATAGAGGTAGTTATTAAAGTTTCCAAGAAGTCTTGCTGTTTAAGAAAAAAAAAAAAGAAAAAGCCTCTTCAGCTTCTCAACAATCAACTTTCTTGAACTTTGGTGATCATGGCACCCTTTTCTACACAGAACACCTGTTAGCTTATTAGCCCTCTCTTGGGGAACCCTGAGATAGCCTATAGCTTGCCTTCGTAGGCAGAGACAAGTTTAGAGATATAGACTGGGAATGTACTACAGTTCGTAATACTATGCTAAGAGGATTCAAATTTATTATATAAGTAGTGGGACGTTATTTAACTTTATTTCTCCTTTAATAGCTTTCCCACTTGTCTCTATAGTGCCATTCATTCTCCTTTTCAGTCCATCTTGAGTAGCAGAGGTAGAATACCTTTTCTAAAACTGTCTCCATCATTTGTCTGTCCTATCTGAGAAACTAAGTGGTGGTTTTCAGGACCTTACATTTTGGTGACTTTTCATCTTTGAACAGATTTTTTGATAAACTACCGTGTATTGCTCTCTGTAGGTACCTATGTATCATTTCTAAAAATTCTATTATAAAGTGGTTTTCAACCTTGGCTATATGTTAGAATGGCCTAGGGAGTTTATAAAAATCCCTGCGCCCTACCCAGCGGATTCTATCAGAATCTCTAAGGGTGGGGTGCAGTGATTAGTCATGTATTAAACTTCCCAGGTGTCCCCGCTGTGCAGTTGCACTTGAGAACCTGAAATTCGGCTTGTAGCTTTGCTCATAGGATATACTCGCTTCAGACTTGTTGAATTCATTTTGCTCATACCACACTGATCAATTTCCGTGGAGTTTACATTTACTCATTAAGAGAAGATTGTAACTCTCCTGTGGCAAAACCCCAGTTGTCAGTTTTGTGCTTGGAAAGCGGAAATTACTTTTTAATAAATATTCCGGTTTCTCAAATCAACATCACAAGTACAACAGGAATTTCCATGACCAAAGAACTATTGGAGCTTTTATAGGTAAAATGATTGCAAATGCCTTTGCAATCAATTTGTTGATTACAGCATACACCTATTGAAGTACAGTTCAAGCAGGAAGTTTGTCTGAAGCCTTCTTGTTAAATCTTTGGTGAAGTAATTTAAGATCGAACCCCCAGAGAACTGTGAACTGCTTTTTGAGAGTAGCAAGTTCTAGTAAATACATCATCACAGCATACCATTGGAGAGATCAGATGAGCATTCAGTCTTGGTGTTTAATAATACAGGCATAACTCTGAGAGTTTGCAGATTCGGTTCCATACTGCCACAATAAAATGAATTTCTCAATAAAGTATGTGAAATGAACTTTCTGGTTTCCTAGTGCACAAGAGAGTTATTTTTGTATTATATTGTAGTCTATTATGTGTGCAGTAGCATTATGTCTGGGGGAAAAAAAAGGAGGTACCTCAATGAAAAAAGAATTCATTGCTAAAAATTCACTGTCATCTGAGCTTTTAGTGAGTCATCATCTCGTTGCTGGCAGAGTCAGCGTCTGCTGACTGATAGAGGTGTTGGTTGCTGAAGGTTGGGGTGGCAGGGGCAATTTTTAAAAATAAGACAACAATGGTTGTGATTTTTTAAACTCCCATAATGCGTAATCTGGTTTGAGAGTGACTATAAATTTTGTCTCTCAGATAATTTTTATTTCTTTTTTCTTTCATGCCCCCCCCCTTTTTTTTTCAAATGTTGTTGGAGATGATAAATTTTCCTGCTCCCCTTTTTGGTTCTTTGGCTGATGTAATGATCAGAGTAACAGGACAGGTTAGGAGAAGAACAAAATTAGTTTTCTGTGTAGGGGACTCTCAAAGATATGAGGCCCACTGACAGGTAACTGAAGCTTGTGTGAAGATCTGAGCTTTTAGGGGAAGAGGGTAGGAGGTTGGGCTTCAAAGGGGAGGAAGACAACATAGACAGGAGGAGACTGGATGAGTAAATGTTTGGTAAATAAATGTTTGCCATTCCTTTTGGAAATGTCCTGAAGTTTTAAAAAAAAAATATTTTTTGGCAATAGCACTCCCTAAATTTTTTAGGCTGTTAAAAGGAAGCTAAAAAGCGCTTCTTGAGTCTCTTTGGCCTTAATTATCTTTATGTTGAAATAATTCATATGCCAAAGAAGCACCTTCTGGGGATGCTTACCCTGAACCCCATCAGTTTTCCCACCATGTACAGAATATAGAACATGCTCCTTAACATGGCTTATGAGGTCCTATTCAGTCTCATTATATTCATTCATTCTTTTAAGAAAAAATCTGTGGGTGTTGGTCATTGCTTAATAATTGAAATGTCCTCATGCCACTTAACTTTCCACTTGAACATGGTTAACATTATAAAATTTGGGGCATCTGGGTGGCTCAGTTGTTAAGTGCCTGCCTTTGGCTCCGGTTATGATCCCAGGGTCCTGGGATCCAGCCCCGCATCTGGCTCCCAGCTGGGTTGGAAGCCTGCTTTCCCTCTCCCACTCTGCCTGCTTGTGTTCCTGCTCTCACTGTCTCTCTCTCTCTGTCAAATAAATAAATAACATCTTAAAAAATGATAAAATTTATGTTGCATATCTTTTACCACAATGATATAAAAAATTTTGAGTTCTTACTAGGTGTCAGGCATCCTCCAGTATCATCAAATTTCTTGCTTTTTTCTCCACACACTGGGTTTTTTCCTATTCATTGTCTGAAATGTCCTTTTCTTCCTGCATTCACAAACTCCCCATTGTCATTAAAGATATAGTAAATGTTTCTTCCCACATCAAGCCTTTTGAAATAGCTAGGTCCAAAGGAACTTGTCACATTAAAGATATAAATGAGAAAGCATCTGTTTCACTCGACTGAATTATTTTCCTCAGCAAGAGGGTTATTTCTTCTGTCTTCAGTTTTTGTTTCAGTCTCATTCCCACCTTGTGGTGTTGGAGTGGGGGTGAGTGTGATTTTGAGGCACCGATCCTGGAGAAGGCAGCGGGGAAGAGTTAGTATCTGAAGACAGGGTCGATGGGGGAATGCCAGTGCTTAAACACCAGTGCCATATCGCACTGTCTTCAAATACTAACTCTACTAATGAGTGCCAAAGCGTTCAGAGTTGGTTGAAGATGTGACCCAAAGTGTTTCTCCCACAGACCTGCCACAAGGAGCTTCATTTCCTTTTATTAGAGGTCTTTTGCTGTGCTCAAAGCATAGTGCATACCAGAAAGAAACTCCTGTGAAAAATACCTGTGACCATAGGATATGTTTTCTCTTCACTGTCCTCTGGCGTCATTTACACAAATGGATTAAGTTTTTCTATTACCTCTTTGGAGAGTGAGGAGTCGGAGTCTGAGAGATGTTTCAGTAAGGAAAGGGAAGGCTTTTCCGAGCTCTAGGAGCAGATCTGGGTGACCGTGGGTGCAGGAGAGCTGTGGGCTCCTAGGATAGTTGCTGACAGAGAACACGAAGATCCAATTTACCTCCACCCATGCCCTGTTCAGAGCTGACTCTGTAGCCAAAGGAATCGTGGTCCGATCTCTGATTACTTGGAATTTGGTCGCTCTGTGAATAAAACGTATCTTAAAAGAAATGAAAGCTGTAGAAAAGTCTGGGAATGGGAATGATTTCTATCAGCAGCAAAAAGTACACGAGGAAAAGGGCAGTGAAGATTGGTTTAGTGTATTCCTAAAGTTCCTACAGTTAGGTAGGGAGGGAAGATGTATACTTCCTCCCTTAACGCGACCTTCTCCTGAGTGTTTTGAAAGTCTCAATCATTGTTTGCTCATGTTATGGTAGGTTTATTGCATGTCTCTTCCTGAATTCAGACAACTGTTAACACTTCTAATAACTGCAGGCATCTGTGGGAACAAGAGAGGCTTCTGTGGCTTTGTGTAATTTTTGGTGCTCCGTTGTTCCTGCTCTATGGCCATTCTTAAGTTAGACTTTAGATTTAAGGTCATCATTGACCGCTTTAGATTTAAGGTCAATGAATGTGCTATCTGCTCTGAATGACCCCAAGATGTGTGTGTTGGAAATAAATGTCTATTTTTCCTCACTTTGTTATAGTTTGTGTGTGTGCCTGTGCGGGTGGGAGACAGCTTGTGCAAATGTTTCTCTGTAGACTCAAATAGTCTAGCAACAACGAAATCTGTAAGTCCTTGCAGTACTCATTAGGAAACTCAGATGCATGTCAAATCACTTGGAAAACTGTAAACCACTTTATAAATTGCAAGGATGCTAACAAATACCAAAAAAACCCTGCATAGTCCCTGAAAATTCTTCATTAACAGGCTGAGCTAAGTGCAGAGACAAAAGAGCAAATTTCCTCTTAGCTGTTCTCACTTGAGGATACCAGTGGCATAATGAATCCAAGAGCAGCAGATAATTAGACATCCTTGATACCTGAGTCAAGGATTTACAGATTTACTTTTGCATTTTATTGAAACCAATCGAAATTACCAGTTGCCTATCTTTGAGTACAGGTCCATAGGATATGGAGAAATGAGAGTTTAGGAATTAAGTACGCCTCCAAATGATCTATGGAGTGGATTATTTCTCGTCAAAATACTGAGTCGGGAGGCCTGAGATATTCCTTGTGACCCATCCATCCATTTTGCCTCATCTAGTTCTCCATTTCATTCCAAGACTTGTGGTTTATTGCTCTAACTACATGACATGACGTAAAAACAAATCTTTTTTTATGAAATGAAACTGTCGTTTACTGAAACAAATCCTATGTGATGATTGTTTTCCTATTCTCTGTGACAAACATTATCTCACTGACTTCTCGGAGCGTTCATGTGAAATCGAATTTTTATCACTGTTTTTTAGGTGATGTGCTGAGAGTTCAAGCAAACACGTGCAAAGTCACACCCTGAACCAGGGCTGCACTGGGATCCCAAGCCAGGTATTTCCATTACATGGCAGTGCCTTTTCGTTTTTGGTTTCCCTTTGTCCCTTCTATCTGGCTCTGTGATTTCTTCCAAGGTTTGGGAAAGTATGTCCATTCCCTGTGTTAACGGACAAGTGACGCATAATCTCTTTTTCAGTTAGCAATGTTAGAGAGTAACCATAAATATTATAACTGATGAAAAGTGGATGCTAAACCCCATTGGACACTTGTCTAATGTAAAACCCTGAAATTCTCATAATGCTTGCAGTCTTTTCTGTTGTACACTCAAGGAGAGTTTGGGAGGCACAATTCGAATCGCTCCATCTATGATTTCAAAATGTGCATGGAAACTAGTATGATTGTCTGGGGAACAGAGAGATAGCTACTTCCCCACCGGCGTTAAGTCGTCTTATCAACCTTTCACCATTTTCTAAAAATAAATCTGCCTTGTATTCCTGCTCCCCGCACCCCCCCCCCCCGCCTTGCTTTCTTACAAGATGGAATGGGAACTCATTTATGTTAACTTTTCAGCTATAAAATCCACTTTTAATCTTTCACTGGGGTACTACTCTCTTGGCCAGGAGAAAAAGATCTCATTAAAAACAAAAATGATATACAGTGTCTATTAATCAATTGGATGGAACTACTTTATGCCCTGAATGCAAAATGTTGAAATGTATCTCTTAAGGATCGATATTGTTTCTAAGTAACTAAACCTAAATCAATACTGTCTCCACACTTCACTTTTAGTAACAGATCATTAGATTCTAGTGTTTCAGAACCTGTAACTACAAATACAGACTGCCCAGAAGTAGTTTTCGGAGTAAAATTTTACCCATTTGTTTTTTTGGATGTTGATTTATTTCTGTTTTAGTGAAGCCCTTTTATGATATTATTGTTAAGGCAAATTCTCTTACGGGACTTTTACTGTATAATGTTTTGACATTTCAAAGGGCTTATTTTGGCCTGTGTATGTCCAAAATCATGTAATAACAGGGTTCAGCTGTATTGTGTTTTATTGATTGCTGCTTACTCATTTTAGTCTCAGTGTACACCAGACTTAGGGAATTAATGGGTTCTCTGCTGAATGTTTAAGAACAAATTTTAAGCCATAGCATTATTGCATTTCAGGGTTGGAGAAAACCCTCAAGGTATATGTTTTAATCTCTTATGTGAGGCTTGGATCAGTCTCCTGTACAATAGCCCCAGCAAGCTCATTCAAATTTAGGTTGGATTAAATCAAGCATAAAATGTAGAGGGAATGAGGTTGAATCATTACAATACTTGGCAGGAAACGGTTGATATCCTTTGAAGTCAAATTTGAGAAGTTTAATTAAGGGGTATTTACCGACTCGTGGGGACAAATATAGATAAGATCAAGAAATAATGAAGTATGTTGAGGCTAGCAATAATAGGGAACTGGGGGGCAGGAAAAGTATGTTCTTGGTTGCCACCCCTTGCCCCCTCAAGAAAAAAAAAAAACAAAACAACATAGTAACTGGAGAAAACCAGACACAAAGTTTCTGAAATGTTGTTAACCTTAAAAGTGAAATAGCTTAAAAAAAAAAAAAAAGTGAAATAGCTAGTTATCTTATCAGGAAAATGGGTTTATTCTGAAATAGCAGAGGAATTGTGATTTTGACTTGCAAGTTTGGAAAACCGCAGGTAAATTTGGATATCAAAGGAGAAGAATGTTTTTTTGTAGACAAAAGGAGGAAGTTGAGATGGATGCTTTCAAGCAAACTTCATTGGAGGGAAGTGAGAGTTCAAGGTGGTGGTGCTTTATGCTTGGCCTTATTTTGGTGTTTTCTTATTGGCTGATCTTGTTGCTGGGAAGGAGAAATTCTTCGCTCCTTCTGGAGTAGCAAAGTAGGCTTTTTCCTATTGGGCATTCAAGGTAGTCTTGAGTATGTGGTAGGGCATGAGAGCTCTCCCTTCTTGCCTCCTGTCTTCATTTTATTTTATTTTTAAGAAGATTTTTATTTATTTATTTGAGAGAGAGAGAGAGAGAGAGAGAGGGAGAGAGCAGGAGCAAGAGAGAGGGATAAAGGGACAAAGGAGAGAGAATTCCGAGCCGACACCACCTTGAGTGTAAGTCCCATGCAGAGCTTGATCCCATGACTCTGAGATCATGACCTGAGCCAAAACTGGGAGTCAGATGCTTAACTGATTGAACCACCAAGCCCCCTGCCCTGTCTCTATTTTATTTTATTTTTTGTTTTCTGTCTCCATTTTATTTTATTTTTTTCCCCCGAAGACAGTTGCCTTTATTTTTGCCAATGTTGTTCATTTTGAGTAAAATATTTTCAGAATGCCCAAGAGATACAATTATTTGAATACAGAGCTGGATTATCACATTTACAGAATATTTGGCAAATTTGAATGTAGAAATCAGAACCCTCTGTGAAATTATTGATGCTTTCTCCACACCTTCTGGTGTTGAGTGAAGCCAGATGTTATGCATGAAACTAGATCAGGAATCCTCAGGTGATAGAGAGAGCATCTGCACCATTTCTAGTGGAACAAGGGTGACTATAGTTTTTCTGGCCTTTGAGAACGTGCCATTGGCAGAATGTGTTCTCCAAGCAGGAAAACTTTTCCTTTCATTTCTTTAATTTTAAATGAGGTTTCCTTTGTTCAACTTCATAGTATATACCTCTTGTGTACATGGGAGAGATCTGGTAAAACTGAGTAACTCCCTGAAATGGGCCAGGCTGCCACCTCATAAAACATCTGCTAATGTTAGGTTCCCCAATAATGGGTCCGTGATTAAAGGAGCGAGACTGATATAAAGCGAAGGTCAAGCAAAGCTTTATTCCACGCCAAGTATCAAGAATCAGACCGAATGTTTGGGGCTGTGCCTCTTACAGAGAGGGCGACCCTTCTCTGTTTCACAGAGTAGCTTTTAAGGGCAAAGGCCATGTGGTTGGGCCTGGCCACGCACAGGTGGCCAATGAAATTGTAACACACAGAAAAAGCTGCACAGTCATGCTAGGTCACACATAAGTGACCAATTGAATTACAGTTTACCCTATAGTAGACATTTGAACCAGCCCATCACCTTGGTCAGAATTGGAGCCCAAAAGGTGCCCAAAGGGCGGGGCCCATACTCCTTGGTAACTAGGGAGACAATATGCACCCCCCCCCCCCCCCCCCCCCCCCCCCACTGATCGGATGTCTCCACCTGGCCTGACTCACCCTTGTATTTGGCTTTGTTATCTGGAGCTGGTTTCCAGGACTTGTTTTTGAGTAAGTCCCTTTGTGGGGAGGGGGGCATGGACAGTTTAAGGGTTAAACAACAAGGTTATTGTTTAACCTGGATGGAAGCCTCTGGGTAGATAGGTCCTTACACTAATGACAAAGGATGTTGGCACTTTGTGGGGGTGAAAGGCATGTTATGTTATGGGAATTGATTAGGATAAGCCTAGTAAACAAGGGTAAGATTGTTATGTATGTTTAAATCCTTGCCTTCTCTTTGGGTAAGCGTTTCTAGTTTCAGAATCTCCTCCCCCCACCCCCCCAGCCTTCCTGTTACCTAGAAGTAGACACTCTTACAAATTGAGACTTTTCCCACAAATGTGAATGTCTCTCACAAGAGGGTAACTTCAATTCAGTTTTCAGAGCCTTTCCTATGCCTGCTATTTCTTAAAAATAATCAGCCTGAAATAATCTCTCTACTAAAGAGGGTTTTTTTTGGGGGGGGGTATATTGTGCTCCACTTCAGAACCCATACCTTTCCTAGACCTAAAGGAGGGAAGGATAGAGAGAAGTTCCTGAAACCTCGAATCGTTGGCTTAGAGAGAGTATCTACCAATAGAAATGGAACTACAGCCAGCCTGAGGTCCAGCAGGGGTGAGTACTAGGGGAATAAAATACCCCTCTCTCCCTCAAGTTACTCCTCCATTATCTTTCCAATGATTTCCGCAAGCCAAGACCAAGTGAAAGCCACTGAGTTCGAAAACAGAATTAATGTATATACAGCTCAGCCTTGTGTGTTCACACAGCGGGTAGAGGGTAGGTGGGAAAAGGTAAACAGAAGAGCTTCAGCATGGAGATGATGTCTCCTCTCTCCTGTGACTCCATCGAAGCATGTCCAAAGTGCGGTAATTAGTTCTGAATCAACAGGGCTGTTGTCAAGAAAATGTGTTTGAAGAAAGCAAGCCAATATAGTGAGAGGAATCAGAAGTATTCCGTGTAAAAATGTTTCTAAGAAGGAGGAATTTTACTCCTAGGTAAAGAAAGATTTGAGGGTCAACAAAATGCTATGGGTACGAGTAGAGGCTTGCGTCAGCTCTAAATTTATGAGCCGCGTGACGTGGAGCACGCCACTTAAGTTTGTTGACCTTAAAAGTAAAGAGGCTGGATATTTTTACCTTTAAAATGGAGTTATTTTGGCACAGCAGAGGAATTGATGCTCTGGAAGACCAAAGCATCACAGAAGCCGTGGCCCCATCCAGAGAGCAAAGGAGAAGAGGAACCAGTCTTCCAGAGGAAAGGGGGGATGTGGGAGGGGCTTTGTCTGTTTACAATAGTTTCACTGGAGAAATCTGTGAGTTCCAAGTCCTGCTGGCAGTCTCTCAGTGTCTGGGCTTTTTAGGGTGAGGAGAAAAATCTTACTTCCTCCTGCTGGGGTGGCAAATAGGCTCCTTTTTGTTGAGAATGTAAGGACATCTCTTCCTTTTGGGTCTGCAAGGGGCTCCCAGGAGCTGTAGGGCACAACAGCTCTTCCGTTTGTCCTCCAGACTCCGTTTTCAATGAGGTTTCCTTGGTTCACTTTCACAAGTCCTTTTTGCTTCAGTTACCTCATTTGTAAAATTGGGTGTAATAATCAGCATCTACCTCATAGGATTGCTATGGGAATTAATTTAATATTCAAAGCAATTAAAACAGTGCTTGGTACATGGTAAATGTCGTATAATTTATATGAGTGAGGAGGGGCATGATAGAGAAATTTGAGTGGCTCCGTGTGTCCTGAAGCTGTTAAATCTAGTTCAGTGGATGAAAGCTCTAAGGCATAGATTTTCCTTAAGAGTCAAGATAATTTGTCTCATAGACATAATAAAAAAATGATCTTATATGTTAGTGCATTCCCCATCCCAGAGTTGTTCAGATTTAGACTAACTGACTGTTTGTGTCATACAGAGATTCAAGCATAAACTGTGAGGTTGATTTAGAAGATTTACAGAATCCATTCCAATCCTGGCATATCTTTGATTTTTCTGCAAAATTATTTGCATTGCCACCGAAAATGCAACCTTGTTAGCTAACCCTCTGGGCTACAGATTGTCCAGATGTCCGTCTTGACCTTTAAGTGGTGCCTGGCGGGGGGCAGGAGTGGGGGGACGATTAGGACAACCACATTCTGAAGCCTCTTTGTGATTATATTATGTTCCCCACCCTCCATCATCTTGCAACTATCTCTCCCTCCAGTTTCATTTTCTTTAATGAAAAGAAATGGAGAAGAAACGGAGCAATTGTTATTGTTTTCTGATTATGATTGTAGGTTCTATAGACGTATAATTTAGAGGAGGCATTTAAGCTCAGCTTCTCAGTAGAGGTGTGATGTTTGGACAGATTACTTCTCAGAATCTGAGTTTTCACAGTAAATTGTGGATAATAATTCCCTTTACCACACAGGTTTATTGAAAACATTAAATGAATTATCATTAGCAATATTTCTGCCATGTTGTAAACCGTGAATAAATATCAGCCTTGTTACTATATTTTATCATATATTAATGATATGTAATATGTCGTTGTTACTATAAACTAGTGCCTGAGATGCTGGGTTACTTTGGTTTCAAAAGGTTCTCACAGTTCTCCTGACAGCAGTTGCCTATAGCTTCTAGTTAGTTCTGGAGGACTTCTGCCCAGCAGAAGGAAAAGAAGTAATTTCTCTCTCAACAAGAGGCGTCCCTCTCTGAGGCCATCCCTGTCATAAAGCAAGTCTGGAAGTACTGTTTGCCGCAGGAGTGCAGTCCTGGGCAGTTTTTCCAGCTCTGTGGTGGAAACCGGTTAGAGAAGGGATTCTGGCCTCCCTGTGGCTTAGTGTTTGATTTTCATATGAATAGAGTGGCCAGCTGCTTAAGGCCTGGGTGCTCCTTGATCTGTTGCACAAGAGCTCATCATAAAATAAACTGGAGAGAGCTACCTTCCCAGGCTTTGTGTATATAATGAAAGGAGTTTTCAAACTTCCTTTAGCTGTGAATAATTTCAATTAGCATTTTTGAGGGGGCTGAATGTAAATAGCAATTCTGCTTCAGGGCTGGAGCCAGTTGATTATCCATTGTATGAAGTGCTAAAATCTTCAGTTTGAGAGAGGAGGGAAAACAGACACTCATGTTCGGCATTATGTTTCCTGCCCACACCAGAGGCTTTTAGTCTCATCTTCTCTTCTCTCTTATACATCCACCCACTCCCATACGCAAATCGATTTTTTTTTTTTGTTTTAAATGGGTGGCGCCGTCATGTTAGGATGACAGGGAATGGAAAATTAATGGTACGACAACAGATCCATCCAAGCTTGTCCATTCTAGTTTTAGTGGGTAGGCCTGGAAACCCCCTCAGTTCTGGGCAAACCAGGGTTGATACTGTTACTGAACCAGTGAGGAAACATCATTCAGGAAACCCTGGGTTTTGTCTCCATTGAGAAACCTTGGCAGCCTGAAGGTACTGTCTCTCTATCAATAGATCCCCTAGTTCATGGTGAAACAAAGTTCTTGTGACTCAGTGAATAAGCTGGAACACACTGATTGGAGAGGAATCAATATTGATGATGAGGAGGAGGAAGAAGGAGCAGAAGAGGAGGAAGAGGAAAAGGAATCGTAGCTAGTATGTCTTTAATGTTTCCTGTAGGCCAGTGGCCGGGCTGTTACTTTACAGATAACACCCAAATCAATTCAGTATTATTATCTTCAAATTATGGATGAGAAAATTGAGGCTCAGTGAGCCTGTGTGACTCGCAAGGTCAAGTTCAGTCTGGTTTCAAATCCATGTCTACCTCTGAGGTACACACACTTAACCCCCAGATGATACTGCCTGACGTATTGCAAACTTCCTATATTCTAGGCACTGTGCTTGGTCTCTGTGATAGAGCAGTGAGGAAAGCACATAGGATTTTTACTCTCATGGTGCTTCAGTGTATGTTAGACTGGCCATAGTCTTTTGTTTGGAAATCATTATGTTGGCATGAATATCACCGCTATCTTAGTAACATGAACCAGAATTCCAGGGCAAATGATTACATGAGTGAGAGAGGGAGAGAGTTGTGTTATTTTTGATGTTCATGTCTGTGCAATTATAGCAAGGGAGTAGACCAGCTATTGACTAGTCCTCGCGGGGATGAAGCCCTTGTTTTAGGAAGCTAAATTAAGGATGCCAAGATGTGCAGCTGCTGATGAAATAGGAAAGTGAAGGTGATTGTTCTCGATCAATTTCCTATTATATATCAAACACAAAGGAAATGATTGAAACACATTTATTCATGGTGTTTCTTTGGAGCTGAAAGATATCTATTAACATGAATCTCCTGCCAGTTGCAAGAGATTTTCTTCTCCTTTCATCAGGAACTGTCGTAGTTAAGCTCTCAGATTTCGAGCAGTCATGCAGGGGTTTGTACCTCCCCAAATCTGAGCCTTACAATATCACAAGACATAACACATGAGGTGACCCTGATGATTAGTGTTTCCTGTTAAGTGCTGTCATTATCTATTTCTGACTCTACAGGACAGATAGCAACGTTCAAATACATATTGTCTCCTTTTAGGATCGGCTTGGTCCACACCCAGGTTAGGAGTTGGAAATAATAGCCTAAAGTCCGAATCCAGTCTACTGGCTTTTTTGTACCATCTGTGAGCTAAGAATAGTTTTCACATTTTTCTCTGGTGAAAAAGCAAAGAATAATATTTTGTGACATGTGAAGAGTACAGAAAAGAGAGATTTCAGTGTCCATAAATACAGTCTTCATGGAACACAACCATGCTCATACCTTTATATATACGACCTACGGCTGATGCCCTGGTGCCGTGCCAGGGCGGTGTAGTTGCTGCAAAGCCTATGTGGCCCACAAAGGCTAAATATTTACTATTTGATCCTTTAAGAAAGAAATATGCCAACCTCTGCCCTAGAGAAAGGAGCTAACCCAGTGTGTAGAGCATTCACATGACAAAGCTGACCATCGATGGGAAAAGTAACTCATCAGTGCCATATGTGATAATTGCAAGTCATAGAGAATCTTTAAATGTTAGAAAAACCTTACGTTATACCTCTAATCAAAGTTTTTCTAGGTATTTCTTATAACTTCTCATTATCTTTACTATGATTAGTAGCCGTTGATCACTGATAATTAGAAGCTACAAACATTTATGTTAAGATTCATATTTTAGGTGACATTTGCCTATATAGTATCTGGGATACATACATACAATATATATATTTTATCAGACTCTTTTCATTTAAGTTGGCATTCAGACTTTGCTAGGATTGACGTTGACCCTGGAGAAGCCACTGAGTCAAATGAAAAGTAAAGATGGCATTTACTTTTTGCTCTCTGTTTCTCAGAACTGTGGCCCTAATTTTTCCTCTAAAGGGAAGAGAGGGAAGTTTTTCTCCCTTGCTCTCTCTGGGCTTTTCTCCCCCCCGCGGTAACATTACCTGCTATGCAATAAATGATGAGCTGAAAGATATTCAGTTAAGATATTCCTGTCAGAGTTGTTTTAATAAATCAACACTGGAAATTATACTATTAATTTTTCAAAACATTAAACAGCAAAGGAGCGCTAGAAGAGAGACGAGAGGAATAGGAAATGAGCACCTAAGAAATATTTACCCTTCATGGTAGCCCTTGTATAACATTGCAGATTGAGATTTTACCATTTGTTCTGGAATAATATAGCAAAGGAAGCAGGTTGTTGTACATCTTCAGAGCTGGTCTGCATGCTGGCTGGGTGAGCAAGGGAGCAGAGTTTGAGACCGAATGGGCCAGTTCAAAGGCCCACTTTAATGAAATAGGGAAGAGACTCCCATGTCCTCGTCCTACAGAGTAGGGAAGCACAGTCACCAGGGTTGTGTGCTCCGGGATCAAATTGACTTGGTTTTGAATTCTGGTGCTGCCATTTACTGGCTGAGCGATCTTAATAAAGTTATTTATTCCTTTTGACCTTTGCTTTCCTCATTTGTAAACCAGTAATAATAAAACTCCTTCCTTGATGGGGTTGTTATGCAGATTGAATGAGGTGTGATAAAGTGTGTTTATCACTGGACCTGAAAAAATTACTCTACATGATAATTATTTTTATTCTTAGTGTGAGTCCTGAGTGAAATTCTTCTGAATAATATTGTATAGCTTGTAAATACATTGTTGTATGGTGAATTTCTACCTACTGATATAAAAGATCTGGAAAGGAATTTAGGAGGCTTGTCTGACTTGGTTTGATTAGTAAGAATAATGACAACAGCAATAAAGAAGTTAATACTTACCAGGCCATTATTATGTGTTTAGTCATTACAACAGTCCCACGTAGGTAATGGTAATGGCATGGTTCCGGTCTTAAATATGCGTGAACTGATGTTTACAGACATTTGGCTACTTGCATAAGGTAACACAGTTAGCCAGGGGTAGTGATGGCATTTGAACTTATGCCACAGAGACTGTGCTTAACCGTGAGATCATACTGCCTTCCCGGATCTGGAGTTAGCTATGTCTATGACCATGTCTGTACATGGTGCTCATATGATTGGTCATGTTACGCACTATACAACTCAAGGTGTGTTCTACTCATACTGGCTATATGCAATGAATACTGTGCACAATCACATGTACTCCTAGGAACTTCATTAACCTGTCTGGTTTTATTTTCTTTGTTCCTAATGGAAAAATGTAAAATATGTGGTCACTGGGCCTCATCTTGGTGAAGGTCTACTGTAAATGTATCAATCATTCAAAAACAATTCCTATTTGGCTTTGGGGAGTTTAAAACATATATTTGATTTTGTGGTTATTTGAGGAACTTAATTCATAGACTAGACCAGAGAAGACACGGCAGTGGGAACATCTGGACCCGGAGGGCTAAGGGAGCCGCCATTGTGCTCCTCGCCCTGTTTAGTCTCTCCAGGCCCTGAAGAATCCTGTCATAACTGCAGCTCATACACTGGACAGCAGGAATAAAAAGTACCTTTCTCAAATATCCCTACAAATTGGGCTATGGTTAAGCGAGGGAATTTGACGGCTTTCTTTGCTCTGATATAACCTGCATGAAATTTTAGTGTAACCAGCGCCAGATTCAAAAGATATTCAAGGAAATTAGGTGTTGTCTACCATAACTCATCTTAATGAAGCAGTTAATTAAGCAGTTATTTTCTGTGTTACCCATCCTTAAAGGCATAATTTGTGTGATGATTTGAATCTATAGATATATATAGATAAACTACATATATATGCAGATGTAGATATATACATATATCTATATGCTCAGTTTATACAGATAAATTTAGGTACTGGGATATTATTATTGACTCACAAGTATTCCCTCCCATAAAGTTTTGCTGCATTTAGTTAAATGTTTTCTATAGACAAGTTTACTGAAAAAGAGATTAACGTGTTCTTTTACTCAACACCTAGATAGGCTTCTTTAATAAATTTTTTTTAAGATTTTATTTATTTATTTGACAGAGAGAGATATCACAAGTAGGCAGAGAGGCAGGCAGAGAGAGAGGAGGAAGCAGGCTCCCTGCTGAGCAGAGAGCCCGATGCGGCGCTGGATGCCAGGACCTTGAGACCATGACCTGAGCCGAAGGCAGAGGCGTGAACCCACTGAGCCACTCCAATAAATCGTTTTTTTGAGTTTTTTCAGTAAGTAGGCTCCATGCCCAGCCTGGAGCACAAAGTGGGGCTCTAAGTCACGACCCTGAGACCAAGACCTGAGCTGAGATCAAGAGTTGGATGCTCAACCCACTGAGCCACCCTGGTGCCCCTTCTTTAATGAACAATTTGACATCCCTGTTAGAGACATACTGTTAAGGTCAACTTAAAAAATATGCACAGCGTTCTTACTCTTCCCATCCTTCTGGCCTCCTGGGCTTTTTTATAACCCCTCTTAGCTGTAAAATTGCTCTCTATCCCCAAGAAGTTTTCTTGGCTCTGGCTTCCCTGGAACCTTAACCAAGCCTATCAGCCCCTGCAACTTTGCTAATGTAGATCATCAGTTTAGCTCCCTTGTGCGAATGAGTACCTGCTTACAATAATGAAAGGTCAGTAATTCCTTTGCCGTTTCTAATGTTCCTTATGCCCTAAGAGGACCTCCTGTTCCCTCCTCTAGTCATACCGGTTCACTCATTACTCTAAGCCTGGCACCGCCCTGCGCCTTCCCGCTTCAGGGCTTTCCCTTGGGCTGATTCCCTTTGCCTGAAATTCTGGTTCCCTCCACTCATTTCTGCCTTTCACTCTCCCTATTCAAAGTCCCATGCAAATCACACTTACTCTAACCAGTCTCCCTCAGAACTCCTCTTTTCCGGCTTCCATCGCCTCATAGTTAGAACAAATGCACAGCAAGTGCATTTGCTGAACTCTAAAATCAGGACACATGCTTTGACAACTCCAAGTATACTTATAGGAACAATGTGATAGATTATTTGAAATCATGATGGTTCTGGAAATTTCAGAGTGCATGTTTGCCATAATTGTAGCATTCATTACATCTGCCTTGTGTTGGCGTTAATTATGTATTTGTTTGTTTCCTCCCTGAGGCGAGCGAGAATTGTGGCTCACGCATCCCTGGATCACCCCACACCTGTCAGATTCCTTTGTCTATGGCAGGAATTCAGTTTTTTTGGGCAGTCATCAACTGTTTATTAAGCTCATGTGAGGTGGCAGGCCCTGTGCTAGGTGCTGGGGATGAGATGAGGAACTCCTGGTCATGAAAGAAATCATTACAATACGACAAGACGTGTGCGTCCTCTGGGTCAACCCGGAACACTTTAGAGGGGTCCCTAACTCAGATTTGGAAAGCTGGGGTGGGGCTAGTGTCTGGAAGGAATTGATTTCTAAGCACAGAAGTGAAAGATGAGAAAGATTTTGCCAGGGAATGATGGGGCTTAGGAACTCAAGGTTGAGAGCACGGTAAGTGAAAAGGTCCTGCGGTGCGAGAGGGCGCCCTGTTGTAGCAATTCATGTTCCAGGCATGTTTGGCATGTAGAGTGCAAAGGGGCAATTGAGAGGATGAGAGGCTGAAAAGAGAAGTGGGTCGCTGGGCCAGGTACTAGGGATAGAGGCTTAAGTGAGAGAACTCTGTTCTCCTAGAATTTATAATGAAGAACAAAAGCCCGAGCAGGAATAAATTATGATGCGGAATAACGCGTGTGTTGACTGGACAGGTGCCATGTACTGTGAGAACACATAGTACAGTGCCACACCCTCCTCAAGACCTGCGAGGTTGGCCGTAAAATGTGAGATTTCACTTGAAAGCTTCTTCACTAAGGGCTGAACGAATGATGTTTGTAGCATTTAGCAATTTTGCCTTTTCTCCCGTTCTGAATCAGGGCCCGAGACAGAAGCTGGGAAGGAGTAAGTGCAAGAAAGCATTTCCTCTCTGCTTTCTTGTCACCGGCTTTCCTGTCTATATCTGTGCACAATGGCTGAAATAGAGAGATTGATTACATAAAGCATCAGCTTTTTTTCCTCTTCCAAACAGAATGCAATTTCTCATCACTGTATTACTTGGTTTAAGCTTCTTCCCTTTCTTCTGATCAATATTTTAGCTGAGTCTTATGTAAAATGAAATTTACATTCAGTTGTTTCCTTAGCAACCATCACACATAATCAAATACATCTGCTTTCAGAATCAGTTCCCCTTTTGAAATACCTTGTAGTTACCCAATCTTCTTTTATTAGCAAAATGGCTTTCTAAATGGGCTACAATCTCTTTCAAAACAAAGCATTTTAAGAACTGTATTTAAATAGAAATTTATGTGGGTTTTAAAATACAGATGGATGAAGTCACTTCACCAAAACTTTTATTCATTTATTTAATCAATCAACCAACAAATCAGTGAATATTTATTAGGACCGATAGGTCCTGTGTTAGTTGCCGTGGATTATAAAGATGATAAAGACATGCTCTGTTGCTTCAGAAATCTTCGAATGTAATAATAGGACAGATATCTACAGCAATAAGCGTTTAAAAATGGCGATGCTCGTTCAGTGTGGGAACGCACACATATTAGTGTTTGTTTTAAATGGATTTGCTAAAGTGATCTTTAACCTCTATTGGAGAGAATCTGAGAGATAACTGCTGTTACTTCCTAAAGCTCTCGTCCCAGAAGTAAATCCTAAAGATCTGAAAAGTCTTCGGGTCTGGGAGTTCTCACATTGTCATAGGAATCTGGGGTGGGGGGGGCGGAATCTAAAATTGCCACGAGATACTTTCAAAACTGTGCTCCGGTTCACAGAGGGGTTTCTGGACTTTAATTTTGCAGTTAGTTGTGATGTTTTTGCCAAGGAAGATCATGGGAGACTGAAAGAATGTAAAATGATCAAAGATTACTGTGTTTAAAAAATGGAAGAAGCAGGGGGGCGGGGGACGGACGACGGACCCTGCGCCCTTGTCCAGGTTATGGAGTTTTAAACTACTCTGAGAATCCACATTCATGGGCCCTTTAATCTTTTGTAATCCTGATCAGAATTCTGCTATGCTGGACAGTCCGAATTCTAAATCGCAGGTGAACCTACTTAGGTTCGCGGAATAGTGGAGCTCCCCCTTCCCCAGACAACTGTCTGCTAGTACAGGTGCTGATGCATGATTTGTTTCCATTAGCATGCACTCTCTCATTGCCATTACAGCTAGGCTAATTAGCATGTTTTTCTTACTTTGGTGTAGAGAGCTCTGTGTGGTCTGACCCTCACTTGACTTTTCCAACCTCCCTTTACAAAACAACAAACTCTATCTTGTATTTTAAGCTCCATCAAGACTAAACTACTTATAGTTCCTCTAACAGTTTGTGTTGTTTCGGGTTTCTGAGCTTTCACCTAGCGTGCTCTTTGTGCTTAGAATGTCCTTCCGCTGCAACTTTGTCTGATTAGTCCATTCATTTCTCAAGATGTAGCTCAATTACCAATTCTTCTATCCAGCCTTTGTTTACCCTTCATTTGTACAAGTAGACTTACTTTGCCTCCTTTTCTGTTCCCATAGTTCTTTACACTCCTATCTGGCGGCTGTCTCTCAGAAATTTTAAACTTGGCTCACATCCCCCCCCTCCTTTTTTAAAAATTTTATTTATTTGACAGAGAGAGATCACAACTAGGCAGAGAGGCAGGCCGAGAGAGAGGAGGAAGCAGGCTCCCCGCAGAGTAGAGAGCCCAATGCGGGGCTCCATCCCAGGACCCCGAGACCATGACCTGAGCCGAAGGCTGAGGCTTTAACCCACTGAGCCACCCAGGCGCCCCTCACATCCCCGTTTTTACAGCTTTGGCCAGTTTAGTGCCCTCCGTGTGGAATTCATAAATTCCCCACTTTACTTCTTTGTGATGGCTCTTGTCTCTATTTTGGAGTCCAGAGATTCCTGGGTTTTGTTCAGGGCTGAACAAGAAAACCAAACTCTCCTCATTTCACGTTTTCTTTTTCTTTTCTTCTTCTTTTTTTTTTAAAGATTCTATTTATTTATTAGTCGGAGATAGATAGAGAGATCGAGCACAGGCAGACAGAGTGGCAGGCAGAGGCAGAGGGTGAAGCAGTCTCCCTGCCAAGCAAGGAGCCCGATGTGGGACTCGATTCCAGGTCGCCGGGATCATGACCTGAGCCCAAGGCAGCTGCTCAACCAACTGAGCCACCCAGGTGTCCCCATTTCACGTTTTCTACAAAATGTATTCACACCAAATGATTGGTGACATTTTGGAGGTTTATGAAATATTTGGAATAAGGTTGGGTAGAAAGATGTGTCTAACTGTACAGCAGTGTTTCATCTTGCTAGGCACCTTCCTCACGCTCGCCTGCCTTCTGAACTCTGCCCCTCTAACCTGTGATCCTCCAGGCGTCTTTTAGCTGTCGAAAATGTGAGTTGCCATCACTGTCCAACCTTCCCATCGCCATGAGTGTTTCTTTTATGAAGAGTGGTCCCGTAGGGACTATTTGCTTTTCTCAACTCCTCTAGAATTTAGGGCAGTATTTTTTCTTAATTTCTTTACACCTTGATCATATAGCTTTTAAGCTTATATTGAAATGGTTTGCTTTCTTGTTTCTCTCTTCCAGTGTAAGGAGGGAAGGGGTCACATATGTTGTATTCATTATTATATCTGTTAAGATTTAGTGTAGTGCTTGTCACATAATAGATCCTCAGTGATATATGGTGAAATGTCTTTTGGACACATCTTAGAAAGCTTTCAGTTTGTGCTCATGCAAATGTGTTCAAGGTTTGTGGGTGTTGTCCCTGGGTAGGTGCTACGTAAACAGTAGTGGTTCTTTTATGCATAATTACCTTGTGTTTTGCAACAACCGCTATGAAGTAGATGATATTTATTGTCCACTTTCCAAACTAGGAAATCAGGGCATATGGAAGTTAAGTAACTTTTCCAACGTCACACATTTAAGAAGTAGAATAAGTAGTTTTTTGTCTGGGCAGTCATATTCTATGAGCCTGTTCTTTGAGTCACTTATATAATGTTGCTTGGGCAGCAAAGGATTAGGTCGTCAGGTACAGATTATAATGGCTTTGTGCATTACAGAAGATGATCTCGAGGGCTGGAATAATCAGAGACGTCTGCACGAGAGAGGTGCACATTGTAAGATAAATGGATATCTATTTTTTTATTCACCCCTATTTGGTGAGACTTGTTGGATTGGTGGTCAGCCAAAGCCAAAGCTTTTGGCCCTGGAGGAGTCACCTGACCTTTCTTTCACCTTCTGAATGTTTTCAAAAGGCTGGAATATCCTCGGACTTGGCCCACTGATACTTGATTACCTGGTTTGTTTGAGTTTCACAGAAATGAGAAATGCCTTGGTGTTTACAACTGAATAATAAAATTATACTGGTTATCTGCTATCTCTGTTGTGAATTCAAGTATCTTGGTTCGGATTTTAGTTCCTAGAAGTTTCAAAGGAATTTGTCCTCAGAATTATATGCTATGTCTATAAAAATGCCTATATTCAAACAGTCTCCTTTCTCCCACATATTCAGCCGAAGTACTTTATTTATTTTTTAAAGATTATTTATTTATTTGTCAGAGAGAGACTGAGAGAGAACACAAGCAGGGGGGGAGGCAAGCAGAGGGGGAAGCAGGCTCCCTGCTCAGCAAGGAGCCCAATGCAGGACTCCATCCCAGGACCTTGGGCTCGTGACCTGAGCCAAAGGCAGCCCCTTAACCAACTGAGCCACCCAGGCGTCCCTAAAGTACTTTAAATTATGACAAATGTTTTGTAATTATCTTTTAAGTATGGTATAATGAAACCCCCAGATAATATAACCTTTCTATACTTAGGAATATGTAAACATTCCTAGATGTAATACAAAGGATAAAGGAAAAATAATTTTTTGTAAAATATGTATTTAAAGATGTAGATTTTCAGGTATTACTACACTAGGAGTTTTAATAAAATAAACATTTCTACCCCCATGTGGAACCACTTTGAATACACCATATATAAACACAGCATATAGTGTGTCATATTGATGACTGAAGTACACTGAGCTGTATTGCCACTGGTGACATCATTATCTTAACTGTTAAATAATCTTGCTTAAGTTATGAACAGAACGAAGTACCATCTTACAAACATATAGTAGTCATTTTTGGGGAACACTCAGTATATTTTAAAGCCATCCAAGAGCATTTGATATAAAACGAAGCTCTGTTCTTGGTTCAGATAATTATAAAAGTATTTTTCATTTAAATAAATATCTGTCGAGGCATTTAAAGACAATGAGAAACATCGTCATGTCAGTTCTTGGTTGTATGGTTGTGTTTAGGAAATGTTGCAACCTTGGCCTTCTTCCAGGATCCCTTCCCTCTTTAACCAAGTAGACTTGAAGTTGAGAAGAATTACTAGAGTGCAAACCAGATAAATATAATAAAGTGCCCACCACGTGTGAAGATAAAATAATTCCAAACTTGTATTGCAGTTATAATATAGCCTCAAAATATATAAAGCAAAAATTAACAGAAATACAAGGGGAATTTGGTGAATCCACATCATAGTGAAAAGTCTTACATACCTCTCTTGATAAGTAATAGAATAGGAAGATAAGGAAATGTCTTAGGGTGCATTTTGGATGCTATATGAAAATACCATGAACTGGGTGGTGTATAAACAATACTTAGTTCTTACATTCTTGAAAGCAAAGGTCAGGGCACTGGGATATTTGGCATTTGGTGAGGGCCCAAATCCTCATAGATTAGCATCTTTTTGCTATAACGTCACTTGGTAGAAGGGGACTAGGGATTCCTTTGGGCTCTCCTTTTTAAGACCACTAATTAAATTCATGAAGACTCCATCCTCATAACCCAGTCACCTCCCAAAGCTACTGCATTGTAATACTATCACATTGGGCGTTAGATTTCAACATATGTTGCTATTCAATCCATAGAAAATAATACAGGAAAGGTAAAGAATATTGGACCATGCAGTTAATAATTTGACCTAATAAGACCTATATATATAGTGGTTTACAGGAGAGAGTCCATCCTGACTTCTGAGACTCATATGTCTTTCCATTTTCTCATTCGGTGATCTCATATTGGTAGTTTGTAAGTGACCATGGATTTACTCAGTTGAAATTGGCCAACAATATATATTTGGGTATCTGTTGTTTTTGAGAGTCAGTTTGACAGTGACCAATATACCACTGCATGTGCGGAGTACTGCATCGAAAACTTGGAGACTATACATTCTTTTTTTTTTTTTTTTTTAAAGATTTTATTTATTTATTTGACAGAGAGAATGAGAGAGTAGGTGCACAAGTAGAGGGGAGCAGGAGGCAGAGGAGAAGGGAGAAACAGGCTCCCCACTGAGCAGGGAGCCTGATGTGGGACTGGATCCCAGGGCCCTAGGATCTTGACCTGAGCCAAAGGCAGCTGCTTAACCGACTGAGCCACCCAGGCATCTCCAGACTGTATCTTCTTCTCCTCCCCCTCTTCCTCCCCTGCCCCCTCCTCCTCCTTAAACATTTATTTATTTATTTGACAGAAAGATAGAGAGAGAGCACAAGTAGTCAGGGCAGCAGGCAGAGGGAGAGAGAGAAGCAGCCTCTTCAGTGAGCGGGGAGCCTGATGCAGGACTCAGTCCCAGGACCCTGGGATCATGACCTGAGCCTAAGACAGCTGGTTAACCCACTGAGCCACCCAGGTGCCTCCAGACTGTATATTCTTTACAATTACATATGGATAGCTTTCCAAATCAATCAATACCTGGATCGTAAAGCAAGTCTATATAAGTATATATAATTTCATAATTTCATATATAATTTCAATATACAAGTATATATAATTTCAATGAATTCAAATTATATATACTATGTTATTTGACCATAATGGAATCAAGCTAGACATTAATATCAAACTCATGACCAGTAACTTATGATATATTTCCAAAATTTGCAGTATACTTTTGTACAACCCATGAGTCAATAGAAAAAAATTACATGGGAATTATAAAATATCTTGAATTTAATTACAATGAAAATGTATATCAACACTTATGTGATACAGCCTTAGTTCGAGGGATATTTGTAGCCACAAATACATTAGAAAAAAGACAGGCTGTAAAGCAATGGGGTGAACATCCATTTTATGAAGGTAGAAAAAGAGGAGCAATTTAAACTCAGGAAATATGGAAGAAAGAAAATAAGGATAAGGGCAGAAATGAAGCAGAAATCAAACGTATTGTAGGCAAACTGAAGAATGCCAGCATTTGTTTATTTGGAAAGACTAATAAGATGCAGAAACTTCTACCAACATTGTCTAAGAAAAAAACCAGGGAGAGCACCAATAACCAGTATTAGCTGTGGAAAAGTAAACATCCTGTTAGATTTTTATTTTTATTTTTGTTTTAAGTTTTTATTCATTTATTTTTTAAAAGGCTTTTTATTTTCAAGTAATCTGTGTGTCCAGTGTGGAACAGATATCAACAACCCAAAATCAAGGGTTGCATGTTCTTCCAACTGAGCCGTCCAGTTGCCCCCCCCACCCCAATAGATTTTTAAATGTAAAAAAAGATACGCATAACTTCATGCCAGTAAATGTAATTTAACAATTTAGATGTTACGGACAAATTCTTAGGAAAATAGAACTTGTCAGTGCTGACAGAAGAAACAGAAAATTATAAATTGTCTTGCACCTATCAACATGGGTGTTTTGTTGTGTACTTATTATTTTGTGTTCTGATTTTTTTTTTTCAAATAACACATATACGATTATGTGGAACAACAAATTCCCCACATTTGTCACTTTTAAAGCCTATTAAAAAACCTATTTGTTGCCATTATCAGTACGAAAGGGCATTTGGACTCTTTCCTAATTTTTATAGTTGTGCAGAGCACTGCCTTGAGGATCATAGTACAAATCAGTTTTTCCCTTTGGTTATTTCCTTGGGGGCATATTCCCTTTGATGGAATTACTAGGAGAAAAATTATGAATGGTTTCTTTTTTCTTTTCATATATAGGCAAATTACCCTCCTTCAAAACTGAATCCATTTACAGAGCTAGCAGCAAAGTATAAGCATGCCCATTTCCCCAAATTCCCCTTAGTGGCTGACTTTATAAACTATGTGTGTTTATGTGCATTTACTAGATGAGCAGTGCAACTTTTAGGTTATTTTAATTTGTATTCATTTAATTGCTATTGAGACTTTATCTTTTTCCACATGATGATGTCCTATTTCAATTTCTTTTTACATAAACTGCCTGTTCATCTTCTTTGTTATCAAGTAGAATCTCTGTAGTAGCTTGATATATGTGCATTGATTTTTTATTCAAGTCGGATAGGGAGCCTTTATCAGTTACATTTTTCTCATGAATTTTTTCCATTATGATGCTTCCTTTTGATGTTCATTTTATTACATTTTATAGCTCAACAGCCTTTTTATTTTTAGGGCATTTGAATACATTTATCTTGTATTTAATGGTGTATTCTATTTCTTAAATGTCAGAAATAGATCTCCCTTCCCACACCTGGAATTCAAAAGCCATTTCATAGTGATCTCCCTGGTTCACTATCCCCAATCTCTTTAAATCCTCACAGTTGGAATCATTTAACCTCTGCTGATACGCTAAGCCTGAACTGGGTAAATCCGTTTTCTACTAACATAGTTTTTGCTTCATTCCCATGATTGTGCTTTTGCCTTGCGGCGCAGTCCTGGGACAGGGCCTCTGCTTTGATAATCTGCCTGGTATTGGGATTCTCCTACGACCGGGATTGTGCATTTCCGTCTCCTGTCTTTCAGGAATTTGGCTTCTGATTGTTAAGTCCCAGACTAGCAACTGGGGCTGCGGTATCTTCTGCCGCAACCTGGGACGTCAACGGCCAATCGTGCCTAGCTCCATTGCTGCTCCCTTTTCTTTTTTAAAAAATGTTTATTTTATTGTATTTTTTAAGCTTTTATTTATTTGACGGGAGGGGGAGAGGGAGAAAGAGAGAGTGAGGGAGCATAATGGGGGGAGGGTGGCAGAGGGAGAGGGAGAGGGAGAAACAGACTCCCTGCTGAGTATTGAGCCCCATGCAGGATCCCAGGACCCTGAGATCACCACCTGAGCCGAAGGCAGACCCTTAACCACATGAGACACCCAGTTGTCCCCATGTTTCTCTTACTGACTTGTCTACCAGATCACCAATACCTTACCCTTGTCTAGCTTTCCCTAATGCTGGCTGTTTATCTGGGTTGCCATCAGGACCATATCCTGTGCTGTGCCCCTCCCCACCCCAAGGTTCTTCAGCTATACACCTTGTCCCAATGTAGTGATTGCCTTTTGTTCTCAGACACTCGTTTCATTTGTCTGACCCCTCCTGACAATTACTGGCAATTTTAAAAATATAATTTAATTTTATAATTTAACAACATACTCTGTCGTTAAAGTTCGACTAGTATCTGGAATTTTTTGGAAATATGTATTGTAAGGCATGGGTCTAAGTTACTTGTTTATTTTACCATATACATAACCAGATGGCCCAACATTTATTAAGGATTCTATTTTTCTTTTCTTTTCTTTCTTTTTTTTTTTTTTAAAGATTTTATTTATTTATTTGACAGAGAGAGATCACAAGTAGGCAGAGGGGAAGGCAGAGAGAGAGAGAGGAGGAAGCAGGCTCTCCACTCAGCAGAGAGCCCGATGCGGGACTCGATCCCAGGACCCTGAGATCATGACCTGAGCTGAAGGCGGAGGCTTAACCCACTGAGCCACCCAGGTGCCCCAAGGATTCTATTTTTCATTAGCACCTTACTTATATTTTTTACATTAATTTTAGTTCTTATAATAATCATAATAATTTGAATCAATTTCTGGATACTCTGTCCCTCATTTACTTGAAAGATCTCATAATTCTGACAACTGTTACATTTATATTTGTATGTTTGTGTATGCTCATCCTTATTCAGCCTTTCTAACAATAATAAAGGTGTATTTCTCCGTTTATTTAAATCTTACACTTTTTACTCATTTGGGGTCTCACTTTTCTTTTGTGTCCCAAAATTAACACACAGGCATTTAATGTTTCTAATAACTGTTGTGAATGCTATCTCATTTCTTTGAATTATTCATTGTATTTTCTGTACTATGAGTGTATAGGGAAGCGTTTAATTTATTTTTGTGGATTTACTTCACTCCACAAGTCTGATGAACTCATTTATTACCTCTGGTAATTTTTTGGTTGACTTCTTTGGATTTTCTGAGTTTATATTCATGTCGTAAGTAAAAAATGCTTTTTAGTGTCTTCCTTTCCTAAATATACCTTCAATTCCTTTTCCCCCCCTCTCTCAGATAACCATGGTCAATATTCTATTAAAAGAGAGTGGCAATCTGGAATAGAAAAAGAACTAGTGTTTATGGAGTTCCTTTTTTTCAAAACTGTATTTGATTTTAGAGAGAGTCATTCTAGTCATACTTCTCCATTAACTGTATTTTTGATGCTATTTTGTAAATGTGCCCTTTTCATTGTTGGGATAAAAACATTTAATCAAGAAAATATGTTGAAAGTTAATCCAATTTCTTGGCAGTTACTGAAACAATAACTTAAAAATATTTTCCAATTAACACATTTTACTAGCCTGTATTCATGGAAAAAATAATAAGTCATAGCTGATACTTTCAAAAATTATATTTTAATGTTCCATATCTTAAGTTACTAAGATTTTGTTTAGGACACACGTACACACACACTCAGATACACCTATAGCTTAAATAATGTAATACATATTAATATATGTATTAATAGATATTAATATATCTTACATGTGTGTTAAATATAAACACAGCGTTTTGGGGGCACCTGGGTGGCTCAGTGGGTTAAAGCCTCTGCCTTCGGCTCAGGTCTTGATCTCAGGGTCCTGGGATCGAGCCCTGCATCGCATCGGGCTCTCTGCTGAGCGGGGAGCCTTCTTTCCCCTCTTTCTCTGCCTGCCTCTGTGCCTACTTGTGATCTCTCTCTCTGTCAAATAAATAAATAAATAAATAAATAAATAAAATATTTAACATATATATATATGTATATATATAAACATACTGTTTTTTTCAGAAGTGAGATCAGCCTCGATTTCCTAGAATATTTTCCGTCTTAATTTTTGGAATGAAACTATATTTGCCTTATACCATGACCCGGGTAGCACACCTTTTTCTATGTTTAAGCCTCATTTGATGGAATAGAATATGTACTCCAAGAAGGTTTGACTCAATTTCTACTGAATCCATGAGTTCCAGGTGACTTAAGAAATTTGTCTTCAACAATTTATTTTTCTGTTACTCGAGTGCATGCCTTCTCTATTTCCTGTGGTACTGGTTTTTATTGTGTTTCAGTAGGAATTCATTGTTTTTTGTTTTTTTTAGTTAGGGCCAAGTTTATTTGAAAATACTCCAGAGTGTTTAATTTTTCTTTACATGCTAATTAAAAAGTGTGTTTTATTTTATTTTATTTTATTTTATTTTTTGAGCACTTACTGTGTGCTAAGCACTGATGTGGGCATGAAGCATGAAGCAGTAAAAATGCTACATGAAAAGTCTTTATCCTTATTTATGGGGCTTTATGATGAGAGAGACCTAAAGGCAGAAAGCAAATGAATACTGTCATAACTGCTATGAAGGAAGTACATAAAACAGATGCTGTAAAAGGTGCTTGGTCATGGGAGTTGGGTGGTCCCTTTTACACTGGGTTTTCTGCTAAGGCCTCTCTGGGGAGGCGGCTTTGAAGTTGAGACTTAAGGAAGAGAGAGCCAGTGAACCATGGGGCTAGAGGAGTTTCAGCAGGTGGGAAAGAAAGAGCAAAGACCCTGAGTTGAGATAGAGCCCAGTGTACCTGTGGTTTGCATTTTTCATGGTATAATATTTTATTTTTCAACTGCAGTATTTTTTCACTTCCAAACAGTCATTAGCTTTATTTATTAACATTGATACATTTTTCTTTCTGTATCTTGTTTCTGTCTCATCTTAGTTTTCTCGTTCTTTTGCTATTTTTTCCCCTTTTTAAGGGGCGGGGACAGGATAATTCTTACATTTCTATTTCTAAACGATTGGATTGTTCTTTCTTTAGTGAGCAACAAGGAATCCTGTAACTTAGTGGTTCTCTCTACTTGTCTCAATTGCTAGGAAACTCTGAACTAAATCTGTGACCATGATTGAATTGAAAGACATTACAGCATGCCTGAATTAACCTGAATTGGACTGCCCATATGTTTTCTTTTCGTTGATTTTCTCACAGTTTTTTGAGAGTTTTGGTCATCACAACTTACCGCATTATTATTTCAATTGATTATACTGATTTTATAAATGACTACATTTAGTGTTTACCTTTTGCATTAGCTACATTTGTAGCCACAACTCCTACTCCTGGAAATAAAATGAAATGCAAAAATGCAAATAGTTACAAGTTTTTGAAGTGATGCTTTTTTAAAATTAAAAGAATTAAGGTAGAAATTGCCCACGGTACAATTCTTCCTATTTAGGGCCCAGTTTTGAGAGTTTTGACAAGAGTATACCAATCCAATAAAGATAAGGTACGGTTCCACTGTCTCCCCAACTCTTCCATATCTTCTTGTATTCAGTCCTTCCTCCCAGCCTCTGACTGATTTATTATTAAAATTTAAATTATTAAATTATTAAAATTTATTATTAAAAGATCTGTTTTCCTTAACTATTGTTTTTCCTTCTCCAGAATGTCATGTAACATAACATATATTGTTATCCTAATTAATTTGACATTCATCCACGTTGTTACATTATCTGTAGGTTCATTCCATTCATTGCTAAGTAAACTGAGATGGCATTAAACCATGTACCACAAATTTATGCACTCGTTGATAGGTCAGTTGGTTTTTGCCAGATTTTGATGATTAAAAATAAATTCTCTATACTCACTTGCATGTTTTTTTGAGAATATAAGTTTCATTTCATTGACTTAAACACCTAGGAATGAGGTGCCTGGGTGGCTTAGTTGGTTAAGTGTTTGCTTTCAGCTCAAGTCATGATCCCAAGGTCCTGGAGAGGGGAGCCTGTTTCTCCCTCTGCCTCTGCCCCTCCCTCTGCTCATGCTCTCTCTTGCCTTCTGTCTCTCAAAGAAATAAAATAAAATTTTAAAGAGATTTTATTTATTTATTTGAAAGAGAGTGAGTGAGTGAAAGAGCTTGAACAGGGGGAGGGGGAGAAGCAGGCTCCCCGCTGAGCAGGGAGTTTGGTGCTGTGCCTGATCCGAGGACCCTGGGATCATGACCAGAGCTGAAGGCAGACGCTTAACTTGCTGAGCCACTCAGGTGCCCCTCAACTAAATATAATCCTAAAAGAAGATACCTAGGAGCATAGTCTGTGGGTAATATGCAAATATGTTTTTTTGTAAGAAATTGCCAAACTGTTTTCCACAGTGGCTGAACCATTCTACTTTGCCACCTAGGGGATTTATCTGATTATATTTCTGTTTTTCATATGTCACACATATTGTTCTCCATAAGTTTAATTTCTTTTGGCCAAAGGTTGTTAAAGGGTTTCACAGCAAAGAAAAAGATATGGTTTAATATTTAAAATTAGCTATAGTTGGGGTGCCTGGGTAGCTCAGTCGTTAAGCGTCAACCTTTGCCTCAGGTCACGATCCCAGGGTTCTCGGATCGAGCCCGAAGTTGGGGGGGGGGGTCCGTGCTCAGTGGGAGGCCTGCTTCCCCCTCTCCCACTCCCCCTGCTTGTGTTCCCTCTCTCACCGTCTCTTTATATCAAATAAATAAATAAAATCTTTAAAAAAATAAAATTAGCTACAGTTGTCAAATCAAAAACTAAAAGCATAGCACAGGTGGGATTTTCATTTTGGTGTCATAAAATGCCACATTCAGTAATTGATTTTATTTTAATCTAACAGTTTTGTTTTGGGCTCATCCTGCTTCTAGTAAGTGATGAGGTCCAATCTCCTTCTATTATGCTTGGACAATTGTCCTTTAGGAAGTAATGGTACATTGAGGATGAATTAAAAATGGGTGATTTCTGAGTGGAATAGCATACTGAAAGCCTTTTGTTTCATTTTTCTCTAAGGTTCAATGTACATTTAATTTATTCTGAAAATTTTTATTGAGTCCTTTCTATGTACAAATAATGGTACTATGTATGGTGGGAGATCCTAAATGAAGGACTGATACCAAGCAAAATCCTGTGGGGTCACTCTGTCAATCTCTTTCCCAGCCCTGCTTTTCCATTTGATATAGAAAAGGCTGTAGTATGTGTGCAGCCAGAGCTGTCTTTCAAATGTACCAAACCCACATTCAAACCCTGGCTCTTTCACTTCTAGATGGGTGACCTTGAGAACAATTTGCTTCAAGTCTGTAAGCATCGCTTTCTCTGTCTAGAAAATGGCTAATTAATCCTCATTTATATCGTGCTATGAGGATTACAATGTAAAATCAAGACTGTACGTAGAGTGGTGGTGTCCTGACACAGTAAGTGCTCGAAATTGGTAGCTTTAAAGAATCATTTCTATGTCATTTATAATTCCTAATCTAGTGGTAAAGCTAATACGCATACTTAAATATTCTACTATCGTGTTACTTTGTTAGCTTCTGCAGGTGATAAATGCAACCAGCCCCTCCATGTGGAGCAGGGAGAGACCAAAATACAGGCACACTGCTCCCGATTGGTATGTGGCAGGTTTAATGAGCAAGGAAACTTACACAGATATTTTGTCTTGGGCGAATGAGAGACACCTAGATCTTTGTGTCCACTATCCAGCATCTCAGAAGATTATATAGAGGCCGTAGTAGAACTCTGTTACCAATCGAGCCCATTTGGGCTCAACACTTTACTCTTGCAAGGCTAGATCCTTGAAAATGGCTTCTCACTGTGGGAACAGTGGCCAGAGAGTACGTTCCAAGGACAGGGGGAGGGTTGTAGAGTCACCTGTTGTCTGGTGCAGCTCTTGGATCCATAAGCTCCCTTGGATCAATCAGCTCTTGGATCAGTCCGTGGTAAGATCCCCTCCCTCTAAGACCTTCCCGAACAGTTTGTAGCACTGTTGTAGTTTACTTGCCTTAAATAACCATGAAATGGCTCCTTTGGTGCAAAATGGAATCTGCATTAAATGTAATTGTCTATTTTATTAAGTTCTTTTATTAAGAACTTTCTAGTCATTTTACCATTGTTAGAGCTTCCTTATTTTAGATGCAGCATGGGATGCTCCTGTGTGTGCACACACCCGTTAAAATTCTGGAGAGAAACTACAAAGGCCATTCAATTTAAAAAAAAAAAAAAGTTATGTATATTTGGGCCTTGGCAACAGAGTAGCAGGTTCTAGCTAACTCACTGATGGAGAGACAGGAGATTTTGCTATTTACAAGTTTTCAAATTTTAAATGGAAAAGTCCCTATTGAAATCATTGACGAAAGGCCAGATGTGCAGTGTCACAAGCAGAGAAGTGTGAGCTCTCTAAATATGCATGTTTTGACCTTTTTCTCTTGTTTGTTTTGGCCTTCCTCCCTGCAGCCCATTAGAACATGGAGGACTTCGGATAGTTTGGCAAGTTTGGATGGGCTTTCATTTCAAATAGGTCTGATCCAAGACTAGTTTCATTTCTGGGTGTAGTTTAGTGCCTGTGAGCCCAAGGAACCAATTGTTGTCTCAGTTGGAGGGACTTGTGGCATGATGTGAGTCAGCATAGCTGCGTAAGACCAAGTAGTTGGTGGATGTGAATAAAGAGAATTATTTTATGACAAGGTTAAGTCTGTAGCATTTTATGTCTTGTCATTCCAGAAATTCAGGATTTCTTTTCTTTCTAATTTTAAGTAATATCTTTCTTTTTAAAAAAGATTTTATTTATTTGTTTGAGAGTGAGTGTGAGAGAGAGAGAGAGAGAGAGAGAGAGGAGAATGAGTGGGGGAAGGGAGAGTGAGAAGCAGACTCCACAAGGATTAGAGAGCCCGACACGGGGCTCCATCCCAGGACCCCTGGATCATGACCTGAGCTGAAGACAGATGCTTAACAGCTGAACTACCAGGTGACCTAGTTTTGGGTAATATCATAATTACACTCTTCTTTTTTAAAATTAAGACATTATACCTTGGACCAAAGTCCTCATTGATCCGTAGCCCCTACTATACAGTCCAGTCTTCCTTCTCATAATGAACTACTTCCATGAGTTTGTTTTTTATCTTTCCAAAATTTTGCCAGGCATACTTATGTATTATGTATGTTCCTATTGGGTGTGTGTGTGTGTGTGTTTGTATGTGTGTGTGTATGTATGCAACGCATGCACACACGCCAGCAGATGCCTGCATGTATGATCACATAATTAATTTTTTTTTTTTTTGTAAGATTTTATCCATTTACTTGACAGATAGAGACCGCAAGTAGGCAGTGAGGCAGGCAGAGAGAGAGGAGGAAGCAGGCCCTCTGCTGAGCAGAGAGCCTGATGTGGGGCTCGATCCCAGAACCCTGGGATCATGACCTGAGCCGAAGGCAGAGGCTTTAACCCACTGAGCCACCCAGGTGACCCCGATCACATAATTAGTTTTATTCGTAGCTTTCATCTTATTCATTAATATTTAGGTTGTTTCCAAATTGTCACTGATAAAGAAAAATAGGGCTACCATGAACAATTTTGTATGTGGCACTTACTTACAGGTGCAAGTATTTCTTCCAGGGAAATGGAGAGGATTGACCTTACTGTATCTTTGGATACAAGCAATCTTAACAACAATGTTTTATCAAATTACCCTCCAAAGCTCATTGTGGCATTTTCCCCCACAACTTAATCAAACCTCAATTAGAGTAAACTTTTTATTTTTTGCAAATGAAGTGATAAGTAATAGCTGATATTTCTGATTTGTACTTCCCTGATAAGTAATGAGTCGACTATTTCTCACATCTTTTTTCATCATTTGTATTTCTGTTTCTATAAATTGCATGTGCAAATTATTTACCTACTTTTCTTCTGGGTTTTTTTTTTTTTTTTGTGTATGGATTTGTAGGAGTCTTTTGATTATTCTTGGTTCATTTAATCCGTTGCAAGTATTTTCTCGTAGTCAGTTACTTGCTTTTCCATACCAGTTTTATATTTTGGTATTATCAAATTTGTCACCTTTCTAACCTTACAGGTTTTTTTTTGTGTGTGAATTATTTAAAAACTACATCTTAAACATTTACCTCCAGCTCATAAAATTTTTTTCTAGTATTTTAATAGCCTTTTCATTATTAATTTGTTTTTAACTTAAGGATCTAGTATATTGAGTATTATTATATATGTGTGCATTTGCTTGTGGATCCACATGTATGTGTCTGCGGTTAGGGAGGTTAACCTGGGTCCTCCCTCCTTATACCTGTGTGTGCCTTCTGGTTTATATACCACAAGCAACAGGTTTTTTTTCCTTCATTTCCATTTGGACCATTTCCGCAATCATTCTCTGGATTTCCACATATGTAGAATAAATAGTTCTTCTCTGAAATACCTGGATGAATTAGGAAGTTATCCAAAGTCAGAACAAGCATAAGGTAAAATCTATGCTGTCAGGTCTATCTCCAGAGGAAGGAATCTAGTGGGGCACGTGGGTGGCTCAGTCGGTGAAGTGTGTGCCTGCGGCTCAGCTCGTGATTCCAGGTAACTGGGTTCCAGTCCAGCATTCTGCTGCCTGCTCAGCGGGGAGCCTGCTTCTCCTCCTGCCTCTGCTGCTCCTCCTGCCTGTGCGTGCTCTCTCTCTCTGGCAAATGAATAAAATCTTTAAAAAAAGAAAAAAGAATAACAAAACTAGCATTTACTGACACTGCCTGGAAGATAGTGTGCAAGGTATTTGACCATTGTTTTAGTAATCCCAACATCTCTACGAGGTTGCTACTACCTCCATTTTATACATGAGGCAACTGAGGCTCAGAGTGGTTAAATAAGTTGCTTAAGGTCACATGAATAGTGTGTATCATTCAGCATTTGCCTTAAAACAGAACCAATAGGGGATATGGATATCAGTTAATTCATTAATTATCTATTAAGGATTTGTCTCATTAGATTGGAGGGGATGGCAAATATGAAATTTGTAGAATAGACCGGCAAGGTTGACACTCAGGCAGGAGTTGATACTGAAGTCCTGTGGACAGAATTTCTTCTTATTCAGGAAACCACAATTTTAGCTCCTAAGGCCTTTTAATGATTAGAGAAAACCCGCCTACATTGTCAGTGATAATCTTTGCCAATTATAGTCCACTGATTGTAGATATTAATTACATATACAAAAGAGCCTCACAGCAACCCTCTGATCAGTAAACTAGGTGAGTACATAGCCCGACCGGGTTGATCCAGAATTGACCATCACCAGAACTATATAGTCAAAATGGAATGTCAATCCTTTTATGGACTGGCTGTAAAGCCTCAATGAACAATGATATCCTGCCCTATTTCTCTTTTGAGTTTTTGCCTTGCAAAGATATATGCTATACCTATATCTATATAATTTTAATTAATGAATCGGTAAAATCAACCCCCATATAACTGAATTGTTTTACTTCCTAAAACCCAGCCTTTGCTTTTGGATCTCCATTGTTCCACCTGACTGCCTGTTTGGCCTAATGCTTCATTGAATACCCAGAATGTTGGAATTTTTGTTACTTTTCACTCCCCTAACTCTCCTTCCTCATAGAAATAGTGGGTTTTGGATCTCTTTATGCTTGTCTATCAAATGTAGTACGACCTGATATTGTTTCCTAGTTCAGATGTTTGGCTTTTCTTGTTCCTCAATTCCAGGACCCAGGATTTCTTAGAGTCTCCTGTCATTTTCTGACTCAGATGCCAGTTCAGGGTCTTCCGGATATCATGGTGGAAATCCGTGATCATGGTCCAGTATAGAAGGCCCCGCTTAGTCTCGAGGGGTATATTCCAAGACCTTCAGCGTATCCCTTCAAGGGCAGATAGTGCTGATGCCATATACACTACATTTTTTTTCTATATACATACATACATAGCAATTATAAAGTTTAATTTATAAATTAGAGTAAGATTATCAGCAATAATAAAATAGAACAATTATAACCATACCCTGCAATACAAATTATTTGAATGTGGTCAGACTCTTTCAGCATATTTTATTGTCATGGGGATGTGGAATGATAAAATGCCCATGTGATGAGATGAAGTGTGGTAAGTGACATAGGCCTCGTGACATTATGTTAGGCTATTGTTGTCCTTTTTTTTTTTTTTTTTTTTTTTTTTAAGATTTTGTTTATTTGAGAGAGAGAATGAGTGGTGGGGAGGGGCAGAGGAAGAGAGAAGCTGACTACGCTGAGAAGGGGCTCTATCCCAGAACCCAGGGATCATGACCCCAGCAGAAGGCAGATGCCCAACCCACTGAGCCACCCACCTGCCCCTACTGTTCTCCTTCTGAAAGTGAGAAGGAGGGTACCTGAAACCAGAGAAAAGAAATCGTAAGGCAAGGGGGCGCTGCTGAAATTACAAGTTAGAGATTGGTCTGAATCTGGATCTGTATTGACCCGATGGCTTTTCCTGGACGTGGGCTTATTGCCCTAGATGTTGTTTAATAAACATCTGACACAAACTTGTCTTGTGATAATCATCTTTCTACTAAAATGTGAACACAGGGGGGAAGCAGCTTAATTGAAAAGTCTGTTGGTTGGATTCCAATTCATTGATATTTTATGGTATTTGCATGATAATGTAGCAGTCATCTAGGCTCGATCTTATTTAATATCTGTTAAAAGCATCGCTGGGAAGTGAATGAAAATAAATGACAAGGCAGCCCAGTGCCAGTCATTAACCCGTAGGAATTAATGCGAATATGAAGAAGCATGGTGGTAAATTAAAGTTCCTACTTAAAAAAAAATAGTTCCTACTCACTCAAATAGTGTAGTTTATTTCAAGTAGTATTACTTTCTCTACATATTATTTGCACTTAGTCTTTTGATGTCAGTAAATATTCTTTGCTGAGTTCTACGAAATCGGTGAGGAATTCTGCACCCATAAGCCTTGCTTTAGCTGTGCGGGCTCCTTGTTTCCATTGAACGTGATGTGATACCATTGGATTTGTGGTTACTCCTATTTCACACTTGATAAAGGCATTCTTCCTTAAAAAGGAACAGAGAGAAGTAAATCCTTCCCAGAGGACAAGTTTGGAGTGCTTAGTTGTGAAAAGGGCTAGTCTCAGATAACAGCTCATATAAGTTGTGCCTAGCGTTTTATTACTGTTCTCAAGGGGTCAGTTCCTCGAAGCTTTCCTGGAATTAGTGTTGCCCATCAGATCATTCCCTAGGTCCGAGTTATCCCTTCCATTGCTTTGAAATATTCTCAAGTTTTAAGAGCGTGTTTATAATTCAGTCATTCAGCAGGTAGGCCTACTTTGTGCCCTCATAGCCATTATTATGTGCCATGCACTGTTCTAAGTCAAAAACCAGCAAAGGAAACTCTAAGAATCTATCTCTGCTCCGGCTATCACAGACAGGTTCAAGCTTGCCTTTGCCTTCTTGCTAAGGCTGTTGCTTCAGCTTTGATATGTCTGATACTGATGTGCAGTGGAGTCAGAATCCAGGATTGCAGTCCTTATTCTGTCAGTTTCCCTGAAGAATTCACATTATTTCCTTTCATTCCCCTTCCCTGAGGTTTTACACAGTCAGACTTTCAAGGAAGCCTTTATGTAGGAGAGTGGGGGATGGTAAAATCCTGGACTCTGGAAACTCATAAATATTGGTTGCGTCACTATTGGGTGTATGACCTTGGGCAAGTTAATCTTTCTGAGCATTAGTTTACTCATCAGTAAAATGAGGAAAACATCAATCCCTTTAGAGGGGAGGTGTGAGGAATTTTGATGTTATTTTGCTAGCAAGATGCCTAGTATATAGTACTCTACAAATGTCTGTTGTGGTGTTAATGAATATATCCTAGATAACAATACTGATAAGGGGCTGGCAAATTCAGACAGCATGGGGTACTACACATGCCAGTTAATGCAGTCAGTCTTCCCTTTGATCCTTTCTCCTATTTCGCACCAATTTCTGGATTTTCTGGTCTTCACATTATCTATCATCTGGAGGTACCTTGGGTTTCTTTTATCCTGTTTTGGTATCTTGACGCAAAACGATGCAGGTACTGAGTTGTTCAAATAAGTTAAACAGCATCCCAAGAGAAGCTTTGTGGCCCAGGAAGTCTTTGGCAATATCTGGTTTTTGGAATATGAGGGATTTCAATGAAATGAAGGAATGGGAAGTAGGGATGGGTAGTAGTTTGTCTCATTCTGTTGCGGAACCTGGACTGGATCCTGGCGGAAGAACCGAGCGACACTTGGAGACTTTGGAGGATTGGAGGTTTATTTAATTAACACCAGCAGGCTCAGAGGAGGTTGTTCTCCAAAGGTCTGAGCCCTGAGCACAAGCAGGGAGGGGGATTTATACCCTTCTACTTCCGCATACTTGGTACTTTTGGCGGGTGCGGGAAAGGGGTAGGAAAGAACCCAGAAGGGCTTTGAGACAGGGACTGGAATTCCCTTGCTGGTTTCGTCAGCCATCTTAGAGTACAGTTTTTCCCTATGAATTCGAGTTTTATAGGGGCTTTTGCATAGTTTCTGCTTAGGTGGAAAACTAAGTTTGCTTGATTAGGTAAATTCTAGTTGATTACACATTTCTAACCATCATGATTTAAAGTCATGGGATGATAGAATCATTGAGAACCATAAAAGAAATTAAGAGATTGAATTCTTATTATTTGTCAGTGACTAGTTTATATGATTTCAGATTTATATAATTTCCCAATTATTCAGGAATAATTGGGGTTATTCGGTTTAGAGAACAGGAAGATTCAGTTGGGAAATGGTAGATGGATTTCAACATGTAACTTTTGGTAAGTGGTCTCAAGATATAAAAGTTAGGACCAATTGATAGAAGCTAAGCAAATACAGATTTTGATTTAATATGCAAAAGTAGTTTTAAGAAAGGAAATAAATATCCCTCTCAAGGAGCTTCCCATAACTGAGATTTTTAAGTACCTGGAAGGATTTTTTTTTTTTTTTTTTAAGTAAACTATGCCCATATGGTGCTTGAACTTAAGACCCTGAGATAAAGAGTTGTATGCTCAACCTACTCAGTCAGTGGGGCACCTGGAAGCATTTTTGTAGAGCGAGTTCAAATATCTGATGGAGAATTAGGTAACAATTAGGGGAGGTATGTAACAAGGAGTAACAAGACCCTTAGGGCACATTTCAATCATTATATTCCATTTTTAGTTATTTCACTTCTATGGTCCATCATTATTCTGTTTAAAATCAGAAACATGAATTACATGGTTGTGTGGTTGCTTTCTACCTTGAATAGTCTATAGTTTGTCTAATAAGCAATGTGTGGAGGAGGTACAAACTGGATTTCTTTTGTATTGCTCTCTTCTCGGGCTTGCTTTTTTGGGTAATGACATAAGTCAGTAGACAAATATGGTAAAAGATGCCCAGTACGCTCTGCATCTTCGTGATCCTACCAACCCTTCAGCACTTTAAGTCTCCAATAAGTATTTTTAACTTTTCTTTAGCCTGTGGTAATTCACGAGTTTTACCTGTTACAGAGGGAAGGTAAATGTTGTATGTCTACTGTGGTTATTTGTTTATACCAGCACCATAGAAATATTGAAAGGAAAGTATTCTTCAGTTTCTTATGTTTTCCGTTGAAGAAAATTATTATTAGTTATGCTTATTCATCATAGCAATGTATTTAGCTCTATGGGAATTTTATCAAAAGGGAGAATAAGCTGCCACATTCACAATCTATAAGAAGTACTCATGAGTAATGGCCTCTTTGCAGTGATCTGGCATGTGGAAGGGAACATTTTGGAATAAGGAAAAGATAGGAGAGACTTTACTTATAACTTGCATTATTTCTGTGGGTCGTCCTCAGGGATTGTATTATAGATAAAGACTAGCTGATTATTTTGAGGGATCCATTACAAAATGAATATGTGGGACCTCTTGTTCAAAATACTACAAATTAGTGCCATTAAAAAGTACTAAAATAAAGCTTTTCCCTTTCTTTGTTCCTTGTTGTCTATCAGACTGTTTCTTTCCCTCTCTGTCTCTATCTCATTATGGGTTTTTTTTTTTTAACTATTTAATATAATCTAAGTAAAGATCAATGAAAAGTTTAAGTTATTAACATGTATTTTATCACTTATCCTTGTTCAATGCCAAATTCAAATTCAGATTTTATGGCTGTTGCATGCGTATGTATTTCACTCTTATCAGAACAGCTAATACTTGCACAGAACTAACTCAACTTTTTATTTTATTTCTTGATCAATACATATTCTATCAAGACTGTGGACCTTGAGCTTCTTGATGAGTAAGGAAGGATTGAAAAGAAACCATGGGGTGCCCTATCTTTTCCTTTCTTTCTCTCTGATCATTTTCAATATGAATGGTTAACCTGTGGAGGTAGCCCAAATAAGAAAGAATGTGATAGGATTTCTTGGTTGTTCATGTTTCTTCCAATGCCATTGCCTACTTTCTGTATTCAAACCAAACAGTGCCTCGCTTGCTCATTGAGTAGAGCCTAGGGCTCTGGATCTCAGGGTTGTGAGTTCAAACCCCATGATGGTTGTGTTGCAGAGATCCTTTAAAAATAAAATCTTTAAAAACAGAAAAAGTAGCGGGGCGCCTGGGTGGCTAAGTGTGTTAAGCCTCTGCCTTCGGCTCAGGTCATGATCCCAGGGTCCTGGCATCGAGCCCCGCATTAGGCTCTCTGCTCAGTGGGGAGCCTGTTTCCCTCTCTCTCTCTCTGCCTGCCTCTCAGCCTACTTGTGATCTCTGTCTGTCAAATAAATAAATAAATAAATAAAAGTCTTAAATTAAAAAAAAAAAAACAAAATGTAGAAACTATTGTCTTGACATGGAAAACAGAGTTGCTTTTTGCCAGTTTTTGTATTTTATTCCAATGCTATCATTCAACATGGACTCTGCCTTTTACTTAATACTATGTTTTTAAGCATCATCCATATTTTTGTTTTTACTTGTAGTTTCTTCATTCTTTTAGCTATTTAGCATTCCATTGTGTGAATATACTGTAATTTATCCATTCTGTTCTTGATGGGCATCTGCATGCTTTCCAGATTCTGGAGACGGGAGAGAATGAATATGCTGGCATTTGTTAGGATGTGACTAGGGAAATTCAAGCATGAAGTGGTAAGGGACTGAAAGCATATTATTATACAGGAAAAAAGCAAGGAGAACATAAATCTTAATCATGTATTGCCTCCATTGTTACCCAATTTGCATGGAGAAGTTGGCATTATGATTTTAAGCTGGATTTGGTGGTTCAGAGAAAAGCTGCCAGCTGCCTCCGCAAGCATTGATGATCATCAGCCACACCTAACAGAGAGAATGAATAGCGTTGTTCTATGCCCCTTCTGTTTCCACAGAGTGGATATGGGGGTGGAAATGAAAGAGGAGGAAGAGGTATTGTTGTTCTCAGCAATGTAGTCAGGGACCATTTGAGAACATGGAAGTATCCAAAGAGGTTTAACTCTTGATATTTGGTGTTTTCTCATAAGACGGAACCTTCGATTTTATTGTGCTTTCCAGAAGCATCTTTTTCTTTTTTGCAGAATTTTTACTAATAATTCCAGATATTCTCATAAGAATGTCCAGACATGACACCTGAAGGTGTAAATAGGAAAATTTCCACCTTGCCTAAATAATATTTATACTTGTTTTTTCTTGGTAATGAGTAGTACTAGGTCGTGACTTCTTCCTTCTGCAAGCACAGGTTTACCCAGTAGCCAGACGATTTGGCAGGAGAAAGCATGTATTTGGTTATCTCACCTGCCATTTGATTTTTACGCAGGTGAATAAGAGATGAGGATTTCCCAGTGACTCTTGCTAGCTAATTGCTCCCTTTGTCAATAATGCATTTCTCCCTTGCGTACCTGGCGAACCGATGGTCAGTGAGTAAGGTTTTCTCTGACCATATCAGCCAGATTAACCACTCTCTCTTATTCCGTAGCATTTTGAGGACTCAAATCTATTATGAAATTCATTATCATGTAGTTAAGTTTGTGGAGTTCAGATCCTATCCTTATGTTGTGTTCACCAAAGCATTCCGAAAAGTTTTGGCCCACTAGAGTTCTATTGCTTGTGTGATTAAGAACTTCAGGGAAATAGTTTATCATAGAAGTCAAAAGAATGTGGGTGATAAAGTGAGTTCCTCAACCGTAGGAACTTAGGGGGTACATATTTAATGTACTAGCATTTTTACTCAGATCTTATTACATGCCTGAAATCAGTGTGACTAGAATTCTGAAAAACTGTCCTTTTTCCCCCTAAGGTAATGGAATGAGTTCATGAAGGTTTAAAGCATAAACGGCATTGTTGGCAAGTGTGCACTTAAAAAAAAAAAAAGATTTATTTATGTATTTTAATGAGAGAGATAGAGCACACCCTTGGGGGGAAGGACAGAGGGAGAGAAGCTCCAGTAGTCTCCCCGTTGTTCATGGAGCCTCTCATGGGGCTCGATCCCAAGACCCTGAGGTCGTGACTTGAGCCAAAAACCAAGAGTAGGACATTCAACCGGCTGAGCCCCCTCCCTCCCCCCTCAAGCAGTAGTGCTTTTCACATATCTTTGGTGTGGCGTATAGCTGTCCATGGTAGAGACATTACTGCCACAGCTGTGGCACAGATCTTGGTGAGGAGGAGTGGTATCTTTGGCAGACATCAGTCATGTGACTAACGCTTTTGGCTCTGGCCACAATCAGGCATTGTGTTGCGTAGCTGAAGTAGGATAGAAGAAAATGTTAGAGACCACATGGTAGTTGAGAATACCAGACTCGAGAGTCATTTGAAATGGCCAGCAAGGGTCCGGAACTCTTTGAGTGGAGCTTTAGGGAAAAGAGAATCCCATCTGGAGTTGTGCAAAGGACATGCCGATGGAATCAGAGAAATATATGAGATGGTAAAATAAGTTTTATCTGTTTGGGTTTTTTTGTTTATTTGTATTAGTCTTTTGTTTTTTTAAACCTATGTGTCTCCCATGCTGGGTTCGGAGTGGTGAATAAGTGAATAAATTGTATTATTTGTTCATAGTGCTTCTTTTCATTATTACCCCGGGTGGGACTCCATGTGGGCACAATCTGTTTGCCTATCCCTCTGATTTCAGGCCTTGGTCATATGATTTTGGCCAAGAGAACACAAGTAGATATGACAGCCTAACATGAATGGGACGAGACCTAAAGAGGCATCCTATGTCACCACATATCCCTCTTTGCTCCTTCACACTATGTCCGAGGATGAAGACTGGAGGGGATCTGGACCTGTTGTGAAGTGTAGAATTGAGTCTAGAATTTAGACCAGATGACACGAGTCAAGTTCAGGTAACCCACTGACTCATGACTGTGAAAAATAAACATTTGCTAGAAGGCACTCCGATTTTGTACTTGTTGCTGTGGGATCGTTGCAGCAGAAACATGCCAGGTACAGCTCATATCTTGGAAATTTTGCATCAATAAGTTCTACCTCCGGTGTCTGGCATGCGGAGGCTCCGCAAAGCATTGCCGAATTAATGAAGCCAGGTTTTTTATGATGTTTGGTATGATGCTATTGCTTTATCTACTAAAGTAGTATTTCAGTTGGTAGAGCAAGGAGGCAAAGCCAGCATTTAGGGATTTGTTTTCTTGATCTCAAAACTGAAACAGAGGTCACAATAATCCATATGCACCTTTTCACACATGGAGGTCAGGTTGGAGGAATGAAATGGAGACTTCATCCAGAGCCACACTCCTACCAGAAAAGTACTGTGCATGTCTTGCTGCTGTGCTCTCTGTGCAGAGGAAGATGGGCTCAGAATCGCCAAACCATTCTTGCCATTTTATCCTCCTAGTGTGTGTTCTTTGACTAGCTCTTGGATCACCGAGGGCGTGGAATTTGGAACCCCGGGAGTGTTTTGTAGAAGAGGACAGTGATAGGGTTTGGCGTTGGTGGGAAGCAAAGAGGAAGTGAAGAGGTAGTTTGAAAAGAGTGGTGATGCTCAAGAAAAATGTGTCAACGTGGAGGGAAAGGAATTACACATGAGAGTATGTGCGCCCTTTGAGGATTTGGAACTCAGGGTGTTCTGGGGGTGAAAAGAGAGCTGGAGTTTTACAATAAGAGACCGATGCAGGGAAGCAGATGGTCTTGTGGCTGAGAAGAGGGAGGTCCTAAACAATAAGGGGTATCCAACCCACATGGGTGTCTTGGTTGAGCTACCAATAAATAACTTTAGGCATTTTTCTGTGATTTTGGTAACGCTAACAGCTATTTAGTTTTTGGGAAAAATTCTACATATTATTTTTGTTGTTGTTGTGAGTAATTGTTCTTAAAAATTAAAACAAAAACCAAAAATCAAAAAATCACCACCATTTTCAGCATCTGCTGCAGTGATCCTAGGGAGAAGTCCTGCCTTCCTATGTTGAAAGAGGATTTGGGACTCATACAAATATTGATTGATTTTCTCACTAGTGCACAGCTTGAAATTAGGTCTGATTAGCCTTTTGATTGCTTTAAAAATATATACAGCGTCTTATTTTCCTCTTGTGTCTTTGAGACGAAGAGACTAGGAAAGAAAAATCGTGCCATAATAAAGATATTATCTTTATTGTGGGATTCCTAAAATGAAATAATCATTTGTCCGTCAGATTGCTTTGCAGGGTGCCCAAAAGCAGGTCCTTTCAAGATTAATTGTTCCCCCTTTTTGCTTAATCACAGGACTTGGAACATGATTATTTTTGTATGAAAAACAATTTTATTGGATTTAGTGATTGATCACAAGCAAAATGTGTATTAAAGAGATTTTGATTTTTTTTGTATTTCTAATCAATAATACTTGAAGCATAAGAAAGGAGTCAGATGTTAGCTATCTTGGACTTAGTTCTTTCTTGAAACGGCAATTAGCGATGCTTTGCTGTGAATGCATTTCGATCAAAGGATATGAAATCTTATTGTTCAGTGATAAATATCTTCTAGTTGACAGCTAAGGTTTGAATGTCTTGGCACAGTAGGTTTTTGAATGATATTTAAGAGATAGGCAAGTATTCAGGGCTTTTTTCAAGTGAATTCTGTTGTTTCAGTGTGAAAGACACCAGGGCATTTTTGTTAACAATTTTTTTGATACTCTGATTTAGCCACTTTTAAAGGTTTTAGAAACCAGCGTGGGTTGTTTGATTTTCTTTCTTTTTCCTCTTCCACCCACCCCATCATTTCTCCCTTCCTTTCCTTTTTTCCCTTTGCAGTTCTGGGGTTTCTCAGGGGCCTGGGTGTCTCAGTGGGTTGACTGTCTGCCTTCAGCTCAGGTCATGATCCCAGGGTCCTGGGATGGAGTCCCACATCAGGCTCCAAGCTCAGCAAGGAGCCTGCTTCTCCCTCTGCCTCTCCCACTGCTTGTGCTCTGTCTCTCCACCCCCCCCCCCCACTCAAATGAATAAATGAAATCTTATAAAAATATAAGTGAATTCTGGTGGTTCTCTATACTAATATTTGAGTCTTCTTGTTGGTTGTTCACAAACTCCTTCTCAATTAGTTCCCTAACCCTTACTATGCCACGTGCCTTCTCATTGCTTATTTTAGTCTTGATTTTGATTCTGAAGAGAATGCATTTTAAAAAGATAAGCCTGTATTTAATCAAATGTATATGTTCATATCTATCTTATAAAACAGAAGAATAAAGACATCAGATACTGTTTGGTCTGCCATCTTAAAATAGACCCAATTTGTGAAAAGGCAGATTTATAAATTTAATTGGGATTTGCTTTGCAATAAAATTAATCACTTTAGAAAATAATTTATACTAGCATTCATAGAATCAAAGAATCATAAAGTTTGAAAGGGCCTTAAAATTTACTACCTCCAACCTCCAATGAGTGAATTGCCTTATTAAATTCCTGCTCAGTGTGGAGTGCCTGGGTGACTCAGTGGGTGAAGCCTCTGCCTTCAGCTCAGGTCATGATCCTGGGACCTGGGATGGAGCCCTGCATCGGGCTCTCTGCTCGGTGGGGAGCCTGCTTCCTCCTCCTCTCTCTCTCTGCCTGCCTCTCTGCCTACTTGTGATCTCTGTCTGTCAAATAAATAAATAAAATTTACAAAAAAATATGCCTATCCTTGGATGTTTCTAGTGACAGGGGACTCATTACTACCAGAGGTAGTCCCTTCATTTTTAGTATTATGTCATGTTTCTATTTTCAGGGAGCAGACAGGTACTTTATATTTGTTCTCTCACAGCTCGTACTTACTGTTTCCAGTATTATTTACTGTTTTTGCTTGTCCTTCATTATGAAAGGTTATTTATCTTAAGAAGGTGTCATTTTAAGAAATTTGTAGTTAACACATTCGGAGTGCAGGGAAGCAACATGATTTCCTGAGAAGTGGTAAGAAATTCGTGAATTTATGATCCCCATTCTCTTTTCAGTTTTCATGATTTCACTTACAAAATTCCACTTACATTTAAGTTATAGGGAAAAATATGCAATGTGAAATACAACAGTGTGAATGCAACCTAGAGAAGACAGATCTGAGGTCTGAGTGAAAAGAAGAAAACAAAACACTTTCAGAATTTTCATTATTTATATTTTATGTTTCCAAACTGCGTTTGCAGTCTTGCTTTAGTATAATTCTGTCTCTGTAAAGAGTATTGTTAGTCTGCTGTTAGGAGTCTAGAGGAAGATCTAGATGCCCAAATATCTGGCTCCTTTTGTCATACTGTTGGTCCATTATGCGAGAATAAAAAGGACATAATTCTCTTACTCTTTGACTGTCCCTTCCCCTTACAGTCCACCTAGAGTACTAAGACACTTAGTTCTTGTATTTTTAAATTGTAGGTGGATAGCTGATTGTGTTCCATTTGGCTTTTAATCTTGGAACGACATCCAGAGTGAATGGACAACAAAGGAATTCTATCTAAGAGCATTGGGCAGATGTCTCATGATGACATTAGCTTTGACCTTGGGTTTCTCTCATTATTAAAAGCATTACACTCACCACATCCTGTTTTTGTTATGTAATATTAATAATGGTGCTTGCTTTAGGGAAAATGCCAGTTTCCATATCCTTTGATTTTTCTTGTTTTGTGTGACAACTATCCTTGAATTTTTCTTTACTCTCTGATCATTTTCTTACATATCCAGCACAGCCAAAATGAGCTGTTTGGTTAGCTTGTGCATGTATTATTTTTTGCATGTGAAAAGAACTCAGTGCGTCTACATTTTAGGAACAAGGAATTTAGTAATCTAATGTTGTAATTATATGCTTGTTTGAACTATTAGAAATATTTATTTTTTACTGAGTTCTTAGCTCCTCTGTCATCTGAATAAAATGAAAATGCTTCTTGATGTATTTATATATGTTTTTGAATGGCTTTTAATAGAAGTGTGGTCGTAAAGGTAAGACATGTAGGCAAATACAATATAATGACAGGGAATTTTTGCCTGATTAGATTGATCCTTTTAGTCTGTAACTGAAATGTTTTTTGTTTGCTTTATTCAAGGGTCTGCGCACATGTAATTTTGTGCATGTTGTGGACAAACTCCTTTTGCAATGGGAAAAGTGATTCTCCCAAAGAAGGAGGCTCCTAGACCTTCATGATATCTTCACTTTGCTTATCCTATTGGCTTCTCCATGACACTAGCCCTGTTGATATTTTAGGCTTTTTAGTAGCTGCTTTCTCAGACAGGAAGAGAGTCAACATTTCGTCTCCTGTGTCACAAACTAAACCTTTGTTCAGGCTCATTATGCTGTTAACGTGAACCTCGGTATTCTAAAAGAAGTTTGGCTATTTACCTAGATTCACACACGTGTACACACACACACACACACACACACACACACACACACACGGTTCTGTGTCCAATGTTTTCCTTGACTTTGAGGCATCTCACCTCACTGTGCTCAGTCTGTTCTGCTTGGGTGTCAGCTTCACACCTGTTATTAAGTTTTCACTTCTTTCTTATATTCATGTATGTGTATGTGTGTATGGTCCGTATATATAGTGGGGGAAAAAAATCTCTATTCACTCCTTATATCACCAGAAAACAGAAAATCAGAACCTCTATGTTTTTGTTTTAGGTTTCAGCCCAAAGTTGAGTGGAGAAGAGAAGAGAGGGAAAACTGCATTATAAAAATACGCTCTAGGGGCACCTCCGCTGCTCAGTTGCTTAAGCGTTTGACTCTTAGTGTCAGCTCAGGTCCTGATCTCGGGGTCCTCCCTACTTAATAATATGCTCTAGTATTTGTAGGGTTCACGATTCTTAATGTCTTTGTTAGAGAGTAATATGGCTTCCCAGCAGAAGGGAGGCTTTCAGACCCCTGGAGTGCAAAATGGAGTCTCTCATGTCAAGCAGGGGCCTGTGTCAAGCAATGATGCAAGCAGGTAAGGTACTGCAGCTGGCAGATATCCCTGAGACCAACGTCAGCTTATACCCCAGAACTGATAACGAGCAGAACCAGAGGAGGTCTGCAGAGACCCACAACTGATTAAATCCCTTTAAAAAGGCATGGATTTGGGCAGCAAACCGTCAGACACTTCAGACCTGACCCCTCTATCTGACCACTTAAAAAAGGCACCTGCCGCCGAAGGCTCTGCTTAATCTACCTCCAGAGAGAACCGAGTTCCTTCACTGCTCGAACGTAAGAAGCAGTAAATGCCAAGAGCTGAGCTGAACCACACCGAGACCTTATCTCAACTGCGGGCCCACAGACCGCGGTCGTGTTTGGGTAGTTTACTTCCTGCACTCTTCTGTTATCTCAAATGTTGTGTGGCTTGTCTTCTGTCCTGCTCTGTGCGCTGTGTAAGAAGCCAAGTTTTATCACGTGGTGAATCGTAATAGAGTTTGGAATCCTGAACCCGCTTCATCATTTTGATTGAACCTTGCTTTGTGATTGAAGAACGCTGACATGGTGGAGAGGCACAGCTCAGGTGTGCACCTTCCTAGTGTGCTCGTGACAAGACCCTAGCGGTCTTTTCATGTAGCAAGCGTTTCACTTTAGTAACATTGTTCGCTTCCTTTATTATTCCACGTATGATATTATTTCGAAGTCAAATCCCATCCTTATCCATGAATTGCTTACTTCCGGTTAAAGTAAACCTGCCTGCTCTGGGTCACAATGGCAGCTGCTCCTCTTAACCTCCCAACGTGGCCTGGACTCATGCAGATGGACTTTATTAGTAGAGATCAGCACCCCAGAGTCTGAGGTTGATATGGACACAGAAGCCAGCCTTATGAGGAAGTGAATCAGCCTATAGCAGTCCTTAGGTGATGATGACCCACACGTCATCAATAAAACTCAACTCCTTCCAAAGTCTTTTTTAGTTTTCCAATCTTCATGTGATTAATTTAAATAGGGAGACAGCTTTGCAGCGTGTTCCTTTGGTGCCAGGAGGCTGACTCATGTCAGGTCAAGAACAAAAATAGGGAGTACTAATATCCTCAGAGTTTTTATAGAACGTGTTCCCATGCAGATGGTAGGTGGAGCTTTGAGGGAGTAAAAAGGGCACAATCGTGACTCAGCATTTTCCTCTTGCTTGGTGGTGCAGATGCCTAGTTATGAGTGGCGTCTAGTAGAACTTCGCTTGCTGCAGGCAGAATGTAATGTTGAATGTAGTTCAATACTGTCATTTTAGAATTTTACTTTTCCTGGGTTCTAGTGGTTGTTTGGCTCTAGCCTGATTACACCCATTCACCTTTGTCCCCAGTGTACATCCAGATCAATATATAAAGGGAAAGAGGTTTCAACATTACTAGACTGAATCAAGCAGCTGGCCTGAGCTCATGGGAGTTGAGACTTATCTTGGTAATATGCAGGCTTACTTGTAATATTGGCTAAGACAGGGGAGGCACTTGCAAGAGTTTTCCAGAAAAAATCATGAAGGAGAACGGAGCTCTGTGCCCATTGTTTTCCTTTGGGGCACCTCACTGTAACTCAGCTTTGCCTCTCCTTCTTGTTCGGATATCACCTTCAGACTTTTTCTTAAATTTTCTCTTTTCCCCCCTTTGGATTTCTGAAGGAGTCAGATAATTTCTATCTAATAATCCAGGCTAGTTGACCAAAAAGATACCCAATGTGTCAGCGTTTGGTTGTCCTTTAGTCCTAAGTACTCAAATATTAGGAGATAAGTACGATATTATGCTCAGGAAGCATGTCACTCTCAACTACCTCCATGTCTGAACTCCTCAACTTACTTAAATAGCTCAGGTGAAAAATAAACACTTCCCTTGGCACTGCATTTTCATATAGACAATATTCTGTCTCTTTTCCCATACAGTGGAACACTAGAAGCCGAAACTTTGAAGACTGGTATCGTAGTTTAGATTCCAAACATTCTAATTAACGACTCTGTGACTTTGGGTAAGCTACTCAGGAAATGATACACAAAACCCTTTTGTAAAGTAGGGATAAAAATTGTTCCTACCTCAAGAATAAATCGATGTAAAGCACACAGAAGAGTATGGGGGCACTCAAAAGGTGCTTTAAATATTTATTGTCATCTCTTTCTAGATAAGCTTTACTGCGCTTTATTTTGTCTATACCAATTATTACTCCCCAAAATACAGTATGATTTATTGATTGATTGATTTTGACTTTTTTCCCACTACCTTTCTCCCGCTAAATTATACCTTGTTTGACCTCGGGAATTTTTATCTGTTCTCTCCATTGCTGTGTATCCTCTGTGCCTAGCACGTGGCGGGTACTCTAATAGTTCTTTAGTGAGCCTGCTAATCTGACTTTCTCTCCTTCCCGTCTATTGAAATTGCGCCGGCCAAGACCAGCAATAATTGCAAACCTGTGAGCCATCATTCACACCTTCCTCTCTCTTGTTCCTAAAAGCTAATGAATGATGACATCGGGTTAATTGTACTGCCAAGGATCTCTCGCATCCCTTGTGTCCTCCCAGGGCCACGGCGGCTACCTAACCTAGTCCTAGCCATCCTGTTTCCTGATGGTTATACTAGACCTGTAATGAATTTTCCTTTATCCATTTTTTGCCTTCTTGCAACCCATTCTCCATAGAGTAACCATAGCTTCAAAAACATATATCAAATGATAATGCTAAGAATCCTTTACTAGCCTCCAGTTGTCCTACAGAAGCAAACACAGAATTGTTTGATGGTGTAAGTGAAACTGAAAATCCGACCCCTTGATTACTTCAAAAGGTAACAGCGTTACCATTTGACTTACTAAATGTGGCAGTGCTTCAGAGCCAAAATCGAAGGTGAAGACAGAATTTGGGATAAAGAAGAACAAAAATTCTATTGCTCTGCTGGGCCAACAAGCAGGCAGCAAGCTATAGCCTTCATAAACTGCAAGCCCAGAGGAATGGGCTGGGGGGCTTTATAAGGCAGTTTCGGATCTAGCTGGCTTTGAACTGAAATTGTGTGTGCCATGCCGGCCTCCGCAGTCATTTTCAGAGTGGTACAGGAAACATGCTGCTAGGAAACGAGGAGGGGAGGTTTGCAGAAGAGAGGGAAAAGGTTACTTTACAATCAAGCTACACTCTAGGTATAATGGCTTCTCTCACCTCCACAAAAATACCGTGTTCTCCCTTATCTCAAGGACTTGGCACGTACTCTCCTGCATTGTAAAACTCGTTTCCCATCTTCTTGACCTTACTCACTTTGGTTCATTTTTCAGGATGTGATGAAGCACTACTGCTTCATTCTTTCAGCAAACCATCCCTGATTCCCTTTTAGTTATGATTGTTTCCTTTTCAGGCACATTCCCCACAAGATCCCGTGTTTCTCCGTGAAAATTGCTTGATCGTGCCTGTCTTTCAGATTGATGCAATAGACTGCCACCTGCATGAAATCGGAGATCATACCTCTGCTTTCTTGCTCTTCTCTCCCGCCTTCCTACCCCCACCCTCCCTGCCCTTCCTTCTTCAAAAGTAAGAAATAGTGTCCACATACTATTGGGCCAGGTCCCTGTGCCAAATGCTAGGGATCCAATGATGGACAAAAGACATGATGTCTATTCCTTCATGAAGCTTAATTTTTAGTTGACCCTAATAACCAGTTAAATAAGAAAACAAATATATCGGGGTGCCTGGGTGGCTCAGTGGGTTAAAGCCTCTGCCTTCGGTTCAGGTCATTTTCCCAGGCTCCTGGGATCGAGCCCCACATTGGGCTCTCTGCTCAGCAGGGAGCCTGCTTCCTCCTCTCTCTCTGCCTGCCTCTCTGCCTACTTGTGCTATCTGTCTGTCAAATAAAAAATAAAAAAAAAAAAACAAATATATTAACAAAATACTTCATTTCATGGATTCTGAAATCCCCCTCCCCCCCATTTTTAAATCATCTGTGTAACTGAGATGTGTCTTAGAATCACTGTAATGAGGAAGCAGTTTTTCTTTATTTATACATAAAATATTTCTACGTACTGCAATTAGACATGTCTCAGCCTCGATAAAATAGGATAGTTACCAAGTATGCTAAACACTGGAAAGGAAATAATGTGATGTGAAGATGGTAAATTTGGAAGAGGACAAGTGAAAGTCTCAACTTTTAGATTCATGGTTGATTAGCTAGTATAAATATATGTTGAAGTCATTATATTTTCCCTTTTCCTTTATAACCCCTTCCCTCCCAGCCCCAGTACTGGCTGTCATGTGTCTTTTAGGACACATGTGTTACATGCTAGCTTTTTGCCAGTCCCAAATCTTTTTGAGTATGCAACTGATCTCCCAGTTATATCGAAATCAGTGTTCTGTGTCTCTTCCACACCCCCCAGGACCCCCATCCTCACTTTCACTGTTTTTTAATATTATGCCTTCCTTATTTATTGCCTTAAATACTGCAATAACTGTATAATTCTGATTCTCTTAGTTCTTCAACAACTCATTGTTTAGAGTCCCAACAAAGTGATGGTCATCCATTTCCAATCTGGTCCTTACAAACTATCTGTCACCAAATACCCATCCTACTTTGTATATATTTTTGTTTGACGCTATTATCACCTTTGTAAAATCTCTTGCAAGTCCCAGGAGGAGTGGGATCGGGTGTCTTTTGGTTCTCTACTGTATCCTGGCAAACTTGCACAATGCCAGACATTGTAGAGACTTTATAAATCCTTGTTGAATAAATGACTGTTATGACTTCCCCCTTTCACCTTACCTATCTGAGTTTCTGGCCCGATGTTTAAATATGGGAAATTTATGGGCGCCTGGGTGACTCAGTGGGGTAAGGGTCCCTCTGTTGATTTCGTTTCAGGTCATAATCTCAGGGTTGTGAGATCAGGCCTGGGTTGGGTTCTGTGCTGGGCCTGGAACCTGCTTAAGATTCTCTCTCTCCTGCCCTTCCCTTTGAAAAGAGGCTGGGGGAAATTTAGGTGATTTGTTTGTTTGTTTTTTGATTTCTGCTTAAAACTGATTATTTCCAGGTATGGCCTTTGTTCCCTATATTCATTTGCAGGATGTGTACCTCTTTATAGTGTGTGTGTTTTTTGGCTTTTTTTTTTTTAAGATTTTATTTATTTATTGATAGACAGAGATCACAAGTAGGCAGAGGCAGGCAGAGAGAGGGAGGGGGAAGCAGGCTCCCTGCTGAGCAGAGAGTCTGATGCGGGGCTCAATCCCAGGACGGTGGGATCCTGACCTGAGGGGAAGGCAGAGGCTTAACCCACTGAGCCACCCAGGTGCCCCGGCTTTTTTTTTTTTTTTTTTTTTTAATTGAGGCAGCTTGTGTAGGGCAACAGTGGTAAATCAAAACATCCAGTCAAGTGCCCAGGAGCACACCTCACCTCAGGTTATAATAATCTGAACGTGGAATTCCTCCCCTTTATGGTAGTCAGTAGTGAAGCATTGTGGCAATAGGAGAAGGCCTACATTGTCATCTTAAAATGGGTGTTCAGTGATACAAGTCTCGTAGGTGGTAGGAATTTTTTATGCCTATTAAAATATACCTGTTCTATTAGAATTCCCTTTCAAAATGCAGCTAGTGTGTGAAACTTGAAGTGGTCAGACCAAAATGAATTTGAAAGGGAAGGTTAAGTGCCTCCCTGAATTGCATACCAATAGCCTCTCTTTCTCCCCAGAGCTCACCATAAATGATTAAAAATCACCTTTCAGGGTCTTGGTTTGACTCTCCTACTTGTAATAGGAGGTTTTTGAGCAAAAGAACAGCTGCCCATCTGCTAGGAAAATGAAAGGAAATAAATCAGACTGATCTGCTTTATGCTGGAGATCCATGTTATCTGAGGTGGCTTTTGAAAAAATTCTTTTTACCTTTGTATAAACTAAAGGAAGATACAATTTCGTGGTCACAGAAGCAAAAATAAAAAAAAAAAACAACTTAGTTTCCTATAATAAATTCACATCATTGAAGCCTTTGAATAACTTTTGACCTGGCTGATTTTTTTCCCGGTTGTTTTTTCTATCTATCTATCTATCTATCTATTTATTTATTTTTCAAAGATTTTATTTATTTATTTGACAGACAAAGATCACAAGTAGGCAGAGAGGCAGGCAGAGAGAAAGGAAGGGAAGCAGGCTCCCTGCTGAGCAGAGAGCCTCTTATGGGGCTGGATCCCCTGGTCCTGGGATCATGACCTGAGTGGAAGGCAGAGGCTTTAATCCACTGAGCCACCCAGGTGCCCCTTTTCTATTTGTTTTTGACACACATATTTAATACATACAACTCGACAAGTTTGGAGACATTATATATCTATAAAAGCATCACCACAAGATATGCCGTAAACACTCCATCACCTCCAAAAGGTCTTGTCCTGTTATGTACTTGTTATGATTTTGGGGGGATAAGAACTCTAATATGAGATCTAGCCCCTTAGCAAATTTTAAGTATACACTACAGTATTTTTAACTGTTGGCATGATATTGTTTAGTAGGTTTCTAGGACGTGTCATTGGTATAACTGATAGTTATACCCTGGCTTATTTTTAACATTAATTTTTGTTATGCTTTCATTATACAAGTAATGCATGTCCTTTTTAGACAATTCAGGCAATCAGAAAGAGGTGAAAAATCATGGTAACGTTATCAGATGGAGAAAAGCAATGGTAAACATTGTGGTGTGTATATATGGTGTGTGTGTGTGTGTGTGTGTGTGTGTGTGTATCTGTGATGAAGAGTGCATAATATACTCTATGTGTTTATTATAACTTGCTTTATTCACTCTGTTATCACAAGTATTTTCCCTTATCAATAAATATATGTATACAATATTACTTTTAATGGCTATATAGTATTAATTATTCATAATCTTAAACTCCTACATTGTGGGGCTTTTAGGTTGCTGCCAATTTTCTGGTATTATTTTCAAATTTCTACTTACGCATATTTATACTTTGAACTCATGTATTAGTTTATCCTTGTATAAAAAAGATTAGTTTACATTGCAATAAGAAACACTGGGAAATAGATGTAGCTTAAAGCGACAGTGTTTTGCTTCTTGCTCACACCATAACTACATTGCAAGTTGACAAACGAGTCCTGATTGTTTAGTAGAGACCCAAAATTACTGAGGAGCCATCACTTTCTGAAACTGACCTCTTAGGATGTGGTCTTATGAACACGGTGGCAGGGAGTAAGGGTATCGAAAATACCTTACTGGCTCTAAAATACTTTTTCCTAGAAGTGAAACATAGATGCTCACATTTTCATTGGGCCAAACTAGATATATGGACACATTTGACCTCATTGAGATGTGGGAAATTTAGAGCTCCGATTTCCCCCAAAGGAGAAGAGAGCGAGATACTGTCTCAACAATAATTAGTTGCTGAATTAAGTGGTGAAATCATTATTTGAGTATGTACATGTAGCAAATGTTTGTGTAACTTATTTTCAAATAACTCTCTGGGAAGATTATTCCATTTTATATTTATTTTATTCTATTTTATTTTATTCCATTTTATTTTTAAACCATTAGTGTTGTAGGAAATCTCCCCATACTCTTCAGCCTTGTAGTATGATTTTAAAGTTCATTGACAGTTTCCTTAGCAAAAATGGCATCTAAATTTTTGTTTAATTGACATCTCTTTGATTATTTATTTATTTAAAAATATTTTATTTATTTATTTTAGAGAGACAGAGAAAGAGAGAGTGAGGGAGAAAGCATGAGAAATGGGGAGGGACAGAAGGAGAGGCAGACTCTGACTCAGGCTTGATTTCAGGACCCTGGCTGGGACCATGACCTGAGCCACCCAGGAACACCCATTTCTTTGAGTGTTAAGAGGATGATTGTTTTCATATATTTATATAGCCTGGTTCATCTTGATATCTTTAAGGAAGGTGCTGAAAACATGACTTTGAGTATGATAGGACAATGGTGTTATATCTGGACCGACTGCAATAGTTGACTGCATCTTGGAATGCATCATTAAAGCTATAAATTGCTATGGGTACCGTGCTCTTTTTGCAGTATTTTCTTATCCTTCCAATTCATGAAATGATTGAGGTCATGAATACAATTAAATTTAGAATGAATATCGCTTTGTCAATGAAGGCACCATAAAGTATTTGAAAATTATGTCTGTGTTCTTTGTCAAGAAGTAGGAGATCTGTGCTTGGATCCAGATCTTAGGAATACATTAGTTCTGTAATTGTTTTGTGCAAAATCATCCTTTCCTTTACAATATTTGGAATTTGTTGTTGTTAAAGGCAATGTTTTCTCATTTTGATTACCTTTGTGTATAACCCACTGCTGGGTATATATGCAAGAGCTTAATAAACTTGCATTCAATGAACATAATTGAAAGGAATCGGAACCTATTTTTTGTATTATTCATTCATCACACTTCAGGCATTAGGGTTGGAAAATGCTTCGTTGCTATGTACTTTTAAAATTTCTAATTTCTAATTAATTTGTCGCATTTTCAAAGGCAAGACTAAGCGAAGACAATGATTTGTCTCTCTCTATTTGTAGGTGATGAGCCATGCTGAAAGTAATTCTCCAAACATGGATAAAGGATAGCAATTTTTACTTTCCAAACTGATTTTTATAAAATATGTCTGGGACCATGGGGATTAAATGCTTGCCATTAATGATTTCACTTCTGTTGTGCTGTACTGTTGATGTGCCCCTAGCCCTGGGACTGAAGAGTCCATTCTGAGGAGTCAGTGTGGGTTTATCCATCCTGTCCTGGTTGTGCCAGAGTCCAAGATTAGAACAGATTAAAGAGTTTTTTTCATGGCATGAAGTATAAGATAATTGAATTTTATGTTAATACTTGGTTGTACTTTGTATACACACAGTATATACCAAGATTGAGAGGATTTATTGTGAGTTTCTTTTTCTTTGTAGATGTGTTCAGCACTTGACCAATACTGCTGAAAAGTAGAGGTTGCACATAAAGAGAAGAGAATAAGTTTGTTCTCTTCTGAAGCACTCATCTCTGTATTAACCAATTCACAATCACTTTAGCAGTGTCATACCAAACTGAATTTAAGTGAAGAAGTAATCAGAAGAATCACTTGTGTGTTTGAGATAGTATAAATCAATATATGGGATTTCATTCTTAAGAGATTGGAGGTTCAACTAATTGTAGGGTGAATGTATTGGGATAGCCATTTTAGGTGAAATTTGGTTGTTTATTTCTCTGTGTTCTTCAATAAGAGATGAAATTAACTACTGAAGGTGAGTCAATTTTGCCACTCCAAGATTTACCTCTTTGGCATATTGATAATTTTAAGTTGGTTATTTTATTTTTTTTATTTTTATTTATTTATTTATTTTTTAAAAATAGATTTTATTTATTTATCTGACAGAGAGAGAGAGAGAGAGAGGGGGGACACAATCAGGGGGAGTAGGAGTGGGAGAAGCAGGCCCCCCGCCGAGCAGGGAGCCCAATGCGTGACTCGATCCCAGGACCCTGACATCATGACCTGAGCCAAAGGCAGACGCTTAACGCCTGAGCCACCCAGGTGCCCCTTAAGTTGGTTATTTTAAAGAAACTGCATTCCTAGGAGAAGTTCTGAAAGGAGAAGTTCTGAAAATGAAGGACAATTTACCCTTTGTAAGAAACATTTATGTGTATAACCTTTAAGGGTGTTTGGGGAATGCAACAATTTCTATCTGCATGATAGCCTTACTCTTGTTTAGTTTGCCTTTCCTGCTAACCTCCCATAAATAATGTTCCATCTCAACATTTTCTTTTGTCTTTAGCTGAAGATATTATTTAATGTGATGGTTTTGGCCATTCTGAGGAAATACAGTTTTCCTGTGGCTTCCCCATAGTCACTGGAGGTATACCTATTATCAAACAGTTGTTTGATTTTTCTCCTGTTAATCTGTTTTATGTCCATTTAAAATCTTAAGTGAGCCAGAAGAATCTTGAAACGTATAGGACGTTTTTTCCCAACAATACCCACCTGCGTGAAGACCGTGGGCTAGGCCAAATAACCTACTGGCAATAAGACTTAAAGATTTGTGCACTCTTCTGTATTCCAATTACAAACTAACTTTAGTTCATTATTATTCCCATTTTGGCTTTTGTGCTCCCCAGCTTGTATAGGTTGACCTCATATTTTAAGGTGGAGTTGTGAATTCCTCTATGTTAATCAATTCAAAACTATTTGGTGGGTTTTACTAAACAGTACAGTTAGGCATGTTACAATGTAAGAAATTGTTCTTGTCCTCATGAACCATGAGGTCTATTTGAGTAGAGAGGCAAAAATCACACTTGAGACAGAGAACACCTGAGTAAAATGTGATATATTATTTCTGTATTTTGTATCAGTTTGTACAAAGCTCGTACAAAGCTTGTCTCCTTATTGTAGAGACAACTTTTAGGCAGCAGTCTTGAGCACTGGAAACCAGAGCATGGCAAAAGGGTCCACAGTGACCACTGAGCTGAATGCAAACAGGCTCATTAAAGTGACTCACTTTGAAATACCTATCGACCCTAACTGACCAATTACAACTAGGCACAGTTTCTAAGATTATCAAAAAAGGGAAAATTATGTGTGTTCCCATACTCCTTCACTCTGCCTTGTAACTGTGGCCCCTCACTACCTCCTTGTTGTAGACTGTCTCTCCTTTGCTGTTCTGCTAGCTTCTCCCTTACCGTGTATTCAGTAAACTACTATCTCCTTTTGTCTGCTTTGGGTGAATTCTTTCACTATCCTCGTTACTGGACTCCATCCGATCGATCAGGGTACACCACAGTTGGTGGCTCTCTCCCACCCCGCAATGAGGCACTTGATACTTATGAGCTGGAATGAATGAATTGTGGATTAGGTAGGGCTAGTCGAAGTCCCTGATGTGGAAAACAAAAACAAAAGAAAAATTACATTTCCTTACTGCCTATAGTAAGGAAATGGGTAGAGGGACCTTCCTCTGGGAACTCAGCTGCCTCGATGTCAATACTTTGCTAAGGGCAAAAGGCAATCTTTTTTTTTTTTTTTTAAAGATTTTATTTATTTATTTGACAGACCGATCACAAGTAGGCAGAGAGGCAGGCAGAGAGAGAGGAGGAAGCAGGCTCCCTGCTGAGCAGAGAGCCCGATCCGGGGCTCGATCCCAGGACGCTGGGATCATGACCTGAACTGAAGGCAGCGGCTTTAACCCACTGAGCCACCCAGCGCCCCGGCAAAAGGCAATCTTAATATTATCCTAACCCCTCAGGATTCTATAAGTCATCTTTAACATACAGGAATTCCTTTGGAAACTGCCTTTATCTGTCCCCCTGCCCTGAGATACATGTTAGTAATCATACTCCAAGAACATGGGTCACTGATATACATCTACAGGGTCTCATGATTAAGGTTTTACTAATTAGTAATATGTAACCTTTTCCTAAAAATCGCTAGCCCCCAAAGGTTCTAGAGGCCTTGCTTCCAAAATATCTTAGAGACATGCTATTCTTAACACCTTCCCAACTTGAAAGTATATAATCAGTCTCCAATCACAGCTCCAGTGCAGCCTTTTCTGCCCACAGATTCTGTCCTCATGCTTTAAAAAACCATTTTTTGCTCCGAAGATGTCTTAAGAATTCTTTCTTGGCCCTCGACTCCAAACCCCAACATTTTCTTTATTATTTCCTATGGATGTGGAAGATTTAGATAAGCTAAGATCAGAGTCAGAAGGAATCAAAAGTAGGGGACCCACAGATGTACAAGGGATCCATCACTGAAAATTTTCCTTGACTAAAATTAACACCATCATTTGCGGGGGGGCATGCTATAGTAACTTTCTTCTCCTGGGTATGTGTATTATTCTCTATGAACTAGTTTCCCCAATTAAATACTAAGAATCTATCTTGACCATACCCCCCACCCCCCAAAAAAAACCCCACAACATGGGAATTCCTTGCAAAATTGTGGATAGGTACACTCTGAAGATTGGTTTTTGTGTTTGTGAAATCTCTCTTATATTTTGTGGGGCATCTCTGCTACATTTTCTGTTTCTGGCCACATAGCGTTCTAGAAATAAGTCAGGCTGATGACTTGGTACCTGGGATTTTTAAAATCCCTGCACGTGAATGAGTGAGTGTGTGTGTGTGAGTGTGAACTTTGTTGTGGGCAGTAACTCTGCTCTTGCCCCTGGACAAGCTTATTTGGATCTATAAAGACAAAGCATTCTCAGCTCTTACTGCTCGTACTTAGAAGTTTGCTACGTCAGAAAGCCTTTTATTCATTCTCGTAGACATGCTGTGCAACAGTGTCATACTGTGTCTAACAGCTTGCCTAGGTCACTGGCGAGGCAGCTGATCCATAAGACTATTCTGGAGGATGCCAACAAGTCTTTGACAAGATTTACATATTCCATATTCAAAACCCCGCGCCACCAGAGTGGTCAGGTACTTGTTTATTTTTCTCTTTCTTTTTTTCCATCTTGTTTTTCAGCAGTACCATTTGATTCCTCTACTTGTGACACATTTCCTAAATTCATTTGGTATAAAATTGAACACAGAAACAGCAGTACTGTGCATGTGTTTTCGGGGACATTTTTCTGTCATTAAATATTTCTGAGGAAATGGCATTTTGGCAGCGTTCTCAGAAGCAGCATGAATACAAAACTTATATTGATGTCTCATCACTTCTAAGAAAACACTTCATTTGCGAGATGGCAGTGTTTTCAAAATTAATAATACTGAAGGTGCTTGCGCTATTCTTTAATATAAAGCCATGCTTCCTTGTACCTGGTTTGAAAATGTTTTTCACGTCTCCCTTGGGCTTTGTTTGGTTCTCTTTCAGAAGCTGCCCTTGGTATTGGAGTAGCTATTATGTTGTCTTCGCTGTATTGTGGTTTCTGTGAAATGACACGGTGCTTGTGGATGTGATACTTTGATAAATTAATTTCCTCATGAAGATGACCTCAGTAGCAAGTTTTGAACGAAATTACTCTAACACAACCAGTAATCTAGGACACTGGCTTACCGAATAATAAAATAATGATTAACTCCCAAAAGAATGATGTTGTTAGGTAAAATGTATACTTCGCACTTGTAAATGTGCAATAGGTTTGATGAAAAAATGCTAATGAATTAAACCCATCTCCACTAACGACTGTGAGCCAGGAGGAAATGGAAATTCTAGTTATTATAAATATCTACGCCATCTCTGTGTAGATTATTACTACCACAAGGGAAGATTGAAGATGAATTCCTTTCATAACCAGGTTTCTGGATCATCTTGATCCAACCTCATTTAGACTGTATGTATAAGGAATGAGTATGATTCCTAAATTTACTCTAAGCCAGATAATAATAGAAGAGTATGTATGTTTCAGAAGAGTTGTTCATAATCTGATCTAGATTTTTTGGATTCTTCATTATATACCATTTTGGCATCATCTACTTTGTTGGGAAGTTCTGTGCCCTTTCTACGCTCTAGGCCTACTGTCCACATATTACATGGATTTTATACAGAAGTATTTTGTGAAAGCAAAGTAGATTTCTGAAATAGTCACTGAGGGGGGTAGTATAAACTTCTTGATTAAAAACGTCTATGGGTGATAACATGCCTCCATGTGCATGGATTTCCAAAAATAAATATGGACAATAAAAACAACTAAGACCAATATAGGTGTCACAGTTTTTTTAAATTTTTTACAATTTTTGACAAGTTATAATCATTTTAGTTATTAAACAGGATCCTCAATGCATAAGAAATGCAGATTGCTGCCTACTTACTGTGTTTTGTGGGATGTTGAATGAACTACCTCTCAAATCATTTTCTCCACTGAGTATAATAGTTCTCAAAATTCTCACAATCTCAACATTGTATGTATTTAGTGTATAAACATTTGTTGAATGGAGTGAGGCATTCACTCATCCGTAACCTCCATTTTCATATTAGTAGGCAAGTGTTAATTAGGCAACATGAACTTTTGTCGAATTGGGATTAATTGCTAGAGTAAATATGGTCTAGGACAAGGTTATTTTCACGTAAAAGCAAAATATGGAGAGTGGATTGTTCTTTTAGGGTAGATAGGCTCCAGAGAGCCATCTTTATTGCGATTACAAGAGAAGTGAGGGGAGGATCCCATGTTCGGTGCTGCCAGATTCAAAGATGCCTAAAAGGAAGGTGATCACTGTCAAAGACTTTTCCCCTGTGCAGCCCTCCCTTTGTATAATTCCTGAGGAAGCCTGTCAGTCTATGTGTAATAGATTTTGCCCAACTCTTTATAGGTTAGGAGCTAGATTCTAGTCCAAAGATTGTTATCAACGTATATATCACATATCGATGTACACTGAGATAATCTTTTGAAGATATTTCTTTAGAATGTCAGGAATTTAGAACCGCAACGGCCCTTACAGAGCATCCAGGACTGTGGTTTCCAGTTGTGTTCCCTGAAACCTCGTTATTCTGAAAAGTCTTGGGCCCACTGTAATGGTAGGGAAATTATATAACAGTATTCTAAATCCCTTGCCCATGATTCAGGTAGTTCAGATGTACTTTTATCTGTTTTCTCTCTTGTGTTTTTGAATAACTTATTATGGTAACAGGTATTCCATTGATTTAAAAATTATTTAAAAACCATGGAAGGGGGTGCCTGGGTGGCTCAGTGGGTTAAAGCCTCTGCCTTCAGCTCGGGTCATGATCTCGCGGTCCTGGGATGGAGCCTTGCTTTGGCTTTCTGCTCCGCAGGGAGCCTGCTTCCCCGATCTCTCTGCCTGCTTCTCTGCCTTCTTGTGATCTCTGTATGTCAAATAAATAAATAAAATCTTTTAAAAAAACATGGAAAAATTATAATTCCTTTATTTTATCGATGCAGAGTCAAATTGCCATAGTTCAGAATCCTGGGGAAATGCAAGTGTGACTTAATTGAAATTTTAAAATAATGATTATAATTTAAATATAGTAATTGCTAGAGATTGATATAAATGGGTGCTAATAAGCAGAATGAGGAATTTTAATGAAAAAATTGAAATTCATGTTAACTCTACGTCATGTGATAAACTGACATAAACAAAAGATCCTATGAGTATCCATAAATTAATTACAGGACTCCATGGAAAGCGTATAGATGGTACTCTTCTTTTATTGAGCTTTGGTTCATGAAAGCTACTGATTTTCAACTAGAATCACTGTTTTAACTGAGACCTTGGAAATTTACAAAGGAAAGCATCATTTGCACTTAACAATTTTTCATATAAATGAATTACCAAAATTCTTCTAATGTTGGTTGTATTGATATTTTTTGTGCGTCAAGAATGTCCAACATATTGTTGCCTTTGTGATTTTTCTATTGGCTCTTCCCCTCTTAGGCTATCATTACACCCTCCCTTTTGCTTCCCTGAATCATACATATTCTTAAAGATTACACTGGTATCAGAGCACCTGCTTAGCTCAGTCCTTAAGTGTCTGCCTTTGGCTCAGGTCATGATCCCAGTGTCCTGGGATCTCCCCGGGTCCTGAGATAGAGCCCTGCATCTGGCTCCCTGCTCAATGGGAGGCCTGCTTCTCCCTCTCCCTCTCCCCCTGCTTGTGTTTGCTTTCTCTCTCTCTCTCTCTGTCAAATAAATAAAATAAAATCTTTAAAAAAAAATCTTTAAAATAATCTTCAAAAAAGATAAATAAAATCTTTAAGAAAAAAAAAAAAGAAGATCACACTGATTTCATCACCTTCAGGAAGTCTCCTCGGAGTACCCTATACCTCACTAATCTTGCCTTCTCCTTAACAACTAAAAACCTTCCTGTCTGTGCCTGTCATTTCAAAAGTAGTATACACTCATTGTCTTCCTAGTTTTTGACTTGGTATGTGTTTGTCCTCATCACCTCTAACATGTCATGTAATTGTAGAAGTAGGTGCTATCTTAAATCTCTTTTGACTCCACCTCCCTCAGTAGGTAACTTCTTTTATAGTAAATGTTCAGTAAATGGTTTTTGGTTGTCTGTCAACATCAGTTACTAAAACAGTCTTAGAGAACTCAGTTATACTTGGGCGTACGGTCCTTATAACAACCAGCTAAGGAATTGCACATTCTGAGTTCTCAAAATACTATTAACTCAGTGTGTTTTTAAGATTTTTTTTTTATTTTTTTAAAAGATTTTATTTATTTCCTTGACAGGGAGAGAGAGAGATCACAAGTAGGCAGAGAAGCAGGCAGAGAGAGAGGAGGAAGCAGGCTCCTCGCTGAGCAGAGAGCCTGATGCGGGGCTCGATCTCAGGACCCTGAGATCATGACCTGAGCCGAAGGCAGAGGCTTTAAACCACTGAGCCACCCAGGCGCCCCTGTTTTTAAGATTTTTAAAAACATAATTCAGTAGACAAGGAGATTAAGTAGGGAATGGTGCAAAAACACCCAAACAAAAGAAACACTTTTCTAATGTTGAGGTCCAATCCAGAATGCCCCTCATCTTATTGTAAAGTCATCATGCTTCTGCTTTTTCTAGTCATAAAACTGCAAGTTTTATAATTGTTTATGAAAAATATTCCAAATGAAGCAATTTATATGTCATTTGTATGTCCTTCTTCAGACATAATTTTATTCTAATTTGAACTCTAGATAGTTGCAATAATACACAAAGGCTCCTTTTTCTAAGTTGAAATGAATATTTTTGCCAAATTTTCATTTTAAGCCAATAGAAAATACTTGGGGCTTTCAGTCTTAGGAATGATGTGACTATGTTTATAGGCTTTTCAGTTGAGAGTTGGAAATTCATCAGAATTACCTAGTGTTTTCAAAGTGAGTATCGGTCCCCTCATAATCTAATGTGAACCAGCTTACATTTTCAATAAGGTAGCTCTGAAGTAAGATGTGGTATCTTGGGTAATGACAAAGGACCTTTTTTCTGTGCTTATATAGACATGGTTACTAAATTTTTTTTTTCTTTTAAGATTTTATTTATTTATTTGACAGACAAGAGATCACAAGTAGGCAGAGAGGCAGGCAGAGAGAGAGGAGGGAAGCAGGCTCCCCGCTCAGCAGAGAGCCCGATGTGGGGCTTGAGCCCAGGACCCTGAGATCATGACCTGAGCCGAAGGCAGAGGCTTTAACCCACTGAGCCACACAGGTGCCCCAGACATGGTACTAAATTATGATTGGATTGCTTAAATGGAAAGTTCCAGTAGGGAAACTGTTTTTTTTTTTTTTTTCCTTTTTTAAAGATTTTATTTATTTATTTCACAGATAGAGATCACAAGTAGGCAGAAAGGCAATTAGAGAGATAGAGAGAGAGAGAGAGAGAGAGAGAGAGAGAGAGGAGGAAGCAGGCTTCCCGCCGAGCAGAGAGCCCGATGCGGGGCTCGATCCCAGGACTCCGGAATCATGACCCGATCCGAAGGCAGAGGCTTTAACCCACTGAGCCACCCAGGCGCCCCGGGAAACAGTTTTATATCTTGTATTGAACATCGGTTTTCTTTGGTTGTTACAAGTTTAGAAATGTGTAGGACTTGAAATCATTAACCAGCAGTTTGGAATTTAGAGAATCCCTCCACGCTAAATAAACCGTTTTGAGCCTAGAATCTTTGCTGCAGTCAAGATGAGCCCTCTGTACTTGGAGTTGGTGAGCTCTTCCTTTAATCTATATAGGTTAAAATTAAAAAGGAACATTTAATGCTTGAGGTAAGACTATTCATTTCCTGTCTTCTATAAAGTTCTATTTTTGGTGGAGTCAATAGGGAGCCTAGATGCCTTCTGTGTAAGTCTTTTGCTTTGTGGAACTCAATACCTTCCTCAGAAATACTCACTTGTGTGGCCATAAATACAGCATATGTCTGCTAAGAAACCTGTTTTTCTTCTCCATCAAGGCATACACTCCTAGCTTACCTTGTCTCTGTGCCACTGCTCCCCCATTATCCACATTGAGAACACTGACACTGATCTAATTATGTGCTTTAGTTCAGTATTTTAGCCATCCCTAGATGGCCAGTTATCCCTTGTCCCTACAACTCTAATCTGCATATCCTTCCATATGCTCATTTTGATCCTATATTCTGTCCCTCCCATGCTAATGTTGTCTGAGTCGTCTAGATTTCATGCTTAGTCATCAGCAAAATCGACTTCCCCTTCAGTTCCTTCTCTGAAAGCCCTATTCTTTTTTCACTCTTATTGAATGCTTGATCTCTCTAGAGAGCTGCTTTTGTTCCATTCATTTCATGTCATGGTTGTTTACTTTCTTACATCCTTCATATGACTAAGCCTAGACGTGGGGTAGATGTCCTGCTTTTTCCTCAGTGCTAATCACAGTCCTTTTCTTCCCTATCTCAAACTGCCCCGCATGGAATCTTCAGTCATTAGACCTTATCTTCTTGATACTTTTCTTTTTTGTCCTTTTCCCCACTCTTTGAGGATTTTAGTTCCTGGCTCACTATCACACCCTCCAATGCTACTGCTATCAGATTGTTTTTCATTATTAGTGAAGATGATCTTTTTAATACCATTAACATTTATTTCTATGATCTGCTCTTCTCTAAACATCTGACTTCCAACCTACATCACTCACTTCCACGGTCCTACTCTACACCTTGTTATTAACAGTTACAGCAACCCATTAGTAATCCTGCTTTTAACCATCCCACTTTCAGAGTACTAACTTCTCCCTTTCTGGCTCATGTTCTCTAGAAGCCTATCTCCAGCAATATTCTAACCTCACCAGGGCCTGTAATTCGTTGATCCTACCACCATTTTACTGTTCATCTCCCCATCCCTCCTTTACTACTGACCCTGCTTAAATTGTTATTCCTGAATTGTATGTTGAATTCTTTTTTTTTTTTTTTTGAAGATTTTATTTATTTGACAGAGATGGCAGAGAGGCAGGCGGGGCGGGGGGGGGGGAAGCAGGCTCCCTGCTGAGCAGAGAGTCCAATGTGGGACTCAATCCCAGGACTCTGGTATCACAACCTGAGCTGAAGGCAGAGGCTTTAACCCGCTGAGACACCCAGGTGCCCCTGTATGTTCAATTCTTTCTCATTTTGTTGTACTTACTTGACAGAAGTGTAGTCCTAATTAAATCCAACTCTTACCCACTTTATATGAATACCTATCCAGCTGAAAATGGCTGGAGAAAAACACATAACCATTTCAGCTGGTCTCATTTTAATTTCATGATTATTCATCTGAAGTGACCTCAAAAGTCTTATTTCCCTAATCTAACATTCCACTGATAACCTTGTTTTCTAAAATACATAATTAACTATGATCTGTTAACAGTGTGTCCATCCACTTATGCAAATTTAACCCAACTTCTCCTTTGTTCCTATTGAAAAAATTGTTCTTGCTTCTATTACAGACCATCCTCCGGACTGTGCAGTAAATGCCGACTTCCTTATTCAGGAATATTTTTCCAAATATTGTTCCCTCTTCCTCCTACATCACTTTTCTCAACTCAGTTAGATATTTCTCATCAGCATAAAGATACTTTTTTTCCCAGTCTTAAAAACATTCTCAGGGAAATAACAAAGGGAAAGGAAAAATGCCAGCTAATAAAGGTAGGATAGAGTTTAAAGGCACTACTTTGTAACCCCCATTGTAATAATTGATTTAGGTAAAGATTGCCACTGATTGCTAAAACCAAAGGGGAAAGGATTTTTGGGGAAAATTTTTATGGTGTCAACATTTTATGCCAAAGATAACGTAAAATTTTACACCTCAGTTAACTTAATTTTAAAGCAAAAAACATACCCTTATAAAGTAGAGATTTGGTGATCAGTAAGTAATAACATGATCAAGCTTCCTATCACTAATAGTGGTGTAAGTAGATTTTGTGCCTTGATGTTTTGATGTGGCCAAAATGAGTTACACAAAACCACTTCTGAAATATTTTTGTCCCTAAATGTTCCATCTTTAGCTAATCTAGTCTCTAGGACTTAATGTGGCAGAAATGAAGTTGTAAGTCAAATAATACTGCAAGGAAGCAGACAAACCCAGAATGTGGAATATTCTGTAGTACAGTGGGCCTGTACTCTTCAAAAAGTCATTTAAAAAGTGTCATAAAAAATGTTGGAAGAAATAGATTAAAAAGGACAGGACATATAAAATTCAAATGTAATATTTGAAACGTTGTTGGATTGGAGCTAAACAACATAAAAGATACAAAGTATATTCAGAGGGGGAAGTTGGTTAGCTGATCTGGTTCCTTCATCACTTAATGAATCCTCAGGGAATTTTCTCATCTTGATTTTTACTGAAAGGTGAAATGCATAGTTTGTAGTTTTGAGTCCCAGTTGCTAATATGGTTTTCTGTGCCTCCTGATCCTTGGGGTATACATTCCAGGACCCCCCCTGGATGTCTGAAACTAGTGATAGTACCAAACCCTATATATACTGTTCTTCCCTCTATAAAAATAACTATAAAAAGGTTTAACTTATTAATTGGGCAAAGGGGTGCCTCGTGGCTTAGTCGGTTGGGCGTCAGCCTTCGACCCAGGTCATGATCCCAGGGTCCTGGGATCGAGCCCCACATTGGGCTTCCTGCTCAGTGGGGAGTCTGCTTCTCCCTCTGTCTTTCCCTACTTGTGCTCACTTGCTCTCTTTATCTCTGTCAAATAAATAAATAATCTTTAAAAAATTAGGTATAATAAGAGATGAAGGAAAATTAACAATAATGCAATAATTATAAGAATATACTGTAATAATGGGGCGCCTGGGTGTCTCAGTGGGTTAAAGCCTCTGCCTCCCGCTCAGGTCATGATCCCAGGGTCCTGGGATGGAGTCCCACATCCAGCTCTCTGTTCAACAGGGAGCCTGCTTCCTCCTCTCTCTCTGCCTGCCTCTCTGCCTACTTGTGATCTCTCTCTCTGTCAAATAAATAAATAAAATCTTTAAAAAAAAAAAGAATATACTGTAATAAAAGTTATGTGAGTATGTTCCCTCCTCAGAATACGTTACTGTAATGTATTAACCCTTCTTGTGATGATGTGAGAGATAAAATGTCTACTTGTTTAGGGGAAGTGAGGTGAATGTCCTAGTCATTGATATGTAGTTGGGCTGCCTTTGATCTTGTGAGCATAACTCAGGAGAATCATCTGCTTCCAGACCATTGCTTACCTTCGTTCCCCTTCATTTCTCGATCTTTAGAATATGGGTAATAAAATTATGCCAGCAAAATAATTTACAAAATACGGCATTGTAGTATTCTCACATATGTATTTGTAGTATTCTCCAATAAGACAAGGAAGAACAGGTGTTTCAGGAAATGGGAATGTTGAATATCACTCTTCTCTTAACTTTTTTCTCACTTTACCCCACCCCCTCCCATCCTATTCTTGAGTGATTAGGTAAGAAATCCTTAGCTTTCCATGTGGGTTTTAGTCAGCCAATTGAAGATTGTACATGACATACGACGAGAGTGTTGCCTGCTTTGTGAACCTAACAATGTCCCTCTTCCTTTAGATATTTACTTAAGGGTAGCTTCCTCTGACCTCTCCATTTTTAAGATGTCCCAATTTTCTCATTTTCCTTGTATGCAGTTAATTGGGTCATAAGTTGTCCACACTTATTGACAATTACTGATCTGTTTTCTTGCAATATGGGGCTGCTTGGCGTTTGCAAGTGATTGAATTAATTGAGCCAACTCATTATCTACAGATGCAGAAAAATATTTTGTATGTGCTTGCTTTTTTCTTTGTAGTTTTTGTCTGATGGAATAGTGTGCAATGTGTATCAGGTCTTCTCGGTTAGCAGTCTGGAGTGGAATGCATTCTCCATGCTAAACGCTATCTGAAAATATAGCGGAGCTCTTGGAATTTTACCGATTTAATCCATTTGTTCTCAGAATGCTCAGTTGTTTATTTTTAGTTTATGTTTTAAAAATTTATTGTATATTTGACACACAATGATACCTTAATTTCATATGTGCAAGATAGTGATTCAGTAAGTCTCTGTGTCATGCTATGCTTCCAGCAAATGTTGCTGCCATCTGTTACCATACAATCCTATTATAATACCATTGACTGTATTCCTTATGGTGTACGTTTTAGCCCCATGATTTGCTAATTTCATAACTGGAGGACTTTATCTCCTACTCCCACTCATCCATTTTTTTCACTGTCTCACACCCCCCACCTGCATGTGTACAACCATCAGTTTTGTATTCATGGGTTCAACTCTGGTTTTTGCTTTTTTCCTCTTTGACTCCCCATAGAAGATTTTATTTTATTTTATCTTTTTTGCTTTATTTTATTTTTTTAAGTAATGCAGCTTTTTATTTATTATTTTTCTCATTTGTTAAAATTTAAATTCAATTAATTAATTTAGTGCATATTGGCGTGCCTCGGTGACTCAGTGGTTAAAGTTTCTGCCTTCATGTCAGGTCATGATCTCAGGGTCCTGGGATTGAGCCTGGCATTGGGCTCTCTGCTCAGCAGGGAGCCTGCTTACCTTCCTCTCTCTCTCTCTGCCTTCCTCTCTGCCTACCTGTGATCTCTGTCTGTCAAATAAATAAAATCTTTAAAAAAAAATTTATAACATATTATTGGTTTCAAAGGTAGAGGTTATGTTTCATCAGTCTTCTAGAATACCCTGCGCTCCTTACATCATGTGCCCTCCTTAATGTCTATCACCCAGTTACGCCATCCCCCTTAAGTTTAATCACATGATATTTGTCTTTTTCTTTCTGACATATTTCGCTTAGCACTGTACACTGTAGGTCCATCCCGGTTGTCACAAATGGCAAGATCAGAGTCTTTCTTTTATGTAGAAATAACATTCCTCTTTTTATGTGTACCAGAGCTTCTCTATCCCGTCCTCCCAGAATGGATACTTAGGATGTTTCCGTATCTTGGCTATGAATCAGTGCTGCACTGAACATAGAGGTGCATATGTCTTTCAGATTAGTTTTCCTTTCCCAATAGTGGAATTCCTGAATCATATGGTATTTCTATTTTCCATTTTTTGAGGAACCTCATACTGTTCACAGTGGCCACACCAATTTACAGTCCCTTCGGAGTGAAGGAGCATTCCTTTTAAGAGAATGGTCTGTTACTTTGAATTTGTTGCCCAACTTGACACTCGAGCTCTCATTCACACTGGTCATATTCCTCAGAAATGTGGGTCACTTGTTACCAGGGTCTACTCAATAAAAACGTAAGGCTTTCTCAGTCCAAACTCTCACCTTTCCCCGTGAAATGACTCACCGAACACATTTGAGCATTGGTAGTCTTGGATGTTGTTATGTACAAAAAGACAACACATTCTAACAAAATGCTAAGCATGGGATGAATAATCCTTAATATGTCGGGATGTATTCACTATGTTTATTTTATAATGTCATGCTCTTGTTTTGATATTTTTTATTTCCTCCTCCTTTTGTAATGAATTTTCTATTTTAGGTTGGTTTAGCTGGGTTCCAATTTTCTACAATGCTTACTTTTTCTTTGTAAACGTACTTTTATTTGGTATGAATCCATGTTTGTCTGTCTCCAGAATTCATGTGTTCGGTATGAACATGAGTATTTTTTGACTCACTTTGAGGATCATTTTCTTTTTACCGGGATTATCTTCTGTAATCTTTTCTTTAGTACATCTGTGTTGACTTTGAACCCTTTCAGGTTGGTTTGTCTAGAAATGTTTAAATTGCCTGTTTGAAGTTGGTTTTCTGGATACATGGGTCTTGGCTAATGCTTACCTCACCTCAGCCCTTTTAAGATACTATACTATACTATTTTCCAGCTTTTATTATTATTGTTATATTGTCTATGGTCCATCTCATTTTAAAATTTTGTTGTATGTATATCCTATCTGTTCTTTCTTGCTGCTTTTCAGTTTTTTTTTTTTTAAATAGTCTTAGTTCTTCTGCAATTTCACTTTGATAAATTATGGTATATATGTACATTTCTTCATCCTGTTTGGAATTAATTTTTCTTTCTATATCTGATGATATATTTATGTAACAGTTGTAGAATGTTCACAACTATTGTGTCTGAATATTGCTTCTCCCTGATTCTTTTTCCTTTCTTTAATACAATAGATATATATTCAGTATCGCTATTCTATCTTTGATGTTTTTTAACCTCATATTTTCTGCGTTTTGTTTTGGCTCCACTCTGTCAAATTCAGTTATTTTCTAGTTTGCTGATTTTCTGTTCACCCATCTCTTTTCTGCTTTTATACTTTTGATAGATTCATTTAAAAAACATTAATTATTATCATTTTTAGATATTCTATTTGGTTCTTTCTGGTCATTTCATTTCATTTTTTAACGATTTTATTTATTTATTTGAAGGGGGACAGAGAGCACAAATAGGGGGTAGGGGCATAGGGAGACGGAGAGGCAGACTTCCCCCTGCCCCCGCACCCCAAGCAGTGACCCTGACTCAGCACTGGGATCTAAGGACCTTGAAATCATGACCTGAGCCAAGGGCAGCTATTTAACTGACTACATCACCCATTCACCCCTATTTCTGGTCATTTAAAAAGTCTTTTGTTTTTCCTAATACTTTTGCTCTCCATTTAAAAAGTTAATATTATCTGTTATGTATCTGATAAGCCTGTTTGTGAACTCTGTGATTTTTCCGTGTTTGTGCAATTTGTGCAGTTTGTCTGTGCATCCTGGCTTTTGATCCTAGTGTATTGCTTTCTTGTGTTTTTATAATTTTTGGTTGTGAGTCTATGTTATGTTAAATGGAGGTGTGTTGCTGAATTTGCAGACACCTGTGTTCAAGGAGCTTTCCTCCAGCGAGGACTTTCTTTGGCTTTTATCAAACATGTGCACTTTCTGTTAACCTAGTACAGTTAATGATGTGGGAAACAGAGGGAGAAGAAAAATTATTAAATTTCCTTACCTGCTGACAAGCCCTTGAAACAGGCAGAGTGACTCTCCTCTAGGGACTCTCCACCTTAAGGCTTTGCTAGGGGCTAAGGGTAATCCTAGCCTGATGGACCCCTACCCTCAAGTAGGATCCTGTAAGTCTACTTTAACAATTCCTTTGAAAACTTCCTTTATTTCTAAACCCTCCAAAATACATGCTGACAGTCATTTCCAAGCATATGGCCCACTGATAGACATCTAAAGGTCTCAGAGGTTTTGTTACTGGTAATGAATAACCTTTTTCCCAACAACAGTTAGCCCCTCAAGGTCCTGGAACCGTTGCTTCCAAAATTCCTTAGAGACTAACACCATCCCTGACCCCCTCCCAACTTACAAGTATATAATGGACCACTCCTCACAACGCCGGGGCAGTGACTCTTCCTGCCTGTTGTCCCTGTCTCTGTTCTTTAATAAACTACCATTCTGGACCAAATATGTGTCAAGAATTCTTTCTTGGCCTTCGGCTCCGGACGCTACCCCGCTGAGCCTCACAGCCATCTGAGACTTGATCAGTTTACATGAACTTTTCAGTTTGCGGATTTTCAGGCAAGAGATAGTCGAAATTCAGAGTGTATCTCATTCGGAGATCTTTGTTGTTAGATTCTCAGGGGAGATGCTTTTCTAGCTGTCCTGCGTCAAGATAGAGATAGCAAGGTGTCCTTACTGTGGGTTTCTCTGGGACGGATTTTTCCTCTAGTTCAACTTTTTTGCAGGAGATGAAATACTTGGCAGTCTTGGCTTTGTTCAGGAATCACTTACCAGACTGCCTTTGAGCACTTTCATTGTGTTCCCTGATGGCTGCCCTGAATAGCCCTCAAACCTGGGTAAGTATCCACAGGAATCTTCAGCTTTTCACAGTGCCTGGGACTTCAGTGTTGTCTTGTTACCTCTTTCCTAATGCCTGTGCGGAGTCCTTTTCGTTCTTTTCTATTCATGGAAACAGAAGTGTTTGTAACCAGCACTTTCAGTTGTTTTTCAGAGAGAAGATTTTTAATGATATAAAATAGCAGTTTTTATAAATTAAAATACAGGCAAATGTGTAATTCTCAGTGTCCTGGGAATTATTCCCCCCTTTAGGCTCCTGGCTCACTGGGGAGTCTGCTTCTCCCTCTCCCTCTGCTGTCTCTCCCCGCCCTCCATGTTTTCTCTCTCTCACAGAAATAAATAACATCTTGGAAAAAAATAAAAATAACAGTTCAAGCATAGTGGTAGTTTTTCAATTAATGTTTTAAAAAAACCCAGAAAAACAATTAATGTGTTACAAACATGGGTAAAGGGTGAGAAATAATAATTCTATTGCATTAATATGTATTATTATATTAATACACATTATAGAGTCTTATTGCACAATGTAAGAAATATTTAAAAATTAAATAATACTGTAAATATTGTCAAATAACATATTTTACAATTTATACTGTGACCATCTTTCCCTGACATTTAATGTTTACAAATATAATCTTTAATGGTTGTATAAAATGTTTTCAATAATGTATCATAGCTTTTTCTAAGCAGTCCTTGGTTTCTGATATTCAGGTAGTTTCTCTCTCTCTCTTTTTATTTATTTTTTATTGTTATAAATTAATACTGGAAGATACCTCCATATTGTGTGATCTTTTAACAAATAAAAAATAATTTCTTTTGGAAAACTTCTAAAATAATACCAGTAATATATCAGATAGTTTGCACTTAACATTTTGATGCCTATTGCCAAACTGCCTTCAAGAATGATCGCTTTGTTTTTGTACTTCACACTAGTACATATGGCTGTCCATTTTCTCTTGTATTCAAGGATGCTCTAAGGACCTATTTAGCCAGAGGCTTCCATCCAGGTTAAACAATAACCTTGTTGTTTAACCCTTAAACTGTCCCTGTCCCGGTTACCAGTCCCAGGTTACAAAGCCCAGATACAAGGGAGGGTCAGGCCAGGTGGGGACATCTGATCAGTGGGGGGGATGCATACTGTCTCCCTAGCTACCAAGGAGTATGAACCCCACCCTTTGGGAGCCTTTTGGGCGCCAATTCTAACCAAGGTGATAGGCTAGGTCAAATGTCTACTGTAGGGTAAATTGTAATTCAATTGGTCACTTATTTGTGACCTAACATGACTGTGGAGTTTCCTCTGTGTGTTACAATCTCATTGGCCACCCGTTGGCCAGGCCCAACCACATGGCCTTTGCCCTTAAAAGTTAGTCTGTGAAACAGAGAGGGGTCTCCCTCTCTGTAAAAGAGGTGCGGCCCCGATCCTTGGGTTTGATTCTTGATGCTTGGCGCAAAATAAACTTTGCTTGACCTTCGCTTTGTATCAGTCTTACTCCTTTAATGATGGACCCATTATTGGGGGACCTAACAGACACTAGGAATTTTAATAACACTCCCAAAAGGGCTTCAGTTATATGCTACATGAAAAATTATCAGTCATAAAAGTGTACACTCACATGATCTCTATTGAGATGAAGTATTTGAAAATCTTTCCTGGCATTTTGTGTTTGTGTTTTTAAAATTCCTATTTCAGTCCTGGTAAAGAGCTTACTTTATTTTCCTTTAGTTCTTTTATGGAAGTCTCAAATAGGGATTCTAACACTAAGTAAAGAGTTGAAAGGATTTGTAGAAGCTATGAAGCTCAATAATCCATAAAGGAGGTACCTGAATTTATGTCTTTATTCAATACATATTTACTTAGTTGTTCCTCTTTGGTAGGTACTTTGGTGGGTGTTGAGGATGACATATTCCCTGCCACCCTCATGCCAAATTAATGAAATAATAATAGAAGATCTGTTAATGATAAATGCTAAGAAGGAAAATAAGACCAGTTAGAAGATAAATAGTGATGAAATCTATTTCAGTCAGGGCAGTCCCTGAAGGTCTTAATGAGGAAGTAATGTTTTATCAGAGGCTTGAATGAATTAAAGGAGCAAGGCATGTGCCTGTTTGGAAATGAAGATGCCACACTGAGAAAACACATGCAAAATTCCACTGTGATTGAAGGATTATTAAAATCAGTTTCTTTTAGTTTTCACAAAGTTCTGGTGCTTTTCCTTCTTAAATTCAGCTATCGCTTTTCTTTCCAGTGAGTTTAGTTTTAAGACTAAGGGACTAATTAATTGATGGAAATAATAGTCAGCTAAGTGTTTCTTACTGAACTTCCATGATAATTCAGATTTTAACAAAATACAGAGGGAAATGAGTCTTTTAAGTTAAATTTCGTGTAATGGCGATAGTTTCACTTACTTCTTTTTGAATACCACGTAATTACCAGGAAATGGTTTTCTGTAAAAGTGCTGAGTAATCATGAACAGTTTATTGCTTTATAAACTCCCAAGTGATGGAAATTATTTCTTTTAATAAAAAAACGGAAAAATGGAGGATGTATAATGGACTATAAAAAGAGGCTAATAAGAGCTAGTGCACAATTACAACTTATTCTTGAGAATTGATGGTAATAGTTTCATTTCCTAGAAAATGGGTGACAAGTGGGACTTGTGGCAGAGCAATAACAGAAGCACATTGATTTCAGGGAACATTTTACAGAAAATAGCATCACTTGACTTAGACATTGTGCGATGGTATTAATTTCACATTGCATGGCATATGATAGTGAATATCCATATATGTGTGCTTGTGGGTTTGAATTTTGGGGTGTTAACTGGTGGCCCTTTTTCCATTCGATTCTGTTTAAGGGATTCCCATGCTCAGTATTTGTACTCCCCTATTATTCTGTATCTTCTAGTCCTTGTGTTTGTCACCTGTTCTGTATATTACCTGTGTTTCTTTGAAATGTTTTTGCTTTCTCAAAATTTTCTCTTCATGAATTCTTAAACTGCTTTAAACATCAGTAACACATATACTCAGGTCAAGTATAGTATTTTGTTAAGCCTTGTGAGGTATAATACAAGGATATTTCTTGGAGTTTACTAGTAATTAAATCTATACCTATTGGTATGTATGTTAGGGAGTCATTATTGCAAAATGAGGAAACGACACATTTTAAAACCAGTTATTTTGGGTCTGTTCTGGTCATTGTTATTTGATAGCTTTATACCTGAAGTAGCTTTGATCCATTAGAATTCATTTCGCTTCAGCTAAAGAAACCAAGTTCAGAAATATTTAGGTAAAAAGGGGATTTATTGCTTGATTTATGTGAGAAATCCAGTGGCATTATTGGGTTCAGGCATAGTCTGATCTAGAATTTCAAATGAAGTCTAGAATCTCTGCTCTTCCTTCTTTTCTTCCATTTCCCCACCCCAATTTAGTAACTGTCCCACTTTTGGATGACTTCATTTCCAGATGACATTCTCCTTGTGGTTTTGGTTCTAGCCCTCATTGCTTATAATTTCAGAGTTACCAGTTTTAGCGAAAAAGAGTTGTGATTGTCAAAATTTTCATATAATTTCCTGTAATTGACTCTCGTTGGGCCAGCTGTCTACCCCTGAACCCGTCTCTGAGACTAGACAGATGGTGTATGTCAGTATGCCAAGACTCGGTTACCTGCTTGTGCCTGGGACTGAGGCTGGAGTGGTGTCAATCCCAGATCTAGGTGGTCAGAGAGTGAAAAATAGTAGTCCTCTATAGGCCAGTAGAAGTGCTGTTGTCAAAAGATAAGTCCAGATCAGGCAGAAACAGCGGATGTCAACTATAATAGAATTCTCTCTTTTTTTTCTTTCTTTCTTTCTTTCTTTCTTTCTTTCTTTCTTTCTTTTTCTTTCAGTATTTTATTTATTTATGGGACAGAGATAGAGCACAAGAAAGTAGAGCAATAGGCCGAGGGAGAAGGAGAAAGAGGCTTCCCACAGTTGAAGGGAGCCTGATGTGGGACTTAGTCCCAGGGCCCAGGGATCATGACCCTAGCAGAAGGCAGATGCTCAACTGATTTAGCCATCCATGCACCCCCAACTATAATAGATTTCTTAACATAAAACTTGTGGCAGGTGCTCAAATATTTTGTAAATCAGTGTATCTTTGGAGGCTCAATTTTTAAGGAATCTTTTAAAAAGTATCTGTTGTAATCTATTACCATCATGCTTCCTTCCTAATGTTGTAAAGATTATATGGTATGATATCTAATATGCTCAATGCCGGGGCGCCTGGAGGGCTCAGTCCTTAAGTGGCTGCCTTAGGCTCATTTTATGATCCTAGGATCCTGGGATGGAGCCCCACATGTGGCTCCTTGCTCAGCAGGAAGCCTGCTACTCCCTCTCCTGCTCCCCCTCCTTGTGTTCCCTCTTTCTCTGTGTCTCTCTGTCAAATAAATAAAATTAAAAAAAAAATGCTAAGCACAGTACTTTACATATTATTCTTGGTATTATGTGATTTTACCTTCACCTGGATTTTGAAGAATGGCTATAAGCCAATTATCAGGCCCTGATCGCTAATCGTTTTTAAATTTAAAATCTTACATAAAAATAATGTTATTTTTAAAAATAGTTTTTTATTCCTCTGGTGATTGAAAACTACTCAAATAGACCAACCTCCTTTATTCATGGATTCAGGTTACAATTTTAAATTCAGTGATTCTTTATGGAAGTCCTTATGTTTCAGAGGCCTAACTGTATATATTTTTTCATTTATTTCATTTTTTGCAAATACTTATTAAGGAAAAGCAAATTGCATGTAGACTGCTACCAAGAGATTCAGCATATGTCCTTATTCCTGTATTTCACATTTGGGATCTTGTGGTAAATGTTCAAATAACTAGTCCAATATGTCTGTGTTGATATCGCCATGTCAATGGTCATTCCTAAGCATTTTACTTCAAAGCATCTCTTTGGAATGAAAGTGGCTGTCCTTATGTGCGTGATCTAAGTTTGGTTTGTTTTACCCTTTGGATTGATTATAATATAGAATATGTGATGTCTTCAATGTACTCCATTTATGTGTACATCATCTGTTTGTTTCCTCCGTAGTTACTGAGTGAAAACGCCACTGTTGATCTGTTTTCGGTAAGGTATGACCTTATAATTGTAACTGCAGTATTTAGGATGGGTTGTTTCAATGTATTTTCATAGTCTCTTACAACGTATTCCTTTTAATCAAGGAAACCTATTTTTCAGATGGAATGCTGGAGTTAAAATATTGTTTGTTGTCATGTAAGAAATTCAGTAGTAATATGCTCAACTAAGATTTGCTCTTGTATATGAATTCAATTCCTCTGTTCTGTAACCAGCTAAACTAAGCATAGACTCTCAATGGTCTAGATTCTTCTATGTATCCTTTTGCTCTCATAGTGAAAATGAATTTGTTCTATAAGGAAAGGCAAAAATGATGTTTAATTTACATGCTTATGGGACTGTGTGCTGTAGTTGGCTCAACTAAAAGTAGTATGCTACTTTTCCTCATGGCAGTTATCACATTCCGGTATTTTCTGCATTTTGATTAATTGTAAGTATCTTTTATCCTCAGTACAATTCCAGTTTCATGAGATCGCATAGTTTTGTTTGTGAAATTTACAGCTGTTTACTCAACCCCTAAAGTAATGCCTGACTTGTAAGAGGTTCTCATGGAATGTTTTGTGCATGAATTCTAACTGACCTTCATGTCCTAGTACTCAGGTTAGGCATAATATATCCACTGAGCAATGTCTTGTAGGGGTGGATTGGGCTAAACCTTGGGATATTATTCCATGGCACAGATTAAAAATAATAGATGTTATCTTCAATGTGATTATAGGTGAAGGCACCATGTTGAAATTGTGTTTTTATAATCCTAACATAGCCTGTTAAATAACATTTATGCTATTGTGCTGTTACTATTCACCACATCTCCTTGAACTGTCACCTTTTCACGTAATGAAGACTATCTTTTCCATATTTATTATTTCAAAATCTTACAGTGAAGTTTTACAGGATATATGTAATATGTGATCACATCATCATTTTGTAAGCCAACAGAAAGCATGCTTAGGTATTCTAGGACTTTAGAGTTTGTGAAGTTTCTTGTTAAAATTTTAATGTAATACGTGCCAATAACTATAGCTCATATAAACAAAAGGTTTTTGGAATCTTTAAAATGGGGTGCCTGGGTGCTGCAGTCAGTTAAGGGTCTGACTGAAGGTTTCGGCTCACGTCCTGATCTCGTTTCCTGAGATCGAGCCCTCCATCTGGGTCTGCTTAAGACTTTCTCTACCCTCCCTCACCCAACTTGAACTCTCTCTGTTTCTCTCTCTCTCTCAAAAAAATAAATCTTTAAAAAAAATAAGGGCCTTCTGAGACTAGAAATTTGGGGAACCATTGCTGTATAATGTATAATATGTCTAATTTCCCATTTCCCTCTCTCCCTCTACTCCTTACTTTTACTGTAATAGTAAAAATTCTCTGTAACTACCTTAACTTCAATAGTCTTTGTTCCCTGCGTACATATTTTTGTTTTGTTTGGAATGCCCTTTCTTGAAGATCATCAAATCATACTGGAAATGTCAGTTCAAACATTATCTCCCCTACAGAGCTCTTCACGGAAGCCCTGACAGATAACAGGTTTCCTGTCTATTTTGAACAAAGCTGGATTCATCACACTTCCTGATTTCAAACTATATTTCGAATCTGTAGTTATCGATATAGTGTGGTAATGGCAAAATAATGTAAACTTAGTATAGCTGAAGAGAATTGAGAGCAAAAGAATAAACTCATACATAAAAAGTTAAATAATAATTGACAAGGGAACACAGAATACTCGCTGGGGAATCGATAATTTCCCTAGTAATTGCTTTTGGGAAAATGGCATATTCACTTGCAAAATAATTAAAGTAGACCATTGTCTTATACTACTTACAAAAATTAATTTGAAATGTGTTAAAGACTCATGTGTACATCCTGAAACCATAAAAATCCTAGAAGAAGACATGGGAGAAATGTTCTTGACTTTGGTTTTGGGAACAATTTTTTAAATATGACACTAAAAAATAAGGAACAATATAAAAATAAACAACAGGGATAGCATCAAAGTAAAAATTCAGTACAAAAAGAAATAATAAACAATAAATGAAAATATAGAATATATATATATATTTGCAAACCATGCATCTGTTAAGTGCTTAATATGCATTATAGGTAAGGATTTTCTATAATTCAACAAGAAAACAAATCCCTAGAAGTAATCCCATCAAATAAAGGACATGAAAATTAAATAGAGATTATTTCCACAGATGATGGTGAAATGTTCAGTAGGTAAATAAAATAAAGAACATCACTCGTCATTTGGAAAATGCAAGTCAAAACCCCAGTGAGATATCACCTCATACCTGTTAGAATGGCTCATGTCAAAAAGACAAGCAATAAGAAGTATTGGCGAAGGCGTGGAGAAAAGGGAACTCTCTTCCACTGTAGTTGGGACTATAAATTTCTACAGTCACTATGGAAAACAGTATAGAGGTTCCTCCAAAAATAAAGTCAGTTATCCCACTACTGGTTACATATTTGAATATATGAAATCTTTATCTTGAATACAAAATTACAGTATATTCATTGTGTCATGATGTATATTAGCCAAGACACGGAATCCCTGTATGTGTCCTTTAAAAGAATAGGTAAGGAACATGTGAGATACACACACTCACATGCACACACACACACACACTCTTACTCTACGCGCACCCACACATACAACGAAATAACTTTCACTTATAAACAGAAAATCATCCTATTTTCCACAACATCTGTAGACGTTGATTGTATAATGCTTAGGGAAGTAAGTCAGAAAGGAAGAGAAATAATGTATAGTCCCACTTATATGTGACATCTAAAAAATGCAATGCCATGGAAATATTGAGTAGAATGGTGTATGCCATGGCGTGCAGACTGGTGGTAGTGGTGTGTGTGTGCAGAGATTTTGATTACAGTCTACAGACTTGCAAGCATGATATGAGTAAGTTCTCAGTGTCTAATAGACAGCAGGGTGACTACAGTTATAATATATACTCTATACTTGAAAGTTACTGAGAGGGTAGATCATACATGTTCTGACCAGAAACAGACTATATTATTCTACTCAGATGTTTTGTAGAAAAATAAACTGGTTAAACTCAAAGTAGGTTGGAATTTGTGAACGATGGTTGGGGGTGGGAAATCGGAGAGGTTGCTAAAAGGGTAAAAAAATTTTCATCATCAAATAAGGAACTTTTGAAGATCTAATCTATGGCATTGTGATTATCATTTATAATACTGTATTGTATACCGGATATTTGCTAATAGAGGTATTAAGCATTCTCAAGCAAAAAAAAAAAGGGTAACTATGTGGTGCGATGGATGAGTTAATCAACTTGTTGGCGGTGGGCATTCTTTCACAATGTATACATATGTCAAATCAGCACATTATACACTTTGTATATATTACAATTTTATTTGTCAGTTAAACCTCACTGAAGGTGGAAAAAATACTTGAAGTAAATATTTATATTTGTACACAGGTGGCCATCATCATTGTAATTGAAAGATAACTCGACTAGGAATTAAAAACAGTGTGTTTGAGGCCTAGTATGACAGTGGGCTACTTTGTGATCCTAGATGAAATGCCTTAATTCTCTGGTCTTCTGCTTTCTCAATTATAAAATGGGATAGCGAAGACAATTTCTTGTGAAGTATGTGAAAGTACCTGAAGCCAAATGAATTTTAAAATAATTTTAACCATAGAGGGATTGTTGTAGTCAATTGAAATGCCATGGAGACGCCCAATGCATATGAAAATTTAGGCGGTTATGATTTGCTTAATGTGAACGTAGGTAGGCTGTTGTTCTGCACACCCACCCCATCCCCCATATTGGACAACATTTGGGTGGTTTTTGTTTTTTTTTTTTTAAAAGACTAACATGTTTAACTCAGATGGACTCGGTTTGAAAACCCCTGCAATCTGCAAATGCAACCTGTGATGATTGTCACCCCGCTGTGTATATGTCGCAAGCATGTGCATTTATTGCTGGGTACTACGTATTTATGAAGGTAACGCTGCTGTTAATTTATAAGCACAGAGCCCACTGATGTCTGGTGAGCAAAGTGTTTGAATTTATTCTTTTTTTTATAATTGTCAGGCCGGTCCATTATAAGGGCCAGCTGCTGCCCAGGCGTATGGACAGACATGGGCGCATGCTTCAAATACTCAGCAGGTACAGTGATATGTATATATTTCATTGTTGCTAAAATCCAGCAATTGATTATCCATTCCTATCTGACTGTTGGATGCTTTGCAAATGGTTGCAGAATTATATATATATAATTTCAAAGATCTTATTTATTTGACAGAGATTGCAAGTAGGCAGAGAGGCAGGCAGAGAGAGAGAGGGGGAAGCAGGCTCCCCGCTGGCTCGATCCCTGAACCCTGAGATCATGACCTGAGCTGAATGCAGAGGCTTAACCCACTGAGACACCCAGGCGCCCTAGCAGAATTATATTTCAATTGTTACTGTTGTGGTAAATCTCTTGTTGAACTTTCACTCTCTATAATGTTTTGCTGCTCTTCACCTTGCCAAACTGAAATGGATTTTTCATCGTTCTTTTAAAATGGCTGTGACCCTTTCTCTGACTATAAATCCATTAACTTTGAAGTTGACAAACCCTGAAGATATCTGCATCTGTCTTTGCATTTATACTACTAATTTGTTTATAAACATGTAGTATATGTACAGTGGTTCATTAGCTGGGTATTGGAACTACTTTACCAGGATTCAGTCCTGGTTCTGCCACTTCACTATCTCAGTGGCTTTGGGCAAATGAGTTTTCTCATCTGCCTCTCAGTTTTATCATCTGGATTAGGGTTTATTACAATAATGATGAATACTTACTGAGCTTTGTTACATGTCATTTAACTCCTAGGAAAGGAAAATTGTACCTACCTTTTCAGGTTGTGGTTAGGATCAAATGAGATAAATCTACTGTTGTGAGTAGAATAATATCTGAGCAGAAGTGCTCAGTAAATGTTAGGAATGATTATTTTTATCAATTCAAGGATTGTTGATTGTGCATTGACTATGTTGTCAGCATTGTGCTATTCTTCTTTGGGAATCCATGCTTTAGAAATATTGTTCACAGTCTTACGAAATCTATCTCAATGAGGCCTACCTTTTCCACCCCATTTATGATCATAAGTAATCTGCTCTCCACTCTCTTAATTCCCTTTACCTGTATTTTATTTTTCCATGTTAGTATTAGCTCCTTCTAATATACTGCATAATTTATGTGTATTCAGTTTTATTTTTATGGTCTATCTCTCTCAATCAGAGTGAAATCTCCACTTTGCTTGGATTTGGGTTTTTTTTTTTTTTTTAATGCTATTATTGCCAACATCTGGAACAGTACCCAGATCTTAGGAACTAATCAATACATGTTAAATAAATGAGTGCATCTGTAGAAATTCCTCAAAATAAGCTAAAGTTTAACAGGGTATCGTATTTGGTATGCACACAACAAAGAGCATTTTTCTTTCTTTTAAAATTATACTCTTTAGTTTCTCTGTGTCAGACTACATGTACCAATTATTACCATTATCATGGAGGGCATGTGGTAAGTTGAGACCTTCAGAGGTAGATAAATGAACTTTGAGAGTTCTTTTTCGGACTTTCATATGTTTTTGACTGTCTTAATTCTATGATCATTTCCTTCCTGTTAATGCTCCAGTTTCCCTCTATTTCTCTTGGACCTGGTTTAGTCCTGGGGGCACTAGTCTTTGGAGGTGGTCGTTTTGTGCCCCTTGCTGACAGAGCAGTGAGCTGAAAATAGAAGCAGAGAACGTGAAAGTCTGTTTTTCATCCCCTCATTTTTTTCTTAGAGCCTGCCTTGCCCCTTTGTTAGTGTTTGGGACAAGGAAGTGAACCCACAACTTCATTTACATTTCTAATTTTTGTCTATGAATAAGAAGGATATTAAAAGCTCTCTGGCAAATAATAGGACATAAATTTGGCCCTGGGTTATTCTTGGTCAAAGAACCTCCTATGCTCAAAGGACTGTTCTAAAATAATATTTTTCCTCTTGATATAATGTAGGAGGATTTTTGTCGTTTCTGGAGGGTCTCTGTGGTTGTGTGCCAGATGAAATCCTCAGGGCTGTCAAAATGCCAAGGTAGGCCCTAAAAATACCTCCCTCTCAGTGGAGTGCTTAGTCTCGGAGTTGGAAGGGATAACTGAATTTATTGATTCACCTCTTAGGGAAGTTTGCAAAGTATTGTTAAGTCATGTTTTGTTTGTCCTGCCTCTTGAGCCTTTAAAATGTTAAGGAAATGCATTCTTTGGCAGGCCCAAAGCATGATTAGTAATTTACTCACTTATACCCCATGTGTGAGGTCATTGGCGTCTTAGGGTGGGTAAGCATCATCTCAGATTGTCTTCAGTCTTCAACGTAATGGACAGCAGGGACCAGTCTGACAAGTACCTCTTGACATAATGGTGTAGAATATATTCTGGCGTAATTCTCATTGTGTTCTACAGCAGTAAACACTGATTCTCATACCTAGTAGGCTAGAGATCTAGAGGGCTTAGACATGTCCATAATGTCCATATCTACTGTCGTGCTGCATCAGGTTATACCGCTGCTGTAACTGCGCTGACAAGAAGTATTAGCCGGAGATCTGTTGGCAGTGGTATTTTTGCTCTGTCCCTGTTTATTGAGATACATAAATTAGAGATCTTCTTGCTTTGAAATCATTGCAAATTTCATTGCTTGCTCTGCTAATTAATTACCTCAGGAATTTCACATTCTTCTTATTTGAATTAAATATTTAGCCTCTTTGGAAGAGCCTGTCATAACATTTCTGCTGATTTCCCCAGGAATAACGCAACGTTTTGTTTATTTATCAAATTTAAGTTTGGAGCCCATGTTTTTTCAGCCAACTGTTCCAGGTATCAATTACGTAAATGTTCTGGATTTGAAATTGGTATTTTACATATTGGACTTTTCTAATCTTGTTCAGAATGACGGTACAGAGAGGAAATGTTGCCTATGTTGTGAGCATTTAGAGAATTTGGGGAAAAAAGCAAAAGGTATGAATACAAAAACAGTATTATTATATGAAAAAATATATAATTATTATATATAATATTATCTTCTCTGATGAGTTCATATTTATTTTGTGATTTCCAGTCTGTGTGATAGATTTCTACTAGTATGGTAACTGTTGTCTAAGATGTCATACTGCTTTTTTGGTCCTAGTCTATACTGTGATGTTAGGAGTCCTATAAAATGTGGACAGTTTCTTTGTCCTTGAATAGACTACAAGAGAAATATGTAATGAAATTGTACGCAGTGATGGAACTGAGAAGGATTATAGAAACAATAAACAAAGAAGAAGAATTTCTTAATATAGTAGTTGATACCTGAAGTAAGTGCTTATTGTATACATAAATGAGATATTATGGTTAAATCAAACAGTTCCTGAGTTCCTTATAGTAATTGTCACCATGAAGATTTAAGAGGAGAGAACACATGAGGTTTCTTTTTTTCTTTTGTTTTTTTTACTGTGGATGGAGAAACAAACTCATTATGCGCCTTATCATCAAACATAAACCAAACACAGACTAATGCAAATTGAACCATCTGGCTAATTCAAGGCCTATAGAAGTCATTCTTAATATTTGGGACCATTCTGAGATTATATGTACATATCTATACAATTTGGGACTTAGTAGCTCAATGTTTTGGCTTACGATTTTTATTTTTTATTTATTTATTTTTTAAAGATTTTATTTATTAATTTGACAGACAGATCACAAGTAGGCAGAGAGGCAGGCAGAGAGAGAGGAGGAAGCAGGCTCCCTGCTGAGCAGAGGGTCCGATGTAGGGCTGGATCCCAGGACCCTGGGATTATGTCCTGAGCCGAAGTCAGAGGCTTTAACCCACTGAGCCACCCAGGTGCCCCATGGCTTACGATTTTTATAATAGCTTTTGCTAAATCTCCCTCAGATGTAACATAGGGAAATGACATGGTTGTCGCCATTCTTGGGAGGAGTATCCCATACTTTTTCTCCTCAGTCCCAACCAGATGATAAGTATATGAAGATATATAGGCAGACACTAAACTGATTCAGCCACTCAGGTGCCCTACCTCCTCCTAAACAGTTGAATGATTTGGGGCACCTGGGTGGCTCAGCTGGTTAAAAGCCCGCCTTAGGCTCAGTTTATGATCCTGGGGTCCTGGTTTGGAGCCAGGCCTCAGGCTCCCTGCTCAGCCTGGAGTCTGCTTCTCCCTCCCTCTCCCCCATGTTCTTGTTCTCTCTCACTCTCTGTCTCAAATAAATAAATAAAATCTTAAAAAAAATTAATGAGTTTATATCGTTTCCATTCTAATCACCACCTCCCGTTGCCCGTATATCTACTACTTGATATTTTAGCTTCACTTTATTTTTAACTCTATTTGGTCACTAATATATGTACTGCTTGTTTGTAGTGGATTGTATTTACATTCACTCCTCTTTGGCAACCTCATCTTTGTTTACTCTTGCCTTTTGTTGTATACTCCTTCTTTCTGCATCATATTTGCTTTCTTACTGAATTGTATTCTTTTGTACTTTTTCCAAGAAGGGTCGACAAGTAGCAAAATTAGTGTCTCTAAGTTCCTTTAATGTCTAGGTCTCCAATTATATTCATTCCTCACGCTCGGTCATCTTGGTTCACTTCGAATATATTGTTCAATTTGGGAAAATCCCTAACCATTATCTTTTCAACTATTTCTTCTTTTACATTGTTTCTAATAATTCACCGTATTTTCATTTCTATGTGTTTGTTTTATTTTGGGTATTTTCTGTCATCAACCTTTCAGATTATAAATTATTTCCCAACCTCTGTCTCATTTGTTGTTCAACCTGTTCATGACGTTTTCATTTGCAGTGGCTTTTTATTATTTGTAGACTTCTCCATGGTCATTTTTCAAACTGATTGTTTTATTGGTAATATTCTGGTTTCCATTCTTTCTTTAATTACTTTAAACCTAGATCATTTCTGGTTTATCTCAGATTGTTTTATTTGAAATTCTTGGAGGTACCGATCCTTCTTTTCTGTGCTTTTACTGATAATGTCTTTCCTAATATTTTCTTCACATGGTTTCTCATTGTTTTATTCAGAGCTGATGTTTCATTTTTTTTGTTTGGAGTGGGATGCATTGAGGTTCCCTGTGTCCTTAGTCATAGCAGTGTTGTTATCAGAGAATTTTTACATTTGTTTCGGCCCAGAACCCGAGCAGGTTCTCCATTTCTTAAATTAAAAATTATTTTTTATTTTTTATTTTATAAGTTGGTTCCATGCTCAGCATGGGGCCCAGTGTGGGATTTGAGCTCATCAACCCTGAGATCAAGATCTGAGCTGAGATCAAGTGTCAGATGTTTAACCCACTGAGCCACTTAGGACCCCTATTTTCTCCATTTTTAAATCCAATGCATGTCAGGGCACCTGGCTGGCTTAGTAGGTACAGCATGCAAGTTTTGAGCTTGGGGTTATGAGTTCAAGCCCCACGCTGGGTGTAGACATTACTTAAAAATTAAAAAAAAAAAAATTGACACAATTTATGTTCATTTCATTCTCCTTGTTACCCCTATTACTTGTGTATTTAAAATTTAGATTCAACACTTGTGTAGTACACACATGAGGAATTTGATTCTTTAATCGGATACTTTGTCCCCACCCTGAATCCAAATCAGTCAAAATTTCAGTTTGCCTCCCCATAGCAATGACTGGAGCTTTTGTAGTTTGTCTTTACTCAGAGCATGGTGATACATTGTTCTCATCTTCAAGCCTCCGTCCTTTGGTGATGTTTTATCCCTCACCCAGTAGGAATTACAGCCCTAGATCCTTGGAACTTTTAACTGTCTGCCAACTTCCTGGGCTGGGAAAGCTTCCGTTTAGGATTTAATTGCTGCTTTTCTCAGTTCTACCTATTTCTCTTACCTAGGAATTGTCCTTTCTTTTTCATACTCAGGTGCTAATTTTTCAATATAAGTATTTTCCCCCACAGTTATCTTCCTTTGGGTAGGGTTTCCATGTTAGCTCAATGTTTCATTTTGGTGCAACCCTCTCTCTCTCTACTTTCTTATTTTATTTCAATTAATGTTTTTTCAGGGCTAGCCCCTGCTGTTTGGGTGCCCAGGTTGGTGGTGTTATTGTGAATGTGGGCTTTTTGTATCTTTTTTCAGTTTCCTTTTTCTAGTAGGTCCATATCTTAAATTTTTTCTTTCCATTTTTTTTTTTTTTTTTCTTTCCATTTTTGACATGAGGTAGTATACTTTCTCAACTTTATCTTTCGTTAGTATTGTTAGTCTTTGTTTCTTTGTGTTTGTGTTTGTGGGTATTGGGTAGGAGCTGTTATAGAATTGTATATTCCCTGATTTAGTCTGTCCTCAGACTTTTGATATGTAAAGTGAGGGAGGATACCATCTGTATATCTTTTATAGTCCTTTATCCCTTTAACACTTGGTAAGCAGTAGTTGTGCAGGACTATTTCACTTTAAGAAGTCGGATTTTAATTTTCATAAGATTGAATTTCGTCTTGCCGTTTGCTTATTCTGATCTGTCTTATTGGAGTTGATGGAGTTGCAAATCAAACTTCCTTTGAGAAATAGAAATGACCTCATTTAATTTAGATAGTTTTTTATGTTAATGTGTATTATTTATAAAGGATTCACTTTGAGGATTTCAATTTACAGCATGAATAGTTCAATTTCCAGGTATAGTATGATTTGGGACACAGTTTAATTACAGTTAAGAAGTGTCATGGAACCAGTGAAGCATTTGGATAATGAAATCCAACATATATTTGTAGAAATATATAGTTTTCCCCTTGAAAGTCACTAAAAAATTTGTCTACTAAATATCAAGTAAAGGCATCATTTGTGTGCTTAAGAATTCTAAGTCATAGTAATGGATAGTTTTGTGCTTACTTAATGACTTTGGAGGTATCCAGTTATCTTAACAGGGAAAAAAAAAGTTATCCAGAAGTGAAATTTTCTGTAAAAGTACTTTTAACTGTACCTTATTATAATGATTTTTAATATGGTGCTCACGAATCATTCATTAAAGAGAATAGTATTAACTCTGGGTTCAATGCTCTGAATCATACACTGTACTGTTCTTTGTTTAGGCTTAGGATCGCATTTATGATTCCATTTGGCAGTTGTTATAAGAGGGAATTTGCCAAAAGTATATCTCATGAATATTAATTCAATATGCACAAAATTCAAAGGACTTCAACTTTTTCCTTCCCTTTAATGCTGCCTTTTAAATGGTCTCCTTGCATACTTTTAGCTCATTCATGTTTCCTGGCATGAACACTTTTCTGTCAAATTTTCCTTAGTTAGATATCTACTTACATCAGTTCCTGGTTTTTAGTAAAGTCCAGAAATGCATCAATCAGGAAAAATCACAAAATCGTTCCCTCCGCACAAAAGCTGGTTGATCATTGCTTTTACCTCCATTAGGAGTCTTAGTGGATGTGAGGCTTTTTATCCAGCATTAAGGCTACTTGCCTGCACAGAATATTGCAATTATTAAATCTTCGGAATGTTATACAGAATGAGAAATCAATTATATGTATTTGGGGAGCTTATACAGTATATGCAGAAGTTTGCCACACAAACTTTTTATATAAAGAAGATAGTTTGATAAACTGGAGTTTACTGTTACTGCATTTTATTAAGTCACTAATGAACTCATCAGGTTGTGAAAATCCTGGTTGTGAAGAAAGCTCTCTTTGCATACCACATCAAGAGCACAGTGTGAGAGGTTTTCCTTGAAAATAGCTCTAAGTATACTTGAACTTTTATTTATTTATTTATTTTTATTTTTAATTTATTTATTTGACGGAGAGAGAGAGAGATCACAAGTAAGCAGAGAGTCAGGCAGGGGCGAGGGGGAGGAAGAAGTCTCCCCGCTGAGCGGAGAGCCCGATGCGGGGCTCGATCTCAGGACCCTGGGATCATGACCCCAGCCAAACGCAGAGGCTTTAACCCACTGAGCCACTCAGGCGCCCCTATACTTGAACTTTTAGATCACATGTTGAGGAAGCCACTTTAACTCTATACTCTGGTGTTACTTCAACAGGTAAGAAAATTACTAAAAAAGAGTTCCCACAAAAGGGGAGTAAAATTGTAGGAAACTAGGATATATAAAATCAAACTGCTTTTCCTTATTTCCATAATGGAGCATCTTGAAATGTCTTATTCCTTAGAAAGCCAGGGTTCTCAGATGTTCCTGATAAGGTCTAGCCCAGGTGTGAGTCATCCTTGTGGTGGGGATGTTTTCCTATGGTAGGTCTCACCAAGAGCCACGTGAAATCCTCAAAGCCATGGGATCATTGTCCTGTGGACTTCAAGCTGTCCACACCCTCCATCACTTCACCAACCTCAACTGATTCTGTTTGGGGATGCATATGCATCTCTTGTTTGTTTTTCTCATTTAGGACAAGTACTCACAAAGTGATTTTCAAGTCCTCTTAAATGCTTAAATGTCACTATTAATATGAAATCTTCAAATTATCAGATAATAACAAGATATTCATTCATGATATGCCACAGGGTGATCTCTGGGTCATTCCGGACCTCAACAGGAAACTGATGGAAAATTCATATTATAATCATTTGAGCAGCATTTACATATAAAAGGGTGGTTTACCATTGTGAGGTCGGAGCATCTGAGAACCGCTAGAAATCATGCGAGAACCAATGGAAGCTGACATGGTTATCATCCCTACTTCTGAGAGTTCACAGAAAGCTTCCTGTATTAAAAACAATGATTTTCTTTTGAGAGATACAGCCAGCATAGGGTAAAAGCTCATGATAGGAGAACCAGGGTAATAACTAACCTGACTTTACTCTGCTCTTTTTCTGTGTTCTTATACTATTCATACCCATTGGTGAAAGCCAGATAGAAAATAGATTCTGAATTCAGACCTGCAAATATATTTATTTAAAGTATATGGTTTATAAGACCCCATATTAAACTGATAAGAACAAATACTACCCTTGATCTTAGCCAAAAGGCCGTGAAGTGATTATAGAAGACCTCATATATGTACATTATTTAATTTGTATAATAACTAAATAGGGCATATTTTCTTAGACCCATTTTACTGATGAGAAATATAATGAGTTTATTCATCCTGGAACAAACAGATCATAAACTCAAGTCTGTGCTTATAAATGCCATTCTGTATTTCTTTGCTATAAAAGCCATTATTATTAGCTAATATTTATTGAGAAACTATTTAATTCTTTTGACTTTATCAAGAAGTTGCTACTATTATTATCTCCATTTGACAAATAGGGAACCTGAGTGGAAGAGAAGTTAAATAACTTATCCATGATTATGTAGCTAATGAACGTGAGTATGATTTGGACGAAGAAAGTTTTTTTTTTTTAAGATTTTATTTTATTTATTGGAGAGAGAGAGAGAGACAGCTAGAGAGGTAGCACAAGCAGGGGGAGTGGGAAAGGGAGAAGCATGCTTCCTGCAGAGCAGGGAGCCTGATGCATGCTGCGTCCCAGGTCCCTGGAATCATGACCTGAGCCCAAGGCGGACATTTAACGACTGAGCCACCCAAGCACCCCTAGTTTGTAATATTTTCAATACCTAAATAACACACGATAATTTTACAAAATACAAATATATGACCATAAAAGCATAAGAAATGATCCATAATATTACAACCTAGTGACTAAAATTATTTACATTTTAATGTAACTTGCTGTAGCATTTTCTCATGTAAGTGTCTTTATGAATTTATTTGGATGGAGGTTTAAAATACGTAACTTTAAAATATCTTCTTTTAAAAAAGATTTTTATTTATTTGATTGAGGGATAAGAAGGGAGAGAGACAAGCAGACTCCGGAGTCACATAGCAGCCTTGATCATCGAACCCTGAGATCATAACCTGAGTCCAAATCAAGAGTTGTCCACTCAACTGAAGGAGCCACTCAGGCACCTGTATAATTTAAAAATTTCTTAATAAACAAGTATTGTATGTAAAAGCAGAAGAAAAATAATGTATTTAAACAAAAGGAATCCAAGTAGAAATTAAGGTAAAATTACATATTATTAATGTCTTGATGATTTTCATTCTAGGTTATTTTCTATGTATATGCCTATGCGGGTTACATGTGAACACATTCTACACAAGTGGCATCATCTCTACATGTTGTTTGGGCTACTGTATAACTACATAGTACTTTCCTATTTGGAGGTACTATCTTAATTTCTGATTTTTGGTATTTAGATCATTTCTTATATTTTATATATAGTTTTGATTAAAATATGTATAGTTAAACCATTGATTTTTCATGATGATTTCCTTAGGCTAAATCTCAGATGTAAAGTTTATGGTTCAACTTGAATAGATATATTTCTTTAAAGATTTTATGTATTTATTTGAGAGACCACAGGGGCAGAGGGAGAGGCAGAAGCAGACTCCACACTGAGCACGATATCTGATACGTGAGCTCCATGCTAGGACCCTAAGACTAGGACCTTAGCCAAAGTTAGATTCTTAACCTACTGAATCACACAGGCATCCCTTGAACGGATATTTTTAAGCTGTTGATTCATTGTTTTCAGACTATCTTTTTGATATAGTTAGTAAATTACATCCTCCCTGGTAGTATATGATCTGCAGTTTTTATATGTATTTATTTTAACCGGATATTACTTTTAAAAAAAGGAGGTGATGACCAATATAAGGTAACAAAATAGTATTTCAGTATTTTTTTTGCTCCTAAGTCAGCATCAGTATGTTTGGGGGAATATTTGTGTGTGTACATGCGTGTGTGTATGTGGATTACTTTTTTATTCCAGTACAAATGAAGGGCTTTGTCGTGAATGTAGCATTTATTTTGTAAGATGTGTCTATGTAGAAAGGGGTGGAAGAGAGGAGGAAATGGATCTGAGTGGGCAATGGGAATGTACCTAGTGTAATACTAGGAAGTATTTATCATAATATTAAATAGTTGCACAGGAAGTGATTTGATATAGTGTAAATATTGATATTTAACAAACAGTTGTGTCCCACCTTTATAAGTTTCCAATTGAATCTAGTCATAGTGATTGTATTTCTACCATCATCTATTCAATGAGTATATGAAGAAGTTAAAAATACATTAACACTTAGAAGTTTTGGGGAGTAAATCATCTAATCCATTCTTCCAACTTCTTTTGGTTGATCTAAGCATTAAAGTGATATGAGGTAGATTAATAGGAGTAAATGAAAGAAAAGTTCAATAATATATTTACTTCCTAGATATCATGGAGAGATAAGGAAATATGAATAACTTCTCAATTGTAAAAGACATTTCATTAAATACTTTTAGCTCACGGCCAAGGATTTTGTGGATGGGTAGCCACTTACAGGATTTTAATAGGAAAAGCACAATCAAAAAGGGTTAGCTCGGGACAGCTGGGTGGCTCAATGGGTTAAAGCCTCTGCCTTTGGCTCGGGTCATGATCCCAGGGTCCTGGGATCAAGCCCTGCATTGGGCTCTCTGCTCAGCGGGGAGCCTGCTCCCCGCTCTCTCTGCCTGCCTCTCTGCCTACTTGTGATCTCTCTCTCTCTCTGTGAAATAAATAAAAAATCTTAAAAAAAATAAAATAGGGTAAGCTCGTTATGCAGATTTACGTTTTGCCTTACCACTGGAATGAGTTTCCAAAAATGAACTCATCCATCCTCTTGCAGGGACAGTGAGTTAGGCACTCTTACAAATGAAGATTTTCCTCGTGTATGTAAGTATCTCTTACAAAGATAACTTCTCATTCTTGTGCATGTAGTTTCTTAAAAATAAACAACTTAAAATAATCAGTGTGCCAAAGAGACCTATCTTAGAGTGCCTCTACTTGCTCCGTATGGAATATTTGCATCTTTCCTTTATCTCTTTTAACTCTTTTTTTTTTCATTTTATTACGTCCTACAATATTTTATCTTACTTTACATGACTTAGTGCTTCAAAAAATATGTTGTTCACCTATTACATTTTCTCTGGTAAGATACACAAATTCAGTTTTTTTCTGTATGTTTATAATGTGCATGGTTTTGAATTTTTTCTTTTGGAATGAGCTCTTTCTATATTTTAGTACACAACTGACCAAAACAACTGAAGTGAATCAATATTTTAACTGCTAATTAAAAAGTCAAAATGAAAGGATCTGTTTTTCCAACTTGTTTTCAAGATTTGTAGGTGAAATGTGTCTTTAACAGAAGTGATACAGGTTTTACCATTTTAAAAAATGAAGTGTAAGTGCCATACAGCATTGTTTTATTTTGAGGCATCTAGCATAGTGATTTGAGAATTCTGTACAGTACTCAGCACTCACCATGGTAAGTGTAGTTAACATCTTTCACTATACAATATTATTACAATATTATTGACCTATTTTCATATGCTCTGCTTTCATACATGGGATTTACTTACCACGTTTTAAAATTTTTTCTCTCATTTTTAGAATATATAAGCATGAACAAACTTGTTTTGATACAATTAGCTATAACTTGAGAGAATTTTGTTATAGTGATGTCTGTTAATGCTTTCCACTTGTTTTGAGTTACATGCCAAAAATCACACACTAATTTTTCAATGAAATTTATTTTTAATGATTTGTCAGCTGATTAATTCAATTGTTTTTCCTTCAATTTTGTTAAAGGCAAAGAGTTAGAAATTACCTAAATTACACAAAGTTATTACTCAACCATTAGTCATTCATTTTATCAATGTCATTAACATAATGTGAGATTGTCTTTGTTTGCTACACCACAGATTTTTCAATCCCGTGGCAATCTATTGTAAAATTGCTGATGCCTAAAAAAATTTTGTTGCCTTTTTTTTTTTTTTTTTTTTTTGTTCTTTGATGAAATGGACAAATAGGGCTATGAGTGGAGAGCTGGGAAAAATAATCTGCAGATTTCAAATGTGCTCAGGCAAATAACTATGAGGCAAGAATTTATACAGAAATTGAGGACCTGAAATTATCTTAAATATCTCTACTTTTGTACAAAGTGTTTCAAAAGTTTTTATATTCCCCTAAGGGTATAGGTACCATGGTCTAAATTCTTCGATTTTTTTTTCTTTAAATTTTTATTTATTTGTTTGATAGAGAGATCACAAGTAGGCAGATAAAGCAGGGGAAGCAGGCTCCCCACTGAGCAGAGAACCAGATGCGGGGCTCGATCCCAGAACCCTGAGATCATAACCTGAGCCGTTGGCAGAGGCATAACCCACTGAGCCACCCAGGCGCCACTAAATTCTTAAAATGTGACACACTGGGGCGCCTGGGTGGCTCAGTGGGTTATGCGTCTGTCTTCTGGTTCAGGTCATGATCCAGGGTCCTGGGATTGAGTCCTGCATTGAGCCCCCTGCTCAGCGGGGAGCCTGCTTCTCCCTCTCCCTCTGCCATTCCCCCTGCTTTTGCTCTCTGTCAAGTAAATAAATAAAATCTTTAAAAAAAAAATTGCAGGGGCACCTGGGTGGCTCAGTGGGTTAAGCCTCTGCCTTCTGCTCAGGTCATGATCTCAGGGTCCTGGGATCGAGCCCCACATCTGGCTCTCTGCTCAGTGGGGAGCCTGCTTCCCTGACCCCCACCTCTCTCTGCCTGCCTCTCTGCCTACTTGTGATCTCTCTCTCTCTCTCTCTCTCTGTGTCAAATAAATAAATAAAATCTTTAAAACAAATTGCAAAACACCGTTGCTTTATCTACACATCTTCTTGCTCTCAATAAAATGATAAAGTCCATTTTGGCACAGAATGCATGTTTATATCTTCCACTTGGTATTAGTGGGCACACACAATAGGAGCCCGACAAGGTTCATGAGGTTTTTCTTTTTAGAAATTGAGCCCTGAGCTGTGGATATAAATGGTGAAGGAGCAAGTGCAGTCAGTTATAGGAGATAGATAGGTTGCAGAGCATGAGGCCAACAAAAGCAGAACAATACAGTATAATCAACCAAGGGCATTTTCTGGATCACAGGAAATCAATAGTAATTTTAGATATCTTACATTTTTTGGAGTGAGCTCCAAGGTTTGGAGCCAACATTCTGCCTATGTGAAAACCACTTTCAGGAGGTATGTTTCACCTTTTCTGTGAATCTTTTTTTTTGTTGTTGTTCTTTGAGTTTTCTGAACAGGTGGTGCATTTACACCTGTATTATACAATTATAAATTAATAATATACTTTATTATTATATTGCTCAAAATTATGTACAATGTATGTCTGTTGTCTCCAAATGGCTTGAAGGCAGGAACTACATTTTATTGTATATGATAATGAACTTATAAATATTTGAAGTTTTAGCAGGTTCTCCCAAAAGTATAACATGACTGTGAAATGTTAGAAAAGAGTTTATATTTGGAAATGCCCTAATTTATAGATAATATGATTGGGAATGAGATTAACAACTCTCCCTACTTTTAAATTTTGTATTATCTTTAAATTTCTTTAGAAATTATTTTGTTACTAACTAAATGGAGTATACTGTATTGTTTATAAGACACTGACCTCAATGAAACAGTTACTTAGAAACTGTATAGTTATCTCACACAGATCTAAGTTTGTGTCAGATTTCGGTTATTGTTGCTGGCAATCTATTAGCTTATTGGTATTATTTAAATTTCTATGTTATAAAGACTTCAGTTCTTTTTTAACATATGAAAGTTCAATTTCATTGTAAGAGCTAATAACTCTCAAACCATTTTCGTTCTATCATTTCACTCAAATACAATTATTTCTATTTATTACTAAGGCAACATTTTCCCACATTCGTTCTTCGTACTTATGACTGAGGCCTCCTGTAGTGTTATAATATTGCAGGGAAATGTTTGAACTTTGAGTTCATTGAAGATTTTTCAGAAGTTCAAGCTTTTGTATAAGTTTTTTATGGTAAGTATTTTTGTTTTCTCGTAGTTCACTGTTTCAGAATATGTTGCGTTTGAATTTAAAAGTTACTTATTTTTCTTAGGTGCCTGAGTAGTTTAGTTGTTTAAGTGCCTGACTCTTGATTTTGGCTCAGATCATTATCTCAGTATCCTGAGTTTGAGCCCTCTTTTGGGGATGTAAACTTCTTGGGCTTTTCTTCCTTTCTCTCTGCCCTGCCACCCCTTTCCCTTCCCCACCCCCATTTGCAAGTATTTTCTCTTTCTCTTTCTACTCTCTCTCAAAAATAAATAAATAAATAAATAAATAAATAAATAAATAAATATTTTAAGAAAACCTCTTAGTTGATTTTTCTTTAACTTGGATTTTGTGGTTTATGTATCTGGTTTTATTTTCTGAAGACTTATCAAAGATGAACTCAAGATTAAGACAGTGTCTTTAAGAGGTGTGAAAGTTGGAATTGATTTACTTATGATCCTGATGCGGACAATCATTGCTATGATTTGTAAAGTTCATGAGATAATCTGTCTCTCATAAGTCTAGCATCATCTGGCATCTTGCCGGCATTGGACAAAGGTTTTGACCGATGGAATTAAAAGCGTAGTGATGGTGTATTACTAGAATCCATCATAGAACATTCTATGAATTGATAATAGATGACAACAGGCAGTTATTAATAATGATACTTTAGAATTAGGTTTTAAATTATAACATCCCTATGCCATGCTATTGAGTAAACAAAGATTAAAAACATGATCTTTTTAGTGAAATTAGATATATACCTATATGTATACATATTTGTATGTGTGGGTTTATATAGTTCAAATTATCAGGGTACAGCTTTAGATGTGTTAAAGTCGTTCTGTTCTTTATGACTAAATCCAGGTCAAAACCTAGCACTAAGGGATGTTTGGGCAGTTTAGTCGGTTGAGCATCTGCCTTTGGCTCAGGTTATGATCCCAGGGTCCTGGGTTCGAGCCCTACATCCGGCTCCTTGCTCATGGGGAAGCCTGCTTCTCCCTCTGCCTGCTGCTCCCCCTGCTTGTGCTTGCTCTCTTTCACTCTGACAATTACATAAATAAAATCTTTTAAAAAATTTTCAAGAAACCCCCAAAACCAACTAACTCTGAATTTGGCTGTTCCCTCATTTCAATTAGCTCATGTTGTATTTTCGTATTTGAAGAAACCTTGTTCTTTGGGAGATAAATTTCATGTCTTTAAAAGAAATATATCTTTCATAATATTACTGAGAATTCCATGGTCATATACTCCCCATGGTCACTTCTGACACTTTTCCTTGCTTTTCTGACATTTCAGTCTTGGTCACATTTTACCTATCATGGACATCCTGTATTCTCAGTGTTGTGCTTACCTGAATGTGAAACTTCACACATGTTCAAACACACACACACACACACACACACACACACACACACACACACATTTATTTTATGAGTTGCAAAGTGAAAGTTTGCATGTCATGAACAGTAAGTGTTTTTTGTTGCAATGGTAATAACTTAGATTTGAATACCAAGCTTCCTTCTTTCTAGAAGTCCATACCATTCTCTGCCAAACATTATCTCACCTTGTATATTCTTTCTCAGGCAAAATCCTTCCGTCTTCTTGCTTACTCCCTCAAGCTTCTTTATTTTATCTTTTTTTTTTTTTAAGGATTTATTTATTTATTTATTTGACAGAGAGAGAGAGAGAGAGAGAGAGAGATAGAGATAGATAGATCACAAGCAGGCAGAGTGGCAGGCAGAGGGGGAGGGGAAGCAGGCTCCCTCCTCAGCAGAGAGCCCGATATAGGGCTCAGTCCCAGGACCTACAGGGCTCAATCCCAGGACTCTCCGATCATGACCTGAGCTGAAGGCAGAGGCTCTAACCCACTGAGCCAACCAGGCGCCCCTTCCTTATTTTATCTTAACATTTACCTACATTTAAAAAGAATACAACTAACCCCATTCTCCTTAGCCTATTAGGCAGAACAATATATAGTTTTGTTTCCTATTGGCTCATGGATATCTTTGTATGTCCAAAGGTTCATTAATGTACTCTGCTAAAAGGAGGGTCATTTACTAAATGTAAGTTCACCTGCCTTGGAACTGGTGAGACTTTGACATTGCCTTCCCTTATACTTTCCCTCCCAATCCCCGTAAGTTCCGGAATGTCACAGAATCTGAAAGATAGAAATGAGACAGGAGAAGTGGTTCAAAAAAGTTTTAGTTGAAAACAGTCTTTTAATACAATAAATACAGGAAGCTAATTTCATGCATTTAATGTGAATGTTTCTTTTTCTTAATAAGCAGTTTTAACTTTGTTTTCTAGATACATTGCTCTTATTCATACTTTTCACTTATAATTACTACTGGTGTTATTATTAATACTATGCTGTAATAAAAAGGATATAACAGTGATAAAATGTCATTATCTACTTATCCTTTCCTTGAGAAACATATGACTTGGCTCTGCTTTCTCCGTTTTATGAATATACATTTTGCAACCAACTTGAAGTAGTACGATAGGATGCCATTTTCAAATCTATTATCAATTAACTTACCATTTGTTAGAATCATGACGTTGTATATAGTACCAGATTACAATAGCTTGCCTACTTTATTCTGTTTAATATTAAGAAATTAATTCAAATTTCAAGTGATTCCCCCAGGCTGACTTTATGCACTTTCAGACTTTCTACTTGCTATTGAAATATTGTGAATTAATGTTTACCCTTTTTTCATATCTCTAACTAAATGTAACCACAATTTAGGTTCCATTTAAGACAGATTGGTATTAGCACTTTCTCTTTCTTAGAACACTGGCAGTATTTAATCTCTTATCCTCTACTTTTTTTTTTTTAATTTTTTTATTTATTTGACAGACAGAGAGAGGAAGGGAAGCAGGCTCCCTGCTGAGCTTGATCCCAGGACCCTGGGATCATGACCTGAGCCAAAGGCAGAGGCTTTACCCCACTGAGCCACCCAGGTGCCTCTCCTATCTTCTACTTTATTGTTAAAAGGAAATTGATAGAATAGGCATGTCTATTTAATTGCTACTAGTATCTCTCTCTCTCTTTTTAAATGCTACTAGTATCTCTTAAGACTCAAACTACCCTTTACATGAATTCCCTAGTATTTTTCTCTTTGCTACCTTGACACTTATTTTCTTGATTCATCTTCTTTTTCTCCTATTGGTATTTTTCTGTATTCCTTACTGACATTTTGCTTTCTAGCTTCTTGCGTGTAGTTCTATGTTCAGCTCTGCATTTTGATTTTTTAAAAAAGCTCACCCATGCTCGTCAATTTGAATGCCATTTCTATGTGAATGGTTTTCCAATTCATTTTTGTGGCTCTCGCTACTGGGTCTTCCCTTTCTTATTTCCAAATGCTGTTTGTCTGTTTATCATTCCTCCAATCTCAGTGTGAATCTACTGGACATAAATTAGATTATTCTTCTGTGATACTCATCTATTCCATGATTAAGTTCTGCCCACTATTTCTGTATTCCCTGCTACCTTTCCAATTGAGCATCAGCCACCTATTGATTGTTATGAAAAGCTTGTATTTGGTTTCTTAGGGGGCTGTCCCTCCACCAATCTAGCAAAACCCCAATTATGTCTATAAATTCAGGCTTTCTTCCTTTATAATCATACCTGAAAAGCAAAGAAGGGCCACAAGGTAGATTGGGATGCTTAGTTATGGCTTTCTGTATATTACCTGGCTAGTTTTTTTTTTCTTTTTCCCTGTTTGTGAATAATTTAGGATAAATGATGGTGTAGTTTTCTATTTGACTTTTATTTTTTAATAAAATTGGTTCTTAAGATTTTAAGCATACTTATTATATATTTTACAGATTTATTTATTTATTTGAGAGAGAGACAGATAAAGAGGGAGTGGGGATAGAATCCCAAGAAGGCTCCATGCTGAGGGCAAAGCGTGATGCCGGGCTCCATTCTCAACCCTGAGATCATCACCGGATCTGAAACTGAGAGCCTGATGGTCAACTGACTGAGCCAACCAGGCACCCCGTTTCTTATATATATTTTAAAGATTTTATTGATTTGAGAGAGAGAGGGCAGCAGAACACAAGCAGGAGGAGAGGTGGGCCAAAGGAGATACAGGGACAGAGAGCCTGATGTGGTTATCATGACCTGTCTTAAAGGCAGGTGCTTAAACGATTGAGACATTCAGGCGTCCCTACTTATTTTAGTTTTAAAGAAATAAATATTTCGAAAGAAATCTTTTGTCTCAATAAGCTTTCATCATCTTCCCCTTCTTGTCATCATTAAATCTAACCTTGGCTTCTCTAGTTTAAGTAGAAAACAGCTTCACAAATAATTTCAGAAAGTTTGACCGGGTCAGAAATGTTTCATAGGTGTAAATGTACATTTATTTCTTATTCTTGCACTTAAAAGCTTCATGCTTTTGATGGGTGAATTTTGAAACATCCATACCTTCCTTACACAGTTTTTCAGGGAAACATCGTTTTTAATCAAGGCAATTTACAATAATAACTATAATAACCAAATTTCAGTGTTTGAACACAACAAAAGTTTTTATCTTATGCATGAGGAGTCAAATGACGAAATTTTAGTTTGCGTGAAATTTACCTGTGTCTCTCCATTAATGATAACTTGGTTCCTTCATTGGTTTGCAATGCTATAATAGAATAGCATGGGCTGCGTTTACTTTTGAACAAATATGTTTATTTCTGACAGTTCTGGAGGCTGGAAATTGGAAATCAGAGTGCCCACATGGTAGGGTTCTTGTGAGTCCCCCTGCCAGGTTGAAGATGACTGTTCTACCATATTCTCACATGGTCCATGTAGCAAGAGAACCTGTAGATCTTATTTATAACGTCGTTAACCCCCATTCATAAGGGCTCCACACTCAGAGCTAGCACCTTCTAAAGCACCTGCCTCAAAACCCGAGTACATTATGTTGTAAGACTTCAGCAGGTGGATTTGGGGAGCCACCCACTAGCTCAGTGTTCCCTAGAGCCTTAGTGTACTCTGCTGGAGTATCCGTGAACAAAGTGAAAGAACTTGGAGGGTCACAGAGAACACTTTAACAACCAGGCCTTCAGCGTGTTATATATTATTTTTGCCTACTTTTTTTTTTTTTTAAAGATTTTATTTATTTATTTGACAGACAGAGATCACTAGTATGCAGAGAAGCAGGTGGGGGTAGGGGAAGCTGAATCCCAGGACTCTGAGATTATGGCCTGAGCCTAAGGTAGATGCTTTATCCTGCTGAGTCACCCAGGTGCCATATTGCCTCCTTTTTAATGGCAAACAGTAGTCATGGTTCCAATTAGGTGCAAAAGGCTTGGAATTTTTGCCATAAATGTTAATCTGTCTTCTTCAGAATACCAATTAGCACTTCGGTTTCTGATTCATTTGTCTAGTTAATTGCTTATCATAACAAGGAAGTATTTTTTGCTATGTTTTCTTTTAGTTTCACACAAGTATCTTAAAATTGAATAAACAAATTGCCATGGTCCAGGGACACAGACCTGTTGTGGTACTGATGATGGTGGCAAAGACAGAGATGATTTTAGACTTGATGACAAGTGTTTTGTATGTTAATCACAACGTGCACATGTACTATTAATAAAAATATGGCTATAGTAAAATATTTTTTGATTGTTTTTAAAATAGTTGAGCCATATATTGACTATTTTTTTGTGTGTCAGATGTGAATAAAGTTAGAATAAGATCTTGTACACGTAGCACAATATCCTTTTAACGGGTATCATTCAGTGATTTTTAGTATAATCACAAGGTTGTGCAACCACATCTACGCTCCACGTCCAGAAGATTTTCATCATCCCTGAAATGAAATTTTCTACCGTTACCAGTCTCCCCAATTCACCTTTCCACCTGGCTGCTAGCAGGGATCTCTTTAAGTACATAGATCAATTTTGAAGTATTCCTATCTTATCAATTTTAATCTTCCAGTCCCTGAACACTGGTATCTTCGTACTTGTTTAGGGCTTCCTGAATCTCTACTTACCATGTTTTGTAGTTTTCCAGGTAAATATTTTCCTCCTCTTTTTAAAATTTTTCCTGTTTTATTCTTGTTTATGCTATTGTAAGTGCAATTGTTTTCTTAATTTTCTTCTCTAGTATTCATTGCTAGTGTATACAAATGAAATGGTTTTAGATTGCTATTACATCCTGCACCTTTGCTGAAATCATTTAGTAGTGTTTCTAATAGTTTTCTTTCGGATTCCCTAAGATTTTCTGTATAAAAGATGATGTCATTTGCAAATACAGTAGTTTCATTTCTTCCTTTTCAATTTGGATGCCTCTGACGCTCCTTCTTTTTTCACACCTAATTTCCTTGGTAATTAGGACCTCTTGTACAATGTTATATAGAAGAAGCAAAGGTAGATATCCTTATCTTGTTTCTGTTATTGCCGAGAAAGCTGTTAGCCTTTATCTTGATAGCTCTGGTTTTCGAATAGATACCCTTTATCAGGTGGAGAAAATTCCTTCTACTCTGTGTTTGTTTTTTAAATTATGAAATGGTGTAGATTTTTTGTAATTCTTCTTTTTTCTATCTTTGGATAGGTCATGTGGATTTTTTCCCTTTATTCCATTAATATGCCTTATTACATTGATTGATTTTGTGTGTTGATATAACCTTCTCCTTTTAGGTCAATCCCACTTGGTTAGGGAGTATAATCCTTTTACTAAGCTACAGGATAAGGTTTGCTGATACATTAACGAGGATTTTGTCATCTTTTTTTCAGAAGGAATTTTGGTCATTAATCTTTTTCTTCTTTTTTCTGTGTCTCATGTTTTTATTAGGTAATACAGGCCTCACAGATGAGTTAGGAAATGTATTCTTGGCTGTCATTTTGGAAATATTTGTGGAGAATGGTTGTGCATAATTCTTTAAATATTTCTTTTCTTTTCTTTTTTTTTTTTTTTAAGATTTTATTTATTTATTTGACAGAGAAAGATCACAAGTAGGCAGAGAGACAGGCAGAGAGAGAGGGGGAAGCAGGGTCCGTGCTGAGCAGAGTGCCTGATGCGGGGCTCGATCCCAGGACCCTGAGATCATGACCTGAGCCAAAGGTAGAGGCTTATCCCACTGAGCCACCCAGGCGCCCCTTAAATATTTCTTAAATACACCAGGACAGTCATCTGGTCTGGGAATTTCCTTTGTGTGACACATTTTAGTTACATATTCGATCTTTTTATTTCTATATCTATGATGATTTTTGAGTTTCTTTTTGAGTAAGTTTAAGTCATTGTTGCCTTTTGGGCAATTTGTCAGTTTTATCCATGGTATGTAATTTGTTAATTGCTCATACTCCTTTTTTAATATTCTTTTTACTTTTATAAGATAAGTAATATTGTCTCATATTTCATTTCTGAATTAAGGAATTGGCATCTTCTATTTTTTTCCCAAAGGTTTTTTCGTACTTTAACATTTTTCAAATATGAACGTTTATTTTATTTGTTCCCATGCTAATTTCTATTATTTTCTTTTTGTTGTAGGTTTGAATGTAGTATGCTTTTATTTTCCTAGTTATGTTGGAACATTGGGTTATTTATTTTAAATTTGTTTTCTTGCTTATTCATAAAATAATTTGTACATGTCTTTTGTGACATTTGGTGTTCGTTGGATGTCTTTTAGTTCTAGTATCTTGGTCTTGTTCCATTCTTCCATTTTCTTATCCTTCTGCTTAGTTGTATCTGGTATTATAGAGTTGTATCTAGGGGCACCTGGATGGCTTAGTTGGTTAAGCAACTGCCTTCAGCTCAGGTTATGATCCCAGCGTCCTGGGACGTAGTCTGGCATTGGACTCCCTGCTCACTGGGGAGCCTACTCCCTCCCCAAGCCCCCGCCTGCCCCTCTGCCTACTTGTGATCTCTCTCTCTCCATCAAATAAATAAATAAAATCTTAAAAAAAAGATCTAAATGTCCAATCCTTGTTTTGGATTTCTTAAATATCAAATAACTTTTAAATGTATGTTTTTTCATTAACGTTAAATTTTATAATATGCATTAAGTGAATAGGATCAGTAAAATAATTTCCAAATAAATGAAGAAAAATAAACCTATATGTTTGAAATAAAGCTGAATACAGTTTATAAAAACCCTGTTGGTTAAACAGTGATTTTGTTTTTATTATGTTGATTTATAAATATGATACATAAGAAATATATGAATAACCTCAGTCCAGACACCCTTAGCCACCTCCAAAAACCTCTGGTCCATCAATATAGTATTGTTGATTTGTGTAATTTACTCGTCATTTCTCTCAATTTTTGCATCATGTATTTTGTATATTTCTTGTTATGTGAATATAGGGTTCTAATTTTTTTTTAACTTTGTTTAGGCTTCTAGTTTTTATATATTCTTTATATTTTGACACTTTTATAATTTTTTAACTCATTGTTTACTTTTTACATCAAAACTGATATTAACAGAGCCATGCATTTTATTTTATTTATTATATTTTATTTTCTATGTAACCTCTTAGTCCATCTTCTTGTTTGATCTCCCGACCCCTCGATCGAGTCACATGCTTTACCAACTGAGCCCCTTGACACTTTTATCCTTACAAAAATATTCTTTGTCACTAGTAACAGTTTTGTTTTGTTCCTAAAGTCTATTCAGTTTCATGTTAGTATAGAGCCTACAACTAGTCTTTGGTTGCTGTTTTCATAGTGTATCTATTTCTGTACTTTTTACATGTTTGTGTCTCTGAATCCACTTTTTTTTTTTTTAAGATTTATTTAGGGGGCACCTGGGTGGCCTAGTTGTTAATTGTCTGCCTTTTGCTGAGGTCATCATTCCAGGGTCCTAGGATCAAGCCCTGCCTCTGGCTCCCTGCTCAGCGGGAAGCCTGCTTCTCCCTCTCTCACTCCCCCTTCTTGTGTTCCCTCTCCCGCTGTGTCTCTCTGTGTCAAATAAATAAATAAAATCTTAAAAAATAAAAACAACAACAAAAAAACTTTCGAACTGTCATATCCCTGCATTTTGGTCTTTATGGTTTCTGATTATAAATCAGCTGTTAATCTTATTGAGGATCCCTTGTAGATGGTGAGTCACTCTCTTTATGCTGATTTAAGATTGTCTGCTCATCCTTCATCAGTCTGATTGTAATGTGTGATTGTGAGGATGTGTTTCAATTCGTTCTACTTGTATTATGTTGAGCTTCTTAGATGAGCAAATGCATGTACTTTAACAAATTCAGAATGATTTCAGTTATCTTTTCGCCAAATGTACATTTTCCCCATTGTCTTGTTCTACTGCTTTATCTCCCATTGTGCGCATTTTACAGTGCTCCTTTGTGACAGGTGTTTCTCAGGCCATTGAATATTGTTTTTTTCTCTTTTTGTTTTTATGACACAGTGATCTCTAGTGACCTATCCTCGTAGTCACCTTTTCTTTCACTTGCCTGCTGAATTCTGTGTTGCTCATTTCACTCCAGAATTTCTTTTTGAGTCTTTTAAGAATTATAATGTGTATATTTCATTGATGCTCTGTTTGGTGGGACAAAATTTTCATACTTTTCATTAGTTCTATAATTATGCCCTCATATAGTTCCTTGAATGAATTTGAAGAAGCTGAGTTAGTGTTTTCTAATGATCCTAATGTCTTGTCTTCCCCAGAAACGGTTTCTCGTAATTTATTAATACTATGCACCATCTTGCTCATTTGCATTTTATTTTTATTGTTTGAAACTGGACATTTTATATAATTTAGCAGCTCTAGCAATCAAATTATTTTTTGTCTTCTGGGTTTCTTGTCATTTTTGTTTGTTATTTTCATAATTTTCATAGGTCTGTAATGTGTATGTTTTTCTGTGTTTTTTCCTTCTCAGTTCTACGCAGCTAGCTTTAGTTGTTAGCAAATATCTTATATTCCTAACAGGAAGTCCCCTATATACATCTCTTTCCCTAGGGTTTCATTTTAAGCTTTTTGTTTAGCCTGTTTATATCAATTATGCTTCTCTGCCTGAGGCAGTTATAGTATCAAATCATTTTTTCTCATTATATTTACAAATGATCCCAGGTAAAAGTTGTTCTCACCTGGGAAGATGTGACTCCGGTCAGACAAAGTGAGGCTTTGGATTGAGGTCTTTAGGGATCCAATAGATTGATTACATATTGATCATTTTTGGTAATGCATTTTTGAACCTAGTCTGTCCAAGTTCCCACTCAGCTAGTTACCAAGCTACTTGTTTTCATTATGCAAGCTATTTTATTTTCAAGATTAACATTCGTTTGGGGAAGCGGAGGTTAAGAATCGAGCAAGTTATTTTGCCAGAAATCTCCCCATTATTACTGAGATTCAGCCTTTTTGTTAATATACTGTCTTGATCGGCTGCAAGTCTTTGTTTTATTTCTGTAATTCTCAACAGATTTACTGTGACAATTCTACCAGGGTTATATTTTATTTTATTAAAGTGTTGATTTTGTGAGGTCCTAACTCTGCTATTCCCAGTAATAATCTGTCATTTTCTGTTTTTTTAAATTTTGTAGTCAAATTCAATGGAATTAACATATAGTGCATCATTATTTTCAGGGGTAGAATTCTGTGATTCATCAGTTGTGTATAACTCCCAGTGCTCATTATTTCAAGTGCCCTCCTTAATGCCCATCACCCAGTTAGTCCATCCCTCCAACCACCTCCCCTCCAGCAACCCTCAGTTTGTTCTCTATAGTTAAGTCTCTTACAATTTGTTTTTATAAGATATATAAGTGTTTTAGTAATTTATTGCAAATGATCATTTCATATATGCTATGGAGTAGGCTAACCTCACTTCTAGAAAACTGTTGTATGAGTAAGAGGGAGGAAGCTCTTTTTCCAATAGAGACAATAAATTTGAAACAACTTCTTCGATGGTAGGTTAAGTCACTTTGTGAAATAAGCTTCTTAGATCATATTTGAAGGGTAACCCTGAGAGTATTATTTGTGGTCTGTGTTGAAGTTGAAAGCTAATTGAATTCTAAAGTCTATTCTGATAATAAGTTCTTACTAAGAAAACAACGAATCTTAGAACCCTGAAAAAATAAAACAAAATTTTAAACAATCTGTTATTTCAGTTTATTTAGACTATCATTAAAATCTCTATTCTGAAAACATTATATCTCTGTGTGAAAGTTAGTATTTGTATATGAAGAAACAATATCTTTAAGCAAAAGAATAACGTGTATATAGACAGCTATTTAAAAAAGAATTTCACAATCACATACTCATTAGATTATGTGAAATAAAACTGTAATATATTGTCATAGAAATTTGTTACTCAGATGGAAATAGGATTCCTAGATTAAACTGTTGAGTTTTTTCAGCTTCTGCAATTTTTGTTAGGAATAAACTAACTTGTATTTTAATGATCAGTCTTTTCTTATGGTTTTATGTGACCATGAATGATATGCAGATTGGTATAAAACATGCCTAATTTTGTGAAGACTGAATAACTACAATAAAAATTGAGGAAATCACAAAAGCAAATATGGTGTTTTGGCATTTCTAGTTAATGACGGTATGAAATGTTAGAACACAATTTCATTCTCTTTGTAATTTAACCCCTGGGTATCTGCTGGGTTCTACGTGTTATTGCTGTATTCCTCACTGTTACTCCAGTTTGTGTGTGTTTGTCCTACCTAATTTCTTTCTAGTACATTTTCCGTCACATCCTTATTTGTGTATAAAGGGTTTTTAAAAGATCTGCCCTCATCATTTTGTCAGTATTTATAGCCAACTTGTTAAACCAGAATCCAATTATTGTTTTGTAATGAAAATATGTAAGGAATATTTGCTTGTGCCTCTATAAAAGTAATTACATACAGCCCCAAATTGGTCTTTTACGTGACAACTACTCTGTTTAGGCTCTCATATGATTGAACATATTCCTTTTATGTTTCATATGTCCATGATACATCTGTATGTGACATGGCACTTCAAAATAAAATGACAATTGTATGGTGGTGTTGCCCAAAGACAACAGACTTCATACTGGTTTGCTGAGGGCTCTGAGAATTTTAAGTTCCTGTTTCTTTTCAGTTTTAGCCAGACTCTGTTCAAAGTATAGAATGAAAAGTAGAGACTGATCCTTAGTCCTTTCTGAAAAAGAACAACATCTCAGAACTATGCTTCTCTTTTAGATATATTCATTCTTCAAGCCATGGCAGAGTAGCCCAGAATGAGGAAGTAGGTTGAATGTAGAATTATAGCAATCACTGAGATATTAATGTTGTTTGGCGTTACAGTTGAGTTCTTGTATGTACTTAACAATGCTTCATAATCATCTTGGGAAACAGAGTCCGTGCTATGGAAGATTCTGAATGGTCTACAGGTCATATTGTGAAAACAGTGTTATAATGTAAGGATTATTTAGTCTGGATGAATTAAGTCTGAGAAGAGACAGAGTTGACTTCTATAGAATCTTCAAAGGAGGTGAGTAAGACATTGCCTTAGGAACTGTTCTCTTCTTTTTTTAAGTACATATGTATATTCTTTGATAATATTTAAAATGTAGAAAAGTTAGAGTAAACTAGGGAAGTCTGACCAACTCCAGAGTCCTTGTCTTCATAGAAATTTATCTTTCAACTGGTTTTTCATGAATTTTTATGTTTATAATCATGTGGATACATACACTTATGGTGGTTATTCTTTATTATACTTTTATTATCTGATGATTATTTTATATTACTCAGGAATTCTGGTTCATTCTTCACTGGACAGTATATACAGTAGTGTGTTTATCCACTCATTTACTGAGACACTTCTATATCTCAAATTTTCTGCTCTGAATAAATACGTATTGGACAACTGACTTTTGTTGGTTTTTTCAATGTTAACTGATAAACTATTTTTTTAAGCGGTTATCCTTAATCCATTGTCTTTGTATGTTGTATGTAGTTTCTTCCACACTCCTTAGTATGGACAGCACAGCCTTTCATTGAAATATCAGTGTCTTAATTTCCTTCCAGAGGTAACATCCTGAGGAAAATGTATATAAATATTTTGTTATATAGTATATTACTTATATTACAGTCTGTTAAACACATTCATTCAGTGAAATTACGTTATTTTGATGCAAGCAGTGGGTAGCATTTTCAGAAATATCTTTTATCAATGTGTATTTTCTTCGTGTATAATATACACTATAGTATAGTGATATATTCATTCATCGAAATCAGAGTCCCTGGATGCAAAAAAATTATGACACTCTTTCAATGTATTCACTATATATGTTCTTTTCAAGTGTATTATATGCAGCTCAATGTAGTGAAGACAGTCACTGAAATAATAGTATTGTGATGAAATGAATAACTGGTTCTCTAAGAAACATATTGGAAGGCATGTTTAAAGAACTAATGAAAAGTATTCAAATTTTGTCCCACCAGCGTATCAACGAAATATACACATTATAATTCTTAAAAGAGCAGGTAACCTCAGTTTGTAATTAGTTGGAATGTGGTATTTCTTTCTTTTAAAGATTTAATTTATTTATTTGACAGAGAGATATGAACAGTAGGCAAAGAGGCAGGCAGAGAGAGAGGGGGGAAGGAGGCTCCCCGCTGAGCAGAGAGCCCGAAGTGGGGCCCAATCCCAGGACCCTGGGATCATGACCTGAGCCGAAGGCAGAGGCTTTAACCCACTGAGCCACCCTGGCACCCTAATAATGCAAATTCTTTAACAAAATAAATGAATGAATATTTATTTTTGAATTACTGTGTGGGGACTCCTACTAAGCATGTCTTATGTGAGGAGAGAAACACGGATAAGAATCCCTATGTTCCGGGGCACCTGTGTGGCTCAGTGGGTTAAGGCCTCTGCCTTCGGCTCGGGCCATGATCCCAGGGTCCTGGTGATGAGGGAGCAGGAGCCTGGCTGAGGACAAAGCAAAAGCTGGCACCTTGCACCCCCTCTCCATCCGTTCCCCTCGGTGATGTGTGTGGCATTCCTCAGGTACCCCTGACTGCCAAAACAAATAGTTAACTTGCTGAGATCACAATCCCGCAAGACAGGAGTCTCCCTTGGTTTAACAAAGAAGTTACATTATCAGTAGCACAATTTCCAGAGGCAAATGACTCAGTTCCTCAAGCCTTAATGTCACCCTCCCCTCCATAAACAAAACTGAAGGAGGCTGGGGTAGAAAGAAATGTAAGTGAAGTTAAGTTTCTTCTATACCTAAATCTCACTAACAAAGACGCTTGATAGCAGAATTGTGACATTTCACCAGGAATCTCCCAACCATCTTGATGTTAATGGCTTGCCAAAAGACGACATTGATCAAGCCTCCGGTATCCCTGCACCTTGGAGGCCTCCTTTAATATGAAAACTCTGTTCAAACCTCCATTTCCCTCACCTTCCCCCAACCGCAGGGTACATAACCTGCCATCCCTCACAACCCGGGGCAGCAGCTCTTCCTGCCCACGGGTCCTGTCCCCGTGCTTTAATAAACCACCATTTTGCACCAAAGATGTCTCAAGAATTCTTTCTTGGTCATCGGCTCCGGACCTCAGCCCACCGAACCTCACCCAGGTTCTAGAACTTCATCACTGGGATCAAGCCCCACGTTGGGCTCTCTGCTCAGCAGGGAGCCTGCTTCCTCCTCTCTCTGCCTGCCTCTCTGCCTACTTGCGATCTCTATCTGTCAAATAAATAAATAAAATCTTAAAAAAAAAAAAAGAATCCGCATGTTCCTAAACAAATAATCATATTTAAAATAGTGTATATTCTATAGAGCATATTTACAGAGGTGAACAGAGGTGTAGTCACAGCCTTAAACATTTTAACAGTAATGATGGTGAAATGAAAATAACTGAATTAAAATTCAAGGTAAAAACATTAGGGGAAAAAACAGATTAGGCAGAGAAAGTATAAGGAATGAAATAATACAGGGAAGTGCAGAAATTAATGATACGGTGAAGAGAGAAACAGAAACAACTAATGAATGAAAACCCTAATTTTTCAAAATAATTATTACAATAGATAAACTACTAGCTAATATAATCCAACATAAAAGGTGAGGATTATAAATATGGACAAAGATAATGCAGGCAGGATGCATTTAAGTAAAAAATGTAAAGAAATCACAGGTAATTGATTACTTTTCAGAATTCTGTGTAATACATTTGGAAACTGATAAAATGGATAATTTTCGTAGGGAAATTGAGTTTCCTAAAAGATTCCATTCGAGCAAAAACCAAATTAATAGAGTGAAGAAGAAAAATTATATGATAACTTGCATAGATGTTGTAATTCTCTGCCGAAAATTCAGTCTGCACTTTAATCTTTTTTATATACTTCTGGACATTATTTTATTTTTTGATTTTATGTTTAGGGTTTTTGTCTTTATGTAACTTTCATTCTTTGTAAATACATTTGTTAAGTTCAGAATCAACATTTTGCTGTTTTCATAGAATGAATTTGGAAATACCCCAGATTTTCTAATATCTGGAGTATTTTTTTTGTCCCAAAGTTATTTCATTTTTTTTCTCCTATGTTTTTAAATTAATTTCTTTGGTGAAACACTGTGCCCTGAGATTTTTTGTTAGAAACATTCTGAGGCATAGATTATCTTACAAATGGACAGTTGGATTAACTTTTAACATCAATTGGTATAATTCATTAATTGGCAAGATAAGGAAGTATCCATATAGATATAGAATATTATTTTACAAAATTTAACAATCTGCAGGATGAATTCTAGAAACTAGTTAAGGGATTACAGCATCCAAGGCAGCATAGACACGGATACAGTTAGACAAAGACACACCCAAATGCAGCACATCCTGTATGTAATTATATGTGGATTGGGCTGTGGTTCTCTGTGTTTATTTTTTTGGTAATACATTAAATATATATTAAACGTTTGACGGAGTTCTTTGCTCCGCACCATTTCTTCTTCACCTTACATCTGTTTAGAATGAGTTTTCTCCTTTTTACATCAGATGGTCCTACATCAGCTGATGCTTTAGATCTTACATATAATCGAGGCTGGCATAGCGTTTTTATAATGCGGCCACTTTATGTAATTACAAAGGTGACACTTGAAATGTAAAAATAGTGTTGATTTTACAGAGAACATTTCATTAACTTTGATAGGAAACCCTTACCCTAATTGCCAATAGCCAGGAATGCACTGAAGAAGCCCCAATAATACAGTGTATACTTCTGGCCTTTTTCAGCATAAGAACTCCTGATAGTAGTGCTGTTCCTCCTTGGACAGACAACCGGTGACTCTGATTCTAAGCACACCCTAAGCAGCTACAGTAATGATCACCAATCTTCTCCAAAGTTGGCCTTCTCCAGCATTTAGGCGGGTTGAGTGAAGCTTTGGCCCTTTTTTTTTTTTTTTTTTTTGTCCCTTCGTATCAGGGATGTTTTCCTTTCATTCTTTCTTTTTTTTTTTTTTTAAAGATTTTATTAATTTATTTGAGAGAGAGCATGCAAGGGGAGAATGGCGGAGGGAGAAGCAGACTCCCCATGGGGCTGGGAGCCCGAAGCCAGACTCGATCCCAGGACTCCCAGATCATGACCTGAGCGGAAGGCAGTTGCTTACCCAACTGAGCCACCCAGGCACCCGGATGTTTTCCTTTCATCAGAACTAAATGAAGCTTGGATAATCACATGTCAACATAATTGTTTTGTTTTGTTTTGTTTTGTTTTGTTTTGTTTTACTCTTCCATAATAAGTTTGGGTTTCCTACATTTAAGGACCATTTACTTATTTATTTGTTTATTTATTTTTTAAGATTTTATTTATTTATTTGATAGAGACACAGTCAGAGAGGGAATACAAGTAGGGGGAGTGGGAGACGGAGAGGCAGGCTTCTGGCCTAGCTGGGAGCCGGATGTGGGGCTCGGTCCCGGGACTCTGCAATCTTGACCAGAGCTGAAGGCAGATGCTTAACTGCCTGAGCCACCCGTGCGCCCTAAGGCCCATTTATTAAGAGTTAACAGTAATAATGCTTTCCATCCCAGTTCAATAATAGGAGTGTTGCTTTTTAATTTGATTAACAGAGCAGGAAGCTAATGGGTAGAAAGAAGATAAAAGGGCATAATAGTGAACAGTTCTTTAAAAGTATGTAAAGGAGGGTGCCTGGATGGGTCAGTCCTTCGAGTGTGTGACTCTTGTTCAGATATGGTAAATTTGAGCCCCATCTTGGGTGTAGGGATTACCTAAAAAACTAATTAAAAAATTTAAAATCTATTAAAGATTTGAGAAACCTCAAACGTCCCAAGCAAAAGAAATCAAAATTAATTGTATACTAGGCTCATGTTAATGAAATTACAGATATGTAAAAGAAGAATATGTCTTCGATGAGAAAACATGTATAAGACATGAGCAACTGCTGAATTTTCACTCGAGTTCTCAAAAGCAGGGATGGAAGCCAAGGGCCAGTGCATTATTATTCTCCATTTGTTAAAAGAAACTAAAGCACGGCGTAGGATAATGCATTCAATGAAAATCATATTCACAACTGAAGGAGCATTTAAAAGTGAGTGGATGGTAAAAGAATTAATGTGTTCTGCAATATGTATATGATCTAGAAGTAGGGAAAATGTATTGGTCCACTTTAGAAATGAATCACTTAAATACGTATGCATCAATCTGTAGAGAGAGCACCGAACGAATAGAAATGAAATGCATATCTTTTAATCTAATTGAAAGAATAATGTAGCAAGAATGAAAAATCAGTTTCAAAGAAGGAACAATTAATCAAAGATTATCTTAGGAAGGACAAAATAAATGGCATCAATAAATTCTGTAGGCAATAATATAAATTAAATACACATTAAATATAAATTAATTCAGTGTTTCCGTTGAAAGACCAAATTTTGGGGCACTTGGGTGGCTCAGTAGGTTAGGTGGCTTTTTTTTGGCTCAGGGTGTGATCCCAGGGTCTTGAGATCAAGTCTCATGTTGGGCTCCCTGCTGAGTGGAGGGCCTGCTTCTCTCACCTCTCCCTCTCTCCCTACCTCTGCCCTCCCTGCTTGTGCTCTCTCTCTGTCAAATAAATAAATAAAATCTTCAAAACAAAACAAAACAAAAAATTGATGATGAAAAGAAAGACCAAATTTCTTCAAAAGGATTAAAAAAGGTCAATAAGTAGGCCAATAGCCTCCATAGTCACCATTGTCTTTCTCACTGGGAAGTGCTGTGGTTCTAGGGCATTTCCAGGGAAGCAACAGTCCGTGCTACCGGCTGGAGGTGAGCTTCCTGAGCAGAGCAGCTGTGAAAGGCAGAAAACTGCCAAGACTCAAGAAGAGGAAGCGGGAGACACTCTGGATTAATAGAATTACAGATGCTTCCCAGAAATACAGCCTGAAGTACCCAGCATTCATTGTCAGTTTAATTAAGTGCCAGGTGGAGCTCAACACGAAGGTACTTGGGGATCTCGCCATCTATGAACCAAAGACTTTTAAATCTTCGGGTGATTTGGCTAAAAGGCCGGAATAGGAAGGATTTGCTGCTGCCTTGGGGTGCCAGGAATGAGCCTAAAGGCTTATCTTCCAAAGCGGTTTGGCATTACTGTAGTCCTGGGATTCCAACACCGCCTGTCCTCTGCAGCTCAGCGTCTTAGGAAAAGGGTTTTTCTCCTTGATGATTGTAATAACTAAAATAGGGACTGAAAATGACTTGTAAGTAGTGTGTACGTTTGATGCCCAATCATATTAATTTACATTTTGGTAACTGGCATTGTAGAAGGTCCCCTTTTCCCCTCATTGTGGCAGATTCAAAAATCTCTTGCACAGATTATGTGAATACAACTCATGTGGTGTTCAAAAAGAAAAAGCTTAACGAGATACAGTTTATGATAGATGCACTCGTAAAATATTGTGTACAAAAAGAGTAAAGTACAAGGATGGAGTTGTTTAAACCATATAAATATTTGTCAGATAGATATCATTATATCTTCATACTGTAAATAATCTATAAAAGGATAAAAATTATCTCAAGGTAGATTCTTGCTTTCACTTAAAAAGTTACTATGGAGGGGCGCCTGGGTGGCTCAGTGGGTTAAAGCCTCTGCCTTTGGCTCAGGTCATGATACCAGGATCCTGGGATCGAGCCCCGCGTTGGGCTCTCTGCTCAGTGGGGAGCCTGCTTCCCTTCCTCTTTCTCTGCCTGCCTCTCTGCCTGCCTGTGATCTCTGTCTGTCAAATAAATAAATAAATCTTTAAAAAAAAAAAAGTTACAGTAGAGTATTAGGTGACACGTGATTATGTTCACTCAAAATATATAAAACAAAAATTGAGAGAACGACAACTTACAAAAGATGTTTACAATATATCCAAACCCAACTTCATCTCAAGGACACATGGACACAGTAGCATTTCACCTTGTTAATTTCCTCTTTCTCCTTCTTAGTGTCTCTTCTAATTTATGCCACTTCCTCCCCTCCTCTTTCTTCTTTTCCTTCCTATATTCCTTTGTCGAATGGATTCCATGATTGTACGTTCTCTTGCTTTTCTTTTCCTGTTAACTTTTTCTTCCTTTTTTTCATTCCTTTTCTTATTAGCACTGTCCTCTAGGGATCTACCCTTCTTTAACCTTGGTTCTCTATACATTGTTTAATCTTTACAACTTTAATTATGACTTAAACTCAGCTAGACACCAAAATCTTGAGATCTAACCTCAGTTTTGAGCCCCAGGGAACCAGACGTACAAACACCCTGATTGTATTTGTACACTATTCACTTATTGAAACATGTTTTGACTGTCTGTTAAGTAATAGGTACTGTGTAAGTCAGTTTTTAGCAGACAGATTTCAGCCAATGTGTTCAATCAAGTCATGCTGGTTGTTAATTATTGTTTTTGTTGAAATGTCTATTAGACCACATATCATTTAGGGAGTTACTTCTGGGGTAGATATGAAATCAAGAAGACTTAAAAAGTTATGTATCATCTGAGTCGTGAAAGTGTGATATTAATAATAAAAAAGAAAACATTGGGATAATGAATAAATATTAAAAGATACCAGAGGAGCAAAGTTGGATGCTTATAAAGCATGTGATAATCTTTTATTTGATTCCTTGTATAATAAGGTTATTAATTAAAGTAATCATATTATGTCAAACTTTCTTGACTGCCAGATCTTAAAACCTCTAATGAGCCAAATTTCAGTTTGTCCCCTCTTAACACACACTATTTTTTGGCCCAGGAAGCTGACCTGTAAGGTGTCCTTGAATAAGATTTTTTTTTTCCTCTATCATCTGGTTGCATTCAAGAGTGTATCAGAGGGGATGGAGAGTGAGGTCATGGAAATTATTCTCCTGGTTCCCTTCCTGTGGACTTGTCTCTGGGTCATCTCATCCCTTGAATAAAACTCCAAAAATCCTTTCAAGACAATTGTCTCTCTGTATTTTCCTTTTTATGTTTTCATGTTATTATTTTCTCTACCCTTAGCCCTTTTTGATGTTGGGGGTTGTAATAGTCCTGGTACACTGCACTGTCCCTTTGTTAACACTACTCCGTGCCTAATATTTGTAAATATTTCCTTTCATTCTTCTAAATTCTAATTTTTATGTGCCATCTGCTTTGTGGTGCATCCTTGACTGAGACAATATTTATTACTAGAAGTGACTCCAAGACACAGTCCCAGAATATGTATTGGAATTGAATTACTCACATATTCATGGAACGGAGGGGGAATTTCATTGGTGTGAAGTGTTAACCTATATAATCCCTGGTATGTAGTGGCATCACAATTATGCAAATCGTCTTCAGGATCTTACACGTATGGCATAGATGCTAAAATCAAATTGTTGATTTTAAGTTGGAATATAACAACATTAATAGCTCACCATGATCATTAATCTATATGATGGATTTTCTGTGTTCCCTGTGTTTGGAGACACTCATATTTCATCAAAGGACAAGAATAGATAATGCTGGGAGGCCAGAAATGGAATTTCCTCCTATTTCTATTTTCCTGTCCAAATACATTCTCCATCCTGCCGCAGGTGACTGACATGTATGAGGTGTATCAGTGGGCTTCCATGCCCTCCAGCTCGTTTCAATTTGGACCAGTATGGAGGCTGGAGACATCAGAGTAATGTTAAGAGAATATAGTGTAAGAGCATATAAACATTGATTCCTCCGACTCATTCCTTGCAGGATTGGTTACTGCTGAGTTTTGTCCTTTGACTGAAGTTCCTAGCTCCTCTGAAGGCAGTTATCATATGATTCTTACTCCTTCCCATGCTCGAGTATGTGCTCTCTCCTCTCATCACACATGACCCCGTAGGTGTCACAGGCTTAAGATGCCATGTCTTTTCCCTACAGCCTGCCTATGCCACTTAACATTAATTCTTTCATTAAATCATCCTTTGCTTATCATAATTTAACTGTCCCATCTGTTTCTAGGGCACTAATTCTTCTGTTAATATTTGTAGAGAGGTGGAGAAATGGGAAGTCTTTTTTCAGTGGTAAAATAGTGTTGATGTAATGACTTGCGGGAACAATTTGGTAATATCTATAAAGCTGGAATGCATGTACCCTATAACACAGAAATAGTATTTCAAGGAGAATCATGCATTTCAAGGAGATTCATGTATACTGGTGCTCCTTGCAGTAATGTTTATAATGGTGGTGGTGCATAAACAACCCATCTTTTCCTCTTTGAGTGGTGGAAAATTAAATGATTTCATTATGATACAGAATACAATGCAGCATTAAAATGAGTTATGTATACCTATACATATAAGATCATGGCCGAAGCTCAAAAAATATTGTGAAATAAAAAAGTTGGAAATGATTTTGTAGGACATATTTTAAAAGCCATAAAACAAAACTGTGTGTTGTTAATGTATACATACAAATGTAGTAAAAATTATGAAAATGTAGTTGATGGATTATTTATGTATCACTGTGTAACAAATTGCCCTGATGCTTAGATACCTAAAATTGTAAACATTTATTATCCTGTAGGTTTCTGGTTCAGGAATTCATATGCAACTCAGTTTTTTGCCCCTATTTCAAGGTGTATTTTTTTTTGTTGTTGTTGTGGTGGTTTTTTGTGATTGTAGTCAAGCTGTAGGCAGGGGTTCCACTCATTGCAAGACTCTACTGGGACTAAAAGATGCACTTCTAAGCTGATTCAAGTTGGTAAACTTGTATTTTCTCATACACCTTTAAAGTCTTAGAAATTCATTTCCTTATCAGGACAAAGGGACCTTTCCTTTGCAGTGCTTATAGTAGTGCAACTGACTTCTTGAGGGCAAGTAAGCAAAGAATGAGACTGAGTGCTTAGGATGAAAGCCACAATCATTTTGTTTTCTGATCATTTTGTATTCTACCTGTTGGAAGCTATCACTATTTCATAAGAACCACGGGAAAGATGGGTGTAGGCCATCAATACCAGTAAGTAGGACTCCTTGGGACTTTCTTAAGATTACCTACCACAAATGCATATGACACACAATGAAAATCCAGGGAAATGGTTATTTCTGGAGATAGAGAGGGTAGAAAGTGGTATTGTGGTAGATGGGCATTTTGTTTGACATACAGATTTGGGGAGAGAACATTGTAGGCGGAATACCGAGAATAAGGCAGGGAGGCATAGAATAGCCTTTGAGTGATGGAAAAGGCAAGTAGTTTGTTATTTCTGATGCCATATTTTTATACCATCCTTTTTTAAATAGTGCTTCATATAATATCTTGATCATAATAAACTCTTAGTGTCCATTTCTCAATTTTGACTGAAAATAGAATAATTGACTCCTGAAAGATGTTAATTTTTTGTAACAGGTATTTAGGGTTACACCAGTGGTGCTTCGGTATAGATTTGACAGAAACTGTGTTATTTCCTTGAATTTCCACCCACTCTTGGTTGAAGTATAGTCCATTAATGAGTTACATGAAAATAGTATATGCTGTTGTGTTAATAGTACATGGAGTTGTTTTCTTTTCCAAGTAGGTAGATGACTTTACTAGCCTTTCCTTTCCTTTTATCAGTTCATCCTGAATTAATTTGTTCCTAGTCAGCAGCCCATCTTTCTGATTGGACCAGGTTGTTTATCCTTCAAGCTTTCTATCTATTCTGAATTTTGGCCAATGAAAGTATTTTTTTTAATTTTCCACATTTGATTTTTTCAAAATTCATTTGTGTTACCATTTAATTGTTAGGTGACGTGACCAATTTTCTATGCAACAACAGTTATAATTGAAAGACGTATAACATATGGTTAATCACATTTAAGTGTAGATTTTTTTTTCTAGAGATTTTATTTATTTATTTGACTGACAGAGATCCCAAGTAGGCAGAGAGGCAGGCAGAGAGAGAGGGGGAAGCAGGCTCCCTACTGAGCAGGGAGCCTGATGCAAGGTTGGATCCCAGGACCCTGGGATCATGACCTGAGCCGAAGGCTCAGACTATCACTGAGCCACCCAGGTGCCCCAGATTTTTTTTTTTTTTTAAATTAATGAAGCGAGCTTGTCCCTTCAAGGAAAACAATGTAGAGTTACTTGTTGCCAGTGGTACATTTTGTGATTTTGGTTAAAAATTAATATCTTGCAAACTTTAGGTCTCCTCCTCAATAATTAATAAGTTTACTTATGAGATTTGTGGTTATATGGATACATATTATTTTTGGATGTTACATAGTGAAAGGTGTTACCATTTGGAAAATCTGCGTAAGTCAGTAAACCAGTAGTTTACAGAAGCCCAATATTTGATATTACAAAATTAAATATGGGGAAAATGAATGCCACACTGGCATTCAGAGTTCAATATGAACCCATGCATTTGAATGTAACAGAGTAAAATGTATATTTTTAAAATTTTACTTTCCACATTTCAACTAACCATGATATGATAGTTGTTTAATTTTGGTTTAGTTACAAATAAGAATATCTACAAGTATCTGAAAATGCTTTTAAAATACCAGTTTTTCCAACTGCATATCTATGTTAGGCTGAATTTTCATCATGCACTTCAACAAATACAATACATGGTAACAGACTACAGAGACAGGTAGGGGAACCAAACTGTCTTCTCTTAAACCAGATCTTAGAGACTGAAAAACCGCAAAACAGTGCTACTTTTGTCAAGATTTTTTACAGTATAGTTTTAAAATATTAACATGTAAAGGTTTACTATTATTAAAATCCTAGCTAATTTAGGGGCACCTGAGTGGCTCAGTGGGTTAAGCCTCTGCCTTCGGCTCAGGTCATGGTCTCAGGGTCCTGGGATCGAGCCCCACATCGGGCTCTCTGCTGAGCGGGGAGCCTGCCTCCCTCTCTGTCTCTGCCTGCCTCTCTGCCTACTTGTGATCTCTCTCTCTGTCAAATAAATAAATAAAATCTTTAAAAAAAAATCCTAGCTAATTTAAAATGATCAGTTTCAATTTCTGCCTACAGCCCCATAAGGAAAAGCTTTTTAAAGTTCTTAATAATTTTAAACAGTGTGAAGTCTTGTTAAAGAGCAAAAAGTTTGAGAATCATTGTTCTAAGAAAAATCCTTCAGGATTTGAAATCCAAAGACTTCTTTTAAAGGGTAATAATTTTTACAGCTTCTTCATATTTTATACACATATTTGTAATATAATCTATTCATATCTTTTACATGATTACAAATTGTGTCCACAGTTTCTTTTGTCAAAAGCATTGAAATTATTTCAGTGTCTATTGTATTTATGCATTCAAATTGATCAAAACGACTGGTAAGAATACATATGCATCAAAGAACATTAGGTTTAGAAGAGGCCTTAGAAATCATGTAGTTCAGTGATTGTTAGGTATTTTCGGACCTGCATTTAAATTACGTAAGGAGCCTGGGTTCCAGAGATTGTTGGGTGTTACTCTTGGTATTTTTTTTTTTTTAAAGATATATGAGACAACAGTTTCATTTTTTATTTTTTTTTAAAGATTGTATTTATTTATTTGACAGACAGAGATCACAAGTAGGCAGCGAGGCAGGCAGAGAGAGGAGGAAGCAGGCTCCCTGCTGAGCAGAGAGCCCCATGCGGGGCTCGATTCCAGGACCCTGGGATCATGACTTGAGCCAAAGGCAGAGGCCTTACCCACTGAGCCACCCACGCGCCCCTACTCTTGGTATTTTGATTCAGTGGGTTGTGATGGTGTGGGATTGGGGCCAGAAATCTGTATTTATGAAAGCTACTTGAATTTATGATGCCTTACCAGGTTGGAAATTACTAATCTGATCCAACTCTGGTATTTTCTTGGCAGGGTTTGAAAATCTATGGCCAGTCGGCCAGATTCTGTCTCCCATCTGTTTTTGTAAATAAAATTTCATTGATACTCAGTCATAACTATTCATTTATGTATTGACTATCAAGGATTCTGCAACTTAGTAGCTGAATTGAGTCATTAAAATAGAGAATCTGTGGCTCAGAAAACATTAAATCCTTAGTATCTAGTCCTGTTCACACAAAGTGTGCTGACCTCCATGCTAGAAAGACAGCAGTATATTTCGAGGTTATCATTTTTTGGTGTGTGGTTAGTATTAGATTAGAAAGTAGAAATTAGATCTCTTAATCCTAGGTCCAATGTATGTGACTGTACGTGATAGTTCCTTCAGCACAGAAATGATGTTAGGAAGGATTATTTGTGTTGATGCTAAACTTGGGACATAAATCTGTTAAATGATCAACTGCTGTAGTGCATTTAAGTTACAATTTGATTTGGTGACGTTACGTTTGAAGTCAACATTACCCAGAACAAACTTGTTGCAGTGAAATAAATGGGCCAAAGATCATTGGCTTCCAACCTTATTCCCAGTGGTCCATGACTACAGTTTCTTTTTAAGTGTTGATTTAACGAGCAGTGGATATGTAATATTAATTGCTGCCATTTATTTGCTGCTCTCTTATGGCAAGCCCGAAAAGTGCTATAAACATAATCACAACGTTTTCCAAATTTCTTCTTGAATTCCTTCTCTACCAGCCACTTCATGAGTAGCTGTGCATTTATCTGTTGTATATGATGGGTTTCCCCATAAGATTTAATTTGAATAAAAGTTTCTGAGGCTTTTTAGAAATAACTTGCAAATCACTGCATGTCTTATTTATTTCCCATAACTTCAACCGTGATATTTGTATGATGTTCCTTTTAGAGATGATGAAATAGTGAGTTGTGCCTTTGAGTCTCAAACAATAGACTGAATTTGAACTCATTTTGGTAGATGCTAAAGGATGTGATCATCCATCATATCACATTGCCAAACTGAGGGATTGCAGTTTTTTTTCTTTTAAAATTTTATTTATTTGACTGGGAGAGAGGGATCACAAGTGGCAGAGAGGCAGATTGAGAGAGAGGGGAGCGTTGGCTCCCTGCTGAGCAGGGAGCCCGTCTCAGGGATTGATCCCAGGACCCTGAGACCCTGACCTGAGCTGAAGGCAGAGGCTTAACCACTGAGCCACCCAGGCGCACCAGGAATGCAGTTTTTCAAAGTAATCTCTACACCCAACATGGCACTCGAACTCATGACCTTGAGATCAAAAATTTTATGCTTTATGTATTGAGCCTGCTGGGTGCCCCAAGGAAATGAAGTGCATGGACATCTTCAGAGAATTCTTATTTCACATAGCATAGTATCTTCTATATTCATCCAGTTTGGATGGCATCCAATGGCACACTGTCATTCTTTTTTATTGATTCGCAGTATTCGTTCGTGTGTGTGTGTATCTATAGTATATTGGTGAATAAAAGAGGGAGATACAGGATTCCAGGTTTGGAATAAATAAGGGAATAAAAGCCACAACTTACGGAATACAGTGAGTGATGTTTTAAACTGAAATAACATTACATGGTAGCTACATTTATGGTGAATCGAACATAATGCATAAACTTGTCAAATCACTAAATTGTATACCTGAAACTAATATAACTGTGTTTGTCATCTATACTCAAATCAAAAAGGAAGGACTTCTTAGAAATTGCGACAGGATGAATTTTCCTCAATAACGTGCTATGTGAACGAAGCCACTCAAAGACTACATATGGTATGATTCAGTTTATATGAAATTATAGAATAGACAAATTGAGAGAGACAGAAAGCAAATCACTAGTTGCTTAGTACTGGATAAGAAAAGAAATTAGCTGCAAAGAGGCACCAAAGGAACTTTTTGAAGTTATGAAAATGTTCAGAAACTGAATTGTAATGATAATTGCACTAATGTTTAAATTTACTAAACATCATTGAGTTGTAAATCTACAATGGGTGCGTTTTATAGTAGGTTTATTAGACGTCAATAAAACCGTTCTAAATTAGAAGTGAGTTGCTTTAGACTAGAGAATATAACTGAGGGGAGATATTGAAATTCCCAAGAATATGATGAGAAAAGAAAAAAAACTTTTATAGCTTAATCATCATGTTTGTCAAACCTCTATCTGTGGATAAATCTAACTGAGGTAACTTTAATTTCTTTTTCCCAATGGTTTTAATCGTTTTCTTTTTGCTTTGCATAGTAAAGAAATGATTCAGAACTTTCATCCAGGTCATTTGGCTTAATCTAGAAGTGGATATTGACTCATGTTTATTTTTCGTCCTTAGAAATTCTGGTATTCTTTGTCACAGTGGAAATCAAACAGTAGAGTGTGTAGCTTAGCAGAAATTTCATCTTCTACCTGGAATGGATAATTTTCGTGTTTAAAATAGGAGAGTCATTGACCATAGTGTGAGTTTGTGTTGCCGTATGCAATGTTGATGCGTTTGGAATTTGAGAAGGATGGATCAGCATATTAATTTTACCATCCGTTAGTTATGTGATCTTGAGTTATCTACTCTGCCACTTTTTCAAATTTTTTGTATGTAAAACGAGGAAAATAATCATATCTAAATGATATTGTGTCTTTCTCGTAGATACATATGTTGTATATATAGTTACATTATGGAATATTGTATTTCTTTAAGTAATTATTTGTGCCCTTTTTGAGGATTGAACTCATGACCCTGAAGTCAAGCATTGCATTCTGTATGGACTGATCATTCTAGGTATCCCTCAAATAGATATTCTTTTTTTTTTTTTTTAAAGTTTTTATTTATTTGACAGAGGTCACAAGTAGGCAGAGAGGCAGGCAGAGAGAGAGGAAGGGAAGCAGGCTCCCTGCTGAGCAGAGCACCCAAAGCAGGGCTCCATCCCAGGACCCTTAGATCATGACCTGAGCCGAAGGCAGAGGCTCAACCCACTGAGCCACCCAGGCGCCCCTCAAATAGATATTCTTATACTCGTTTTCATTCATGAAATGGGACTATGTATATTGAGATATGTATCGATATTGAGTTATATGGTATGTAGCCACATTAGAAGGTAGATATGATATTCTATATCTCTATTATATATATATACTCGGAAAAAATCTCTATAGTAACTTGATCTTTGGTTTGATTTAATTTATATAAGAATTTGTGAAAAAAATCTAGATACCTAGTAAGTTCTCAAATACTACTTGTTTATTTAGTATAAACATCTGATATTTTAAACGAATCTTCCTTCAACCATGAGAAGTAGCATTTCATTCACTGGTATCAATTATTCCTTATAAATCAAAACCCAGAATGACAATAACATTGTCAAAAGTGTGTTCCTCTTTCTTCATTCATGTCATAATAATACAGTTGTGGAGTCCAGCTTTTCCTTCAGTGATTTAGGGAATGTTTATTATTTTTTTTGATAGAAGCAACAGATAGTAATTTAAGAACACATTTATATACTTCCTCTTGAATTCTTCTCTGTGTGTGAACATGTAGTTTTTTATGTGTTTTTATCAACCTACCTCTCCTTACATGTTTTGTAAAGCCACTGATAGTAATGAGAAAATTTATCAAATCATTTCATATTTAAAGTAGTGTGTTTAGTTCTGAAAGAGAAATATTATTGGTTTTGATAGAGGAAATTATCACAAAATGTGATGATTGCACACGTTAATACTTTCTTCTTAACATCTTTAGTTTACCATCCCTTTGTGACATTTTCCCCCCACAATTCACACAAAACGCCAAAACATAGAAATGGTTTCCATAGTGACTCTTGTTTCTAATAAATGTTTGGGTTTTTGTATTTTGGCTTTGTTGTAGAAACACTTTATATTTGTCTATGATACTTGAAAGGAAAATTTTGTTATTATGAATATGATGTAGGAAGACATTCTGCTATAATCACATTCACCGGTTTCCTCAAAAAGAAAACGAAAGATGGACAGACAGAAAGAAAGGAAAAAACCCGTGATGAATAGAAACAGCTGCCGTATTGTACAAAAGCTAGAAAAAAACGCTTTAAAAAAAAATTGACTTGGCATGTTATACCCCTAGTATTAGGATACATAACGTTTGAATTTCTTTGCGTGTCTTTTGTTCACTTGTAATAATACATTTGCATGTGAATGGAAGAAAGCAAAATTATGTTCCAAGGTTGATGAAAAGAAATTATTGATTGGCTCTTTAATTGAGCAAACACCATCTGAACCACTTTCTCCATTTATTTTCAGTCTTGACATTATCTGAATCATTCTCTTCAGTGAAAATAGTGTTTGTCATACGAAGTTTTAAGTTAGTCTAAATATTACATTATGAACCATAATGCATCAGCATGTCGTAACACTTGATTCTGTGGTTGTTCCTGTGTACAGGATTGACTCTCAAAAAAAATGTTATCACGGGGGGCACCTGGTAGCTCAGAAGGTCAAGTTTCTGCCGTTGGCTCAAGTTGTGATCTAAGGGTCCTGGGATCGAGTATCCCGTTGGGCTCCCTCCTCAGTGGGGAGCCTGCTTCTCCCTCACTCTCTACCTGCTGCTCCCCCTGCTTGTGCTCTCTCTCTCTGTCAAATAAATAAATATAATCTTTTAAAAAAATGATGGAGCGAGGCAAAGGTTTTGTTTAGCACTGGTGTTCCTTTCACTGCGATGACCCTTCATCCATTCAGTTGAAGTATTTTTTTAGTTTGGTTCCTATTTACTCATTTTCTTCAAATTCGGTGACCTCTTCTCTCCTATCCTTTATAGATAATAACATAGTTGCCTTGTCTATATTCCTCCTTTAGTTCACGATGTCAAGTAGTTATATTGGCTAGGCAGTTAACATAAAGAAATCAAAGTGAGTCACATAGGGATGTAAACAAAAGCCCAAACCCATCTAATGGGGACAGCAGATGATTGCCCCATAAGAATATTGATTCTTATATGGATTGATCGAGCTATCTTCCAACTACTCATGAAGAACTAGGCATAATTGATTTTTTAACAATAATACTAAATCCCCCCACATGGGGCTCCCTGCTCACTGGGAAGGCTGCTTCTCCCTCTCCCACTCCCCCTCCTTGTGTTCCCTCCCTTGTTGTCTTTCTCTGCCAAATAAGTAAATAAAATCTTTAAAAAAATATATATATGAAGTTTCCCAAGGTTTTAGTGATGGAAGCAATTTTTTTTTTTAACACTTCTTGATTATGCTGTATGAATCACATAAAGCTCATCCGTAGGTTCCAAGTAACTTGAAATGCCCCCAGTTTGTATCCTCCTTTTTAGGAACTCACTTGGTGTTCTCCTTGGTAATGGCTCAATGATATAAATTTGTCATTGCAGTTTGTAGCTCATATCATCATTACTTCTTCCTACTGCCATTCGGTTATTCATTCTTGGAATCCTTAGTATGGAAATATGACTTAGTAGGCTTTGGTTATTGTTCTAGGCGTTGGGAATGCCATCTAATAGGTCCCTTTCTTCAAGGATCTTAGAGATTATATGAGAGGCTGAATGGAAGGAGTCATGATGCAGATTGATGAATGTCATGCAAGAGGTTTGCACAGTGTAAAATCATGACATAGAAGAGAGATACTTAACATTCTTTGTTAATACAATCTGTTAAATAAGTGAAATGGCTGTCTTTCCCTCTAGCCGTTGTCTGAGCAGAAATGGTTATGGCAGTGTGTTCAAGAAACCTGCTCTGGTGGTGGCAGAGAGATTTGTGGGACATTGGGCCTTTCAATTCCTCCTAAATAGAGCATCTTTGTCATTTGGCAATTGAAAAAGATGATGCTTTCATTTTACCCTTTGACATCTATGGAGTGTTATTTCTGAAGTGAGATGCTTAGAAGAGTCAATAGACTGTTCCCTTTTTATATTGCTTTGACTAGATGTCAGCAATTCCAATCGTATCAGATCATTTATTACTCTGAGAAAATCCCTTGACAAACCTAGAGATTAATTTGTTGTTGGTGAGCTACTTAGGAGATATTTCTCCTTCTTCCCTTAATAGAGAGAGATGTTCACAGTTCAGGCCAGGTTTGGTATTATGGCTTTGTATGAAATACAAGCATCTAAGAGAACGGAATCAAAGTGAAATCTTGACTTGGTTTCAAATCAAAAGCAAATCTCCATGTACTGTCAAAATCTTGGGCTTGCTTTATTGCAAGGGCAGTTCATGCAGAGAAGAGATAAGAGTGCCCAGTAAACAACTAGCTTTTGGATAGCAGATAAAACAGCAAAATGAAAGCACTTGACTGATGGGTGATAAATGTTATTTGTCTGTCTTGAGTTGATACTTTATTTTATGGGATATGAAGTAATACCTGCCTTGTAGATTTACTCAAGTGCGAGCAGGCAAATTTCCTGAAAATGGCTTTTTCGCAATGTGTTTATAGAACTTGAAGGGAAAATTAGTATTAGCTGTGGAGTTATTTTCAAAGAAAACTCCAGAAGATTCTCTCAACAATATTTATTGGAAGTTGGAAATCAGATAAATACTTCCTTCATACACTGATAAGGCTTATAGCATTTGCAGTAGGCACAAATTCTCATGATGTTATGTGAGTGAATACTCTCTGTGGTACAGAAAGACCTCTGTAGAGCAGGTTACATTAAATTATATTTTAAGACTCAGGCACCTGAATGGGAAATTTCATTAAAAGTCTGTGTTCGGTATTTCATTTTCCCACTCTCCCCTGCCGTATCAGCTCTTTTAACCTTACCGGAGAATTCAGTGTTTCTCCTCTTTGGCCCTCATTACTAGCTTGAAGGAAGGAAGTTGGGTGTCTCCCTATTATGATTATAGCATCTTGGACTGTGATATTTCACTTTAAATGTTGTTCTGGCCACTTGCTTGTTTGTGGCCTTGGACTAGTTGTTGAACTTGTCTTTTGCCTCAGTTTACTCATTTTAAAAATAGAGATAATGATCCTTGACTCATTAGGTTGTTGGAAGGTCTCAGGTGCTGATGCCTTAAAACACGGCAAATTTGCAACTAATACTCATAGCACTCCTTTTTTAACCAGTTTCTCCTTTCTATGGCTCCAGGGCCGCCAGCATTTCAGAACCAGAGAGAACAGGGAAGAAAACAATTACGGAGGGAAGGGTTCCCTTGGAAGATCTTTAAATTAGGCAATAAACGTTACCTACTCTGCCTTTCTAAGAGATGATTCTTGTTCATGGCCTTTTGGTCTTCCTAGTAAGCTTTGAATTAAGTACTTTTCTTCGTATACAAATTTAATGTGCTGTAGGTTTCTGTAGCTTTCTCCTTGTTTCCAATTTTCTATATATACCTTAATCTGAGGATTTGCCTGCAGGGGTGAAGGATGTTTTATTTTCAGTTCAGGCTTTACTGAGCCTAGGAATCCTCATGCGGAGAAAGCCCCTACTGAGTACAAAGGGAACTTTTCCTAAGAAGGAGCTGTAAGACTTGGCCTACTGTGTATAGATATTCTTTATTCAGGAGAGTTTTGAAGGTACATAGGTTTGAAGCAAGTATAGTTTCCCTCCAGCCTCACCCCAAGGGGTGTCTTAACATACCTCCGGCCAACCGCATGTTCTAAGGGACAAATCCCTCATTTGGTCTAGTTCAACAGCCTAGAATTTCAAAAATATAAGAAGCCCTTTGTGAAGAGGGAATGGTGTAGTGCATTTGAAAGTCTACTGTTTTTACTCTAGTAGGGTTACAATATTGATATAATAAAAAGGAAAGGACTACAATTATTAAAATCTGAATTTAGAATTCGTTACTGTGATGGGAAGGGAATTATCATAATTTTTTCTGAGTTTTGGTAAAGGGCATAAATAAATCAAACCTATTTCTGACTCCCTGGAAAATATCATGAAATATAATTAGGATAAAGTTAACAGAGTTCCTAATCAGTCAGCCAAGCACTGAGTATATATTTATTCTTGCATCAGCCCTCTGCAAAGAATATGTCTAGGATATATAGAAAATATGGCTCTTGCTCTCAAAGTATTTATGGAATATTCTCAAAAAATATTACATATATGTATATACATATATATATAGCACTAAATGGAACAGACTAAATAATATATCATTCTGAGCACTTTACCTTTCAGGAAATTTTTGCAAGCCCTGTAATTTATGTCACTTCGTTTCTACCAATGTCTCACATAATACTAAGTCACTCATACTGTGGTTTAAGTGCCTGATAACTGGTTATTTGCAGACAAGGGGAAGAAGTTAAAATAGATTGCTAAGCATTGGAAAGGTAAGGGAGTTTAGGGGAATGTATTTTGGTAAATGGACTAATACAAAAAGATCAATAATGGGATGTTGAAGACAGCTGTCTTAACTGAAATGTTGCCACTGCTGTCTTTCCTGAAGTCCAAGTGAATACATCCTTGAATTAGCATTAAGCTTGGCTTCTGGGTGTCTCAGTAAGTTAAACGTCTATGTTTGGCTCAGGTTGTGATCCTAGGGTCCTGGGATCGAGTTTTGCCCTCTCCCTCTGCCTTTCATGAATAAATGAATAAGATCTTAAAAAAAAAAAAAAAGAGTAAGCATCAAGCAGAATCCTACATGCAGTATGTGAAACCTCAATTTTGGCTCCGAGTTTAAAAAAAATCACTCATCTGTTTTCTCTAGTATCTTTCTGCGATAACAATTAGTTCTTATTTATTGCTGTATTCTCAGCATCTCTGTGCTAACATATAAGTGCCTGGTATATAATTAATATCCTTCCATCCTGCTACTTCTCTCTCACTTATCTATGAATTGCTGTCAACCTCTCTATTTTATTTCCTCTGTTTGGCCCCTCCAATTATAGTCTCCCGACTTTCTATCCATAGACCCTTCATTGCGCTCTCTACTCACTTTCCCTGTGTCTGATTACTCTTCATTGATTACCTGTTTCCCAGTGACCAGGCAGTGAAGGGTAGTAAGTTCCTTTGAAATCAAAGAAACCTAGGTTGAAATTGTGTTTTATACTGACCAGCTCTCAGACCTAGAGCCTAGGAATACTGATCTTCTTTGATCCATAGGTTTTCCTTCTGATAAACTAATGATAGTACCGAACTCAGAGTGTCATCGTGAGAATTTGGTCAAATAATAAATATAAAGTAAATAGCATGGGTTAGGATCTCAGGGTCAAGTTGGAACCCCACATCAGTTTCCTTGCTAGGCATGGAGGCTGCTTAGGATTTTCTCTCTCCCTCTTCCTCTGCCCCTCCCTGCTCACATGCTGTCTTTCTCTTTCTCAAGGGAAGTTAATAAATAAATAGCATAGTTTGCGGAAGGTAGTAAGTACTCAGTAAATGTTAGTTGAGTTTACTCTTGTTAATAAAGCTTTATTGAGATACTGTCATTTATTGTGATAAAAGTCACCCATTATTTGTTTTAAAGATTTTTAAAATTTATTTATTTGACGGTCAGAGATCACAGAGAGACCCGAGGAAGCGGGCTTCCTGCTGAGCAGAGAGCCAGATGGGAGGCTTGATCATGACCTGGGATCTTGACCTGAGCCGAAGACATTGGCTTTAACCCACTGAGCCACCCAGATGCCCCAAAGTCACCCATTTTTATGGGTGATTTTATTTATCACCAAATATATACAATTTATTGGTTTTTCGGCAAACTCATATACAAGCATCAGCATATTAATTTTGAAAATACTTAATTCTTCCATAAATAAACAAGTTGCCATTGGCATTAACTCCCCATTTCTTCCCATCTCTAGACTTAGGAAATGGAAACGATATTTCCGGTTCTGCTATTCTAGACATTTAGATGAATGAAATCATACAGTATAGAATAATATTTTTGAGTTTCATCCATGTTATAGCCTATGTCAATGATTCTTTTGTCAATGATTCTTTTTATTGTTGACTTATATATCACATGTTATTTGTGATATATTTATTATTTGATAATCTTTTTTTCTACTATGTGGGTATTATTAATAATTTTCCTAGGAACATTTGTGTACAAGTTTTTTGAACTTAAATATTCAGTTCTCTTGGTTATATACACAGGAGTAGGAATATACCTACTGAGTCATATGGTAACTCAATGTTGAAGATTTTAAGGAAATACCAAAGCAGCGGCAGCATTTTACATTCCCACCAGCAACGTCTGAGAGTTCTAGTTGCTCAGCATTCTCCCTAACACTTGTCGTGTTTTGTTTGGTTGTTTTTTAATTTTATCTATTCCAGCAGCTGTGAAGTGTTATCTTATTGTAGTTTCGATTTACTTTCCCTGGAGGACTAATGGTTTTGAGCATACTTTATGTGTATAATAGATGTATATGTGTATAATAGTGTATAATAGATCATTGCTCCTTGGGGCACCTCAGTCGGTTAAGCATCTGTCTTCGGTTCAGGTCATGATCTCCAAGTCCTGGGATTGAACACTGCATTGGCTTCCTGCTCAGAAGGGAGTCTGTTTTTCTCTCTCTCTGGCAGATAAATAAAAATCTTAAAAAAATAAGGAATATATATTTGATATCTGTCCCTGGTTTTTGACACAGTGTTCAAAAAGCCCTTTGAATTTCTTGGATGTTAGGACTTTCCTTTGCTGGAATCCAGAAACTCTTCATAGGCTCTTGAGTAGCTCCGGGGGGGGGGGGGGTCAATTATCAGAAAGACCAAGCCATGATTAGAAGCTTGGAACGTTCAGCACCACCTACAGGAAGGAGAGGAAAGAGTGGTGTAGATTAAAGTAATGACTACGTGTTCATGCTTTTGTCATGAACCCTTTACAACAATTCTAGAGGTATGGAGTTCAGAGAAATTCCAGGATGGCAAAGGCACCCATGTATTTGGTGGGTGATGCATCCTAAGTTCCTGTATTTTCCGACCTTTTGCTATGTATTTTTTCATCTTACTCTTCATCTGTATTTTTAAAATAATATCCTTTACAATAAATTATTAAACATAAGTACATGTCTCTTGAGTTTTATAAGCCATTTTAATAAATTATTAATTCAGAAGTGGGGAGGTTATGGGAAACTTCAAGTTTGTAGGCAACTTGGACAGAAATTTGAATATCCTCATGCAACTGGCATCTGAAGAGATGGTAATCTTGTGAAACTGAGCTATTAAACCTTTATAGAGTCTGACAATAAGTACCTGGAATGATGAATTTCATTATAGGACACCCTATTGATGTTCAGGGAGTTGGAAAATCATTTGTTGTTGGGGAAACAAAACCCTATCGTTTGATGTCAGAAGTATTTTGACTAGTGAAAGGTTTTCCTTAAATTTTATTTCCCATTCAACTGTTGGGTTGTCTTTTTAATATTGCTTAGAAGAGTTCTTTATGCATTCTCCATAGAACTCTGTTATGAACCACAAGTTGCAAAAATTTTCTTTCTTTCTTTTGGTTGTCTTTTCACTTGCCTTACAGTAGTTTTTGAAGTAGAGAAGATTTAATTTTCATGTAGTCCAATTTATCTATTTTATTTCTGTCATTGTGCTTTTGAAGCCATATCTAAGAAATAATTGCTTGATCTAAAATCATGGCTATTTAGTCCTTGATTTCCTTAAAGGAATTTTATAGTTTTAGATTCTGCGTGTGAGTCTATGATGTATTTTGAGTTACTTCTTGAACATGGTGTGATGTAGGGGTCCTAATTCATCCTTTTGCAGGTAGATATTCATTTGTTCTATAATTATTTTGTTGAAGCGATTGTTTTTCAAGGAATCATCAAGGCATCCTTGCCAAAAATGAATAGATTATAGTTATATAGCCTTTTTGTCTGTGTTTCATTTTCATTCCATTGATCTGTATGTCTATCATGTATAAGCAAATACCACACTCCTCTTTGTTCCTATAGCTTTTAACTATGTTTTGGTTAGAGAAATATGTCTCCTCCAGGTTTGTTCTTTTTGAAAATTACTATGAGTATTTTGGATCTCTTGTATTTTCACATGAAATTTTGGATAATCTTCTGTTTCTTCTAAAAGGCTAGTTGATACTTTGATAGAGATTACATTGAATTTGTACATCAATTTTTGTGGTATTGCAATTTTAAGAAGATACTATGTCTTCCAATTCATGATCACAGATATCTTCCCATTCAGGTTGTATTTTCTTAATTTTTATCAGTGATCTTTTGAGATTTTTAATGTATAAGACTTTCACTTCTTTTGACAAGTATATATGTAAGTATTTTTATGGTGCTGTGAATGACATTTATGTAATTTCAATAATTTCTGTTTTGATTGTTCATTACTAATATATAGATGTGTTTCATTTGTGTACAGTAATTTTATATTCTACATCCTCACTGAACTCCTTTATTATGATAGTGTTTTTAGTGGTTTCTTTATGATTTTCTAAATGCAAGATCCTATCCTCTGTAAAGAAGAGGGAGTTTTATTTCTTCTTTTCCAACTTAAATATCTTTTTTTTTTTTTCCTTCCTAAGTTGCCTTAGCTAGAGATTCCAGTACAATATTAAATAGAAGTTGTGAAGGCACATTTGTCTTGTTCCTGAATTTAGGGGTATGATTTCTGCAGAACATCATGAATTATGATTTTAGTAGTTGGTTTTCACAGATGCACTATAGTAGGCTGAACAAGTTCAATTGTAGTCCTAATTTTTTAGTGTTTTTATTATTTATGGGTTCTGGGTCTTTTCAAATCCTTTTTTCCCCCTTAGTGAGAAGATGATATGGGTTTTGTCCTGAATTCTGAAGTAGGGTGTATTACATTGAGTTTTTAATTTAAGCAAGTCTTGCAGTCTTGTAATAAATCCCACTTATTCATGATGTGTAATCACTTTTATATGTTGCTGGATTTGGTTGGTTAATATATTGTTTAAAATTTGTGTGCCAATATTCATAAATATTACTGTTTATTTTATTTATTTATTTTTTTAAAAAAGATTTTATTTATTTATTTGTCAGAGAGAGTGAGCACAGGCAGACAGAGAGGCAGGCAGAGGCAGAGGGAGAAGCAGGCTCCCTGCTGAGCAAGGAGCCCGATGTGGGACTCGATCCCAGGACCCTGGGATCACGACCTGAGCCGAAGGCAGGGGCTCTAACCCTCAGAGCCACCCAGGCGCCCCTCTCTTCCTGTTTTTCTGGAAGATTTTGTGAAGGAAATGTTTGGAAGCATTTCCCAGTGAAACCACCTGGTGCTGAACTTTTCTTTAGTATGGAATTTTTATAAAATTACTGATCCAATATCTTTTCTTCTTATTTCTCTTTCTTATTAAATCATTTTCAATAGTTTGTGTCTTTCTAGAAACTTGTGCATTTCCATTGTTTAATTTTTAGACAAAGAGTTAATCATAGTATTTCCTTATAATACTTCTTGTATTAATAAGATTTCTCTTTTTTTCATGTTTAATCTATCCCAATCTCATCAGTTTTTAAATTTTTTTCTTCAATGAGTCTACCTTTCATTAACATTGATTATTCTGTATTGTTTTTATCACAGTTGTCTATATTTCCTTTCTAATTTTTATTAATTTCTTTTTTTTGTATGTATTTCCTTTTAAATCTTTATTAATTACTTCTTTGTATGCTTTTTTTTTTTTGAAGATTTTATTTATTTATTTGACAGAGATCACAAGTAGGCAAAAAGGCAGAGGGGCAGGCAGAGAGAGAGGAGGAAGCAGGCTCCCTGCTGAGGACCCTGGGATCCTGACCTGAGCTGAGGGCAGAGGCTTTAACCCACTGAGCCACTCAGGCTCCCCTACTTCTTTGTATGCTTTAGATTTAATTTGCTCTTATTATACTTTCCCTTGGCAGATGATTAGCTTATTGGTTTGAGCTATTTGTGTGACATAGGTGGCTAACATCTCTTTAATAGTGCCAATTGTAAACATCTGTTTTCAACCCTGAGTTTAATGGTGTCGCATTCATTCCTTTCAATTAATGTCTTTTGGGTATTTCTACTATAGAATCTAGCAAATATAAATCAAGGATATAGTTTTAGGGAGTTATTTTACAGATACACCACTCATCATGGCTAATTTGCTTCAACCTACCTAATTATACTCATGTCCTTCTAGTTGGCATTAGGACTAGTCTTGCAGGGTGCATTGCAGTGTAGAAATTTTTTTCCAGTACTTTATTTCAGTGATATTCATAGTTAATATTTTGTTTTTAGACAGCTGTGAAATTACTGCATTTCTCAAACACAGTCAAGTTGTTCAATTTCCGGATCGGTATATTTACTTATTTTTGTCCTGCGCTCTCACCTTCATTTTCTTCAGTGTTCATTGTTTTGAGATTTTTGTATGACAAACCTTTGGAAATTTGAAGTGAATGTTCATACTACCTTTGGATAAGGGCATTGGCTGAGTTAGCTGTACCTGTAATTATTTTCTCCTGCTGTTTGATTATTTTTTGCAAGTGCAAATAAACAGCAACAATCTTCTGAAAAGCAGAAAACAAATCCTTACATCTGACACCTGGCTGTGAATTACAATCAGTGGGAACATCAGCCTTTGTTCATGTGACCTGCTCCTATTTATGTTGGCTACACTTCAATTAAAGTTGCTGTTTCATTATAACCTTTAATGATAAACTGGCCCAGCAAAGATTGATTATGGCTGAGTTACAAAGTGCCCCTATAGCGTTAAGAATGGAAGTGCTGACTGTGTGTGCCTTTCCTAGCGCCAAGCCAGCAGGTGCAGCAGGATTGTACTTCCTGAAAAGGTTAGTGAAGCATTTGAAGCTGAAGGAATTATTGAGCATTTCTTCGTGATTTGGAGATTTGTTCCCAAAGAGTTCAGTTCGTTCTTGGAACTATTTTTCTGAAGCCAGATCATTCTTTTAGATTGATAATGAAATAGAAATTTGCAAACTTTTTAAAATCCTGCTTTTGCCGTTTTCTGGGTGATTTCTTAGAACCTCAGTTTTCTCAACTGCATAATTGAAGTAGAATAATGCAGAATGTACTGTAGCAGAGAAATTTGCTTCTCACGGTTAGTACAAGCTTTCAGTTAAGCCCATATATATGTGTATCCGTATGTATCTAGCTGGATATATGTTCCTTTCATTTTAATTACTAGTTGTCACTTCCAGTTGTCGTTTGCCCAAGACATGAATTTTTTTTTAAGTCTTTATTTTTAAAGTAATCTCTTCTCACAATTGGGGCTCAAACTCAAAACCAGGAGATCAAGAATTGCATTCTCCCCTTACTCAGTTAGCGAGCTACCCCAAGGCATAAATTAAAAAAAAAAAATACTCATAGTTTTTATTATTCATGCAAGTCTTTTCTCCTAAGTGATGACAATAATTCAACTGCTGATGTAAATATCTGAGATTTCATCATAATAATTTGTACAAGTATCACTTACGTGGAAGTCAGTTCTCTAAATTTTGTATTATTTATTGTATACTTAGTTTTCATTGAATAATTTTCCAAATATTTTACATGTTTTATCGTCTTCAATCTTTATATTTAAGTTTGTATTTCATTTCCAGTTAGTTAACAGATAGTGTAATATTAGTTTTAGGTGTACAATGTAATGATTCAACACTGCATCCACACTCAGTGCTTGTCTCAACAAGTGTAATCCGTTAATCTCCTTTTCTGATTAAACCCACACCCTGCCCCCCCCAGCAATCCACACCCCTCACCTCTTGTAATCCTCAATTTGTTCTCTATAGTTAAGAGTCATTTCCACGGTATCTCTCTCCCTCTCTCTCTCTTTTTCCCATGTACTTATTTGTTTGGTTTTCTTCATTCCACCTACGAGTGAAATTATATGGTACTTGTCTTTCTCTGGCTGATTTTGTTTAGCATAATACTCTCCATCTTCATCTATGTCCTTGCCAATGGCAAGATTTCATTATTTCTGGCTGAGTAATAGTCCAGTGTGTGTGTGTGTGTGTGTGTGTGTGTGTGTGTGTGTGTGTACACAGATACATATATATATTCACTTCTTTATCCATTCATCATTGATGCACACTTGGGGTGTTTCCATATCTTTGCTATTATAAATAATGCTGGTATAAGCATGGGGGTACCTGTATCACTTTTAATTAGTGTTTTTGTATGCCTTGAGTAAATTCCCAGTATCGTGGTTGTTTGATTATTGGGTAATTCTATTTTTAACTTTTTGACATATTTCTGTACTGTTTTCCAGAGTGGGTGCACCAGTTTGCATTACCAAAAACAGTGCAAGAGGGTTTCCCTTAGGTGCGGGTGGGTGGTTCAGTCATTGGACATCTGCCTTCGGCTCGTGTCATGGTCCCAGGGTCATGGGATCCAGCCCCACATCGGGCTCCCTGCTCAGTGGGAAGCCTGCTTCTCCCTCTCCCTCTGCCGTTCCCCCTGCTTTTGCTCTCTGTCAAATAAATAAATAAAATCTTAAAAAAAAAAAAAAAAGATTCCCCTTTGACTACATCCTTGACATCACCTGTGTTCTGTGTTGTTGATTTTAGCCATTCTGACAGGTGTGGGGTGATACCTCATTATAATTTTGATTTGCATTTCCCTGATGATCACTGATGTTGAGCATCCTTTCATATGTCTTTTGGCCATCTGTATGTCTTCTTTGGGAAAACGTCTATTCATGTCTTTGGCCTGCATTTTATTTGATGTATTGATTTTTTTGGGGGGGGGCTTTTGAAGTTTATAAGTTCTTTAACTTTTGGATACTATCTTTCGGATACTAACCCTTTATTATATATGTCATTTACAAATAAATCCCATATCATCAGTAGCTTTTTAATTTTGTTTATTGTTTCCTTTGCTGTGCAGAAGCTTTTTATTTTCACATCATCCTTATAGTTTATTTTTGCTTTTGTTTCCCTTGCCTCCAGAGACATATCTAGAAAGAAGTTGGAGCAGCCAATGTCAGATCGGTCACTGCTAGTGTTCTCTTGGATTTTTATGTTTTCAGGTTTTGCATTTAGGTCTTTCATCCATTAAAAATTTATTTTTGTGTGTCTTGTATGAAGTGGTCCAGTTTCATTCTTTTGCATATTGTCCACTTTTTCCAACACCATTTGTTGAAGAGACTTTCTTTTCCGCAATGGATGTTCATTCCTCCTTAGTTGAAGGTTAATCGAGCATGCAGTTAATACAGTTAGTATTTTGATAGGGAGTGCATTACATGTGTAGATTGCTTTGAGTAGAATAGACATCTTAACATTATTTGTTCTTCTAATCCATGAGCATGGAAGTATTCTCAATGGGGTCTAGAATTCCTGGTTGATATTTTTCCTTTGCCTTTACATTCTTTAAGTATATTTCCTGAAATCTCACAGTTCAATCATTATCGTTTTCCTGTTTGAGTGATGAAAATATTCTAGAATAGTGATTATTCATGCACATCAATGTGAATATGTTTGATGGTACTGCATACTTAAAATTAAAAATGGTTCAAATGATGAATTTTATCTTCCATATGTATTAGTACAATAAAAAATTCTTAATTTGAATAGATGTTATTCTATGAATGTATACTAATTGTGTATGCATTATCTAACTTTAAAAGTTATAATTATTTTGCTATTCTTATTTCATCCAGCTCCCCACTTATTTCTATATTTTTGGAAGTCTTTGTAACACAGATTCAACCACCATATTATTTGAAGTATGATTTTCATTCAGTGTCTATATCAGTTTGATATCTATGCTGCTATGTGGCAAATTGTTTAGTCCATTGATTTCAACTACTGGGTAGTATTTCAGAGTGGGTAAATAATGTCATTTAGTAAATTTACTACACAAATGAATATCAAATCTCCTCATATTCACTTTCCCAGAATTGCAATGAAGACAAGCCATTTAAATTTGCTCTTACATACTGTATAATATTTGTCTTGGAAAAATAGTTAGGAGTAAGTATACAGATGTTACTAGAAGCAATGATAAAATTTATGTTTTCGTTAGACTACTCTCTGCACCCGGCGTCGCATTCAATTTTTGAGGCTTTATTGCAGAAAACACCTTTCCTCTTGATCAATGTCCTATTTTATTCCTGTTCTTGGAACCATGTCATTTGTCACTCTTATTTAGATATATGTGGTATCCCCTAAATTTTTTCTGAGGCAAGGAATTGGATGGATATGATTAACCCTCCTTTGGAGAAGGTACTGGAGTGGTTATCTAAAAAATTTGTACATTCTTTATTCCCTAATCTGTGACCTATCTCCACAGAAATACCTGATCATTTATTCACAACTCAAGTTAAATTTGTTTCCTTCTGAATCATATCGTTGTCCTTTCAGATAACCATTGAAACCTGTTGATCATTTATATCTCCTTCACGTACCATAACAAGCCTCAAGTTTTAGAGATTTCAAGTCATTATTACACTTTGGTTTAAGTGTCTCAAACCTTTCTAGTCTTCTCTGAACTCAAAGCCAGCCTCCAAACACAATGCCATTGTGTTCTTGGTCCCCATCTACTGGCTGTAATAATGATATAGTGGTACTTGAAAATTGAATAAAGATCTATTGAGCATACATATTGATGAAGTAGTATCCTTGATTGAAAATAGAGACGCGCAGAGAAAAATCATCTTATCAATAAATAGGTTGCTCCCCAGTTGGAGACAGTCTTAGTATCCAAGAATCTGCTATTAGGGATTTGTGTCAAATGAAGGTCTGTACCAACGTGGGAGAGAATCTCACCAGGAACAATAGAGAAAGCAGATATACAACCCTTAGTAGAAGTCATGATGCCCTAGGGGTTTTGTTAGAGTCATGAAGTAAGAGGGCCCGAGAACAAAGACCAGAGAACATGAATAGGAATAGACGTATGGAGAAAAGTGCTACCAAAAACCGACTAATGATCCTGAGATGTTCCTTCAAGCCTTTTTTCTGTTGATGGTAGAAACTGCTTAGGTTTAGAGATCATGTCTTTTTAGTAGTGTGTCATCCTGTGCCCCTAACAGTGATTTATATAAAACAGTTTTTCAATAAATTATTTATGATTTAATGTATGTTGTGACATGTATTATTTTTGTATTATGGTTTTAACAATGTAGCAGACACTTTTTAGTTTAAAATATGCAAATTTTTCATGACAGGTGTTTTGGAGAATAAGTGCACTAATGGTCTCTCTGGGATTAAGGCGAGTTGTCCTTAGGGCTGCTCTCGTTTCTGGAGGTTTTAGTTTATTTTATATATATATATATATTGTTTTGTTTTGTTTTGTTTTGTCTTATGTTCTAGAGGATATATTCTTTCTTTGTTTTCACATTCAAAGTCAACAAATATAAGTTGAGTTGTATTTTGCATTAATTTCATCATTACTTTTACTTTTGACTTATCTTTGTTACCCTCCTGCACTTTTATGGGCCAATGGAGATAAGTCAGAATAATCACCCTATTTTAATATCAGTTGATTAGCAGCTCAAATTTCATTGGGAACCTTCAGTCTGAGTCACTATGCAACTTCATGTTACATGGGCAGTAAGTCACAAATGCTTTTAGTTGCCACCAGGAACTGAGTGGGAAACCTAGGAAAGATCTGCTTGGTCCAAAGGTTCTTATGTCTAGATGAGTATAGGTGTGATTTTAGAATCATAATCCTGTAGCTAACCTCATTATCTTTTCCTTCAGAACCAAAATTCTTTTTTTTTTTTTTTAAAGATTTTATTTATTTACTTGACAGAGATCACAGTTAGGCAGAGAGACAGACAGAGAGAGGGGAAGCAGGATCCCTGCTGAGTGGAGAGCCCGATGCGGGGCTCAGTCCCTGGACCCTGGGACCATGACCCGAGCCGAAGGCAGAGGCTTTAGCCCACTGAGCCACCCAGGCGCCCTCAGAACCAAAATTCTGAATGAAGGCTCCTCTACCTTGGGTGTTATATGGAGAGAACATCCATCGTGGCGGGCTCCCCCGTCTAGGAAGCTGGATACTTGTTATCACTGCTTATAAAAATGAATGCTACCAATGTCCCTCCTGTAAGATTAGCTCCATTTCCCCAGAAGAGTGAAGCTAACCAGAATGCTAATATTACCAGCAGTAAAATAAGTTTATATAAGTGACTGTTATGTGCCTCCCTATAATTATAGTGCTCTTCAGGTATTGCAGGCCTGGTTAATCTAACCCTTTCACTGAAAGAATTCATTATCCTTATGTTGTAGTTTCCTGCATACAAATACCCAGAATACCTTTCACCCCATAAATATTTGTCTATATTCATACATTGGTACAAAGCACATCTGGCCTCTACACCAGTTGACATGAACGTGAATCCCTAGATTTGAAGTGAGACCACAATATCCATACAGCACGTTTTACTAGCCTGTCAGATTCTTGATAGCCTAGGGACATGAATTCAGACTTGAAATCTATAAACTGTTATGATCTATGTGTTGTCTGGCAGTAGTTCGTAATTGAATAGCCTTCAAAACATATGAGAGGAATTTGTTGGAAAGAAGTGTGTTGATTCATACATCCAATGAGGTTTACTCCAACTCGTACTTAATGGTGAAGGGTTCACAGAGCGAAGTGACTGGGGAGATCGGCAGTGGCCATGAAGAATACATTGGAAGAAACATCTTTTATTTATGTACCATTAGAAGTGGAAATGTGAAGACAAGAAAGAGTGATAGGTCACCTGGGAAGGATTATTTCGGCCCTAAGCAATTTATACAAATTAAGATCATGCCACATTGTCCTCTCTAGCATCCTCACCTTCCAGGGTGGTAGTAGAATGGTGAGTTGTGAAGTTTTAGTCTCCCCTAGCTGCCATTGGCTGAGGACTGTGCCTTGATGACTCAACAATGTTGAAACATTGTGGTCTTTGGAATTCTTGGGAGTGGTATCTATAGGTAAAGCAAGATTGCTTGGTAAAATTTGGAGGCTTTAAAAGGGCTAACGTGACAATGATATACAGGATTCTAGGGTACTTAGGAGACTTCGATCCACAATCGCCAGAAGGAATAGAAGGATGACCTTTCAACTTAGATTCAGAAGTGGCTTCAAGGTCAGATGATCCTATCTTCTCTTCTTCATTGCCTACATCCCCTGTAAGATTCCTCCTTGTCTTTACCTATCACAAATATTCTCTTCAGCCTCAACCCATTCTCATTAAATCCCCCTTTTTCCCTAACTAAATGCCTTTCTCAGCTCACCCTTTTGTCCTAATTGTAGAAGACAAGAAAACAAAGACTGCTTCACTTGAGTTAATGAAATACATCTCTTCACTGAACTGCACAGACTTCAAGACAACACAACACAGGAGGAAGGGCAGCACATTTTGTCCATCACCATCCATTGTTTGATACAGGTATACCAGATCCATGGGTTGAAGCAGAACTGCACTATTCTCAGATAGGGCTCCAAGGTGGAAAATTGATGCCAATTATCAAAGTCAATAAGGTGAGAAGAGCCCATCATCCCATGAAATAATGAATGCATTGAGAATATTAAAGGTTACCTTTTGGTTCATAGCTAAGAAATTTAGAAAATGCTTTCATACTACCATTTAACTTTTCATCTCTTTTTTATCTGACTTCTATTATTTATTTGTAGGGGTAGTGAAAATATTTTCATTCTGATTGGTAACAATAGTTCTCTCAGTCTTGCTCTGTCTTAAAAGTATTCAATGAGGGGCACCTATGTGGCTCAGTCTGTTAAGTTTGGCCTTTGGCTTGGGTCATGAACCCAGGATCCTGGTATCAAGCCCTGCATTGTGCAGTGGGGAGACTGCTTCTCCTTCTCCCTCTGCCTGCTGCTATGCCTATTTATGTTTTCTCTGTCAAATAAATAAATAAAATCTTTTAAAACAAGTATTTAATGATAGGTCCTAAATGCAACAAGTTTACCACTATGTAATATGTGCTCATTGGAAATATATGTCGTAGGCTCTCCTGGGTGGCATAGTCGGTTATGTGTCCATCTCTTGGTTTCTGCTCAGGTCCTGATCTCAGGGCTGAGACTGAGCCCCACGCTGGGCTCTGCACTCATGGAAGAGTCTTCTCTTTTATTTTTATTTTATTAATTTTTATCAATATATAATGTATTATTTGCTACAGGGGTATAGGTCTAAGATTCATCAGTCTTAAACAATTCACAACACTCATCACAGCACATACCCTCGCCAGTGTCCACAGCCCCACCACCCCTTTCTTCCCATCCCCTTCCCCTCCAGCAACCCTCAGTTTGTTTCCTGACATTGTCTCTCTTGGTATTCTCCCTCTCTCGTTTCATCTTGTTTCATTGTTCCCTCCCTTCCCCTATGATCCTCTGTCTTGTTTCTCAAATTACTCTTGTGAGATCATATGATAATGGTCTTTCCCTGATTGACTTACTTCACCTCACATAATACCTTCTATTTCCATCCACGTTGTTGCAAAAGGCAAGATTTCACTTTTTTGATGGCTGCCTAATATTCCCTTGTATATATATACACCACATCTTCTTTATCCATTCATCTGTTGATGGACATCCTGGTTCTTTTCATAGTTTGGGTATTGTGGTCATTGCTGCTATAAACATTCAGGTGCACATGCCCCTTTGGATCACTACATTTGTATCTTTAGGTTAAATACCCAGTTGTCCAGTAGGTGATTCATAGGGTAGCTCTACTTTCAACTTTTTGAGGAACCTCTATTTTTTTTTTCTGAGTGGCTGCACCAACTTGCATTCCCATCAACATTGTAGGAGTGTTCCCCTTTCTCTGCATCCTCACCAACATCTTCGTTTCCTGACTTGTTAAATTTAGCCATTCTGACTGGTGTGAGGTGGTATCTCACCGCGGTTTTGATTTGTATCTCTCTGATGCCAAGTGATGTTCAGTACTTTATCATGTGTCTTTTGGGCATTTCGATGTCTTCTTTGCAGAAACGTCTGTTCTTTTCTTCAGGGCATAGTTTTCTTAAGACTCTCTATCCAGGGATGCCTGGGTTGCTCAGTGGGTTAAGCTTCTACCTTCAGCTCAGGTCATGGTCTCAGGGTCCTGGGATCAAGCCCCACATTGGACTCTCTGATCAGTGGGGAGCCTGCTTCACCCTCTCTCTCTGCCTAGTTGTAATCTCTCTCTCTCTCTCTGTCAAACAAATAAAGAAAAATCTTAAAAAATAAAAAAAGGACTCTCTCCCTATCCCTCTGCCCTCCCCACACATCCATCAAATAAATAAATAAATCTTTTTCTTTAAAGAAATATATATGGTATATTCTTGCATAGATGAGATTCTTTCTCTGTTTCTTTATAATTAGATGACACTGTGACTGGGTAAAAATGGTTAGGTTATTTTTTTTTGTAAACATTGTTCCCCAATCTTCTATCAGTGACTGTTGCAGTGAAGCATTTTGAGGCCAGAGCTTTATTTTCTTTTTATGGGCCTAACTTCATCTTTTGCTTCACTGCAGAGTGTCCTTTATGTCTGAAATCTAGTAATTTTTTTCACTGTTTTTTGGTTTTGTTTTTTTTTTTGTTTTTTTTTTGTTTTTGGTGCTAATTGTTCCTATGAGGTGCTAAAAGGCAAATTTCAATCTCAAGGCTAAATCTTCTCTAGTCTGAATGATTTTTCTCTTTAAAGTGTTTACAGTTCTCTCCTCTTCCATTTCATTCATCTTATTTTTAAGGAATGATAATTTTGTGTATATTGGATATCCTTCATCCTTTCTCCTTTCCATTTGATTTTGTATACTTCTCTCAATCTCTCCTGTATTTTTGGCTGACTTTTTGGTACTCTGTTTCCTGTGTTTTTTAATTTCCCTGTGCGAGTATGATATGGTTTCACTTCTCTCTAGATTATTAAGGTAGTTTTCTGAAATCATTTTTCATATTTTTCTATTGCCTCATTATATTTCTTTTTTATCTATATTTGGGGATTTTGTTTTAATGTCAATTTAGAATTCCATTTGTAACTCCATAGAGTTTAAAAACTCACATTTCCAAATTAAGTATAAAGAAAATTATACAAATTAAAAATCTATTGGTTTTCCTGGACTAATTTTGTAACTTTAGGTTATGGAGCAAACCACATCCCCAAATCTAGACAGATTTATCCTTCCAGAGCTTCATTGTTAAGGTTTCTTTATTTGGTGCGTAAGCTATTAAAGTCATAACTTACTAGAAATGGTAAAATGATCATTTTGATGAAGTGACAGAGTTTGATTTCTTACTCTCATGACAATAAAAAATTACTGAATGTTTGAAAATTTGCAAAGCTTCCTATACTTTTATGGGTTTAAGTAATGGAACCCCCCAAGTTTTCATCGTGTGTATCCAGAGAATGTTCTCTTGTGTCTCTGGAAAATGGAGGAAGCGTGATACGTGTGAAATATATTAAAAGCCTTCTTCATAATGAAATTATACTCCAGGGTTAAAGACCTTCAGAAATTTAGCCCATTTGTATGAATTGTATTCCTTTGATTCCAACTTCTTTTAGTCTTTGGAGCTCACCTGTGGGCCAAAACAAGCAAACAAACAAATAAACAAAAAAACCCACTGTATTCAAATTGGTTTAAGGATTCAAGTATATTGAGTGGAATTCTAGGCCCAGTCAATGGAAGAAATGAGCTGAGTAACAAAGCTTCAGAAATTCTGAAATGGTTTGATTGAAAAAGCAGTTCTATATAGGCCTACTTAATGATGTAGACTTAATAATGAAATTTGATAAATATCCCCAAGTTTACACATTTTACTCTCCAGCTTTACAATTTATGACCGTAAAAATAAGCACCAGTATAATAAATGTGAGGTAAATCTGAAATTGTACAGGAATCAGATTCTTTCTGATTGTAATACTTATTGTAGCCCAATGTCATGATCGGAAATAAAATTGCACATTATAGTAATTTGAAGCATCTGTCACCTATAGAATGAGAAAAGATAAAATAAAACATAATCCCTAACCAGAGTAAAATAAAGCCAGCAATAAAGAACTATAGATCTCTGTTCATATTTCTGATACATTTCCAGCTTACAACAAAAATTTACAAGGGATGGTATAACAGGAGAAAAGACAGCATGAATTTTATGTTTTGAGAAAACAGCCTGTGTACTGGATTCAGTTTTGATATAGATGTTGTAATTACTAGGCTGGGAATTTGAAATCAATATGATTATGTTATGTTCTGTAATGTAGATAAAGTAGATAACATTTAAGAAAAGATGGAAAATAAAATCATAGAGATAAAAACTCTAAGTGTCATAAAGAAATTGTAGTTAAAAGAAGCATTATAACAAATTCAAAATGCAACTGATAGCCCCATTTGTAGACTGGACATGGTCAAAGAAAGAATCACTGACTTTGAAGATGAGTTTATAGAATGTTCCTAGGGTGAAACACATGGACGGAGAACAGTGATCATACAGAACAGAACATCTAACGACTGAGGGAAAATATAGAGTTGTAAGATGAACATAAGTAGATTATCAGGACGAGAAATAAGGGCATCCAATAAATATTTGAAGTGATAAATTATAAGAACTTCTTGAATATAATGAGAGACAATGAACCACAGGTTCATCATTATCAGATATACCAAGTATTATTTAGGGAAAAAAACATAAAACCTACAACTGAGCACATATTACAACTGCATAAAAAAGAAGTCAACAAAAAGTAAATCTTTAAAAATGATACACCGGTTTCACTATGTTTCTTCCTTCCTGGGCTCAGACCTAGTTTCGGATGATATGGTTAAATGTCTAAAGAAGGACAGAATCGTTCGTAAATATGAGTCTCGTTGTGGTACTTTGCTCGAGAAATTGATAAAAAGGATTGAAATAACCTGGCTCACCATGTACAATTGCTCCTTCTGTGGAAGAACCAAGGTGAAAAGATGAGGTGTGAGCATCTGGCCTTGTGGTTCATGCATGAAAATGGCAGCCTGTGGTGTATGGAACTACAGCACCACTTTTGTTATCATAGTACACTGTACCGTTAGAAGACAAGGAGTTGAGATAGCATTGGAAGCGCCACCATTTGAAACATTGCTAGCCTACAATAAATGAGTTAATTGATGTAAAAAATACAAATATAAAAATGATACATCAGAAATGTCAACTATAAGAAATTTAGTAGACGAAATACAATGGACTTATGAGGAACAATGCAAGCAGGAAATTAGAGTGATATAAGGACTTGAGAGAATTAAAACATGTAGCCATATACATGCAGAGAAATTCATTCAATACAGAATAAGAAATTTGCAGACAAAATCTGAGAATATTCATCATCAGAGCTTTCCTGATAGAGAAGTTAAAAGTTCCTTATGCAGATAGAAAATCATATTCATTAGGTATTTTGATTTGCATCCCCTTAAAGAAGAGCATCAGAGAAGGTTCAATGAAGTTAAAATATTTTTCTTTATTGACCTATACAATGACTCTTAACGTAGCAAGTATATATCGGGTCATTTTAACATGTATATGTGAAAGGAATGACAGCAAGGTGACAATAGACAGAAAGGAGGAATTAAAAAATACTATACAGGAAGTAATATGATGTTATTTATAGTAGATTTATATTATCTCATAATCTATATTTTAGGCTCTGGGACAACCATAAAACCAATTTTTTAAAAAGGATACTGTAAAGTAAAAGTAGAGAAACTGCTCAATGAAAATATAAAGGGCAGAAAATGAGAAGGAAATGTTAATTTTAAAAAAGCAATTACTAGAAAACTGTTATGAACAGGGATTCCTGGGTTGCTTCATTGTCTAACCATCTGCCTTTGGCTTGGGTCATGATCTCAGGTTCCTGGGATTGAGTCCTGCATTGGGCTTCTTGCTCAGCAGGAAGCCTGCTTCTCCTGTCTGCTGCTCTCTCTGCTTGTGCAAGCATGCTCTCTCTGACATTGAAATAAAATCTTTAAAAGGAAAAAAAAAAGAAAACTGGTATAGTCATAGTAAATATTAATGTAATTATATTCTATAGTGACTTTATATTGGAATGGTTTAAATACACCAATGGAAGGTAGAGATTTCAGGGTTGTGGAAAAAAACTAAAAAATTTGATAGGTTACCAAAATGGACCAATTACATAATAGGCCAAGTGCCATAATTCTCATGATGGAAAATTGCTAAACTGAAGATTGCTATATATAGAACAGCAATTGAGTGAATAATTAATAACCTTCCAGAAGGGAAGTATAGAATATATGTTATTATTGGTTCATTTTAAGGAATTTAGGGAGGAAGTTACAGCAATTTTGAATAGCCTAGCCAGGAAACTAAGTAGAGAGAGAACTTTCTTTCTTTCTTTTTTTTTTTCTTTAAAGATTTTATTTATTTATTTGTCAGAGAGAGTGAGTACAGGCAGACAGAGAGGAAGGCAGAAGCAGAGGGAGAAGCAGGCTCCCTGCCGAGCAAGGAGCCTGATGTGGGACTCGATCCCAGGACGCCGGGATCATGACCCAAGCCGAAGGCAGCTGCCCAACCAACTGAGCCACCCAGGCATCCCAGAGAGAGAACCTTCTAACAAATTATGTGTAACCAGGATTAATAAAAGCCAACAATTATATTGCAGATCAGGAAAACTATAGAATAGTATTTATTATGGACCCAGGCACACAAATTCTCAACAAAATTTTTAGTAAATTGAACCTAAACATTTTAAAGATTTTATTTATTTGTTTGACAGAGACACAGCAAGAGAGGGAGCACAAGCAGGGGGAGTGGGAGAGGGAGAAGCAGGCTTCCTACTGAGCAGGGAGCCTGATGCTGGGCTTGATCCCAGGACCCTTGGATCATGAGCTGAGCTGAAGGCGGAGGCTTAACCACTGAGCCATCTAGGCACCCCGAACCTAAAAATTTTTTTAAATTATTTTAACCAGATGTGTTCCAGATATGTAAGGCTTGTTCAATATTAAATATTCAATGAGTATAATCTATTTTAGCAAGCAACTAAAAAGGGAAAATCATATCAATGTATTTTACTCACTCATGTTAAAACTTTCAGCATACTAGGAATAGGAGAACATTCTCAGCTTGATCATTAAAATCTAAAATAATGTGCATCTAACAGTAGTATAAATATTGATATACTGGACATGTTTCTTTTACGATTAAGATCATTGATATTCTCCTTTACCATTTTTATCAGACATCATAATGAGAAGCTCAGCTATTGCAATAGGATTTTGTTTTTTAAATTTTATGCATTATAAGGTTGAAATAAATCAACCTTCATTTTCTTTTTCTTTTTTTTTTTTTTTTTAAGATTTTATTTGAGAGAGAGAGCTCGAGTTGGGAGAGGGGTAGAGGTAGAGGGAGAAGCTGCCTACCTGCTGAGCATGGAGCTAGACACAGGACTCAGTACCCTGGGGTCTTGACTCTAACTGAAGGCAGGTATTTCACTGACCAAGCCACCCAAGCACTTACCTTCATTTGCGTATGATATTATTGTCTACATAAAAGACTATACCTAAAAAACTATCAAAAATTCCTGATGGAGTTAATAAGCAAGTATTGTATGTTAAACCCTCCCAGGACTAATAAGGATGTAAAGTATGTTTTGAGGATGTAGAGTAAATATATAAAAGTCAATTGCTCATTTGTATCCCAGCAATTAACATTTAGAATTAGTGTTAAAAACGTAGCATTAACAATGACATGAAAAATAAATTCTTGAGTATAAATGTACTAAAGTATACAAGATTTGTATGCAGAAAATCAGAAAATAGTGATGAGAAAAAAACTGAAGATTAAAGTAAATCCTAATTCATGGATTTGATCCCTTACTATTGTTAATGTCAGTTCTTCCCATGTTGATACTTTTAATGCATGCCAAATGAATTTTCTGCAAGTTATTTTGAAGATATTGAAATACTGATTCGCAGAGACATATAAAATGGAAAATGAATGTCCAGTATAATAATAAGGAACAAAATTGTAAAAATATCACTGCTCAATTTCCAAATTTCTTTAATAATCATGTGACCAAGAAAGTATGGTGTTGGTGAAAATAGTAAGACATTTACATCAACATAATAGTATTGAATGTCTAAAAAGATATTTAAAGAAATAGAGTGAATGATATTTGAAAAAGACACAAAGTATATTGGAGGGAGAAAAAGTAGATTTTGCACAAATTTTGTGGGAAGAAAGTGACATCAGTATAGAGAAAAAATGAAACTAAAAATAGATCTTATTATCCTTTTGACAAACATTAACTCGAAGTGGTTCATAGACTTTAATGTAGAATCTAAAACTATAATATTTCTAGAAGATAACATATAGAAAATCTATTTAACCTTGAGTTTTGTGGTGAGATTTGAATTCAATACCTACGGCATCATCCAAGAACAAAAAAAATGTATAACTTGGATCTTATTAAAATGAACAATTTCTGCTATGAAATGAAAATATGTAAAGAATAAGAAGAAAAGCCACTAAGGAGAAAACATGTATAAAACATATTACTCATAATATACTTATCAAAAATATACAAAGAACTTTTTTATTTGGGTATTGTTTGTATATATACTAATTACATGTATACATCATAATGATTAAATATTTGTACACTTTGTGAACTAATGAATTCAATAGTAATGAAAAGGCAACCTACTATTTTAAAGTTGAAAGACCTTACCAGAGTACTTGCCATAGAAGATATAGAGATGGCAATTAACATTTTAAAAAGATTTTTAGCATCATAAGTCAATTGGAAAATGAAAATTAAAAAGCATTCTGTTCTAGCTACAAACCTATTAGATTGACTAAAATATAGTAAGACTGAGTATGCCAGTGCATTGTGAGGATAGAGATCGTCAGTCATTGTTGTTGGGAATGGAAAATGGTAAAGCACCCGGAAAATAATTTGTTAGTTTATTGTCTTATTCAGCAATCATGCTCCTAGGTATTTCCTTAACAGATTTTAATACCTAGCATCATTCAAAACCTGCACATGGATATTTGTAGTATGTTTATTCACAAGAGGAATACAGTGGATACGCCCAAGATATTCTCTAATCAATGAATGTGCAACTAAACTGTGGTGTATCCATACAATGAAATACTTTGGTAGAAAGTATTTGGAAATTCTTTGGTAGAAAGAATGTGCCATGCAAAGATGTGGATAAATTATAAATGAATATTGCTTAGGGAAAGAACACATCTGATAAGTATATACTATGCCATTCCATTTATGTGACATTTTTCTAAAAAGAAAATTTTTTACAGATTATAGATTAGTAGCTGCTAGATATTCAAGATATTCATTTAGAGCAGGGAATTTTTACTGTATGGCACTTCATTGGTAGTTACCTCACAGTATGTGTTAAAATGCATAGAACCTAACCACACAATGGTTGAACTTTAGGAGGAATTTAGAAATCATTTGCGAAGTCTATTTATCCCATGTTGGCATTGGACATCACGAGAAAATAAATGCTTTACATTTACGGTATGTAATCTTTACTCAGTGGGGCTGGTGAAAACTGTGATAATCTGTTAAATTGGAACTGAATGTAAATTCTAGGACTGAGGGCAAAAGAAAGTACACCTCAGAACTGTGTTCTAGTTGGTAATTTTTCCCATGGAGTTTTGGATCGACAATTCAGAAATCATTATATATGTAAATGAGCATTGAAGAATTAAATAATGGAATTACAAACAGTAGGAGCAAGGTTTTTCACTATGGCTGCAGATCAGGAAGGATCGGAAAGCTAGGATGATCTATGCCTTGTTGCTTTAGAGATGGTGACATCAGTGTGGATTTGCTTAGCTTATTATGGTTATAGGTATGTGATAATTGTATTATACATGGGTTAGTTTAGTGTACACATACATATTTCCTAACTCCGCCCATTGATAGGGCCTAGAAGCAAGCATAGCTATGTAAGAATAAGCACATCTATTTCCCAGGTTTGTTTTCTAATACTCTCCAATAATGAAACAGAAATCTTTGAATAAGTGGTTGAGTATAGTACTTTGTAATATATGGGTACTGGAGCGTCTTATACTGTTATAAGGAAGGTCTCCAAATACATTTGGTCAATGTATTTTAATATGATACTGGATATTAGTGAACAAATTCCCAATGTTGACATCTAGAAAAATTTGAGTAACAAAATATTAGCAAAAATTTAAATTGAGTGTTGGATTTTAATTTCAAATATTAAAGAAATGTCCATAAGCACCTAAAATTATCAATGATTTAATTAGAAAATAATTTGGGTAGAATCCTTGAATCTGCCATGCAGATAATTTATATAGATTTGCCCTGCTCAAGTAGGTGGAACGTAAATCCTTATTCCTTATGTGAGACATGTACATGTGAATTTCTGCCAAAATATACTATAGATAATGGAGTTATACAGTCACCATATACTGTCTAAAATCTGGACTTTAAGTGTAATAATATATCGGTATTTTTTCATTGATATTACAAATTTACCTTACCACTGTATATTGTTAACAATCGGGGGACTTCATAGCAGGTGCATGTGAAACCTATAATATCCTTGCTCATTTTCTGTAAATCAAATTCTATTCTAAATAAAAATTACTTAATAAATGATAAATTAATTCCTGGACAAAATAGCAATGTTTTTGATTAAGATGTTTGAATTAATTATGTTATCAGTTCTATAGGGATATTTTTGTGTACATTATTTGACATTTGCTTTTCCTGCTCCTTGCTTTTTTTTTATTTTTTGGTTAAATACAGGATCTTTTTCTTTTAACTTATTTTTTTTACTAGACTTTAAGTTAAGGTATTTTTTATAGTTATTTGAAAGTAATTTTTGTGGTCCCCAGCGCTATGTTTGGATTTCTGAATAAGCAGAAATTTCCATTTCATAGTGATGTTCCTTATAACAAGTTTGAGAGAGAATTTTAGCATTTGTTTCTCCATAGGGGTTAGTGGATTCTTCGGCTGCTCATAATTCCAACAATGTCCTCAAGTTAATATGATGTGGAAATTGCATACTGCCTTGATGGCTTGCTTGTGTTTCCTTGCCCAACTCACCTCTAATATTGCTACTTAGACACATGTGGTCTGTCAGAATAAATCTATGTCCCCAGACCAAATTGAGCCAGATATCTAATTTGCTCTCAAATTAATACAATTGAAATTTGGAATTTAGGGGACATAAAATGCATTTCTAAGTTCAAATGTAAGAAAACACATGCAGGATTGACCAAGAAATTTTGAAATAGGAGCAGTTATTAGAATTGTGTCATATCAGATACTTAATAATGTAGTAAATATTCATTAACTAATATATTGTGATCATACTGGTGAAATAGAACACATGCTCATGAAATGTAATTTTTTAAAAATATTTCATTTATTTATTTGTCAGAGATCACAAGTATGCAGAGAGGCAGGCAGAGAGAGAGGAGGAAGCAGGCTCCCTGCTGAGCAGAGAGCTGGATGTGGGACTCCATCCCAGGACCCTGGGATCATGACCTGAGCTGAAGGCAGAGGCTTTATCCCACTGAGCCACCCAGGCGCCCCGCATGAAATATAATTTTTAAATGAATTTTAATTCTGGGAAGTGAGACATCTTGACTCAAATACTTCATTTTTTTTCCCCATTGAGTCATCGCATGTCCACTTTTATCACCTCTAAATATTTTCTCCACAAGGAAATAATACAGTGATTTAAAATTCATAGGTATGATCTTATCATTTTCATTGTTAACACGGTTTCTAAATACTGACATTCTCTTGAAGTATTGAGGCTCCTTGTAGAAGTCAATGATTCTCGGGGTGATGCAGAGAGTCTGAAAAAGAAAAAGTGTGCTTATGTCTAAAGTATATGTGAGCTAACCTGAAAATTTTACCTATGATTAATACTGGAATATTTTGAGCAACACAATAAATAGCATGGTACTGGGTTATGTTTAAAGCATAACAAAAATACATGAGTTTGTATTGACATAAGGAAAATATTCAGCAAATAAATGAGGTAGACGAGACAAATCCTTTATATAGACCCCATATAAATACTATCTGTAGATACTTTGCATTCCAGGAGGCAGACCTAGACTTCCCTGAATGTGGGCTGGATTTAGTGACTCTTTCCCAAAGACTACAGTACAGAAAGGGGAAATTGGTAATTTTAAATGGAAACTTTTACCTTACTTTTAATGAAGGTTATCATCAATAGGAGTAAGTCATATGGATATTATGTACCTCTTGATATGGTAGTACAAGATGCTCTCCAATTACCGAGTGTAGCATCCAATTCTGAGTTGGACAATTCAGAACATATGTGAACTGTATACCTCAAAAATGTAATGTTTAAGAAGACTAAGAAAGAGAAAGCTGTAGGACACCTAAGAAGACTTAAAGCAACTAAGCACAATGTGGTACCTTAAATGGGATACTGGGACAGAAAAGGATATTAATAGAATAACTCATGAAATTCAAACAAAGCCTGGTGTTTCTGTAACAATAATATACCAACGTTGCCTTCTACATTTTGAGAGATGTACATCAGCAATGTAAGATCATCATGTTTTACAATTGCGTGAAGTGTTTATAGGATATCTTTGTATTCTCTTTGTAATTTTTCTATTAACGTGTGTATATTGAGAAAATAGGTCCATTGCCTGCAAGTCTGGGAACAAGATATGTATGTTCTCTCTTTTCAGTCCTATTTCACTTCATACTGTGAGACCTAGGTAATGGAATAAGAACAGGACATAAAAAGTTCACATGTTGCAACTGATGAAATAAAACTTTTTGGTCATGGGGCGCCTGGGTGGCTCAGTGGGTTAAAGCCTCTGCCTTCAACTCAGGTCATGGTCTCATGGTCCTGGGATCAAGCCCCGCATTGGGCTCTCTGCTCAGCAGAGAGCCTGCTTCCCTTCCTCTCTCTCTGCCTGCCTCTCTGCCTACTTGTGATCTCTCTCTCTCTCTCTGTCAAATAAATAAATAAAATCTTAAGGAAAAAAAAAACCTTTTTGTTCATGATGATATGATTGTATATGAAATCTCAAAGAAGCAGGAATAACCAAAAATTCCTGGATCCAGTAAACAAGTATAAGCAAGGTTGTAGGTACAAAGGAAATTTCCAGAAGTCAATTTGAGGTTTTCTTCATAACAGAAATGAACAGATGGAATTTGAAATAAAAAACACAATACTATTTACATTAACAAATTGAAAAGAAATACTTAGGTATAAATCTAACAGAATTTATGGGATCTTTGGGAGTTAATCTATAAAACCATGCTGTAGGATATCATACTATATCTAAATAAATCCAGAGATAGTTGATGTCCACGGATCTTACAAGCGAATTTTATTAAGGAGTCAATTCTTTTCAATCTGTTCTATAGATTCAATGTAGTCTCAATCTAAATCCCTTAGAGTTATTTTGGGGATATCAACAATTTGATCTTACACTTTATATGGAAAATAAAAGACCTAGAATAGCCAACATGATTTTGAAGATTGGCAAATAAAGGAATGAATTAGAGTATGCAGTTCAAGAATGGACTCATCCAAATAACACCAAGTGATCTTTAAGAAAAGATCAAAGGCTTGTAAGGTTAGTCTTTTTATTAATTTTTTTGGGACAAATGGAAATCTGTATGCCACTAAAATGTTGACGCAGACTTTACACTTAAAAAAATTTAACTAAGAATTGATCAGAGATATTAATGTAAAATGCAAATCTATAAATTTTCTAGAAGATGGTGCAGGAGAAAAATTATGTGTCTTCAGGTTTGGCAGTGAATTTTGGGTACAACACCAAAATCAAAATATATTGAAGGAAAAAATGTTTATTGGACTTTATGAAAATTAAGAATTTATGTTTTGTGAAAGATGAAGAGAATGAAAACAAAATTAATTCCTTTTTTTTTTTTTTTAAGATTTTAGTTATTTTATTTGACAGACAAGATCACAAGTAGGCCTAGAGGCAGGCAGAGAGAGGGCGGGTGGGAGCAGATTCCCCACTGAGCAGAGAGCCTGATGCCAGGCTCGATCCCAGGACCCTGAGATTATGACCTGAGCCGAAGGTAGAGGATTAACCCACTGAGCCACCGAGGCGACTCCAAAAAATAATTTCTTAGTAGAAATACCTGGAAACCATATATCTGCCAATGGACTTGTATCCAGAATATAAAAAGACTCCTTAAAACTCAAGAATGAGGGGCTCCCGGGTGGGTCAGTGGGTTAAGCCTCTGTCTTCTTGGCTCAGGTCATGATCTCAGGGTCCAGGGATTGAACCTGACATCCAGCTGTCCGCTCGGCGGGGAGCCTGCTACCACCCCCCTCTCTCTGCCTGCCTCTCTGCCTACCTGTGATCTCTGTCTGTCAAATAAATAAATAAACAACATCTTAAGAAAAGTAAAAAACAAGCTCAAGAATGAGAAATCAAATATCCTAGGGTGAAATTGGCAGTCATTCTGAACAGATGCCTCACCAAAGAAAATCTCTAGGAATAAAAAGCACATGAAATGTTGTCATTATCTGTGCAATAATTAGGGTATTACAAATGAAAATAACAATGTAAAACCGTTATGCCCTTTTTAGAGTGGCAAACATACACAAATTAATAATTCCAAATGTTTTTGATCTTTCTAAGCAACAGTAACTGTCATTATTGATTAGAATGCAACATGTCCAGCCACATAGGAAGTGAATTTCACAGTTTCACACAAACTTCCAAGAATCTGATGATATGATCCGTCATCTGCACTTTTAGATATTTACCTTATGTCCATATCTTATAAATTATGTTTACACAAATACCTGCGTGTCAATATTTATAGCAGTTTTATTCATTATTGGCAAAAAAAAAAAAAAAAAGCAATCCAGGTATCCCTCAATAGCTGAATGGATAAATGAACAATGGTATATTCGTATAGTGGAATATTATTCAGTGATAGAAAGAAATGACCCATTATTCCACAAAAAGATGTGGAGGATCTTATCTTAAAAGCATATTGTTGAGTCAAAGATGGAATCATGACATATATATTGTATGATTCCAACTAATGTGACAATCTGGAAGAGGCAAAACTACAGAATTCAGAGGGGGGAGAGGTTTGATTAGAAACAGCACATAAAACTTTTTGGGGTGCAAAAATTATACTGTAAGATAGTGAAACGGTGGATAGTTGATTTATGCTTTTGACAAAACTTATAGAACTGTACAACTTAAAGAGTGAAATTTATGTAAATGTAAATTATATTTTTAGTTAATAATAACCTGTAAGGATTGATTCCTTATTATAGTAAACATAACACACTAAGATGTAAGTAGTGTGTGAAGTTGTGGGGTTTAATAAATGAGAGCTTTGTATTATCTGCTTATTTCTTTTGTAGTATACTTTAAAAACTCTATGGCTATTTAAAGGGTTAACCCAGACAAGAGTGTTGATGTTTACTAATGGTACAGTTTTTCTGTATGTGATGGAGGAAGAGAAAACGTTCTCATGTCACTGTTTTGTCCAGAAAATCATGACTGAATGTCACATACCATCATTGCATTGTGAGAGGAGAGCTGGTATTGTGAAGGAATCAGGAACTTAGAGAAAATGTGTATTGTTTCATGTATATTGCAGTGCAGATCTTGATCGGTTTCCCATCTTAAGTTTTGACTATTTCAGTGTTCTATGTATTTTCTAATTTTGGACGTGGGCTGTGATAGTTCATGATCCTGCTAACAACATGGCAAATTGTCGCATTCAAGTCCACTGATTTTTTAAAAGAATTTATTTATTTTATATATAGAGAGAGAGCAAGAACGAGAAAAATCAAGAGTGACTGCAGGGGAGCGAGGGGAGAGAATCCTTCTAGCAGACTCCCCGCTCAGTGTGGAGTGTGATGTAGCCTCCATCCCGAGTGATGAGATCATGACCTCAGCCAAAAAACAAGAGTCGAATGCTTAAAAGACTGAGCAAACCAGGCACCCCTCACTTGGGCTGAGTTTTGTCTAGATATTTTTTTATCATTTTTTTCTCTCGCTTCATATTTCCTTGGTAAATTGAGGTAGTTAGGCTATACAATCTTCAGGAGCTTTTCTAATCCAAATGTTCTCATATTTTAAAATCGATAGTTAATGTTAATACTTTAGTGTCTGTAAATTAATTATTCTTTCTTTCCTAGGGAAGAACCTAGTAAACATAAAAAGGACAATTACATATTTGTGGTTATTTACCTAAGATATCCTGGTAACATAAATATACTAAATTAAATTGTTTTTATAAAGTCTTCAATGGGACCTTGACTAACTAGGACCTAGAATCACCTCTTATTTTGACATTTCCTTTAGTTTTAGCAGAAATAAAATGGCAAGCAATACTAATTAGAGAGCCGCAATGTAAGTTCATACATTGTATCTTACTGGCAGGTACATGTTTACTACAAAATACCATATTATCTCTGATTCTACTTGAAATCCTGGGCAATGGAACAATGGCTTCCACATGATCCTGAAATTTAGAAAAAACTTTGAATTTTAATAGTTATGTTCACTTGATTCTACTTAATAAGGGAGAAGAACATTTAAAACAGATTTTTAATATCTAATGTTAAAGGAATCGGTTTTATATTTAAAATGGCATTCCATACTACCTGAAGTTATGTAGACATTTTTTATCATAATATTTACCCTAACATTTGAATCTCTTCAGTGAATCCATTAGAGTTCTTCTTGACATGAATCAGTTGAGTCCTTTTTTTCTAGTTTGACGTTAGAGCACATTAAAATTTTTCAGGTATGTCACTTCTATACTACGTCTCAGTATATGCCCAAGCGCGAAAAGATGAGTATTTGTGTTTATTAATTTTAATGACATATTTTGCATTTACTAGCATTTTTTCAGTAAACTGGTTGTATACATTTCAAGGACTCTTTTCCTTTATGCTCCTTTTTTAAAAGATAAGTTCATAAATGGGCAAGTTAGAAATGTCAAGGGTGCTTCATAATAGTATCTCCTGAGTTCATTTTCTAAAATTGATTTCTGCAAGTAATTTTGATATGTGTAATCATGAAAGTAAAAAATTGAATTCAAAACTAAATTCTTTAGCTAATGAATTGCGGGCACTTTTAATGTATCACTGCTGACCTTGAATATGATCATATGGAGACTTTTTTTTTACAGAGTAAGAGACTCAATAATTCAGTCACCTTGTGATAAAATTCTGCTCTGATAAGCAGAATTTGCTTACTGTTACCACTCTCAAATTCTGCCGATGTTACCATGTTCAAGACCGCTCATCCCCTGGGTCAGCCTTGAAACCAGTTTGAGTTAGTTTCCTCAGTTGGGGGGTCACATGGTATTAATTGTTCATGATGTTAATGATTTGTGGTTTTTTTCAACACACATTTATTGGTTGTGATGCGAAGGGGAGAAGTTACTTGCTCCACAGATAGCACATACTTACTGGAGGTCTGTTGTCAACTTTCTCTTCGATTTGGAGACTAAGTGAATAGAATATTAATGCTTCTTTTAAGCCCTTCTTTTGCTACATAACTATTCAAAGCACATTTTTCCTTTTTGTGAATTAGTGGAAATATCTACAGGTATGATGCTTATTGGAGAGCAAAAAACGCCTGGGATCACATCCCCTCGTTAATCACCAAAAGTCTCCAGGATTCTTAGATTGTAATTAACTACTTGTGGGGCCAAGACTAGTGTGCGATGAGTGAGGTTCCTGGGGTAGAGAATTTAAGTGGGAGCTCATTTTCATGGCTGTGACTCTTTGAATACTGTACCTATTCCTGGTTCTATACTACAGCCAAACATCTATTAAAAATGACAATATGGATTTGGGTTTAATGTCAACTATGGATCATTAAAATGTTTTGAAATACCCTACTAATTTACCATCCTATAAAAATTTAAAGCAATTTGAGGGGTGCCTGGGTGGTTTAGTTGCTTAAGCATGTGTCTTCAGCTCAGGTCATGATCCTGGAGTCCAGATCCAGTACCTGCCTAGGGCTCCCTGCTCAGTGGGGAGTCTACTTCTCCCTCCTCCTCTGCCCCACACCTCTCTCCAGCTCATGCTCACTCTCTTTCACTCACTCTATCAAATAAATAAATGGAATAAAAAAAATAAAAATAATAAAAATTTAAAGCACTTTGAAAAGCAAAACCAACAATAAAGAAAAATCTCTGTTGTATGACTATGCAAACAGACATGCATGTTTTTGAATATTTAATAGAAGTAAGGAATATCAGTGCTTAGGAATTTTATTTAAATTAAAAGGATATTCAAAGAGTCCCTCATTTTTTTAATCTGTTGTACACATGGAATATTATCATTCTGCTATATTAATTGCTTTTCCTAGAATCAGCAGATTCTTCTGCTTTAAAACTTATGTCATTCTGTACCCGAGTATCCAGCCGGTGTATGCTGGACATTGCCTTTGGTTTTGTTATTATGAAAATAAAACTCAAATATATATTTATATAAAATATATATTAAATATAGAAATATACATATCAACTATATTGGTAATAAATACATATTTAGGAATAGTTATAAGTATATTTATATCTACATTAAATATAATATTTGCAATTATGTATAAGATATAATAGTATACTATGCATAATTTATGTTTGTTTATTTTTAAAGGATTGATATGTACAAAGCATTTATTTCAGTGTTTTTTTTTTAAGATTTTATTTCATTTGACAGGGAGCGACTCAGTGAGAGAAGGAACACAAGCAGAGGGAGTGGGAGAAGCATGCTTCTCACTGAGCAGGTGCCCCGTTTCTGTGTTTTCTAAAGTAACTTCTACCCCCACGAGATCATGAGTTGCCTGTTTTGTTTGTTTTGCTTTTAAAATTTATTTGAGAGAGAGAGCTTGGACAAGGTGTAAGTGCAGGTAGGGCATCGGGAGAGAATCTTCAAGTAGATTCCCCACTGAGCAGGGGAGTCCAATGGCTGACTTGTTCTTACAACCCATGAGATCATGACCTGAGTGGAAACCAAGAGTCTGTTGCTCATCCAGATGAGCCACCTACATCCCCCCATATTTCTATATTTATAGATATAATTATATAATAGTAATTTATTAGTAGTTTTTCACATGTATCCAAGTTAACTTTTTTTTTTTTTTGACAGAGAGAGAGATCAAGCATAGAGGCAGGCAGACAGAGAGGGGGAATCAAGCTCCCCGCTGAGCAGAGAGCCCAATGCGGGGATGCAGGACTCAATCCTAGGACCCTAAAACCATGACCTGAGCCGAAGGCAGAGGCTTTAATCCACTGAGCCACCTGGGTGCCCCAACTTTTTTTTTTTTTAAAGATTTTATTTATTTATTTGAGAGAGAGATCACAAGTAGGCAGAGAGACAGGCAGAGAGAGAGGGGGAAGCAGGCTCCCCGCTGAGCAGAGAGCCCGATGCGGGGCTCGATCCCAGGACTCTGAGATCATGACCTGAGCAGAGGCCCTAACCCACTGAGCCACCCAGGTGTCCCCCCTTTTTTTGTTTTTAAAGTAATCTCTATGCCCATCCTGGGGCTCAAACTCAGGACTTCCACATCAAAAATCCATTGTTCTTGAGCCAACCAGGTGACTCCCAATTTTATGTATATGTCATTTTTAACAGCCCTTTTGCAAATTGCTTTGTTTTTTTTTTCCCTCAGATTTACTTTCAACTTTTATTATTCAGATGAAGGAGAAGATCTTTTGTAATGGGAATTACATAGCAATAATTGGTTCCTGGGAGAGAGCTATCTTTCATCTTTTCTTATGTTCTATTAGAAGGAAGGTTTCTCTGTTAGCAAAGGAGAAAGACTTGGAATTATCTCTTCTGAAATAAAAATGTTCATTAAGTTTGATTGGAATCAAACAGGAAATAGCATGTTTCACAATTTCCTTTGTCAGGTTAAGTGTGGTCATCACTGATTGGTGTTGCATATTCTTGTAGTTTATAGTTTTTTACTCTAAAGAACTGAACATAGAATTTGAAGCTCAATAATTCTGTTGATTTCATAGCACTCACCAGTTTACTGCTCTAATTTTTATTACCTCTGTGATTTTGTAGAAGTTGCAATATTTTATACTTTCTGATTGTAATAAAGTATGTTTTTGCAAAGATGGCAAATTGCAGTGGTGTGTGTTATTGATTTTAGTTAATGAAAAACTTGTTACTCTGTTCTTTTAATGGGCTATCACCAGGATTTTATAACTATAGGCCTATGTTTTTTATGAAGATTCTCTGTACTTTGAGGGCTTGAGGAAGCATGGAATGTCGCAGTGAAAATCCTGAAGGAAATTTATCAATATTGTCCCAAGGACTGTGCTTATAAATTGAGAAGGGCTGGCAGTAATTGAGAAAACAGACTCCGTGTGACGAATAAGCAATTTCCCAACAGGTTCTGTTCCACTTGTTTGTTTCCTTTTGCAGTTTACAAGTATGTAATAAGCAAGAAGTGGTACTTATTTAATTATACCACAGTATCAATCTTGTTTACCCCAACTAAATGGGGAAAGGAAAAAAAAATGAGAACATGACTTCCCCTAGATGAGACCTCTAAATCAGGGCTTCTAAAAATGTAGTTTGTGGACCACATTTGTTAGTAGAGTGAAGGGGAGTTTGATTTCCTAATTGGTAGTTGTGTCCAGTGCCATCTAAAAGGATAATTAAGTTACCAAAGTTTCTCTTTGGTATTATTCTCTTACTACTCTTGATTGTGTTTTTACTTTTTCATGTGACCAGTGCCCTTGACCTCAGTTGTCCAAAGGTCCCATCTGTTTTTATGCAACGCTCTGTGATTTGGGTGGATTAAATCTATCTCCTCTGCACTGCTCCTACTCCATAATTTCATCATCAAACCCTTCTTCTTTGATGTTCTGTGGTCTCTGAGTCAACTAGGAATGCTTGTGTCCAGAGAGAACATTGACCATGATTTGTGGAGGGTTAAATGCATTTCTCACTCTTCCTCTAATATATTACTGTGATCAGCCTATTTTTAGTGTTGTAAATTAGTAAGAGGCTTATGATGCATACACGGGGCAGAAGACATGAAAGTAGTAAGGGTATAAAAAATATTTATGCCAATCTTACTCTATCCATCCTCCACCATAAATACACAGTTGTTTGATTTCAGAGTTGATTATGGCATGATGATTTTTCTAGAGTAGAATTCAAAGATGTTTGGGATTGCCAATGGATCTGGGGTTTCCTTTTGGGGGAACAAACGTGTTTTAACATTAGATTGTGGTTTCTGATTATTCAACCCTGTTGATATACTAAATACCATCGAATTGTACACATTAAATGCACAATTTGTATGGTTCCCTGTTTAAATCTTAGTAAAGCTGTTTTAAAGTATGTATTTCCTGCGTGGCTCAATTGGTTAAGCAACTGCCTTCAGCTCCGGTCATGATCCTGGAGTCCTGGGATCGAGTCCTGCATCAGGCTCCGTGCTTGGTGGGGAGTCTACTTCTCCCTCTGACCCTCCCTCCTCTCATGCTCTCTCTCTCTCTCTCTCTCTCTCTCTCTCATTCTCTCTCAAAAAAATAAATGAAATATTTAAAAAAATAAACTGTGTATTCTGACAAGATAGTAGAATTAGAGATGATAAAGAGGCTGTAGATGATACTGCAAGATCTAGTTAAGGCATGGAGGTAGACTGACCTATATTTGAATTTTAGCTTTACCACTTACTAACTGAATGATTCTAGAGAAGTGACTGAAAGTCTCTGAGCCTTACTTTGTTCACCTGTGAAATGAGGCTAATATTTTCTCATGGCCATTTTGAGGTGTTTAACAAGATGCCTAGCAACATTGTTATTACATTGATGTATTCATTTGCAAATGTGTCTCTCTTCATTTTTCGAAAGGTAATCCAACCTAGTTACTTTTGTTCTCATTGCAGAGGTAGAAAAAGATGAAGTTAGTCTCAAAACCAGATAAAATACCTGCAATTTTTGTTTATTTACCTTCTATAACATACTACTACTAATTGCCTCATAGAGGTGTTGGAAGGATGATTTTAAATTTCCCCAATAGAGTGACTTACATGGTGCTTGGCACATAGTTTGTACTCAGTACGTGCCAATCATCCCTGATTCATGATTCATTTTCTAGTTTCTCGTTTTCCATTAAACAAGGCTCTTAGATGGAAAAATTTTGAAGATAACTTCTCAAATGTATTGGATACCAGACACATTTATTCAGTCATTAATTTGTTTGTTCTTTTGGTAAATACCGATACAGTGGTGAATAAAACAAATATAACTTTTTGTGTAGAATTTCTAAATCTTTGGAGAGACCCCTGGATGATATAAGAGTGATAAGGTCTGGAATGGCTACCCAGTGAATGGAATCCAGAAAAATATGTCCTCACAGCTGGAATCTGTATTCCAGGGAGCAGGAAAAGATATTCTCTGTCAGTGTCATTGCTCAGTAAGGGATCAGTCCTTCTAAACATTTGAGTGTGATCCTATGTCTGACCACTTTTCAAGAGTTCCATAGTCTGGCTGTGCTTATAAGGGATAGTTGCAACTGTCTGACTCTTCCCTGGGACTGCCTTGATAGAAAAATATGAATTGTTTAGAACATAATAATGATGGAATTGGCCTTTGGAGTTTGGGATATGGTAAAATGATTTCTGTTATTTGTACACCTGAAGTGTGCAGAATCAGTGTTATTCTCCCAGAAGCCTAATCAATATCTTCTCCTCGTGTTTCAATTTGAAATTTACTGAAACAGACCTGAAAGGGAAAAAAGTGTTTTAACATTATTTTGCTATCTCTCGTTATAACACCCATTCCAGGGGAATTCATGTATTTATATTTCTTGCCTGACTCTGTGGTGTCGATCTTGTGGAATTAATTAGGAAGCCATATGGATAATATACTTAAGTATGTCCTATCATTCTCTGTTATCATGACAGTAATGTATATGACTGAATTGTAATTGGAAGAATGGAATATGCCCTTGTGTATAAAAACTTAGAGGAGACTACTTAGGTCTTTTTGGTGTCTCCTAGCTATTGCAAAATTTGTCAGAGTGGTAAATTATACAATGTACGTGAATGCACTTTGAAAATTACACACAAGCAAAGTAGTAGTGTGTACCAAAATGACTAACAGGTAGTTGAACAAAACAAATGGTTTTTAATATTTATTTTTGCTGTGACCTGTTTTTCAAATTTTCTGCTTCCCTCACATGCCCTTGATGACTCCTTTGTATCTTTTCCATTTTCTAAATTTATATATTTAATTATGTGAGGATGTATCAGGAAGAAAACTAAACAGTTCGAACAGAAAAAAAACACAATTGCTATCAACTCTACTAACTGGTCACCCTTTGTCCTTAACATTTCCATAACTTGAAATTTACAGATGTCAGAGTAGTATCTAGAGGGAATGGCTTGAGGTTTAACATCTGTTTAGTTCAATTTGAAATGGAGTTGGAATTATGGGCACTATATGGTAGTTAGAGTAATGTGATTTTAGAATCTAAACTTCTTTATCCTATATTGAGATAAGAGTTATTACAAATATTAAAGAGAATCTTTTTTTTAAACATCTGAATATATTAAAATTGAGAATAAGTTTTGGTTCTTCAAAGAAAATTTTTGTTTTAGAATTTATGCAGGTCAGAGGAAGATATTCTGGTCATGGATATATTTGGGCCTTGGGTTTGAAATTACTTTGTATCACTTTTGATCAGTACTGTGTGACAAGAGTATAAAATCGCTTATTTTTGAAAATGTTATTTGTGATAAAAGTATATGCTCTAATATGTTTTATGTTATATAGATAAAACGACTTGCTATAATTGGACTTACCTTGACCTAAATGAGACACTTTCCAGGGATCTAATGAGTGATTCCAAAATGTGGTAAAATATTGAGTCTCAACTGTTGTGTGGAAACTCAGCCTGCTTTGTAGAAGTAACCTGGCTATAGTTAGTACTGGTTTGGTTTCATTTTTCTTTGTTTGTGTCTGTTTGTTTGTTTTTACCTTTACCCTGTTCTAAAATATGTGACCAATTTTATTTCTTTATTTAGTTTTCCCTTTGTCTCAAAACTTTATTTTGCCACCTTTTTAAACACTGCACTTTTATTTGGATGGTGGTTGTTTCATAGCTAAGCCTATTAACTTAGTGTTTGTGTATTGGAATAAACTTCTTCAATGTAAATTATATCACATAGACCAGTAAAAAATTGAAAAAATTCCTTTCTTGAATGGAAGAAAGTTACAGTGTGTTTACAAAATGTATCTAATTTTGTGCATACTTGTGAAGATTGCTTTTTGCAATTCAGAATACCCTGTGCTATTAAATTTGTGTATGTTAAAGGAAAGCCATTTTCTTGAGATGAGATGTTTCACATTCAATTATATCAAAATTCTTCATCTGTGACTCTTGATTTTTGACTTCACCATTTGTGCATCTATTGAATTTTAGGCACTATGCAACAGAAATGTTGTTTTCAATTTTTGGTAAGCAATGCAGAGGAAGGGAAGTATAAGCAAACAAAAACTAATTATAAATGTTTTAGGTTTTTTGAGCAAATATTGGTCCTAGAGCTAGGAGACTAGTATGGTAAGTTGACTATTTTTGGTTCTTGAATTTTTAAATGGCACCTGCTACTACCAGTCTGTGTGAGACTAAACGTGAGAATATAAAACAGAAAAAGCAGCTGTGCTTTAGAGTACACTTTTTGTGCCATTAATTGTAAGATTCTTGTTCACAGGAAGACTAAAGCCAAGTAATGCTTTATGATTTATGCAATATAAAGATTGTAATCGTAGCTCTCTGTTTTGTTCACCAACAGGCATAAGCACAGCATGTAAAGGGTATGAGAGTCCAGTGCTGATACAAAGATTGATTTTCATTGCCAGTATTATGGGAAGAATGCCAAGACCTATCTGCTTTGTCTTTATAGCCAGAGTCATGTAGACAGAGGCATCGTTGGCTAATAAAGGTAAGTGTATTTCCTTTTAGGAAGAAAGTGGAGCATTAGTTTGAAAATAGTGTGAGGTGGAAATCATTTTTCAACTCAGAGCTCAATTCTTAAAAAAGTGTATCAAGCAAATGTCTTTTTTACAGATGTTAAAATAACACTGACTACTTATTGTTTGGTTATTAATACCATTAACAATGATCTTCTAAAAAGTAAAATATATGGATAGACAGACTTGGAAGTATATTTGACATACCAACAATGTAAACAGTAGGTCAACAAGGTGGATGTTTAGCACAATTCTTCTGTGTACCCTCTACACATAGAAAAATATGTAAATACATTTTCTTAAACTGTTTATGAGCAAAACTGCTAATCTGTTTCATTAAAACAAATCAGTTTCAATTTTGTTGGCGTAGAACTCATTTAACCTATTGGTAAACATTTTTCATTCTCATGGTTTGCACCTGACCTCACATGTGTTTGTAGTCAATGCTGACTGAAATTAACGTTATTTGAGAGCATGTCTTGGTCTTTCAGATTCAACAGAGTGTAATTATATGCCTGGGAGTTGATGTGGACTCAGTTGGATGGTTAAATATAGCACATACATATGGCAATTTTGAGTGTTGACCTTTTCCAACGCATAGTGGCCTGGTACTGAAATGGAGTTTCACAGAAACAAATATATGAAATCCATGTGGAAGTCCTAAGTCTTTTGAAATGGGTTCAAGAAGTCATGTACCCTCATTTTTGTTATATTCTATAGGTCAAATGCAAGTCATCGCATGAACACAGATTCAAGGTATGGGGTTTACACAAATGTTGTGAATACTGATAAGATATGGTTTGTGGATACGAGCATCTTTGCAGGCTAGATACCACATATGGATATAGAAAATATCTGGAAGTATTTATCCTATCATTTCACGCTGTTTACTTCTTGGGATGTGGGGAAGAGCAGAGTAGCAAGATGAAGTTGTTGGAGACTGTTACATCTTGGTAGAGTTCAAAAATGTGTCTGTTATGAAAAGAAAGTATCAATGATTTTAATCATTAAATTTTTTTTTTTTTTTAAGATTTTATTCATTTGAGAGAGGGTGGGAGATTGCACAAGTGAGAGAGAGGAGCAGGCTCCCCACTGATCAGGGAGCCTGACATGGTTGGAGCTCAATCCCTGGACCGTGGGATCTTGATCTGAGCCGAAGGCAGACGCTCAACTGACTGAGCCACACAGGCACCCCAATTTTACCTTATCTTTTATGCATTCGTAATGTCTAGTTAAAATGAATTATAAAAGGAAATGTGGAATTCCACTAAGTTTTTAAATATTATTTCAAACGCTCAGTAAATAGGCAATTCCTACATTATTTAAAAACTTTTAAGAGCTGGGGACCTGAGTGGCTCCGTTGTTGTCTGCCTTCGGCTTAGGTCATGTTCCCAGGGTCCTGGGATTAAGCCCCCGTTGGGTTCCCTGCTTGGCGGGAAGCCTGCCTCTCCCTCTCCCACTCCCCATGCTTGTGTTCCTGCTCTAGCTGTCTCTCTGTCTGTCAAATAAATAAAACCTTTAAGAAACAAAACAAACAGGGATGCCTGGGTGGCTGCTTGGTTTAAAGCCTCTGCCTTTGGCTCAGGTCATGATCTCAGGGTCCTGGGATGGAGCCCTGCATCGGGCTCTCTGCTCAGCAGGGAGCCTTCTTCCCCCACCCCACTCTGTCTGCCTGTCTGCCTATTTGTGATCTCTGTCTGTCAAATAAATAAATAAAATCTTAAAAAATAAAAAGAAACAAAACAAACATAATTTCTAAGAACTAATGATGTTAAACTTCCCAATTATTTTTTATCCATATTTTGGATACAAAATCCTGGCTAGGAAATGCTTTTCCTGTCTTTTTTGCTCTCTCTCTCCCTCTCTCTCACACACACACAGACAATTAAATTTCACTATTTATCTTACCTATTCTGAAAAGTTAATGCACAATAATGCTGTATAATTCATTGCAGCAACGCAAGGATAGTGCCATGTTAGAAAATTTGTTAACCTGCTTTGTAATATTAATAGGTTATAAAGAATAAAGCCACCTTTGTTTCAATGAATATTAAAAAGAAAGCATTAGTTTTTGTTTAAAATTCAACAAAGTAAAAATATTTTTCTATAAAAATACAGGTATAGATTTTCAACCACAAAAATGTATGAGTTGCAAAATAAATCAGTATAAAGCAATGTTCCTCAGAATGTTTTCTATGGATTGCCTGCCCTTTTATTATTATTTTTTATTTTTTTAAAGATTTTTATTTATTTATTTGACAGATAGAGATCACAAGTAGGCAGAGAGAGAGAGGAGGAAGCAGGCTCCCTGTTGAGCAGAGAGCCCGAGGCGGGGCGGATCCCAGGACCCTGAGATCTTCACCTGAGCTGAAGGCGAGGCTTTAACCCACTGAGCCACCCAGGCGTCCCTGCCTGCCCTTTTAAATAGAGTTCTTTCATATTGCTGTGTCCACCCCCTTTATATTTTTGCATTTTAAATCTAATTAGTTAACATACAGTGTTATTTTAGTTTTAGGTGTTCAATATAGTGATTCAACAATTGTGTACATCACCAGGTCTCATTAGGACAAGTATAGTCCTTAATCCCCATCATTGGTTTTACCCACCCACTAATCCTTCTCCCCTCTGGTAACCATCAGATTGTTCTTTCTTGTTAAGAGTCTACTTCTTATTCTGTTTCTCTTGCTCTTTTTCCCCCACCCCTCCGTTTGATTTTTTTTTTTTTCTACAATTCTACACAGGAGTTAAGTCATATATTGTCCTTCTCTGACTTGTTTTGCTTGGCATAATGCTCTCTACCTCCATCCATGTTGTTGTTGTTGTTGTTTTAAAGATTTTATTTATTTATTTGACAGAGATCACAAGTAGGCAGAGAGGCAGGCAGAGCGTGAGAGAGGAGGAAGCAGGCTCCCCGCTGAGCAGAGAGCCCCATGCCGGGCTCAATCCCAGGGCCCTGAGATCATGACCTGAGCCGAAGGCAGAGGCTTAACCCACTGAGCCACCCAGGCGCCCCATCCATCCATGTTTTTTTTTTTTTTTATCCATGTTGTTTTAAATGACAAGATTTCATTCTTTTTTATGGCTGAGAAATGTTCCATCATATATTCCATTCTTCTTAATCCATTCATCAATTGATAGAATCTTGTGCTTCTTCCATACCTTGATTATTGTAATTAATGCTGCTCTAAATAGAGGGGTGCATGTATCCCTTTAACTTAGTGTTTTTGTATTCTTTGGATAAATAGCCTGTAGTGTATTTACTGGTCTTAGGGTGGGTCTATTTTTATCTTTTTGAAGAACCTCCATACTGTTTTCCTCAATGGCTGTACCTGTGTGCATTCCAGTCAGCAGTGCATGAGTGTTTCTTTTTCTCTACATCCTCATCAATACCTGTTGTTTCTTGTTTTTGATTTTAGCTACTCTGACAGGTGTGAGGTGATATCTCCCTGTGCTTTTGATTTGCATTTCCCAGATACTAAGTGATCATGAACATCTATTCATGTCTTCTGGCCATCTGAATGTCTTCTTGAGAGAAGTGTCTGTTTATATCTTTGGCCATTTTTTTTTAGATTGGATTATTTGCTTTTTTGGTATTTGTTTAAGTTTTTGTATTTCAGGACTAACACTTTATCAGATATGTCAGTTTGAAATATATTCACTCATTCCGTACTTTTCCTTTTAGTTTTGATGTTTGTTTTCTTTGCTGTGTAGAAGCTTTTTATTATGATATGGTCTGAATAGTTGAGTTTTGGTTTTGTTTACCTCGCCTCAGAAGTCATATCTAGAAAAATATTGCTATGGCCTGTCTACCCCTTTGTGGATAAAAATAATTTAATTCATTTATTCTAAGCTTTTGAGATGTATGTGTTTAACTGATAATATCAATCCAAGTATATATTGATGTGTTTCCCTATCATATTTCTCATAACATAGTGGAAAATGCTGCTCTAGAAATTTCTTTTGTCACATAGTAACGAAAGCATATAATAATTGGTTTTGGAAACAACTACTTAGCTGTTTTGAGAGAAATAAAATGTACCTCTACCTATGTCTTCAGCATAAAATAAATCCTATGTGAATTATATGTAAATAAAAGCAGTGATCTGGGTGAGGTGAGGTGGCTGAGTTGGCTATTTACAATTTTTATGATGAGGAGAAAGTTTGTGAGTATTATCTCCAATCTGGGAATTTTAAGAGAAAAATTTGAAAGAGTAATCCACATTGAAAAAGGGCACAAGGGAAAATCAATGGCAATAAGAAAGTTCTCTCTTATCTAAAAAGCTAGTATAAATGGAGTTTTGGAACATTGGAAAATACTTCTTTTGCATGCACAGTGAAAGAAGTAATATCCTTAATATTAAAAAGTGTAGTAAAGTAATAGAAACATCCAACATCACAAAAACATGGGATACAAATAATCATCTAAACAAAGAAGAATTTATAAGGGCCAATATAGATGGGAAAAGTGTTTACTGTTTTTATTATATAAATACATATTAACAGAACGACATGCAGTTTTTTATCTATGATGGCAAAACTATTATTTTGTCACTAGTTGTCGATTAAAGTATGGAGATATCAGGGCGATAGAGATTGATAAGAGTATAAATTGACAAAACCATTCTGGTAGTCTGTGTCGCAGTTGATAGAAAAGTAGAGTTTGGGGGCCCCTGGCTGGCTGAGACAATAGGTCTTGTAACTCTTGATTTTGGGGTTTTGAATTTGAGTCCCATGTTGGGCATAGAGATTACTTCAAAATAAGAAGTCTATAAATATTAATATATTGTTTATAATTTTCATTTGTTGTTTGCTAGAACATCCAATTCTTTAATTTTTTTCTTCCTTCCTTCCTCCCTCCCTGCCTCCCTCCTTCTCTCTCTCTCTCTCTCTTTCTTTTTAAAGATTATTTATTTGACAGAGAGACACACAGTAAGAGAAGGAACACAAGCAAGGGGGAGAGGGAGAAGTAGTCCTCCCGCCCAGCAGGGAGCCCGATACTGGGTTTGACCACAGGACCCTGGGATCCGGACTCTTAAAGACTGAGCCACCTTGGAGCCCCTTTTCTTACATTTCTTATTAGGCTTCTTTTCTATATACTTTATTGAGTTTTACATTTCTCCTCTTCTCTGGTTCTTATGTTTCTTACCGTTAATGCTTGCTTTGCTTATTTCTTTCTAACCTTATACAATAATACATTTTAAAATGTTAAGAATCTTTTCTTTCTCTCAGTACCAATCCTAAATGTTTCATACGTTCTTTTGTTTGCATATGTTATCTTATCATATTTTATGATCCCAGCCATCTTTCTTTTTTTCTGATCTTAACTAGTCCAAACTCTTCCCTGACAAAAGCGTGAGTGACCTTTGAAGTCCTTTAGCCCTTCTTTGGCCACCTATTGCTCTTCAAATTAATTCTAAATTGTTTACCACAGTGCTCAAGGCTGACAACAATCTATTTCCTGCCCAACATTCCAACCTTGTCTTGTCCTGATCTCTTTGCTCTTCCTCATCCAGCCACAGAATCCTTCCTACAGAGTCTTGACCCCACCAAGTAATTATCTTTTCATTTGGCCCAGGCTTAGTTGGCTCACTCTTCTTTCTTCAGTTCTCTCCTTAACTATCAAATCAGACTTTCCATCACACAACTTTGTTTGATTACTTAAAAATCTTCCCACAATGGATTCTCTTATCTCATCTTATTTTTTAAACCAAGTAGAAATTGGAACTGTTTTTTTATTAGAGACTTTTTAAGAAAACACCATGTAACCAGATGAGACACATTTTGTAAAGAACATTGTGTTTTAAGTTTTCTTTCCTTATAACAACTGGATAAAAGCTCTGTGAAGACAGGGATCTTATCTGTCTTATTTTTTTTTATTTCCATGAAAAGAGATTGAAAACAAAATTGAAAAATTTTAGAGACTTATAGACGGTTATGCAAAGTTCCCAATGTGTTTATAATAGTTTCAGAAAAGGAGAACAGTAAAAATGTGGTAAATAATCCAACTTATGATTGAATGATATTATTGGCTTTGTAAATTCAATTATTTTTTTTTAAAGATTTTTTAATTATTTATTTATTTGACAGAGAAAGAGATCACAAGTAGGCAGAGAGGCAGGCACAGGGAGAGGAGGAAGCAGGCTCCCTGCTGAGCAGAGAGCCCGATGTGGGGCTCGATCCCAGGACCCTGAGATCACGACCTGAGCCAAAGGCAGAATTTGCCTTGCACCTTTATTTGAGTATTTATTCTTTCCCTCCTCTTGTTTTAAGGGATTCTGCATTGAGTGCAGGGATGTAGTAATAAGAATTGGTGTTATTGTGATGGAAATCGGCACACTGGCCTTGTAAGCCACCCTGCTGCTGCTCAGCACCTCATGTGTGTTTCCAAATGTAATCCGTCAAGACATTGTTCGCTTCATAATGTGATCCTCCATGGCATATATGATTTATGATGGCTGTTCTGTTAGGAAGGTATCTCATTGTGAGGGATTCAGTGTCTAACCCAGTCCACCATTAAGTCAAAAGTAATTTCCTCAGGTGCACCTGCTTGGCTCAGTCAGTGCCTTAGGCTTAGGTCATGATCCCATGATCCTGGCTTTGATCCCCACACTGGGCTCCTGTTCAGTGGGTAGTTTGCTTCTCTGTCTACCTCTGTCTGTCCCCCTGTTTGTACTCTGTCTCTCAAATAAATAAATTTTTAAAAAATACGATGGTTTTGGACATATATATCCATGTCGGAAGAATGCTTGCAGAAATACTGTCATCTGGAGCAACTGGAGATCCTCCAATATTTTTTCTTTAATCTCTATCCGAAACCATATAGATTACTTGATATACTTGATGTAAGTAAGTAGTTCCATTTAGTATTTTATTTCTTTTTTAACGAGTAGTGGAGCACAGTGGAAGGACTTGTCTTTCACTTTAGCAGGACTCTCACATAATATATCAGGCCACGAGACTCCTAGTAAAAAGTAAAATTCGTGTTTAGCCTCCCAGGCTTTCATGGAATTTATCCTATATTCTGATGAGTATGTGTTGGACCAGTGTATCCTAAGGTAATTCTTCCTTTCTACTCACCTTGTCCTGTTACCTTACTGTTATCAGAGTTCCAACAACTGTGATGTCTTGTAACATGAGAAAATGATCATTGTTCCTATGGACTAAATCATGGTACAAATCTGGAGGGTTAATATACCCCTGGCCAAGATGGTGAATGTTTAGTATTATACCTACCAGGTGAAATGTAACGTAGTTTTTTCTTCTCTCTTTATTCGTATGATAGAAAAAGTATTTTCCAGCATTGTAGCTATAAAGCAGGTGCTAGAGATTATTATGTTCTGTTCTAGAAAATTGACCGGTCTAATATACAGCTGTAGTTAGACTCACCAACCGATTAAGCTTAAAATATTTTATTCCTATCAAGATGACTTTATTTTACGCACAGGTCAAAGAGGTGATTTAATTGAAGATAGGAAAAGATGCATATGGTTCAATAATTGGATGGTGTTATTAATCACTTTGATTCCCCTAGGTAGATTTATTTTTATTTTAGTAGGAGTGGGAATCCCATGACGTTTCCCGTGTGCTATCTCCCCATGAGTGAAGCTGCCAGTGTTGGTATTCTTTTCATCTCTGAGTATGTCAGTTTCTTCTACATATACCGAAGTGGAGGAAATACTACTGGATCATTTAGAGATCTACTGAGCTCGAAAACTCTATTTTTTCAACTGAGATTATAAATCCCTTCTTTGACCAAAGGAGTACAGTGGTGGTTAGAGTTCTCAGTTACTGACTTTATCTTAGAACTAGTGTCGAGTTTTACCTGAAAGACATTAGTGATTTCTTCTCTCCAGGGCTCAGTCTCATTGATAACAGCATAAGTCCATGTAATTTAATCTTAAATTTCTGGTAAACTAATCCATACAAATAGATTCATCTTTCTTTTGAAATAAATTTATCTTGAATAAAATCGTGATCCTCTTTCATCCTTCATCCTTAATACATTTCCACACTATGCCCCAGGAATTAGTTAAAATAATTGATTTTCTTGAGATTATTTTGTTATATGATTTTTTTTTTTTGTATTATCTTTTTGATCTAAGATTTGTCTTTAAACTTTGTCACATTGCCCATTTTATGATCTGACTTTTTAGGTAGAATATCAGTGGGTATATAGGCTCTTCACTGTGGGTCATAAGGATAATTGGCATCCATGTACAATGTCACTTCCTCAGGAGATATTGTTATAAGATTCTGTAAGCAAGGTTGGCTGACAGAAGGGTTTCTTCTGCTGGCAAGGGAGTCTTACTGGTTTTCGCATGTCAAAGGTAATCTCAATCCTTGCACATGCTCCTTAGTGAGCTTTTCAGGTCTTGGGCTTTATGAATCATCGGAATCCTCTCATTTTTTCCTGTATTATTCATTATAATTAATGTTGGGTCCTAGAACTATTCAATTATTTAATCTCAGTGGCTTAATAAAATACAGATTTTTTTTAAAAAAAGGTCACATTCATGGATCATTCTTCTCTAAGTGGTGATACAAAGGTATGAGCTCATTGCATCATGGCGTTCTGCCATCTAGAAAGTTCTTCACATCTACTCATATGGACATGGGAGAGAGAGAGAGCGTTGAATCTCCAGAGTTTTTAGGGATTAGTCTTGAAATTTGTATATACCAGTTCATTCCACCTTCCATCAGCCATGCATAGTCTTGTGAGTTTACCATAATTTAAGTGAGGCTGGGCCTCAGGGAGATAAAATAAGATTGTTGAAAATTGAATTTTGTTTTTCCTTTTTCTGTTTTTCAAGCCTCAGCTAGGGTTTTAGACTGTAGTTCAAGCAGTGTATCCAATTCAAAATCCATGATTTCTGGGATAATAAGCATTACTGATATCACTTCCTTAGTGTCCCCTGAACTAAAATGCAGGTTATCTGCCCACCCCTCCATACTCTGTGTCTTTTTGCGGGAAGGTATGTAATGACTTCAGGAAATGCACTTACCAGGAAGAGAGAAGAATGGGACCTACACAGTAGTCAAGTAAAGTATTCTTAAATTTGGCTGCACAGACATTTATAGGCTCATATTGTATTATTTCGACTTATTATTCTGAACCTTCTTTACAAAGTAACCCCCATATATCCATGGCTTAGCCAATGCTAAAGCTTTATATTTTCTTATTTCTTTTGTAGTCCAGTTTCTGATTGTGTCCTTTTTAGGGGGCTGTGCTTTAGTGGCATGCAGGGATTTTTTTCTCCATTCATCTAGTGGCTACATATTTTTTCTTTCTATGTGGGTATGAGAGAGGTAGGGAAAGAAGAAGTAATAAAAATATGAAGGAAGGAAGGAAGTGGGGAAGGAGATTGGCAGGAAGGAGGGATGGAAGGAAGGAAATATTGCAAAGATGGTTTTAAAAGCTGTGCCCAGAAGTGAAAGTCTAATGTATAATTTTACCCTCATTCCATTGGCTACAAGGATCCTAAGGCAACATGTAATTGCAAGGAAGCCAGAAAAGTAGTCTTCCTGTATATGTAGAAGGCAGAGGAAGTGGTTTGAGGAGTACAGTGCTTTTTCTGTCTCATTCCCAATTCTAATTCTTAGGAGTTACATTGTTTCCTGGCAAATACCGTAATTTTTACACGAGAGACAAGAGACGTTTCCATGGACACTGAAATAAGTAAGCCAGAGGATCATACTGTGAGTGTAATTTTTGTTTGTTATCTTCTGCAGTTTGGGGATGATATAGATTTTATAAATTTCATTATAGAAATTCATTTTATGTTGTCTTGACATGGTAATATACAATTCTGGCCATGTCACTTGTTTTGTTAAGGTTTATCATGAAGTTATATCCAGACAGGCTATCTAAGAATTCTAGTGATACTTATGTCCATTCTCCTGTTCTGTAGAAGGAGTTGTTCAATCCTTCTAAGCCTTGCCTTAAGCAAATACTTCATTACCACTTAGTATGAGCTGTCATTTAACTTTCATTTTGTAGTTTCTGGAAATGGACTAATAAGGCCTCATTCTCTAATACCAAGAGAATCCTTTTTTATTAAAAGGCGGACATATCAAACACCCTCTCTCTATAGCCCACTTTTCTTAGGGTCGGTGGCTTATAACCATTTATAGTACCAAGTAATGTATCAGGAGGAGTTTTCTCTTGCAAGCAATAGAATCCACCCAGCTTACTCTAAGAAGAGAAATTATTTTGAGTCTCTTAGGCAGTTTTTGAAATTATTGGGAGTGCTATTTGTTGATGGAGACTTGAGGCTAAGGCTAATTTTTGCAATTACTTCGTAGAAATATTCCACTACCCTCACTGAATGAGCTTATAGGTACAAGTCCTGCAAACTTCCCTATTACCTATGCAAAAAAAATGGATAGAATGCTAGAAGTTGGTCTTCTCGGGTTATTCACTTTGGAGTCAAAGTCTTTTTTTTTCTTTTTAGTCCACTTTTAAAAAATTAACATATAATGTATTATTTGTTTCAGGGGTACATTTTGTGGTTTAACAGTCTTACACAATTCACAGAACTCACCATAGCACATACCGTCCCCTATGTCCATCATCCCGCCACACTAACCCTCCCACCGCCTTCCCTTCCAGGAATCCTCAGTTTTTTTCTTGACATTAAGAATCTCTTGGCATTTGTCTCCCTCCCTGGTTTTGTTTTATTTCATTTATCCCTCCCTTCTATGATCTTCTGTCTTGTTTCTCAAATTCCTCTTATCAGTGAGATCGTATGATAATTGTCTTTCTCTGACTTATTTCGCTTAGCATAATATCCTCTAATTCCATACACATCATTGCAAATGGCAAGATTTTGTGTTTTTTTGATGGCTGCATAATATTCCGTTATATATATATACACACACACACACACACACACACATATACACATACATACATATGTATATATGTATAATCAAAAGTAGAAGAAGTACTAGTCCGTGATAAGTACAATATAGATATGTGGTAACGAAAGAGAACAATTAATAGAAGTTATTACCTTGGGGCCAGTTGTACAGGCAGCAGCCATATATATATATATATATATACACACACACACACACATATATACATACATATACATATGTATGTATGTACATATACATATACACATACACATACATATACATATGTATGCATGTACATATACACATACATATACGTATGTATATATACACACATATATAATATATATATGTTATTACCTTGGGTCCAGTTGTACAGGCAGCAGCTATATATATATATATATACACACACACATACACATATACATACATATATGTATGTATGTACGCATATATACACATATATGTATATATACATGTATGTATGTACATGTACGCATGCATATACACATACATGTGTGTGTGTGTGTGTGTGTGTGTGTGTGTGTGTGTGTGTGTGTATATGGCTGCTGCCTGTACAACTGGCCCCAAGGTAATAACTTCTATTAATTGTTCTCTTTCGTTACCACATATCTATATTGTACTTATCACGGACTAGTACTTCTGCTGCTTTTGATCACTTTCTAGGGGTATGCAACCCCTTTTCCTTAAGGGGTCTATCTCATGTACTTTTTGTTCTGTGGCTAATATATTTGTCCATTTATGTTCAAAACCAGGTGAGATCATCCAAAAGATTATGAATTCCCTGGCTGCCACACATATTTTTCTTTGGCACCACTGAATAACAAAACCTTACCTCCTCCTGCAGGTCAGATTGAATTAACCCATCCCGACTGTTGACTATTTTACCTTACTGCTGACATCTTGGCCGAAAGAAGCTAACATGACTGGCATATAGCCATAGCTTGAGTTTATATGGGATACGTTACACGTATTCAAAGCATTACTTCTCCATGAAACAGTATTTCTACTCCTGCAGATTCCAAGTGTTTCAACAGGAAGGACATATTTCTTAATGGGTCCTGGAGAGTAACATTAACCACGGTCAATCCTGCTTTTACCGTTTATTTCTTGGACTCATGTATTCTACCTGTTGATGATTCAGCACTGTAAACATGTAATTTTTTTAGCCTATCATTGCATCCTCTGCGCTGTACATCACAATGTCTTCGTTAGGTTATTCCATTGTTCTATCAGAACATCAGCTTCATAGTGGCTTTGTATGTTGTAATACCAGTCGATCCCATGGACGTTTCTCACTGCCATACCTACACGGCTATAATGTAGGCACTTTGAGTCAATGCAGTGTTAGCAGAACTCTAACTCTATGAATGAAATCATCTGTACTCTTTCAGAAAGAGGTGATGTTTTGAGCTCCTGCATATAGACGAGAGAACATAAACCCAGTATATGTATCAATTACTACATTCAGGGTGAAGAATTGCTGAAGGTACTTTCATGTAACCAACCTGCCACCAACTGGGTGGCTGATCTGTTCCAGAGATGGTATCCCATCGAGACATCACTGGTTCTCTCCCTTGCCCGCAGGTTGGATATTGGCTTGTTGCAGTAGCTAGATCAGGTATACATAGTGACAACACATTCTTTTGGGTGAAGCATAGATTTTACCAGTTTCTGCAGGGCTATTCTATATGCCATATTCTTAGCTCTGTGATAGCCAATGACAGAAACTGATTTAGAATGGTTGGGTATTCTTATTTTAGTGATTAATATCTCTTCTTCAGAAAATGCTTTCTGATGGGCACTCAAGTACAATGTAGGGATCTTAGGAACCTGTACATTTTCCCACAGGGCTATAGTGTCCTATCCCCAGAAATCATTTTCCTTAATATTCTAGACTATTCTTTAAGTGCATAGGCCAAGTGCTCAAACAGTCTGCCACTGTCCATGAATCCATGTACATCCTTATCTTTGTTTAAGATTTTAAGTCATCCATAACACAACACAGGTCCTGACAAGAGTCAAATTCTGTACCCGTCTAAGGCCAGACACCCCCTTTACTCTTATCTGTTTGAAAAGCTGCATATGCTAGATAGGAAGTTCTGGCTGCATAGTTACTTGATACTCTATTGTCAGTTACTCTATGTCTGCCTGAGTGCTGTGATACACTAGGTTCTATTTCACTATAGTTACTTATTTCTCTATTGAATACTGTATGGCCTTGATCCAGAACCATAGATAGGGCGCAGTGGACATTCTTGTTGCAAGATCCACTCAATGCTGTTAGCCTTTCAAGTTTTCTCTTCTGCTAGTTTCTCATGGGGTCAGAAAGGCCCTAATATTGTTTAAGGGTCATGTCAAGGAATCTTGTGTTTTCAACTTTTTTGTGGTGCTTGTGGAGATTTCGGAGGAATCTGTTTTAATTAAGTTTTTCAATGTTATGTTTCCTGTGTGGAGGGGATCATAGACTATTCTGTGCTACTCTAGAGTTGCTTCAGGAATGAAGGACTTACTCTCTTAGCTTCTCGAGGAATGGAAGAAAATTTCCTCACCGAGGGTAAGTTCTTATCAAGGACTGATCATAAAGGGGTATAAAGACACATTCATTATTAATGGATTTCACTGAGATGTTTGGTGGCCCTGCGTGGCACGTCAGCCTCTCCTTCTGTCTAATCCTGCTTCCTTCATTCTTTTCCCTTGCACAGGTGTTGATCCAAAGACTCTTCCTTTATATACTTCCGTCATGGTAATATTAGAGAATTTTAGAGAATTTGATTTGCAGTTAAAAGCAGAAGCTACTACTTGAGAAGGCCTGAGAAAGTATGGGTAATGTGAGGAAAGACAGTGGGAGGATCAGGAGTTGGATATGCAGGGCACAAGTAGATAATGAGGCACCTAAGAAATTGGTGGGGAACAGGAGGGTAAGTTGCATATTTCACATCTTTTTTGAGACCTCATCACCTTGGCCCCATGATGCAAATTCATTATATACAGTGTATACAGTTTTACACGTGTGTGTGTGCATGTGTGTGTGTGTGTGCGTGTGTTTATTTATATAGATACATAAATACGTCTTCCATGCCATGTTTTCAGAACAGCTAATTGATTGATACTACTTTCTAGCAGTTGTTTTGTTTTGACTTCATGTTATAAACTCTGGAATCGGGAAGGTAAATTGACTAGGTATCTGAGAAAATAATTATGTTTCATTCTGCTGATAGGACAGGTTAGCAGCATTCAGTACAAATGCAAGGAGAAGTCCAGGATGTGAAAATTGTAGTGTTGTAAGTGGAAAATCTTCCACTCCTAACATATTAGTGTATTTGAGTGCTCTTCTGAACACTTCCTGATTATTTTTGCCTTTACTTTTGAATTCTGAGATCAGTCTTGAATGAGGACAGACTGGAGGCAACAGGAGAAGCAAAGAACAGCATTTCCTGTTCTTTGGAAAATTCTCATACAGCTTTGTGGAACATCTTGTCTCGATGGGTGCTTTCCTGTCTTGTCAGCCCAGTTGGCTAGCTAAGATCTGCTCTAAGCAGATTTTGTATAATGAAATGACAGGGCGTAAATATCCACGCATTCTTTCGGTATGTCCCTTTCACTGTTTACAATGGTATCAACATTGTTAAGTCTGTTTGTGGCTCATCATTTATTCATGTGGAATAGGTCTCACCTTTAAAAGCTGGATCTATTGAGAAGAATTAAAATTTCACAAAGCAATTTGGACCTGAAGTTCTTCCATAGGTACTGCGTGCCCAAGAAGTAAAAGGCGTAGTCGTTGACCTTTAGGAGTTTGCAATCTATTTGACTACTTCAAGTTTACACATGAGAAGAATTGAAAATAGGAGATAATGATTTCCGTATTTCTGAATGTTGTCTAAATGAATGGAAGAGTTCGGTATTTCTAAACGTTGGCTAAATGAAAGGAAAAGTCAATGGATACACCAGGGAGTCTGTGGGACCTCATGGATCTATATACCTTTACATGTGAGATATTTCTTGTTTTGTGTTAAAACGTAAAAATCTGTTTCATTTTTTAACCTTTTTAAGTGTGGTTTGGTGTACAAAGGACGTGTTCATGTGTTCTCCATTCCTAATGTAAAAATACTATTCTAGGAACTTGCATTATATTTGTAGTTTAGGTTTCTTGTGATTTTCATAACATTTGGAATTATGGGAATGTGTATATTCCCTTTTGAAAAGTTTGGAGTACAGGACCTCTTCATCTGAAAACTCTGTATAGTTAACATTAAGAAATGTGTCAGGCTGTTAAAAAATATTTTTCTGTAAGAGGGCTCTTTTATGCCTCTCTGATAACAGTATAGAAGTATCATTATAGTGATAGCAGTACATAAGTTTCATCATAGTGCCGTGGGAGGACATGCACTCGGAATTTCATATTTCTTTGGTTGGGAATAACTGCAAAACCACCATAAGATATTTCTGCTTTTAGTCTCAAGGAGTGAAGTATATTATATTAGTATCCTATAGCTGCTGTAACAAATTCCAACAGCGTTAGTGGGTTAACCCAACATAAATGTTTTATCTTAGGGTTCTGATGGTCAAAGTCTGAATTGGCTCTCACTGGGCTAAAATGAGGCTGTCAACTGGCCTATATTGTTTCTTAGAGCTTTTAGGGAAGCATCTGTTCTTATGTTTTCCAGCTTCTAAAGGCCTCCCACATTCTTTAGCTCTATGCTCCTCCCTTTTTTTTTTCTAATTCAGCAATTTCTGTTTAAGCCTTTTTGACATTTCATTTCTCTGAAACCAACTCGTCTTCCTTTCTCTTTCACATTTAAGAACTCTTGTAATCACATGGGGCCCATCCAGATAATTCAGGATAATCTCTTTATTTTAAGGGCAGCTCCTCGTTAGTGGCCTTACTTCCACCTACTACTTTAATTTCTCTTCTCCATGTCATTTACCATTCCTAGGTTATGGCAATTAGGTCATGGAAATCTTTGGAAGGATATTCTTCCACCTAACATGTATATTGATGCTGATGGGTTCTCTCTTAGATTGGAGTAAACCCTCTATTTAACCCCTGTTTGTGCCTGTATGGAAAAAAGCTGTGAAAGCTCTACTCCAATGGGAAAGGATTTCTTTTTTTTTTATTTTATTTTTTATTTTTTTTTTAAAGATTTTATTTATTTATTTGACAGATCACAAGTAGGCAGAGAGGCAAGCAGAGAGAGAAGGGAGGAAGCAGGCTCCCTGCTGAGCAGAGAGCCCGATGCGGGGCTCGATCCCAGGACGCCGGGATCATGACCTGAGCCGAAGGCAGAGGCTTTAACCCACTGAGCCACCCAGGCGCCCCTGGGAAAGGATTTCTGTGAGTGTGTTAAGTATTCTGGTGTTCTGGTGATGTACTGATAAATAAAAACTGAAAGATAATGTTTAAGCAAGTATAATTAGAATAGGGGAGCTCTACTCCAATGGGAAAGGATTTCTGTGAGTGTGTTAAGTATTCTGGACTTCTGGTGATGTATTGATAAAGAAAACTGAAAGATAATGTTTAAGCAAGTTTATTTAGAATAGGGGAGCATGTGTGAGTATTTAGCACTTTTTTCATTGTCATTTTGCTTTGATTTGATATTTCTTATAGGGGCCTTCTGGGTAAGATGATGGAAAGACTAGTCTAATTCACTACCCCAATATGCTGTAGAAATGTTAACAGTTTCCTTGTTGCGTTATATGTATATGACGGGGCGTACAGTCTTTTTTTTTTTTTTTTTTTTTTTTTTTTTAAAGATTTTATTTATTTATTTGACAGACAGATTACAAGTAGGCAGAGAGGCAGGCAGAGAGAGAAGGGAGGAAGCAGGCTCCCTGCTGAACAGAGAGCCGGACGTGGGGCTCGATCCCAGGACGCTGGGATCATGACCTGAGCCGAAGGCAGCGGCTTTAACCCACTGAGCCACCCAGGCGCCCCTGGGGCGTACAGTCTTAATCCACATCTAGTTCCACGTGATTTCGTGCATCACAGACTGAAAAACCACTGTGCCCTCTGAATACTTGTGCTATTCTGGATATTGTTCCAATGCTGTCTCATCTGCTTTGTTCATTCTTTCTGATTTTTACATTTTGTATTCCCATCTTGGACACAGTTTGTTCATTTAATGGCTATCTTGTTATTTTTCTTTTATTGCTAACGACTTGTATCAAAATCTGTATAAATAGCTCATGAGAACAACACAGAATCTTTTTGTTTTTTTTTTACTCACATTGCAGAGTGACAACAATCTCTCCTAAGCCTTTGCTCTTGAAACTCTGTTCCCACTATTCTATGTTTACTGACTGCCTCTAATTGAAAGACTTGCTCATTGTGTCTCACTGCTCTTTATGCTGGAAATACCAACCTCATTGCTTGAGGCACTGTCCTGATTAGTGGAATACACGCAATTGCTATAGTCCAATTTTCTAATCTAATGTGATTCCGGTCATGGACGGGGCCGTCATCATTGTGGTGCCTTATGGCTAGTCAGATTTCAAAATATCCTGCTATAATGTTAACTCTCTGTGAAGCATCCTCTTCAGAGTTTGGAGAAGCACTTGAATATGTACAAAATGTTCCTTTGCGCTAAGCATCCTTTGCGAGGAAGGGTTAGAGGAATGTGGGGAATGTGAATATCACCCAGTCAAGGGTAGTTATGTGACTTATGTGGTTATGTGAGTGTTAAGAGACTACCACCCATTCAATTTGTACATGGGCAATGTATTTAATTGCATAATGGTATTTATAATAATTTTATTGATCACTTATCATAGGCTCGACATCATGTTAGCATCTTACCTATAATATTGTATGTAATATTTCTCAGCAGCCATGTGAGTTAAGTGCAATTATTATGTCCACTGACAGTTAAAGAAACCGATACTCACAGACGTTTAATAAGTTGTCCAATGCCACACAGCTAATAAGTGGCAGAACAAATATTTCAGTTTTAATCTGAAAAAACTTGTCTTAGTTTGGTTTCTCCTGAAAGGAAAGCATTTGACAAAGATGTGGGTCAAGGTAGTATTTTGGGATCTGATCCCAGAAAGCATTTTTAAGTTACTAATGTCAGTAGTAGGAGCTCAGTCTTACTGGGACCTCCTGAAAATTATACAAAATACTGCCCAGAAAAATCTCTCCTCAAAAAGATGGGTGAATGATTTATTCACTGACTCCCATCCTCCAGTGGCTGAGGGTTTCCCCTGGGAGAGCTCATTCAAGTGCACTTCTGGCCTGCAGTTGTTCCAGGGCTAAGAGGCATTAGAGACATTCTTGGGTTAGAAAGCAGAACGCCTTCAAACTATGCGGGGTCATGTTGGAAGAGCTGCCCGAAAGAATTTGTCTGAACTCTCCTGGAACTGTTCATCACAAATACCATTGAAATAGAAGGTTTTCCAAGAGGCTGTGACATGGGGCACCAGAGGCATTATGTTATAGATTCTAAATCTGGTACTCTAAACCATGATTCTATGTGGGTCAAACCGTTTCTCAGGCAAAAATTTTCATTGTATGTGTTTTCTGATACTTTCCCAATACATGTATGAATGGTTTCTTTACCAATATTGATTATGCTCCTATTATGTTCCAGATATCTTGTGGTATTATGACGATTTACATATAGGAAAGCAAAAGTCTTTTTTTCTTGGAACTGTTCATTCCAAGAATGGCAATTGGGGGACCTGATTCAATTAACTATTACAGGACAGTGGAATGAAAATGATTATTCAGGCCTTGTTTTTGTGTGTCATGTATTTATGTGTGTACATCTCTCTCTCTCTCTCTGTTTTTTTCAAATTGCGGATGTGAAATCAATTATGTTCTCAGGTAGAATGTGCTGGGATGTATGCCAAGATAATTAACTAACTAGGCAGTAGAAAGGGGAGGTAGAGGGCACCTGGGTGGCTTAGTCAGTTAGGCTTCTGCCTTCTGCTCAGGTCCTGATCCCAGGGTCCTGGGGTTGATCCCCTCTTTAGGCTCCCTGCTCATCAGGGAGTCTGTTTCTCCCTCTCCCTCTATCCCTGCACCCACTAGTGTGAGCTCTCTCTCTCAAATAAACAAAATCTTTCTTTTTAAAAAAGGTGGAGGTAGAGGATTAGCTGTTAGGAAAACCTGCCAGCATGCCAGCAGCTCCTTTTCTGGCAGCTGATGCAGCACACACTTGGCTTCACCTCCACCAACCTTGAACTTCTATTGACATACCAGTGAGAGCCAGACCTCTAAATAGCCTCCATTATCGCCATGAAACCCAATGTTTGATTTCTAGACAATCAACAGACCTCAGAAGTGTTTATTTTCACGGTTCATGTGCGTGTGCACACGTGCGTGCATATTTTTTGTGTCTACATTTGAAAGGATAAAAGACAGGCCTGTGCCAGATGTGCGTGAAATTCTCAAACTGTCATTCGCACGCATTTTATTATTCCAAGTGCAATAAGGGCAAAAATATTAACTGTGTATCCTTGACTCTGTTGCTGTTTCAAAGCCTCAGCAAGACGTTCTATTTTTATTCATTAAGCAGAGTAATTGGTTGTTTGAGTTGAAGATCAGGTTTTCTGATTCAAAGAGGGGAAGAATATTCCCTCTTCCAATGTTATCTATTCTACTAAATTATTATGGTACATCAAAATTCAATATTGGTCATATTTTCTTTTCCCATCATTTTTCTTTCAAATTGTGGCACTTAAGTCCCTGACCTAACATGTCAGTGCCATTAAGAGACGCAACGTGGTAAAATGCCAGGAGGAAGGGACTGAAGTTCAGACTACTTGGGTTTCTTACACTAATAGTGCCACTTATTGTGTGATTTTTGGTAATTTACGTATTCCCTCTGAGAAGTGTCCATTTTTCTTTCCTTGAGATGTAAATTGCCCATGCTTCCTACTTAGTTAATGTGAGAAAAATTGAAATGGTTTATCTGAAAGAGCCTCGCAGAGGGAGCCTTTCCTAAGTGCTCAATAAAAGCCAGTATTTTCTTTCATTTATTCTATGTGACGAAGGCTGATGGAAGTGTGCCCTTCACTGATGGGGAGTATCTATCCCAGAAATAAGAGCTTGCTGTGTTACTGAGGGCCCAACCCACCTCTCAGGAATTGGCAATGGCCTGTGGGGTGAGGGGGGAGAGGCCTTTACCAACAACTTTGGACCTTTTGCCTTTTTTGTGCCTGTCCTCTTTTTCTGTGTGACCTCTGTACCTCAGTTTATTTATCATCAAAATGTGGAGCCAGTCAGTTTTGACTTAGGTTCATAGAATATAGCAAGGATGGCAAGGATGCGGTGGCCAGCTGAAGCTAGGAAGACCTGTACAAGCAGAAGGCGTGGCCGCCCCTGGATCTCTCTGCAGGGAGAACAGCCCTGTGGGGGGGTTGTTGCACTCCCTTCCGTCATCCCCTGCATTTCCTCCCTAGGCTCAGATTTGTGTTCATTTAAGAAAAGGTCAGACAGAAAAGCTTGAAAATTTAGGTCAGCCTGCTCCAATTAACTCTCAAGAACCAGACACCCCACTCCTCATTATGCTGAGCAGTCGTCAGCATTCTCTAAGGTAAGGGCGTACGAATACACATGACAAGATTCTCTGATTCAGTGCATGCTTGCAATAGAAAGCTAAGGGGAGCAGGAAAAAAGAAATCCCCCAAAACAGAATTAATTTTAGTCATAAAATGTGATGGGGTCTACATAAACAAAAGAAGTAACATTATTTAAAGTGGAGACTGGGATAATATGATGGCCTAAACTATTGGATTTTATTTACTATATTTAAACAGATTGATAGGGAGGATAGTATTTACCGATTGGAAAGTCAGAGAGGAAACAGGCTTCCTGACCGGGATTTTCTATTAAAGTTTTCTACATTATTTAGGATATGATAGAGTTGATAAAGCAAATAGTGGGGGTGGGGGACGCCTGGGTGGCTCAGTGGGTTAAGCCTCTGCCTTTAGGCAGGTCATGATCTCAGGGTCCTGGGATGGAGCCCTACATCAGGCTCTCTGCCCAGCGGGAAGCCTGCTTCCCCCCTCCCTCTCTGCCTACCACTCTGCCTACTTGTGCTCTCTCTCTCTGTCAAATAAATAAATAAAATCTTAAAAAGAAAAAAAAAGAATACTGGATTAGAAAGAGGGATTCAGGGGCACCTGGGTGCCTCAGTCATTAACTGTCTGCCTTCGGCTCTGGTCATAATTCCAGGGGCTCCTTGCTCAGCGGGTGCCTGCTTCTCCCTCTCCTTCTGTCTGATGCTCCCCCTACTTGGGCTCACTCTTTCTGTCAAATAAATAAACAAAATCTTTAAGAAAAAAGAATTTGAGATTCAGATTATCTTGTTGGTAATCTCGGATTTGTTTATAACTAGATATATAAACTTGAGCAAATATTTTAATCTTGATTTGCAAAATAAAGGGATTTATCTTTCTTAGATGGCCTCTAAAGTCCCTTTTTCCTATAGCATTTTGTGATTCCATTTTCATCAAAGTATCTATGGGTTTAAGTGAGATTCTTTATGTATTTGTGATGTATTACTGACAATAACAGAGCTAGAAAGTACCCTGGAGTTCAACTTCAATAAATATATCATGTTTCATTTACTTTAAAAATATTCAAAAAGAGACTTGTAAGATTATGTTATCTTTAAATTAGGATAAATAACATTTTAAATACAAATATAGAAAGAGGGATACATGTTTCAGAATTCTTGGGCGAGTGAATACTACAATTTTTTTTCTTTTCCTTTTTTTGAAAATTTAATTTTATTTTTTCAGTGTTCCAAGATTCATTGTTTATGCATCACACCCAGTGCTCCATGCAATACGTGCCCTCCTTAATGCCCACCACCAGGCTCACCCATCCCCCTACCCCCTCTGTTTGTTTCTCACAGTTCACAGTCTCTCATGCTTTGTCTCCCCCTCTGAATATTACAATGTGAATATAAAATTTGGTTTATATATATACATATATAAAATATAAAATTTGAGAATCCTGGAAGCAATGGAGAAAAGTGAATTAAATTCGGTTTTATTTTATCTCATTGCTACATAAAATGATATAGAAAACTTTGTCTTGTGAAAGAAGGTTTTCTAACCCTAAAGTTACAATTGTACAAGGAATTGACTCCTTGGATTCTTCCAGAGAGAGCCATTGGTAATACAACTCAATGGAAAACTTCTTCAAAATTAGTTTCTAAAGAATATATAGATAAGTAAGTTTCCCCATTTTAGTTTTCTCATCTGGAAATTGGGAATAATTATCGAGGAATCGAATGATTTGAGGATCAATGTACATGTAAGAATACTATTGTTTAAGATGGGGGCATATATCAATTTATGTGAATTAAAAGTTTAGAAATGCATCCAGAGTTTCAGATAATATCCTCAGCTCTCACCTTTTCTTTTTCCTTTTGAATTGGCTTCATTCTCTGGGAAAGGTCCCTCTGGCAAATCTAGGCTCACAATGATACCAGAAAAGATTACCTCATCCCCAAGGACCCAGTCAATACCCTGAACATTTTGATGTTGGACAAACTTCTATTATGTGCCAAACTCTGCATAAATTACTGCAGCCCAGTTAAGTGAATGTTTTCATTAGGCAAGCATGAGTCAAGGGGGCTACCCATGGAATAAGGGACTACAATAAATCTCTTCGGACTACATGTATTTAGAATGAGAGTGGGGGTAATGTGGGGTGAGGTGGGGTAGAGATTATCCGTCATAAATGGTTGAGATGTCTGAGGAAATAAAAACTATACATCTCAATTACGCTAAAGTCATAGGCAAACCCTTGCTTGGTCAGTATGGAATGATCATCAGGAAATTTTATTGAGCTGCAACATTAAATATATCAAGAAGGGGTAGATTAAAGGATTCACTTTTTTCATGGAAGTCCCCTTGCCATTTGGATGTAAGTGTTCATACTTCAATGACCTGAAAGGTTATTATTTTCTTCCTTTATATCCACTGGGTATGTTCATTCTCAATGATTTATAAATTCATCTTGACTTAGAAATCTCCTTAGGAGACTGTGTATATTCTCTCCCATCCATTATGTATTTATCTTTCCTTAATTTCAGAGGGCAATTTTATTTTACCCATGTCTGCTTGGGTGGCAGGAAGTCTCAATTCAGCATTGTCACACTCATATCAAACATGTCTTTACTCAAAATTTGCTGTGAGGACCAAATGAAATAATGTGAGGTATTTGTGTAGTGTTTACTTTGGCAAAAATAGGTACTCAATAAATAATAGGCACTCCATAGATAAATAAATAAACAAACATATAGTTCATATAACAGTTAAAAAAAAAACCACAAAATAGTGAGAAAACAGATATTGATGGAGCCCATTGTTTTCTTTACCAGACCTTTTTCTTTTTTGCAATGACTTCTTGTTTTTTAAAGGTACTAATATGTTCCCAGTCAATCAGACTTAAAGCTTGCGTAATAATTATTTTTTCCTGTATCTGGTTTCTAGTATTATTATCAGTGGACAAATCCCTTTTGTTGCCTCCCTGGAATATCTTATCCTTATGTTTTTCCTATCCCTTTACCAGTAATCCAGTTCTGACCCTCATTCCTCATTCCCATAGCAGCTTAACCGCTGGGGTGCCTGGGAGTTCGTTAAGGATCTGACTCTTGATTTCAGCTGAGGTCATGATCTCAGGGTTGTGAGAATGAGCCTCCCGTTGGCTCCACACTCTGCTTGGAGACTGCTTAAGATTTTCTCTCACTCCCTAGATCTGCCCCTTCCCCCCTTACAAAAACTAAAGAAATAAAATACCAATTTACACCTGAATGGCGATCTCCTCATGTCCTGTCTGCACTATATTCTGCTGATGGATTATTCATGTGATTATCTTCCTTCATTGCTTAGAAATAGACAATATCTCCTTGGCTTGTGAAGTCCCTATTTCTGATCCTTACGTCTTCAGATCACTTCAGGGAGGTATGAATCAAGGTTTCCAGTCTCATGAGAATCTGCTCTAACAAATCACATGATTCACCAAAAGTGAGCTATTGACATTTTTCCATAAATTCCTTCTCATTTCCTGACTTAATACATGAGGTCTTCTTTCCACTTGGAATGTTCTTATCTCCTTTCATAATGTATCTAAATTCTTTTTCTTATCTGCGATGCCTGGGTGGCTCAGTGGGTTAAGCCTCTGCCTTCAGCTCAGGTCATGATCTCAGGGTCCTGGGATTGAGCCCTGCATCCGGGTCCCTGAGACTGCATATCCCTCTCCTTCCGCCTCCCTCTCGCCCTGCTGTGTCCCCCCTCTCTTTGTCAAATAAATAAAAATAAAAATAATCTCCCAAAATAATAATTTCTTCTTATTTTCAAGATCCACATTAAATGTCACTTTCTATATGGCCATTCTTGATTTTCACAACTCAAAACAATCTTTCCAGTCTCTCATTGCAATGACATTTCCTTATTTTGCATGGTATTCTCTTCCTTATTGTGCCATAAATATATGAAGGATCTCACTTATCCTCTCAATTCCTTAAGGTTAGGATCTGTGTCAGCTAAAGTTTTTCAATCCTCTAACACAGAACTCATAATAGATAATAGTTTGATGTTAATTATATGAATACATTAAATTTATGTTACCTGTCCTTATACCCTGATTTCTGGTGTTCTAATATGAAATAATCATTAACATAGTATGGAAAAGCATATTGTTAGATTGTGGAATATAGTTACATTCTTTCCCCCTTTTTTAAAAAAATTTTTCAATAAGCTTAAGGCAAAGACAAGGATGCGCATAGTTTTTGATTTAACTCTCAGATGAATACTTGACAATCCAGAAATTTTGCTTTTGATTAAAAAAATCCATATGTCTTAAATAAAATACATTTGATGATAAAGTTGACATGTGTTTATAGAAAAGAAAACCATGTTTATATTCCTCCCCCAAGGGTCATTCCACCCTTGCTTGGAAGTAGGCCACATTGGTACCTTGAGGCAGAGCAAAATATACTGAAAGTCTTTGAATTCATGAAAACTATTAGACAAACACTGACATGAAATCAGAATTTTGTGATATAAACAGTTGATGTGATCCTTTTGACAGGATATATGGACTTCTTTTGCAAATTGGTTTTCTTTATCAAAAGCAAAAATAACAACCATGACTTCTGTAGATCAACCAACTTACATTAAAACTGTATAGGCCGATATCAAATATAATTTATTTATATATGAAATGACAAGTTTTTTTCCTGTGAGATCATTCTCATTCCCATACAGTGTGAGCACTAATCAGGAGAATGCACTATGTTAGTTTTATTTTCCGAATTACTTCGTGTATTGCGCTTGTTCCCTTTACCAAACTGTTTTGATGCTGCTGTGCAGTTAAAAGATAGATGGGATCTGATCCCACTCCTACAATCTACTGACCAACAAAATTGTTATGCAAGTGTCATCACAGGAAGTGTAATGGGATAGAGGCGAGGGAGGGAGATTTTTACATTGTCCTTATAGTGTGCAAATGTTCTGAACTATGTATCAGTTGTAGGTTTGATTTTACATTGTATTATACAGGTATGAAGCCTGATGATCAAATACTTGCTTATGGTACGATTTTATCATTATAGATCTCCCAGATGTAAATTTTTCTACATCCCCAGGCCTTAAGTTTTTCATATCTAGACGTTTGTACCTTTCGACTCCTTCAGCCATTTTACCCATTCCACGTATGACAACCACCAATCTGTTCTCTGTGAGCTTGTTTCTTATTGTTCTTATTGTTAACTATAGATATGTGAGGTCATATGATGTCTTTCTTTTGCTATCTGACTTCTTTTACTTGGTCAGTGCCCTTACCTTCCATCCATTTTGACACAAATCACAGGATTTCCTTCCTTTTTATGGTTGAGTGATTATACCATTATATATACTGCATACTCCATTCTCTTTATTCATTAATTTGTCCTCAGACACTTCATTTGTTTTCATCTGTTATTCTAATGTTGCAACGATCATGGTGGTGCAGATTGTTTTTTAGGCTGTGATTTCATTTCATTTCAAAAAATAACCCAAAATAGATCATATGGTGGTTCTCCTTTCCATTTTTGAGGATTCCGTATTGTTTTCTTTTTCTTTTCTTTTTTTTTTTTTTAAGTTTTTATTTATTTATTTGACAGAGAGAGACACAAGCAGGGAACACAAGCAGGGTTCCTGCTGAGCAGTGAGCCCGATGTGGGGCTCAATTCCAGATCCCCCGGATCACTACCCGAGCCGAAGGCGGACCCTAATGACTGAGCCACCCAGGTGCCCCTCCATACTGTTTGCTGTATTCCTTTACCAATTTATATTCTCACCAGTAGTGCACAAAGGTTCTTTTTCTTTTAGACATCTTCACCAACCCTTGGTATCTTTTGTCTTTTGGATAATAGCGATTTTAACAGATGATAGGTCTTATGGCTATTTTGATTTGGATTTCCCTCCTGGTTAGTCTTGTTGAGCACCTTTTCACATACAGCTTGGGTATTTGTATGTCTTCTTTGGGAAAATATCTATTCTTAATCCTCTCTCTGTTTTAAGTGGATCTGTTTGTTACTGTGTTTTATATGGGCTTTATATATTTTGGATACTAACCTCTCAGGAGATCCATGATTTGCCTCCCACATGTAACTTTAAAAATAAAGAATCTTTATAATGTTGTCTTATTTTAAAAGCCATGTAAAAGTATTACATCAGAATTAAGAGTCAAACTAAACCCCTCGGGGCGCCTGGGTGGCTCAGTGGGTTGAGCCTCTGCCTTTGGCTCAGGTCATGGTCTCGGAGTCGTGGGATCGAGCCCCGCATCGGGCTCTCTGCTCAGCGGGGAGCCTGCTTCCTCCTCTCTCTCTGTCTGCCTGCCTCTTTGCCTGCTTGTGATCTCTGTCAAATAAATAAATAAAATCTTTAAAAATAAATAAATAAATAAATAAATAACCCCTCCACCTCCAAGAACATCCATATCATTCATCTAACTTACAAACTGTATTATTTTAAATTCTAATTTTATTGAGGCACCTGGGTGGCTCAGTCAGTTAAACATCTGCCTTAGGCTTAGGTCATGATCCTAGAGTTCTGGGATCAAGACCCGCAACAGGCTCCCACTTTTCTGTCTCCTTATGCTGCTCCCTCTGCTTGTGCCCTCTCTCTGTCAAATAAATTAGTAACACATTTTTAAAAATACCAATTTTATCAGGGTGTATGTTTGCATGTATATTTTCCTGTATTTCTGTATGTATATACATATGCAGAAACGATATCACAAGTTATGTGCTCTTTTTACCCTGATTTTTTGACTTAAAAATATGTAGCCTTTTTTTATTTTGGCTAATAGATTATTGGTTTAGTATTCTCATTCCTGATTAGGAACATCTGATGCTGGATATGGAAATCTTTAGTCTTTTGTACAATGTTTAATTTTATTTCATTCAATATTCCTGTATTTTTGTGTGTGTATACATGTAATTTTCAGATGCTGCTTACACTTTTATTATTATCAACCACATGGTCATATCATCATTATTATCCTCTTTATCACTAATATTTATTGAATACTTTTTACACACCAGCTACTACCTAAAGATTCTTGTGCATCCTCATTTAGTGTCTTCACAAAAAACATAAATGTAGAAATGACTATCTTGTATACTTGTTGTAAAACAGGAGGTACTTTCTACTTTCTACGTTCAACCACTATTTATATGGCTTGTCGTGTTGCAAGAAGTAATGACTGTGGTCTTCAGGACAAGTTGTTTTCAAATTAAAAATATTAAATTTGGGTAGAAAAGCCACTTTGAAATGAAGAATGTTATATTCCATAATGATTACAAAGATCTTATGAAGGGCCACGTGGTTGGGTGCCATTGGTTAAGTGTTCAAATCTTGGTTTCATCTCAGGTCATAATCTCATGGTCTTGGGATCCAGCTCTGTGTTGGGCTCTGTGCTCAGCACAGAGTCTGCTTGAAATTCTCTCTCCTTCTCCCTCTTTCTCTTCTATTCATGCTCTGTTCCCCCCCAAAAAAATTGTTCTGGAAACTTTCATGATAATATAATATTTAGATATTAAATATATTAAATACAGGAAACACCATATAGTTGCAAAGAACGTCTTAGTTTTGAATCCTGGTTTTACTGTAAATTACCTGTATGACCTTAAAGAAGTTGCTTAACATCTGTATTGATGAATTTCCCCAGATGTAAAATGGGAAAGTCGAAATACCTACCTTGTGTTATTTTTATAAGTATTAAGTGAATGTAATCATGTAATGCCGTTTGAAAGTTACCTGAAATATCACAAGGTCTCAAAGCTGATTACAGTTTTATGCTGATGGAAATATGAAGTGAAATAAAAGCAGAAACACTTATCCCAATCAATCACAACCTATGACACAACAAGTAGATAATAAATAAGTGTGTGTATGTTCTGAATAACACAGCAACTTTGATATTTCACATGTATTCAGTTTCATATTTTACCAACCTAGTTTTATTTATTTATTTAATTTTAATGTTAGTACCTGAGCTATGCAGAATGGACTCCTAAAGATGTCCATACTTCATTTCTTGGAAACTTTTCTTTGGGTAGAATAAGAAAGATGTGGTAAAATAGCCGGAGACATGTATTAGAATTTGGGATAATTTTAAGTATGATATTAACTTGACAGTGCCTTTGCTGATTTTGAGATAGTTGGGTCCGTAGGGCAAGGCTGACTGACGGTCAGCAGGGAAATGAGGACCTAAGTTTTACAAATGCCTAGAACTGAAATGTTGCCAGCCAACAATCCAAATGACGTTTAAAGCTAATTTTTTCTGGGGCCTCCCAGTAGGAGCCAAACTGAATGCTTTGATTTGACAGTGTGTGACCCTAAATGGAGAAGTAACTGAGTAATATTTTATTAGATCCTGACCCATGGAGACTGAGAGATAATAGATTGATGTTTTAAGGTGCTGAACTTGTGAGATGCTTTTACACATCAAAAGAAAACTCATATGGTCCCTTGATGTTTTTATCAAAATTGAATAGATCACAAAGTAAATCTCAATGAACTCTCCAGAGTAAAAACATCGTAAATCAGCTTCTGTACCACAAATCAGTAAAACTAGAGATAATTTTAAATTAAGATAGAGAATGCCCAATTCCTTGAAAGTGTTCATAATGATATACAAAACTCTGTCCATAAAGTTGTTCAAAGAGAGAAGCTAAACTTTGTTTAAGAATATTGAAGAAGGAGGTTTTTGGGTAATAAGAATGTTGCATGCTAATAAATTTGGGATTGGAATAATCCTTAATAAAATACATATTAAAATCCCTAATTATCTTCATGAGGGATCAAAGAATGAATCAGTATCCTGACTCAAAGAAATTGGAAAAACAATAAAAGAGGAGTTAGATGTCAATAAAAGTGGATAAATAAATTTGAAGGGGAAAAATGAACAGATATGAAGAATTTGATTTTAAATAATTAGTAATATAAATATTAAATCTAAAATTTTGATAATAAATGAGGAACGCTAAAAGTAAAGAAATATACATTAAGAATAAAAGAAGAGGAAATAACCAAAGGTAAGAGTTTTAATATTGTGGGGCACCTGGGTGGCTCAATATGTTGAGTATCTGCCTTTGCCTCAAGTCATGATCCTGGGGTCTTAGGATCGAGTCCCACATTGTGCCCCTTGCTCAGCCAGGAGCCTGCTTCTCCTTCTGCCTGCTCTGCCTGCCACTCTCCCTACTTGTGCTCTCTCTCTGACAAATAAATAAGTAAAATCTTTAGAAAAAAAGTTTTAAAATCATTATTTTCTGTTTTTTCACATAGAATTTAAAACCAGCATGAATGTATGCAAATATTAAGTTCCAAATTAGCTCAATATGAGATAAAAACTTATGAAAAACATTACCCATGGGCAGACATGGGAAAGCCAGTATAACATACTGAGCCCATAGAGTTTCCCTGGAAAATTCTTTTATACATTCAAACAAAATATTGTTCTCATTGTTATTTATGTTGTATCAGACAGTAAAGAATGTAGTCAAGTTCTTTTTTTGGTGCCAACACTTTCTTAATAACAAAACATGATTTCTAAAAATAGAAAAGTAGTGCCAATTCTCAATTTGAATACAGGTGTGAACATTCAACATAGGTTCCTTATAAATAGAATTTAAGAGTATAATAATAAAAGAACTCCAAGAAGTATACTTTAGGAGTTGAAGACAGTTCTATATTATACAGTCCGATGATATTTGCAATAGTAATAACAGTTATAAAGAGAGAAATTAAGTATATAGTCATTTGGACAGTTGTGAAAAATCATCAAATTCAATATCTTATATATAAGAGTATAACAAAATACTTATAGATTCCTCATTAAAGTATTAACTAGCATCTTCTTTTTTTAATTGAAGTATATTTAATATAAAATTTTTAGTAATTTCATTGCCCAGTGTTTATCTCATTGAGTGTACTCTTAATCCCCTTTACCTATTCTTTTTTTTCTGACTTTCTCTATTTGTTTTTTAAATTGCACATGTGAGTGATATCATATGGTATTTTTCTTTATTTGTCTGACTTATTTCACATAGCATCATACTCTTCAGGTCTATCCATTTTCTTGTAAATGGAAGAATCTCATTCCCTTTTATGGCTGAGTAATATTCCATTGTCTCTCCCTTTCTGTGTGTGTGTGTGTGTGTGTGTGTGTGTGTGTGTGTGTGTGTGTATCACTTCTTTATCCCTTCATTTGTAAATGTACACTTGTTTTACTTTCACATCATTGGCTTTCTAAATACTGAAATAAACATAGGAGTGTGTATGCCTTTTCAAAGTAGTGTTATCTTCTTTGGATAGATTCTCAGTAGTGGCAGTACTGGGGCACATCATAATTCAATTACTATTTTTTGGAGGAATCTCCATCCTGTTTTCTTTCTTTTTCTTTTCATTATATTTCTGTTTAAATTCCAGTTACTTTACATACAGTGTAATACTAGTTTCACACATACAGTATAGTGATTTAACACTTCCCATACAGCACTCTGTGCTGATCATTCCAATTGCACTCTTTAATATCCATAAACTATTTTATCCTTCCCGACACCATCCTCCCCTATGGTAACCATCAAGTTGTTCTCCATAGTTATAGTCTGTTTCTTGGTTTGCCTCACTGTTTCTTTTTTTTCTCTTTGCTCTTTTGTTTGTTTCTTAAAATCCACAAAAGAGTGAAATCGTATCATATTGTCTTTCTTTGACTGACACATTTGCTTAGCATAATACACTAGTTCCATCCATGTCATTGCAAATGGCAAGATGTCATTCTTTTTGATGGCTGAGTAATATTCCATTGTGTATATATACCACATCATTTTTATCCATTCATCAGTTGGTAGACATCTGGTTAACTATTGTAGATAATGCTGTTATAAATATCAGGGTGCCTATATATCATTTTGGGCTTTTTTTAAAAGTGAGAAAGCATGGTGAGAGGACAGAGGGAGAAAAGAGAGAGAATCTTAAGCAGATATCACGCTGAGTGTGGAGCTTGATGTGATATTTGATCCCGTGACCCTGAGATCAGGACCTGAGCAGAGACCTGGAGTCAGATGTGGAACCCACTGTGCCACTCAAGCACTCCCCTTTAAATCAGTAATTTTGTATGTTTTGTATATTTTGGGTAAATAACTAGTAATGCAATTGCTCGATCATAGTGTAGTTTTATTTTTTTCTTTTTTCAAATTTTTATTTAAATTCTAGTTAGTTAACATAAAACGTAATAATTGGTTTCAGGAGTAGAATTGATGACTTCTATATAACACCCTGTGTTCATTTTAACTAGGGCCCTCCTTATTCCCATCACTCACTTATTCCATCCGCCACCCCCCTTCCTCCATCCACTCTGTTTGTTCTCTATTGGTCACAGTCTCTTATGATTTGTTTCTCTCTCACGTTTTTTGTTTTCCCTTTCCATATGTTCGTCTGTTCTGTTGCTTGGATTACACATAAGAATGAAATCATATGTTATTTGTCTTTCTTTGACTGAATTATTTCACTTAGCATGATATACTCTAGGTCCATCCATGTCATTGTAAATGGCAAGATTTCTTTCATTTGGATGGCTGAGTATTTTTACACTGAATATATATGTTACATCTTCTTTATCTATTCATCAATCGGTGAACATTTGGACTCCTTCCATAGTTTAGCTATTGTTAGTAATGCTGCTATAAGCATTGGGGTATATGTACCCCTATGAATCTCAATTTTTTATCATTTTGGTTAATAGCTAGTAGTGCAGTTGTTTGGTCATAGGGTAGCTCTATTTTTAACTTTTTGAGGAGCCTCCATACTCTATTCCAGAGTGGCTGCACCAGTTTGCATTTCCATCAACAGTACAGAAGTGTTCACCTTTCTCCACAACCTCACCAACACTTGATATTCCTAGTGTTTGTTTGTTTTTTTTTAATGATTTTATTTATTTTTTTGACAGACAGAGATCACAAGTAGGCAGAGAGGCAGGCAGAGAGAGAGGAGAAAGCAGGCTCTCCACAGAGCAGAGAGGCCGATGCGGGGCTCGATCCTAGGACCCTGGGATCATGACCTGAGCCGAAGGCAGAGGCTTCAACCCACTGAGCCACCCAGGCGCCACCCTAGTGTTTTTCGATATTAGTTATTCTGATACATGTGAGGTGGTATCTCATAATGGTTTTGATTTTTATTTTACTGATTATGAGTAATGTTCAGCATCTTTCTTGTGTCTGTTAGCCACCTTTATGTCTTCTTTGGAAAAATGTCTATCCATGTCTTCTTCCCATTTTTAATTGGATTATTTGGTTTTTACATGTTCAGTTTTACGAGGTGTTTATATATTTTGGATAACTAACTCTTCATCAGATATGTCATTTGCAAAAAGCTTCCCCCATTCTGAAGGTTGCCTTTTAGGTTTTTTGGTTGTTTCCTTTGCTGTGCAGAAGGTTTTTTATCTTGATAAAGTCCCAGTAGTTTATTTTTGCTTTTGTTTTCCTTGCCTCAGGAGACCTATGTAGTAAGAAGTAGCTTTGGCCAAGGTCAGAGAGGTCACTGCCTGTGTTCTCCTCTAGGATTTTGATGCTTTCTTCTTTCACATTTAGGTCTTTCTTCCAAATCGAATTTACTTTTGTGCATGATGTGATAAAGTGGTCCAGTTTCATTCTTCTGTGTGTGCCTGTCCAGTTTTCCCAGAACCATTTTTTGAAGAGACTATCTTTTTTCCATTTCATTGTGTTGTCTTTAATTTCTTTCATCTTTTTTTTCATACTTTTCAGAATACAGGTCTTTCACCTCTTTGGTTAACTTTATTCCTAGGTATTTTATTAACTTCTAGTAGAATCATAAATGGGACGGTTTTCTTAATTTCTCCTTCTGTTACTTTATTATTTGCATGTAGAAATGCAACCTATTTTTGTACATTAATTTTGTATCCTGTAACTTTACTGAATTTGTCTATCAGTTCTAGCAATTTTTTGAAGGAGTCCTTCGTGTTTGTCAAATTATCACATCATCTGCAAATAGTGAAAGTTGGACTTCTTTCTTGCTGATTTGGATGCATTTGATTTATTTTCGTTGTCTCATTGCTGAGGCTAGGACATCCAGTGCTATGTTAAATAAAAGTTGTGAGACTAGACATCACTGTCTTCTTGTGATCAGTTTTTCCCCATTAAGTATTATATTAGCTGTGGATTTTCATATTTGGCCTCTATTGTGTTGCAGTATGTTCCTTCTATCCCACGTTTGCTGAGGATTTTTATAATTAATGGATGTTGTATTGTGTCAAATGCTTTTCCTGCATCTATTGAGAGAATCATATGATTCTTACCTTTTCTTTTGTTTATTTTTATGTTTTTTAAAGATTTTATTTATCTAACAGAGAGAGAGAGCAAAAGAAGTGTTAGTGGCAGGCAGAGGGTTGGGGAGAAGCCGGCTCCCTGCCAAGCTCAGAGCCCCATGTGGGACTCGATCCTCAGACTCCAGGATCATGAGTTAGATGAAGTCAATCACTTAATCAACTGAGCCACCCTGGTACCCTAATCTTTTATTAATTTGCTGTATCATGTTGATTGGTTTGCAAATATGAACCACCCTTGTAGCCCAGGAATGAATCCCAGTTGATCATGTGAATGATTCTTTTAATGTCCAGTTGGATATGATTTGCTAGTACTTTCTTGAGAATATTTGCATCCATGTTCATTACATATTGCCCCGTCATTCTCTTTTTTAGTGGAGTCTTTATCCGTTACTGTTATTAATGTAATGTTGGCCTCCATTTCTGTTGTCTAGAATAGTTTAGAGAAGAATTGGTATAAGTCTTCCTTAAAAGTTTGATAGAATATACCTGTTAAGCTGTCTGTTCCTTGACTTTTGTTTGTTGAACATGTTTTTGATTACTAAATCAAGTTTTTTTTGTTAGCTGTTTCAATTTTAGTGCTAGTTATTAATCTGTTCAAGTTTTCTATTTTTTTCTGCTTCAGTTTTGGCGTTTCCATGTTTCTAGGAAATTATCCGTTTCTTCCAGGTTGTCCAGTGTATTGGCATATAGTGTTCCCTAATATTCTCTTATAAATGTTTGTATTTTTGTGGTGTTGGTTGTTATTTCTCCTTTCTCACTTGGGATTTCATTTATTTGCTTCCTTTCTCTTTTGTTTTTGATAAGTCTGGCTAGAGGCCTATCAATTTTATTAATTTTTTCAATGAATCAGCTCCTGATTTCATTGATCTCATCTACTATTTTTTAAATTTCTATATTATTTTTTTCATCTCTAATCTTTATTATTTCCTTTCTTCTACTGGCTTTATGCTTTGTTTCTTGTTCTTTTTTGGTTCTTTTAGACATATCATTAGGTTGCTTATTTGAGATGTTTCTTGCTTCTTGAGGTCGGCCTCTATTGCTATGTGCTTCCCTCTTAGGGCTACTTTTTCTGCATCCCAATGTTTGTGTAGTGATATTTTTTCATTTGTTTCCATGTATTTTCATTGATTCTTTGAGTTCCTTGTTGACCCATTCATTGTTTAGTAACATGCTTTTTAACTTCCATGTTTTTGTGGTCTTTCTGGTTTTTTTCTTGTGGTTGACTTCTAATTTCATAGTGTTTGTGCTCAGAAAACATGCCTATTATGATTTCAGTCTTTTTGTATTTGTTAAGTGCTGATTTGTGACCTGATGTGTGACTAATCTGGAGAATGTCCCCTGTGCACTTGAAAGTAATGTGTTTTGTGGTATTTTAGAATGAAATGTTCTGAAATATCTGTTATATCTATCTGCTACAGTGTGTCATTCAAAGCCCTTTTTTCTTTTTTTGTCATTTTTAGATGATCTGTTCATTGATATAAATGGGTGTTCATGTCCCCTTCTATTAATTGTGTTATTATCCCTTAGTTCCCTTATATTCATTATTAGGTGTATTATATATTTGAGTTTTCTGATGTCAGATGCATAAATACTTATAATTATAAATTTTCTTGTTGGATTATCCTCTTTATGACTATATAATGCCCCGTTTTCTCTGTTTTTACAGTCATTTTTTAAATCTCCATTTTGTTCAATACAGTAATGCTGTTTTTGTTTGACCTCCATTTGCATGATAAATATTTCTCCATCCCCTCACTTTTTTTTTTTTTTTAAAGATTTTATTTATTTATTTGACAGACAGAGATCACAAGTAGGCAGAGAGGCAGGCAGGGTGGGGGGGGGGAAGCAGGCTCCCCACTGAGCAGAGAGCCCGATGCGGGGCTCGATCCCAGGACCCCGGGACCATGACCCGAGCTGAAGGCAGATGCTCTAACCCACTCAGCCACCCAGGCGCCCCACCATACCCTCACTTTTAATAGTCCTGTATGTTTAGGATTAAAAGTAGCCTCTTGCAGGCATCATATAGATGGGGTCTGTTTTTTTTGTTTGTTTTGTTTTTTAAAGATTTTATTTATTTATTGGACAGACAGAGCACAAGCACAGGCAGGGGGATTGGGAGGCAGAGGGAGAAGCATGCTCCCTGCTGAGCAAGAAGCCCAGTGGGGAGCTGGATCCCATGGGATCATGACCTGAGCTGAAGGAAGATACTTAATCTACTGAGCCACCCAGTGACCCTTGTTGTTGTTTTTTTTTTTTTTTTTTTTTTTTTTAAATCCATTCTGGCATTCTGCTTTAATTGCAGTATTTAGTCCATTTACATTCAAAGTTATTATTGATAGATACCTATTTTTTGCCATCTTAATACTTTTTTGTCTTTTTTTCTGGAGAGTTTCTCTGATCCTTTCTTTTTCTTTGTCACTTTTGATCTCTCCCTTGCAGTTAAGAAGTCTGCTTTAGGGGCACCTGGGTCATTCAGTGGATTAAGCCTCTGCCTTCGGCTCAATTCATGATCTCAGGGTCCTGGGATCGAGCCCCCCGTTGGGCTCTCTCCTCAGCTGGGAGTCTGCTTCCTCCTCTCTCTGGCTGCCTTTCTGTGTACTTGTGATCTCTCTCTCTCTCTCTCTGTCAAATAAATAAGTAAAATCTTAAAAAAAAAAAAAAGAAGTCTGCTTTAACTTGCAGGGCTGATTTAGTGGTCATGGACTCTTTTCTTTTTTGTTTTGTGGGAAAATCTTAATCTTATTTTGTATTCTGAATGATAGCCATGCTCTATAGTATATTCTTGGCTGCAAATTTTTCCTATTCAGCACTTTAAATATATCATGCCAGTCTCTATTGTCTTGCCATGTTTGTTTTGAGATATCTCCACCTAGCTTTTGGGTTTGTCCCTCCTAAGTTAAGTACTTGTTTTGTCTTGCTGCTTTTATGGTTCTTTCTTCAATATAATTTGCAGATTTAATTATAAATGTCTTGGTGTTGACTGGCTTTTGTTTATTTTGATGGCAGTTCTTATTGCCTCCTCGATCTAGATGTCTGTTTCCCTCCCCAGGTAAAGGAAGTTTTCTATTCTTATTTCTTAATATAAATTTTGTGCTCATTTTCTTTCTTTTGTTCTCCTGGGTCTCATATCATATGGATGTTATTTTATTTGATGGAATCATTGAGTTCCCTATGTTGTTTCTTGTGTTCCATAATTCTTCTTTTTGTCTTTTGTTCTACTTCATTACTTTCCGTTATTTTGTCTTCTAGGTCACTAATTCATTTCTCTGCTTCTTCCAGCCTACTGTTCATTCTAAAAGCTTCTTTCCTATCTCAATTATATCATTATGTCTCATTGATTCATTTTTATCTCCTCTTTCTTTGTGGTAATGGTCTCCCTAATGTCTCCTCTTCTCAAACACAGTGAGTATTCTTCTGATTGTGTCTTTAAATTCTCCATCAGGAATGTTACTTATATTTGTTTCACTTGGATCTGTGGCTGTGGCTTTATCTTGGTCTTTCATTTTGGATAAATTCCTCCATTTTGACATTTCGTCTAAGTCCCATTCTTCTGTGTGTTAGAAACGCCATCTATGTCTCCTGTTCCTGAAAGTAATGACCTTATCAAGAAGAATTCATGAAAGCGTAGGACCTGGTGCCTTAGTGAGTGTCTCAGGTATGTGATGTGTGTACTCTTATATTGAGTTGTAGCATTTCTAGCCTTTAGACCAGTTGTCCACAGTTTCTTTCCTTGCCTGCTCTGGACAGTGGTTAATCATTGTCCTGAATGTGCAGTTTTAACTAGAAATGTTGTGGTCTGCTTGTAAAATGAGATATGACACCAACTCCAGCAGATCTGAAGCCCTTTGGAACTCAGGTGTGGGGAGGGGTTTCTGATGGTCTTCTCGGGGAGGGGGTCCACATCTTTGGGACTGAAGAAGCTTGACTTAGAAGGGCATTCCTGCTGGTGCACAATGGGTTGGGGCATGGCGTAAGCAGGTTTTAGGTATCCAGGGTCCATGATGAGCTGAGTCCCTTAGGAGGATTTGTATTTATGCTGAAGGATAGGGCTGTGAAATGGTACCAGTCAACCCTTTTATACCAGTCAACTCTTTTGTTTTGGGAGAGGCTTCATAGTGAGACTTGCCTTTCAGGAAAGTGATCCTAAAATAGGTATAATGACCCCTTTGTGTGCTCCTGGCTGTATTGCAACCCAGGTTGCTGACCTTTAAAACCCTAGGCTTTAGCAATGTGGGTGGGTAAGGGTTTTGCTCCTCTGTTGGAGGAAGGTCCTGTCCTGCAGGGACTTAGGCAAGCTTGCCAAAGGAGCCATTCCTTCCAGAGTGCAGGGGAGGTGGGGCTTGCTATAAACTTGTTAGACAACCACTATCCTTGCTTCACTCCTTCCCCACAAGCGGCTCTGTATTTTTGCTTCTTTGATATGGCCTCTTCTCTCCATTTAGTTGTGGAGTTTGTTCTTTCATTCTTCGGGTCCATTTCTGGGGTATTTAGAATGATTTGATAGTTTTGAAATTGTGTTCATGGGACAAAATGAGCCTAGGATCCTACTAGTCCACCACTGTCTTTCCTATAGTCTCATCCTTTTTTCTGACTGTCTGTTTCAGTTTATATTCCCACCAACAGTTTAGGAGTTTTTTCTTTTTCTCCACATACTTGTTAATACTTGTTGTTTCTTATCTTTTGGATATTAGCCATTCTGACAGGTTTGAGGTAATATCTCATTGTAGTTTTGAATTGCATTTCCTTCATGATTAGTGATAATGATCATCTTTTCATTTGTCTATTTGCCATTAATTTTCTTTGACAAAATGTCTATTCAGATACTCTGCACATTTTAATTGGATTATCTAGCATTGTATTTAATGGTCAAACACTGGAAGTGTTTCTAAAACAATTAGGGAAAAGACCATCATCTTGGAACTAACTAGTATTGTCTGAACCACTAAAATAAGTTTATTCTTTTACATGGGGGAAAATTACCATTATTTTCAGGTGATTGTTATGTAGAACATCCAAGAGAGGCTGAAAAAATTAATATATGCAGTATGAAAATTCAGTAAAATATTTGTTTAGTGGTTTGGAGTATGAATTATAACTACCAAAAAAGAATATTGCAAAGGCTTAAACCCCTAATGTGACTGTATTTTGATTTAGGATTTAAAGATGTAATTAGTGTTATATAAGGTCATAATAGTAGGGCTCTGATGATAGGATTAATGTCCTTATTAGTAGAGACACTAAAGAGCTTGGATATGCTCTATTTCTATTTCTCTCATGTGTACCAATAAGTGGTTATGGCAACACACAGTGGTATGATGACATCCAGGAAGCCACGAGTGGAGGTCTTAAAATGAGCCCTACTTTACTACCATCTTCATCTTGGACTTCCTAGTCTCCAGAACTTGTGAGAAATTAATTTCTGTCATTTTAGCCACCCATGCTATAGTACTGAATATGACATTCTAAGCTAATATATAGCCACCGGTTTTAGTATTAGTAGGATTCTCATATTGTAAGTACATGTTTGTGTGTTGTATGTTTCCTCACCCTTTATGTATGTTACATATATGACTTTATATCTCTGAAATAATTTATTACATATTTCCTAAATGCATAATGTGTATTGGAGTAATACTGATGAAACTATTGAATAAAATCAGATTTTAAATTATTGCAATTTGTAATTATAATTATATAAGTATTATGTTCAATTAAAATCTAAAAGGATAGAGTTCCCCATTTACATACACACATAATCGGATCTCATTCACAATAGCATCAAAAACATTAACAATACAGGAAGTACATAAAAATGAACAGAACCTGTAGGAATAATCTGTAACATTTACCTAAATATATGTCTGTTTCTCAGATTTGAAATAGAAAACTGCTTGGAAGTTAACTACTACATAAATATAATCTCAATCAATAGTGAAATAGTGTGTTTTTGTATCATGGAAAATGTTTGCATTAATGAATAAATATATTCTAATACCCAGAGAACTTCAGAAAGGAGGAAGCAATGAAGGTCATTGCCTTATCAGATTTTGAAAGTTTCTGTAATGCTAAGGAGAAATTAAAACATTATGGTGTTATCTTAGAAATGGAGCAGAAACTTCATAGACGTTGTTAGGTGTATAAAAAAAATTAGGTATCCAATGAAATTTATCATTGCAGCTCGACCATTTGTAATAATGATTACACCCTTTGAGGACCATTAAGAGAGAAGAATTCAGAGTCCTGTTCTTATTGAAATTAGGTTATCCTGCAGATGTGGACATTTGGAAATAATGCAGATTTCAGTTATTATAAAGGTTAATCATAAGGGGAAAAGAGGAGTAGTTAAACTGGAGCCCCAATTATGAGAGTATCTCAGAAAGATGACTTAATATTGAATCCACTGAATAAATTAGGGCTCCTTAAAGAAATAAGACATAAAATGAATATTTTCTGAGAGCTTAGAGAAAACTTAACCTTTGTATTAAAACACCACTAATTATGGGAATTGTCAGATGCAGCGGAAAGGAGTAAGTTCAATAATTAAACCATATCTCTCAAAAACCACCACAGAAATAAATTATTTGGTTTTTGTTAGGCTTTGGAATTTTTACTTTGTTGATTATTCATTGAGTATACTCTATATCTCCAGTCTTGGTTTGAAAAAATATTTTTCTGCAAGTTTATATTATCAGTGAGTGGCCCTGTACTTTTAGAAGTCTTGAAGTGTAGCTCACACAATTCAAACATGGGTCTTGTTTGCTGGATGACATTTTTCTAGTTACAGAGGAAGTGTGTTATGTCTGTGTTTGTCTAATGTCTTCATTAATGACTTTGAAAAGAATATAAATTTATGTTAATTAATTTTGAAATGACAGTAAAGGAGAAAATGTTGTGAACATTATGAGATTCCAAACAATAAGCTCTCCAGGAGAGGTTCGGGATGTATGCAGATAAGAAAGCCAGATTTAACCTATCATGTAGATGCAATCATGTAGGGAAAATGATCAAAAATAAGATATTTTAGTCTAGGGAGTGTACTAACTGGAAATCAGCCATGCTGTGAGCATTTGGCAGTAACCAGAATAGAATTAGGCTAAATAAAATTCTCAAGGAGGGAATGGAAAGAGTCACACTGAATTTCCAACTTTTCACTAAAAAAATTTTTTTTAATCTTTGAAGCGTTTTTGTAAGAATTGATGTAGGCCATGGTCAAAAGGTCACAGATTGTAGACATAGATCTGGGTGATGAGATAGCATTCCATATCTGTTACTGAAGTGGAGAAAAATCACTATAGCATGAATGAAATTTATTCATTAAGGAAAATCTGACCAGTACTTCCACATTTTAGAGAGTCCTTTGGAAAAGGGTAAATGATGAGCATAATTTGTGTTTTAGTGGGGGTTTCTAAAATAACTTTTGTTTTAGAACTGTAAGAAATGCTTTTTGAAGTTCAGAATTCTGGGATCTACCCCTGACCTAATCAGAGTGCTTCCATATGGATATCAGGAATATGCATTTTAAACGTGGTGGGTTCCCCCACCCCCCCACATGTAATAACTTTTGGGAGCCACGGTTTTACCAGCACTAAAATGTGACGAATAGATAGTACAAAATAGATGTACAAAATAGTAACTGTATTTTAATATGGAATGCCTTTTCTGATGACTTGGAATATAAAGGCCCAGAGTATCAGGGGCAGTCATCTCATGCATAGAAAGAGAGGCATAGCAATACTTGAGTTAATGTGGACAGCCTCACGAATTAGTTACTACACAATTCCATTGGGTATCATTCACATGAATTACAATGTAAATGGAACCCACAATTATTTGTACAGTAAAGACATTGAATAATTATATACAGATTTTCCCACTTACTTCTCTAGCTTGTTTGGATTCTGGAGAAGAGAATTTCATTCATTTATATCTTACTCTAAATTAAAACACTTATATTTACTTTGATCTACATTCACTAGAATTTACAAGTCTGATATTAAAATCCCTTGATCCTGGAATAGGGATGTCATTACAAGTATATACCCTATTAAAACATTATACAGTTACACCTTCATTCATATATCGTTCTCCTCAATTTTGGCGAATCAGTTTTATAACCTGTAGAGTTGAGGGCCATACCCTGGGGCAAGAAAGATGCAACTAAAGATATGTTGATCTCATGATGGCCACCCTGAAACTATCAGCCAGCTTTGTCCTTGTCATGAGTACAACTACGATCCTGTCACATTACGCGTATTTTAGTTTGTAAAGAAAAAAAAAAAAAAATCAGTGTTTTAGGATATAAGAAAAGTTGCAGACAGCTTGATGAGCCATAGATTACATTTAGAATATTTTCACTCAAATGCAATTTTTTTTGCACCTGCAAGCAGATTGTAACCTTGAGAAGAATCTTATGCACAAAATTAGAGGCCACAGTGGAAAATTTACTTCTGAGAGTAGGTCATCAAAAAAAGCATGCTGAGTCCAGATGCAGAGGAAATTAGAACCTTTGTTTGTTCTCTCTTTGAGGACAATTGTGCCCTCTGTGAAAATTACATAGCCCCTCCTTACAGTGTTTGAGGGGGAGAGAAACCCATTAACAAAACAAGTATGGGAGATATTGGAACACAAAATCAGGAGGAGAAGTTAGGAAAATAATTGAGTTTGAAAACTGCTGAGTCATTATGACTGATTGTATAACCCCAGGAAATAGAAGGAGAGACAAAATAAGTTACCTGAGTTAAGGGGGTCCATGGAACTGGGTGAAGTAGTTACTATCAGGTCATGGCATCTTCCACAGGTTTTCCTTCTCCTGGAAATCATCTTTACTTCACCCTACTGCCCCTTCTAGATTCCTCCTTATTTCCTTCCTTCCTTTCTTAACTAAACTTATCTTTATAATTTGACTTTCTATCCTCTCCATGCATCCCTCCTTAGCCCCAAACTTAAATATACTTAATATGAAGTTTCTTCTCACCATGGTAGTAAATCTATAAGCCTAACACTTATCAGTGCCATGTCAAAGCTGTATTTCCAGGTCCCAAATTCTTTCTTAGTCTATTTCTACTTTTCTGAATATCTGCTGGATTCTCCATCTAAAAGTAATAGCCACGACAAAAGCAAAAAGAGCAAAGGCATCACTTATAACAGGATAGATTATTTATTGAGCTCTCTGAGGCCCTGTTTCAAGTGCTTTACATGTACTAACTCATTTGATTCTCTGGAGACTATGAGGTAGGTGCTTCTATTAACCTCATTATAAAGATAATGCAACAAGTTTGAAGAGGATTCATAACTTCCTCCAAGGTCACATAACTGTGGACTAGGAGAAGATATTTGCAAATGACTTATCTGATAAAAGTTTCGTATCCAAATATATGAAGAACTTATCAAACCCAATATCTTAAAAAGTAATTCAGTTGAAAAATGGACAGATGGCATTAACAGACACTTGTTCAAGGAAGACCTATAGATGACCAACAGACACATGAAAAATTGTTCAACATCACTGGTTATCAGGGAAATGTAAATCAAATCTATAAGGAGATACCACCTGACATCTGTCAGAATGGCTAAAATCAACAACTTGAGATACAACAGGTGTTGATGAGGATGTGAAGAAAAGGGAACCCTCTTGTATCGTTGGTGGGAATGCAAAATGGTACAGCCACTCTGGATATCAGTATGGAATTTCCTCAAAAAGTTAAAAATAGTATACCCCATGATCCAGCAGTTGTACTACTAAGTATTTACACAAGGATTATAAAAATACTAATTTATAGGAAGAAATCTACTGCACTGTTTATAGCAGCATGATCTACAATAGCCAAATTATGGAAACCACACAAGTGTTTATTGACCAATGAACACATAAAGAAGACTTACTCACACATATGCATCACACACAGGAATATTACTCAGCCATAACAAAGAATGAAATCTTGCTATTTGCAAAGATGTGGATAGAGCTATAGGGTATTACGGCAAGTGAAATAAGTCAGAGTAAGACAAATACCATATGATTTTAGCCATATGTGGAATTTAAGAAACAAAAGAACAAAGGAAGCGGAAAAAAAGAGAGAGAGAGGCAAACCAAGAAACAGATGCTTGGGGCACCTGGGTGGCTCAGTGGGTTAAGCCTCTGCCTTCGGCTCAGGTCATGATCTCAGGGTCCTGGGATCGAGCCCCGCATGGGGCTCTCTGCTCAGCAGGGAGCCTGTTTCCTCCTCTCTCTCTGCCTGCCTCTCTGCCTACTTGTGATCTCTGTCAAATAAATAAATAAAATCTTAAAAAAAAAAAAAAAGAAAGAAACAGACTCTTACCTACAGAGAACAAACTGATGGTTACCAGATGGGTGTTGTGTGAGGGGGTTAGGTAATCATGATGGAGATTTAAAAAAACAAAACAAAACACACCTTTTTATGCTGAATGTGGATAGTTTGATATAGTAAATTATACATACATATTTCATAGTTTTTGAAGAGTAAAGATTTATTTTTTTAGTAGCATTTATTTATATTAATGCTTTCCTCCAGATAAATATGAATTCCATCTATTTATTTTTTTAAAAATGTTGGAGAGTTTATTTTTTTAAATGGGTTACTAGTGCTTGCTTTGACAGCACATATACTAAAATTGGAATGATACAGAGAAGATTAACATGGTCCCTGCACAAGGGTGACATGCAAATTTCTTAAGTGTTCTCTGTTAAAAAAATAATAAAAATAAATAAGTGTAACTAAATAGTAGAATTATCTTGAGTTTCACTTATTAGCTAGATATGTGTTATTTGGCAAATATGTCTTCACCTATGCTGTCCTTTAGTGACTTCCTCCCTCTTCATCGGATATGTAAACACTGTATTAACATGTATGAAGAAAAAGGCCCAAGCAGCTTTTTACAGATAAAAATTTATGTGATTGGATAGTGCTTCCGGTTTTAATATCTCAAGGCTGAACTAGATATAGATAGCTGGTTGAATGTTGGGATGGGGAGTAGATATGGATAAGCAAATGATAATATTAGTAATTTATGTGGGAAATATTATTTTAATCATCTATTTATTTTCTTTTCACCATGCTTGGAAACACATGTGTCTTTGGCATGGGGTGGATCAACCATCTTTGTAGCGGGATGACGTTTTTCATTTTTGTGCAGACTGGTGTTAGACTTCGACAACTTCTATTTTTTAATCTTCTGTACAGAACAAGGCATCATACAGTGGGGTGTACAGGGCTGCTATATTAAAAGATTGACTGAGTTTTACCCCCAAATACATCTGAATTCCAAATTAGGGGTAATTTACAGAATATCAGTAGTTTGAAAATTACCACAAATTCTGGCAGTAGTCCTTTTCTCTGGTAAAGGGAATTTATGTAATTTTGGTCAGTAGCTCAACACTATGTATTTTTGCTGAGCCAGGCTTTCTAACTTTGTATAATAATTGAGCCCTTTTTTGCCTTCCTTTTTTTTTTTTTTAAAGATTTTATTTATTTATTTGATTGAGATCACAGGTAGGCAGAGAGGCAGGCAGAGAGAGAAAGGGAAGCAGGCTCCCTGCTGAGCAGAGAGCCCCATGCGGGGCTCGATCCCAGGACCCTGAGATCATGACCTGAGCCGAAGGCAGAGGCCTCAACCCACTGGCCACCTGGGCACCCCTCTTGTCAAAAACTGACCTAGGTGCTTCAGAGCCAAGAGAATACGAAGACTGAGTTTGAGATAAAGAGGAACAATAGCTTTATTGCTTTTCTCAGCAAAGGAGTCTGTGGGAATCTATGTCTTTCAAGAACTGCAAGCCCAACTGAAGGGGTTGGGGAGTTTTCTGGAGAAATAGAGGATGCAGTTGGTTTTGATAGGAAACCTGTGCATATACTACTAGTTTCCTTTGTCTTGTGTTTTGTGTGGTACAGGTTTCCTGACACAAAAGGCTAACAATGGAGGAGCTGAAGTTTGAAGGAGAAGAAAAAGGTTATTTTAAAATCTAGCCTCACTGAAGCATTAGTGCAGCCATTTTGATTTTTGTTTGACTTAATTCTTGGAATTTTTTTCTCCTTTTTTCCTTTGCTAAGATCAGGGACGCAGGTCCCTGCCTCCTACAATCACCAGAACTAGGCTTCTGATTTGTCCTGCACTTGATTCTTTGCCCAGTATTTGAGTTCCTTTATAATTATGTTCTTAAATTTTCTTTATCATTATATATTCCCAGAGATTAGAATCCAGACTCGGAATTTAATTTCCCATGTCTTGACCCTTGAAAAGTGCTACCTGATTTCCCTGGCATTTCCTGTTTATGTGCCCAGACGCCATAGCTTTCACATATGACCATGAAGCTCAACAGCTTGCAGCTGCTGGGGATACCATTGTGAAGGTAGCCCTAATATACAGCGAGGCAGCCCTAAGTACATCTTTACTTATTTTGTGCTGATAGACTTATTTCCTTTTGTAACGGCCTTTTGTAACACTTTGTTCCGCCTGTGTCAAGGATATTTGCCCTGTATTTCTTACCAGGCCGTCTTGACCTCATATTTCTGCCTTCTTGGAACACTTATAAATGCCTGCTCTTTAAATACTACTGTCGTTGATTACAAATACAATTTTTTAAAAAACATCAAAACTGCACAGAAAGAATTTGTTAGAATGGCAAAATTCAAGGGTATGTGAATTAGCTAGTTGTCATAGTTCTGTTTTTTTCACTCTCCTCATTTGAGTGTATTTAGTTTATATATATAGCATTGGTTGCTTAAAAAGTTGTTTCCTTAAAACATTGGTGGCATAAAACTATTTTGCATTTATACTATCATACCAGTGAAACAAATCTACACTTATTCTTTGATAATTCAAATACGTATACATTATTGGGATTGTTTCTATAGAGGGTCCGAGAATATAGCCTGAGAAGTAACTAGACTCTTTGTACAATTTCACTTAGACTTTTTGACATAAGGGGGTGGACCACATCAATAGTTTATATTCTATTTGGACCGTGAATACGTTTTTCAGGCTTTGTATGGTCATTTTGAAAAATTATTTCAAAAGGATAACATGAAGAGGAATACTAAAAGTTGCCATGATAAAGCACATTATTTATGCATTATATACGTCAAATACTGTTGTATTGCAATTAACTGTTTTGTGAGAAATCTAGACATTTCCTAAAAGTGAGTAAATAACCTTTTGTTCACTTTCACAAAATAAAATTTCCAAAGTATAGAGGTTATTTGAAAAAAAAAAAAAAATTGGTTAGTTTGGTGATACAGGCACCCTGTGCTTCTGTGAATTCTAGGATGTTTATAGCAGTGTATTGTGAACTTCTTACAGTACCTTTTCATTTCATTATCAACTGTAAGTTCAAAATATACTTCAGGGTTCTAAACCCAAATCCCTTTTCCTCTCCATTAGTTTGAAAACTAGTTTTGTTTTCATTTTCATCAAATGTGGATATCAAGGGTTCCTGGGTGGCTCAGTTGTTAAGCATCTGCCTTTGGCTCAGGTCATGGTGCTGGTGTCCTGGGATCTGCCCTGCATCAGGCTTCCTGCTCCATGGGAAGCCTGTTCTCCCTCTCCCACACTGCTTGCTTGTGTTCCTTCTCTTGTTGTGTCTTTCTCTATCAACAAAATTTTAAAAATTTAAAAAATGAAAAGGAATATAGACATCATACAGGAGGGAAATAGGAGATGGTATTATTTTCCCACCTCATGCAAACTGCCTCGTTGTTGGAGCGTTTTTGGTTGTCTTGTGTTTTTACAAGCACTGCTGATCAATACTGGCTAAGAGCACAGATTCACAGCAATCACTGTGCTCCAAGGCATATAATTTGAACGTGTAATTCCCTAGCCTGCTTAATATAAATGATAACCAATACCATCATATCTTCATTTAAAGTTTATTAACTGCAGTGGAAATCTCAAATATCTAAGATCTCTCCAGCCTCTTTCCATCATTCCCTTAAGGTAGCTTTATTTATTAGCACATTCTAGTTAGCTTCCTTCATTGGAGTTTATGATGTTAAGCTATTGCAACCTAAAGCAAATTTGATAGTATTGAAAAGTTTAGCATGAAGCTCTTTTCTTTATTCCTTGGTAACATAACAAGCTAGATTTACCATTTTTCCACTTGAAGTAATTTTATTCAGGGTATACCCTTTTCATTTTAGTGATTGAAATTACCAAATAATGGAATATTTAGTGCCGAAAGCTAGGATTATCTATATTTTATCAAAAAGCCTTCAAAGGGGAGCACCTAAACCGGTGTCATATGCCCTAATGGAAATTTTCCTAGGTAGTTGGGTTAAGAAGTCTAGATTTCAATCTAGAATAGATTGTTCAAATTAGAGATTACAAATTTAAATGCCTTTAGGAACTGAGCAGGTAACCTAAATTTGTAATTAGTCTGAATGTGGCATTTTTTAAAGAAGATTTTATTTATTTATTTGACAGAGAGAGATCACAAGTAGGCAGAGAGGCAGGCAGAGAGAGAGGAAGGGAAGCAGGCTCCCTACTGAGCAGAGAGCCCGATGTGGGGCTCAATCCCAGCACCCTGGGATCATGACCTGAGCCAAAGGCAGAGGCTTTAACCCACTGAGCCACCCAGGCACCCCTGAATGTGCAATTTTTACTAATGTTAGATACGAACTGTGTGAACAGTATGAACTAGAGATTATATTCTACTTTTAGATAAATTCAAGTGAGCTTGTGACAGTGTTTTAAAGGAGTTTACATTATATCTGTACTCAAATGGTAGTTTGTTACACTATGGTAGTAAAAAACCAAACGAGTAGGATATTAAAGCGTCTTAAAGCCTTTGAGAAGTATTTCAGTCAATAAACTTGTTTAACTAAGATTTTTTCAAATGTGACAATGCAACCCTCCTTTCTCAGTATCACTGTTCCACCTCCTTTATATCCTCCTTTATGTATGTGCTTCTTAATGGTTTTATTTATTTATTTATTTGGGAGAGAGTGAATGCATGGGCACATATCAGTGAGGGGGAGAGGGGGAGAGGGAGAAGCAGACTCCCTGCTGGGCAGGTAGCCAGACACAGGACTTGATCCCAGGACTCTGGGATAATGACCAGAGCCCAAGGCAGCTCATTCAAACAAACAAACCCATGTACTCCCACACTGGTTTGTTGTTGTTGTTTTTTTTTTTTTTTTTGAAGATTGTATTAATTTATTTGAGAGGAAGTAAGTGATAGAGTATGACCTGGGAGTGGGGGACCTTGGGAGAGGGAGAAGCAGATTCTTCACTGAGCAGGGAGCCCGATGTGGGCTTTGATCCCAGGACTTTGGGATCCTGACCTTAGCCCAAGGCAGGCAGTTAACCTACTGAGGCTCCCAGGCATTCTGGAGGAAGAAAATTTTTTGTTTTCTTAAGAAAACTTTTTTGTATTTGAGACAAAGAAAGATTTTGAGGAGAAATTCTATGTTTGTATTTCTTTTGTACACCAATTATTTAAATTCTTTTAGAGCAGAACTGTGTCTGCTCTCACCAATTTTATGAGCTTAAGAAAAATACTGAGCTATTTACAGAGTGTCAGGATACCCTGAAATCAAAGATTAGAATTCAATTTAAAGTTCAGAATCTGCAAAGTTTCAATCTTTGTTAATAAATAAATTTCCATGATCATTTTCAGTATCATCTTCACTTAAATTTTATTCATTTGTTCTGGTTTTCTTCCATAGTTTTCCCTGTTAGCTAAATGAAAGTCTTGTTGCTTTGACATATACAAACATTAATAGACTGAAGGGATCAGGGTTGTTTCTTGTCCTTTTCAGAGTCATTGTTTTGTAAACTGTTGACGAAACTATAAGACCTCCAAGTCTAGTTACTTTCCTGGAGAGGAAAAACTAATTCGCCAATGAACTCCATATATGGAAGTGAGAGTTTATTTTTGAACTTCAGTGTTTTGTTTCCTTTTGCTTATGATTTTCCTAACAGGGATCTTGTTTCATTTGTGGAGATTTATCATAGGATGTGAAGATTGAGATGGGGCTTCTAGGCAAACTTTTCCAAAATGGGATTATTTGCATTCTATGAAATGTCAGACAAATTGATCTCTAATAACACACAGTGCAAGGTTTTCTTGAGTAGAATTAGATTCTATAGGGAAGAATAGAAAGCAGAAAGGGATTGATTCCTTCCTGCCTCTTTCTGCTTTTCATTACTTGGCTTTTTTCCCCCCTTGTAGCATCGACTTTGCAAGCAAGCTGATTAGAGCGTGCATTCTGAGTCAGCTACTTCCTCAGTATGACTGGGCAAAGTTATGCAACCTCAGTAGGCCTCAGTTTCCTCACAGTCATGTTGGGACAATAAAAGTGCTTATCTTGTAGGATTCTAATAACAATGCAATGGCATAATTCGTGTTAAAAGCTGGATGCAATGTTTGCAATCTTTCAAGATGAGGGGCTAACATTATTACTAAATATTACTGCCATTCCCTGGACTGATGAATATAAAATTAGATTTCAAACCCTACCCTAAATTTAGTTCACAATTACCTATGGGATTTTTCAGTTCTCTTTTTAAAGTTTCTACCTGGCATTTCTCTTCCTCACTTCACTTTTTAGCCGTCTTCCCTCATTGAGGCTCTTAAATCTTCCCTTCTGCCTGAGTAATTCAGTTCTTTCCAAAAGTACTTTTCCAATTAGCAAAATAAAGACATGATAGTCTCCTAATCTGCCTTTCTTAGAAAACAGTTTAGCCCATATTCAGCAATACTTCAATCATGTCCCTTGTGGGGATTTGTGTTTTTTATTTTTTATTTTTTTTAAAGATTTTTTATTAATTTACTTGACAGAGAGAGAGAGATCACAAATAGGCAGAGAGGGAGGGGGAAGCAGGCTTCCCGCTGAGCGGAGAGCCAGATGGGGACCTCGATTCCAGGACCCCGAGATCATTACCTGAGCCAAAGGCAGAAGCTTAACCCACTGAGCCACCCAGGGGCCCGGATTTATGTTTTTTAAATGAGCCTTCCATTCCCACCCCTGCCCACTCTCCTTCCTTCCAACCCTCCCTTACTAAAGAAGGAATTCTGCTGGTATGATAAATAGGATTACTCTAGTGGTAGAATTATTATTTACAACACGGAGATTTAGCTTTAGCATATGTATTCTTAAAATTTTTTTTTATTCGGGCACTTGGGTCGCTCAGTGGGTTAAGCCTCTGCCTTTGGCTCAGGTCATGATCTCAGGGTCCTGGGATCGAGTCCTGCATGGGGCTCTCTGCTCGGCGGGGAGCCTGCTTCCTCCTCTCTCTCTCTGCCTGCCTCTCTGCCTACTTGTTATCTCTCTCTGTCAAATAAACAAATAAATTCTTTAGAAAAAATTTTAAAAAAAAGATATTTTTTTTATTCATTTGAGAGAGAGACAGAGAGAGCACAAGCCGGGTAGAGAGGCTGAAGAAAACTCCCCTCTGAATTGGGAGCCTGACTCTGGGCTCTGGGCTTAATCCCAGGAGCTGAAGGCAGATGCTTAACCATCTGAGCCACCCAGGCACCCCTAACTTTAGCATATGTATTCCATATAATTGCATTGTTTGGTGGTGCCTTTAAGGTCTCAGATCACACACCAGAAGACCTATTACTTTTGGAGGAATGTGATGACCCAGGGTAGTTCATGGTCATAGAAGATGGTGACTTTTCACCACTTATGTATCTATTCTCTGAAGCTAAAGTCTAAGCAACAAAAGTTGCTCTACCAGTTATATTGGACTAGTATGATTTAATCTTTATGGCTTATTAGAAAAAGCCAGGCCTCGATTCACATCCTGGCTCAGACACTTACTGTCTGTGTGAACTTGGTCAGGTATCTCAACTTCGCTAACCTTCATTATCATTTTGAGGAATAAATATAATACAAATTTATCATCCCTGGCATATAATTAATAATAAATGTTTCTATAATTGCTTATATGTATGTGTGTATGTTAAAATATTCTTGGTTGAAGGAAATACCTAGAACCATGGTCCATAATAATATACAAATCACATCTGAGTATACGTGCCAGTAGAAATTATAAACTCTTAAGTGTTTAGATGGCTGCCATTACTAGCTATTAGTAAATTAAGTCAATGTGAACACGTTTAGAAATGCTTTCTTGACCAGTCTTTTTGTGTGGAATCACCATTGGCACTGAGACCACCTGGTATTGCTGTTGTGAAACTGCAGTGTTGTGGAGACTGCTTTGTAACAAGATCTTTTTAGTATTTCAACTTCTAAGTAATTTCTCTAATTCCTAAATTGTCCATAGATAATCCTGGATTCTTCTTTGTAACAAGCAAAATTGTTATCTTTACCAGAGAAAAATAAATCTCTTCGCTGCTTAAGAAGGAGATGGAAGGTAAAAAAAGAGTCACACCAAATAAGAGTTTCTTTTGTCATGAAAATGTAGCCACTGCACACTTTCCAAAACAATCATTTGACAGATTCAGAATGCTTGACAATTAAATGTTGATCCCCTCTTTTAGTGTTAGATCTTCAATAAAAAACATTCTGTCAAGATGATAAATGAATCTAATAAGAGCTATAAAAAACACACCCACACGCGCGCACACACACACACACACAAACACACACACCCCAAGACCTATCTACTGACTTTTCTCATGTGAAGAACACGTTGTATTTTGGATTAGCTGGTGTAGAATCATATCTTTTAATAGTCACTGAAAAGAAGGAAACTTCTCCTTTCAAGGCCATTGAAATGAACTATCTGTCAATTCTGGAGTTTGTTATTTTATTTTATTTATTTATTTATTTTTGTTTTTGTTTGTATTGTGTGTTGTTATTGTTTGTTTGTTTGTTTTTGAGTCCTCTTGTTTCCAGTATTACTTGCTGCTTTAAACTGTGTGTAGGTATTACATTTTTTTTTTTTTTTAAGATTTTCTTTGTTATTTGCCAAAGAGAGAACACAAGTAGGCAGTGGGAGAAGGAGACACAGGCTGTCTTCTGAGCAGGGAGTTCAATGCGGGGTTTGACTCCAGGACTCTGGATCATGACCCAATCCCAAGGCAGCCGCTTAGCCGACTGAGCCACCCAGGCACCCCTACACCTTGTTTTGAATGAATCAAGGTTCTCATTGCTCTTGTTCTTTAGAGCCATTGCTGGCTATCATTTACTACCAGATGTTGTACTGAGAGTACTTTAGCCTATCAACCTGTCTTGTTTTCTACAAGAAAAGAAAGAGAGCTGGGGAAAGAGAGTTCTTCCTGTATCATGCTGTCTTCACTTGGTCTTTAATACTCATACCCCCCTCACTTCAACTAGTTAAGGGCCATTATCAGATCTTACTTTAAGCATCATTTTCTCAAGGAAACTTTCTCTGTCACTCAGTATAGAAAGGGTTCCCTTAGTATACACTGTAGCTGTCCCCCTATTTTCCTTAATGTAGGTTATCAGAATATGTCATTATATTAAGTTGACCAATATTAAACTACTATTCATTTTGGTTAAAAACAGTGAAGTCTTGGTAGTTTCATATGGTTCAACCTAAAATCCTTATTTGTAGAGTTATTTATTTTTTCTCTCCCTCAGTGTACTGTAAGCTCCATAAAGTCAGAATTTACTCTGTTTACTTCTTTGCCCCTAGTATCTGGTAAAATGCCTGCCATGTATCAGTTGCTCCATATACATTTCTTAAATGAATGATGAATGAATGTGACATAAATACCAATTTCAGGTATCTCTATAAATTCTTGAAACAATTATTCAAGTGATGCCTGGGTGGCTCAGTTGGCTAAGCATCTGCCTTTGGCTCAAGTCATGATCCTAGTGTTCTGGGATCGATTCCCACATTGGGCTCCCTTCTCAGCTGGGAGTCTGCTTTTCCCTCCTGCTTTCATGCTCTCTCTCCCTCTCTTTCTGACAAATAAGTAAATAAAATCTTAAAAAAAAAAAAGACAAATAGTCAAAATACTCTAGACTAGAACAATAATACTGTGTGTGGATAGATTGTTATGCTTCTTCATAATCATGGGGACTTTCTTTCTTTTTTTTTTTTTTTTTTTTTTTTTTACCTTTTTTCTTTATGAGATGCTGTGTAGCTCAGTTGTTGAGCATTTGCCTTTGGCTCAGGTCACGATCCCAGGGTCCTTGGATTGAGTCCAACATTGGGCTCCCAGCTCTGTCGCAAGTCTGCTTCACCTCTCCCATTCCCCCTGTTTGTGTTCCCTCTCCTGCTGTGACTCTCTCTGTCAAATAAATAAATAAAATCTTTAAAAAAAAATATTTTTCTAAAGAATAAATATACAAAAATATATACTTTCCCATTCTTCCACACTCCTCCAGGCACTATTACTGTTGTATATTTCTGTGCTGGATGGATGTCTGTCATCTCCCTCAAAGACTGAGCAGGAATCTTGAACTTCTGACTACTACTTCCCTCATGAACATATGCTTTTAGATGAAACTTTCACTGAAACCAAATCTTTTTGCTTGCTGTTCCCCATGTCTATTTTGGATTTCTTTCCATCTGCATCCTTCCTCATGCCCCTGTTCTGTATCTACTGGTATTCCACCCATCTTTCAAAGGCCAATTCATATCCCTCCCTCTTCCTGCCCTCTTCCTGAGTCCTTTCAGGATCAGTGAAGGTGACGTTTTCCTTTTGAACTCCTAGAACACTTAATATTTGTGCCATACAGTTTTCTTATCACTTTGTTATACCCAGTTTGACAGCAATTTGGTTTTGTGTGGATCTGTTATTCTCTTTATACTTTGCCATATTTTTATCCCTCACTGGCAGTCATTTGGGAGAAACATGCCTGCCTTAAAGGAAGCGTATCAATACCTTTATGTTTAAAAAACTTAAAATATACTTGTTTTATTATACTAAGTATATAAAGTTTATGAGTTTTTTATGTTTAGCAAAAGGAAACATTTATTTGAAAAGTTGAGAAATACTTCGAAAGGGAAAATAAGAAACCACTTTTGGCGTGACATAAGTAGAAGGAGGCAAAACCATGCCTTCCTCTTCATCCCTCAGAATGTCAAGACATCACAATGACATATAGTGGAATCTTTCTTCATCATTTTTCTATCCCTTCCTTTCCTAAGAGCAGCAGTTTGGGCTGTTAGATATATATGAGGAAACAGTGTACTTTTGCTTGGAAGTTACGTTAGATGCAGAGGTTTTGTTTTTTAGTCCAACTTTGGCTGTAGAGCAAGATGAATGATGTTGGGAGTTAGCTAGTTTCTCTCTAAATTATTAGCCTGAATTGTTCAATTAGGTGACAAGATGTGAGACAGGACAGAAGTTCTGTCTTTCTAAAGAGACTCATTAGGGGGGGTACCTGGGTGGCTCAGTCGTTAAGTGTCTGCCTTCGGCTCAGGTCATGATCCTAGGGTCCTGGGATCGAGCCCCGCATAGGGCTCTCTGCTTTGCGGGAAGCTTGCTTTTCTCTCTCCCACTCCCCCTCCTTGTGTTCACTCTCTCGCTGTGTCTCTCTTTGTCAAATAAATAAATAAAATCTTAAAAAACAAAAAAAGAGACTCATGAGGCTGGAGCTGTAGGCTATCCTTTCTAGATGTGATTTTATCATAGACAATTGAAAGCATTGTGAGTGAATGCTAGAGAGCCACAAAGTTTTGTCTCTCCATGCACATTCTCAGGTGCTTCAGAATAATGGTAACGGCTTGTCCTTTTAACATATGAAACACAGTGCATTATACGTACTAATTTTTAAATAAATATTTCAATGAATAGCTGAAATTAGGTACTGAAAGTACCCTGGAATCATTAAGTTCAATTTCTTCATTTTATAGTTAATGAATTTGATTTATCATGTGAATGTTCTGTACCAGGTACTCTGTCCACTGAAGACTAATTATAAATAACACAGTAATTGTGTTTGGGGCATGTTGCAGAATGAGAAAATGGAAACTCAAAGTCACGAGCACATGCACATGCTCGGAGGGGCAGAGGGAAAGGGAGAGAGATAGTCTCAAGCCGACTCTCTGCTGAGCACGGAGCCCAACTCAAGGCTCAATCCCAGGACTGTGAGATCATGACCTGAGCCCAAACCAAGAGCTGGAGGCTTAACTGATTGAGCCACCCAGATGCCCCTTTTTATTTTTCTAATCAGGTTTCTCTTCATCATCTAAGCTTTTCCTCATTTTTAGATAAACTGCCTCTGGAGAGTACCCTCTTTTGATTATATCAGAATATTTTTATTTATAACTAACATTTTCCAGAATTATTGTAAATTTTAAAGATACAGAATATGTACGGAAGAAAATAAGTATCACCCATAATGGTATATAACCAGAAATAGCTACCTGACTTTTTGGCATGTTACTTTAGTTCTTGACGTGGAGTCATGACAGTTTAATTCTGTAAACTTTAATTCTGTGAATTGCTTTTTTTCCATCAATAATATTCTTTCTATCATGTTACTGCTATGTGCAAGACATTGTGCTTTAATGCATAGGCATTCTGCCTGAAAATTATTCTAGTGATAGATTTAGACACAGTCTATACTTAGATAGCTAACTTCAGATTCCCCTTATGGAAAATATATATATATATATATATATATATATATATATATATATATATAATTTTTTTTTTTTTTTTGGGTACAGAAATTCCTTGATAAACATCTTGGGAGTACAGTGTTGAATCTTGTGTGAGTGCAGTTTGGGACCAAATCTGGCATTTATTGATTACTAAACTCCTTTGTGTAAGAAAATGTAGCAGGAATGTATGGTAGAAGGTAGATTGCAGTAGAAATGACGTGATGTTAGGACAGGAGACAGTTGGGCAACATGGGAGGAATCGAGAGCCATGAGAATGATGTCTCCAGTGACATAATAGCGATGATAGGATAATTGACAGACTTTTAACAGCAAAAATCAGTAATAGCCAATGTTTATTTGTTTAGGTTGAGAAAATCATTTTCCCTTCTCAATCTTCCAATAATGACTGATATACCCATATAATTTTGTGCCTTCCAGTTACAAAGGAGGGACTTTGTGCAAATCTAAAGGAAAGGTTTTTCGTTTTGTTTTTATTTTGTTTGTTTTGTTTTGTTTTCTCTTTGATTTGGTTTCGTTTGGTATTTTCCTATACAAAGTCCACTGATGTTTTTCTGTAATCTGGGAATTGAATCAGGTGATTGGTCGAGGAGTTCCAAGAAGTGACCACAAGAAGTTCGGAGTAAAGATGATAACTGGGTAATGCATTTAAAAAAAAAAAAAACCATTTTAACTTGTTTAGATTAATGAGTAGCCATTTTACGAAATCTTTTCTTCTGGTAGAAATAAAGTAAAAATTCATCTTTGAACCCTGGAAGATTTGGGAAGCTGCCGTCAAGTTTACATCATATAAGATAATACATTGTATAATATTGGCATGATCAATATCTTTGTTGGTTCTAATGTGAATTGACATTTACATGTAAAGATTCTCCATAGGAACCCTCAATTAATCTTTGATTAGGAACTAGGGGTTTGGAAAATCATGACAGTATTAGACACATTTTTCCACTAAAACACCTCTTATCTTCCTTAGAACAACTTTGTCAATAATCTTCCTACAGAACTTAAAACATTTCTAAAAAGATGGCTAGATTCATCAATACAGTGTCAACTTTGTAGCTTTTTCTGCCTATTTCTGAAAGACACAGCTTTCTGCTTCTCTGGTGTGGTATTTTCCTGACACGTGTATGAATCATGACTATCTTTATTCGGGCCTCAGTGGTAGTGCATCCTGCATTCTAGTAACATAATGAAGACTTTTTAAAAAACTTGTCATTACAGACCAATAGGTGTATTGTAGGTCAAGACTTATTTCCATGTAACATGATTTTGTGTAGTAAAAGCTGGCTATAATATGGTTCATTTGCCAAGTGATACGTATTACTCCTTTATCCCTAAGCTAACATCATAAAGGAATTCTGCTATATTGGTTTGATTGATTTATTATGCTGATTAAATGTGCATGCCTTAATTGTTGTTCTGTCTTTTTCCTGTCCACTCCAATGAAGTGCAACTTCCTGAGTTCCTAGGAGATGTTGGTTGTTTGTAATGTTTTTCTAGCTTACAGATGATATTCCATATTCTGCTGTTGATTGCAGTTTTGGCAGGGATAGCCTATCTGGAGGCCTGGAATATAGAAGCAGAATATCTCTGGCCTGAGATTGAAATCAAGAATACAAAGAATAGGTATCAGGAAAACAAAACAGAACAAAACAAAACAAAAACAAAAATAATCAAAAACCCACATTGTAAGTATATTCCATACCAAAAGAAGCAGTTTGAAATTAGGTCCCAAATCTGAGTGGAGTTGTAACAATGGAGTCCTGAAGGGTAAAGTTACATAAGAAAAGAAGTAAGTGGAGTGGAAAAGCCTAGAGTGGTACGGAAGTTCTTTCCTTTGTTCTAAAGTGTATTGGCAAAGTCATGTTGAGTTTAATTCAAAGCAGTAGTTGTGAACCTCAGCACTGTTGTCATTTTGGACCAGATAATTCTTTGTCTTGTGATATTTCCTGTGAGCTGTTTGATGTTTATCAGCATATATGGCCACTAGGCACTGGATGCCAATAACAGCACAGTCGTGTGCCCCGCCCTACTGTGAGTTCCTGTGGTCCAGAAATTTCTCCAGTCATTAACACACGTCTCTTTGGGGAGTGAGGGGGACATTGCCCAGTTGAGAACCAGTGATTGAAGGTTTAACAGAAAGAAAATAGTCAAGAGGGTTACAATATGTACTATACTCAGTTGGTATTTACCAGATGGAGATAAACTCCTCATACTGTGTTACTGTCTTCTTCTGTATCTAGTATTTCCAAAGTTGTATCTCTTACAAAAATTAAGACTATTGATCATACTTTTACTGCCATCATAGTAGTTCAGGTGATTATAATTATGATAAATTTTATATGCTCCTTAGCTTTTGATATGTATTCAGCATCTGCCTTCAAATGAAGAATGGTATTATCAGGCAAAGAAATCCTTGGATGAATTTCTGACATTTAGGCATTCTCAGACATGTGTTGGAAAAGTTCTGAGATATAAAGGAAGTAGGTATTCAAATACATTTTTTGATGGATTTTCTGTTTATGTGGTGTCCCAGTTTAGCTGTCCAATATAACCTTTGTGCATGTGTGTGGGCGTGTTTGTGCATATGTGTTGATTTTCTGAGTTTTGTTAGAATTTATTTCTCTTTCCTCTTTCGGAGAATAAAAATGGAAAATAAAACAAGACAGCTGCCCCGAGTGACACTATTATCCTAGCGTTATTTTGGGCTTGAAGCTATCCAGTTCTTGAGGTTTCTTTTCTGTCTATAACTTTTCAACCATTTCATCCAAGGGAGCTGAAAATATTTTATAAAATGTTTTCCTTATTTGTTTGTTTGCTGGGTTTTTAGAATTCAAGCAATGATCCTAAACTGTCCTCTTCTATTATTTCTGCAATTACTAATTTTAATAGCTTCTCTTGGACAGCAGGGGATCATCCCTAGTGTTGTAAAGCGCCATTACCTTTCCTTACTCAAGAACAATTTTAGTGACAAAGATTTATTGGTCTAAACTACTTATAACCTTTTGTTCTGTTTGTTCTAAACATTAGCTGAGCTACATATTAGCTTTCTTATTTCAGAACACATAAGTTACTATTAGTCCCTTTTCCTTTGTTGACAGAACAATTAAAACTCATTTTTAACTCAACGGTGTTACTTTTCATAATGTTTTATTTCTTACATGGAGGAATTTGAAGAACTTGAATAAGACCAAATTTGTCCTGAAGTTTAAGATTTTGACTTCTGGATTAATTTGCCATCTTGAAATATCAAATTAAACTTCCCAAATCTGTAATTTTGGATGGTTGATATGAAATTTGATAGAAGCATTTAAAATTGCTCTAATATGCTAAAACTATCCCCAAACTACAAAACTGCCTTGTGCAGAGATAGAACCACTATGTAAAAGTCCAGTTAATGAAAAGGTACTCTTACAATCAGTTTAAATCAATTAAATAACACTTTGATATAGTTCTATTTATGTTTTCCTTTTTAAAATTTTGTTTAGGGGTGCCTGGGTGGCTTAGTTGGTTAAGCATCTGCCTTTGTCTCTGGTCATGATCCCAGGGCCCTGGGATGGAGTCCTGTGTCAGGCTCTCTGCTTAGCAGGGGTCTGCTTCTCCTTCTCCCTCTGTGCTCTCTCTCTTTCTCTCAAGTAAATAAAGTCTTTAAAAGAATAAAAGTAAAATTTTGTTCATTGTAAATATTTAAATACAGATATGTATGGATATGAAAAGTGAAAGGCTCTTATTTATTGCCTATTTTCTGCCCAATCCCACTCTCCTGAAATTCCAGCTGAGCACAGTTTGGGTTATAACTTTTAAAATTTTGTTATAGGTGTAGAGAAATAATGTATCATAAACTATTTTCATGATATATACACATCTACTCACCTATCTGCCCAAGACTCATGTAATTTTTTTAAAAACTTCTTGAATATTATTTTGTATGGGTGTTTAACAATTTTGTAACGTGTTCCTTAATGAGGAGACTTATTTTAACTGTTTTTTTAAATTTTGCAAATGATAGTTCAGTATATATCTCTGTTCTCTCAAAAGACTGAGCCAGAGATGCGTAATGAAAAGTAAACTTCCTAGGATATGCAGACATTGTTATAAAAGTATATTACGCTTACATTGTAAATGATGTGTTTTTTTAAAGATTTTTTTATTTATTTGACAGACAGAGATCACAAGTAGGCAGAGAAAGAGAGAGGAGGAAGCAGGCTCCCCGCTGAGCAGAGAGCCGGATGCGAGGCTGGATCCCAGGACCCTGGGATCATGACCTGAGTCGAAGGCAGAGGCTTTGACTGGCTGAGCCACTCAGGTGCCCCTGCAAATGATATTTTAAGCCAAATTTACCTGGACCATAAGTGAAAGGTACTTGCAGTCGAAATCTTGATATTAATGAGAGCTAAGTGACATGCTTTAAAACTTGAACGTGACCTATGATAAATATAAAAAGAAACCAAAGAATCTGGTCTACAGTTTACATGAGAAAATGGGTCATATATGGTTCACAACTCTAACTTTAATATATTAAGCTTATGGAAGAAAAGAAAAAGTAAAGAGGAAAGGGACCGTCAGAAGGAAGGGAAAGACAGAAGGAAAGAAAGAAGGTGGGAGGTAATGAAGGGAACTTGTGACTAACAACTATATAACAAGTGCTTCAGTTTATGGGCGCCTGGGTGTCTCAGTTGATTAAGTGTCTGCCTTTCACTCAGGTCATGATCTCAGGGTCGTGGGATGGGTGTCTCAGTTGATTAAGTGTCTGCCTTTCACTCAGGTCATGATCTCAGGGTCGTGGGATCGAGTCTTGCTCCTGCTCATAGTTAACCTGTTTCTCCCTCTCCTCCATGTTCTTGATCTCTGTTGCTATCTCTTTCTCAAATAAATAAATAAAATCTTTAAGGAAATAAATAAATAAAAGTGCTTCAGTTTAACATCACATCAGGTCTAAATACAAGATATATTTAGATATTTGGGAAAAGGGATGAAGTTTTAGGTGCATCCCTAATTTATGAATATGTGATTATATTTTTTATATCCTTCAGTGGTCCTGTAAAACATTAAACATGAAGCTACATCCATTTATTTTTGCATTTAGTTAATATTTATTCAATAGTCATTCTGTATGTACAATTCTCTGTTGTCAGATATATGTGTTCATTGCCTTTAAATTGTGTTTAATCCAGGCTTATATTGCAGATGCACATAACGTAATTGATTTTATAGGACAAAAAGTAGTAATGGGCCAAAGGAGAAAATGCATGAGCTTTTGAGTAAGATAGTTGTAAGTTCAAATACCGACTAGCCTTGTAATCTTGGCATGCTACATACTACTATAAATCTAGTTTTCCCATCTATAAATTGAGGAAATATTATCTACCTCACAGGGCTAGAAATGAAAAATAATAATTTAGTTTAATACTTAGTATATTGTTTCAAATACTGAAAACACATAATGATGATATGATTTATTATTTTTCAATAACAGTAAACATAAGATATGTCTCTAGACAGTATCTTATTTTTTATTTTTATTTTTTTTAAAGATTTTATTTATTTATATGACAGAGATCACAAGTAGGCAGAGAGGCAGGCAGAGAGAGAGGAGGAAGCAGGCTCCCTGCTGAGCAGAGAGCCCTATGCGGGGTTCGATCCCAGGACCCCGGGATCGTGACCTGCGCTGAAAACAGAGGCTTTAACCCACTGAGCCACCCAGGCACCCCACTAGACAGTATCTTATTAAGTGACAAATTAGGATTATAGATCAGTGGTCAGCAAAGTTTTTGTATAAGGGAATACATAGTAAATATTTTAGATTTTGTAGACCATTTATGATCTCTCTCACAAATTCATTATTCTTATTTACAACTCTTTAAAAATATATAAACTACTTTTAACTCATAACGTGTACAAAAATCGGCCTATAGCTGGGTTTAGTTAGAAACTTTGGTTTCCAATCCCTGTGATAGATGTTAAAGTTCTGTTTGATCTCAACAAGGACACTAGCTGGCATGTTAAGCCTCTTGTAGGTTGTGGTGCTTGATTTGGCTCATATAGAATGAATGGACCGTAACTATAATTTGGAATGGTAACTCTCATATTCTTAGAGAAACTGATAAAAATATTGCTTATAGTATCACTCTGAAAAATGTATGCAATAACTGGAAACAGAATTTAGAAACGGGCTTTTAAATGTTTGGCCACTCACAGAGTTTCCTGGACCTACAGATGTGGATGGCACATCTGTCTCCCCTTCTATGAAATTTCAACACAGTTATTTTTCTGTACAAACTAGCCTTTATTTTTTTTTAAGATTTTATTTATTAATTTGAGAGAGAGAACACAAGCAGGGGGAATGACAGAGGGTGAGAGAGAACCAGGCTCCCCACTGAGGATGGAACCATATTCGGGACTTAATCCCAGGACCCCAGGATTTTGACCTGAGTCAAAGGGGGATAATTAACCGACTAAGCCACCTAGGTGCCCACCAAGCCTTTTTTTTTTTTTATTTCATAAAAATATAAAATTCAGAATTCACGTATTTGAAAGAGTGACACAAATATAACAATAATTGATTTGTGCCATGTGATGTTCCAATGACTCACATTCACTACCTCATTTATTTCCTTCCTGCCATAAACTTGGGATGTACATATCATTATTACCATCCCCATTTTACAGATGAGGGAACCAAGGATGAAAGGATTCAGGCAAATTATCGTACGTCTTACACATAGTGTGTAGCAGAAGTGAAATTTAAATCCAGGTAGTTTGGCTCTTGCAACAAGACTCTGAACTTATCTTCTGGTGAGCTCTGATTCATTAGTGGTCTTAGGGCCCATGAAATGGAAACTCTATTTTATACAATTTAAAAATATATATTAACCTATTTCATAGAATATAAATTTTTCTATCAATGTATTTTAAAGGATACACTGAAAGAAGAAAATTTATATGCTGTCCACAAATTTCTATAATGTCTACATAACTAACTGATAAATACTGTGGGTAGAGGGTTATCATAACCTTTAAAAGTAGGTACTGATCTCATCCTCATTTCACAAATGAGGACACTGAGATTTGAAGAGGTGAAGCAACTAGTCTATGGTCACATATCTCATCAAATGGCAGACCCAGGATTTAATCTCAAACCTATGTGGTAGTAGAGCTTAAGCTTTAATCATCTTACTTACTGTCCCCACCAAATTAACCATCTGTTTTGGATAGTAAGGGATGTATATATGAAATTATGACTAATAACACCCAGTGGTATTTGTGAAATGAATGGTATTGACAAAAAGTATTGTTACCATTTTAGAGGAAGGCATGGGCATTTTGGGCTACAGTGGACAGAAGAAGTGACAAAGATGTTAATGTTTATAGTAGTCAATCCAAAATTACCAAAGCACAAATGGCAAGGTGGTAGTGGGATAGCATTGGCAAAAATAGTGGCCACATGGTAAGGGATTTAAGGCAATAGAAAATTGGAAAACATTACTTCTGCTGTAATTTGTTGTTATAGAAGCAATATACACTAATAGTAAATGTTAAAAAACAGAGAACCAAAGACTGAAGGAAAGTGGGAAGTGATATGTGAAATTTATCTTTAAAATATTAAATAATCATATTAAAAACATTTTACAAGAGATTAAATATGATACAGTTTTGCTACAATACTATCTTTTCAAAGCATAACAAACAATGAGAATTTTGAATGCTGTATTTTTTTTTTAAAGAGATGATTGCTTTGTGCATACTGTCAACATTTAATAATACGCCAGTGACTTAATTGTTTTAATGTTATGGTACAGGTTTTGATTATCAGACAATGTTTTTTTTTACATCTTGAAAACGTGGCTACATTTTAAACATAAACCTCCTTATTATCTGTGTCTGTCTCTGATTATATTTGGATTTTTTTAGCCTCATAAGTGGATTTAATTTAATAATGTTTCTAAAATATACCATTGTCATCTAACAAGAAGTAAGATACATGATCACATTCATTTCTCTGGTATTCTATTGGAAAATATGTGTGATTTCTTTTGCAATTGCCGATAAGGTGGGTATTTTTCTGTAGATTATTAGGTCATTATGAATCTCTGAGTAGATTGATGAAACTGTTAATTTACCTGTCAAGAGAGGCCACAGATGTATCTGAACGAGGTATTCTAATGGCATGGCACTAATGCAATTTCACAAACGACTTAATGGAGCACATAAAGCATATTTCCTCTATTAAATACACATAGCATAGAGTCATATCTTGCTTTACGGGCTGTGAAAAATATTTTTAATCAGCTAAAGGATGAAGAGACTCTTCAAGGTTATGCAGATTAAGTTATAAAAAGCCCTTAAACCCATAAACCTCAATGAGTGTTCAGGAAGGAAAATTTCAATCAGGGATGTTTGTTCAGATTGACAACATTTGTGAGTTTCTTAAGTTTCCAAGAGGATTTTAAAAAGAAAATTGATATGTGGTTGTCATTTTAAAAAAAATAGGGAAAATACAAAGGTATTCAAGGCTTATCTTCTTTAAAAATATCTACTGCTCTGTGATGCTAGATTGTTAACCACTCTTCTACTCCTGATCAGAACACACTTATAGCTATAGTTTTGTTTGATTTCAATTACCTGATCGACCCACGGATGTTCCTCACTGTCCTTCATACCATAGCCACCTCTTCCTTCTCCTTAGCAGCAGTAATTATCAAAACATCTTTAAGTACCAACTTGCTGCCCCATGAGATAAAGATCCTTCTATACTTCATTTATTTATTCATTGATTCGTTCACCTATTTGCTCAAGAAATCCATATATAACTTGTGTGATAGTCTCAGCACTCTAGTATGCCCTTAAGACATAATGGGGTTCCATATACTTCTATATGTCAATTAGACCTCAATAGCTTTTAATGTGTGTGACACTGCACGTATTATGAACTGGGCTGTGTATTAGATTGAGAGGGTAACAGGTAGGGGTTTCAGCCCCTTAATAAACAAATGAGTGGTAGCTGCTGTTCTACCTTACTAAGAGTATTATGCAAGGAGTGGGAAAATGGCATGGAAAGTTGACTTCAGGGAATTAGGCATGCCTGGAATTAATCACTAGCTTGAGGCAAATATCAAGGAGCCTTCGATCACCTTGGTAAGGGTCAAGTAGGTGGTTTCCCAGCCAGCAAAATCAGTCTCTATGACCTGTGTTTTAACTTCCAACTCTGATCTTTCCCCAGACAATCAATAATTATTGATATCATCATGAGACCTGTTAGAGTATTGAGGACCCTGAATCATTAAGGTCTTTAATCATCCAAGAATGATGAAAATTGTTTTCAATAAGTTACTCTTCCCTTATCAAGATGAGTGACGCCTTCAAGAAGAGTTGAATCCAAAAATGGTTTTTCTTTATATAAATAAAACATTCTGAGAACTCCATTAGGGTCCCACAAACTGAAAGTCGGTCCTGGCTGGATTACTTCTGAATTATGTGATTTTGTCCATATCATGTAACTTCCTGGACCTGCAGTTTCCATCTATAGAAAGAGGATGCTGGAGCGCCTGGGTGGCTCAGTGGGTTGGAGCCTCTGCCTTCAGCTCAGGTCATGATCCCAGGGCAAGCCCCACATCGGGCTCTCTCCTCCACAGAGAGCCTTCTTCCTCTTCTCTCTCTCTGCCTGCCTGTCTGCCTACTTGTGATCTCTGCCTGTCAAATAAATAAGTACAATCTTAAAAAAAAAAAAAAGAAAAAAGAAAAAGAAAGAGGATGCTGAATCTGTCACTGCTTAACATTTGGGGTTATGATAGTAGTTCCAGTGATATTGAATATATGAGTATTTTAGGGGCGCCTGGGTGGCTCAGTTGGCTAAATGTATGAGCATTTTCAAATTTGTTCAGCAATATACAAATGTAAGGAATTTTTACTTGAGAGTATCTTAGGCTCTGAAAAAGCCTGCCTTAGTACTTGAGCAGCAAGCTTATTAAGAGTCTCATCTGAAAGTTATTGCAATAGTGGAAAGTATTTTAAGAGTTTGTATAATGAAAGTGGAAATGAGAGATATTTTCATTTTATTATGAAGGAAATGGAATTGCCAATCGACAGGTGAGTTTAAGACTGACTCTTTTATTCTCAATAAATAAATTCTGTATTGACTCTTTATAATACCTATTTACAAAGCTGTTCTAGACTGCTGTGTCCCACTTGACAGAAAGTATTTTTTCTCATAGGTTGAGCTCAAGACCATTGCACTGTATCAGACTTGGAAGTGCATTCTCTACTCAGTGCATAAGGACAGATAGAAAGGCCAGATCCTTAGTCTATGATGTCCTAGTTAATGATCAGTTAATGATCAAGAGAAATAACGTTTTGCAGCATGGGAAGTTGAGCAGTATACCCAGAATGAAAATAAAAGAAAAAAAAAAAGCAAACCATCTTATTATATTTGATCAAAAGTTGTGGAGAAGTGTTCTGCAATGTAAATCTGAACGTGATTATGATCCCCTCTTTTGTCCCATCCAATTTTTAAGAAATAGTTTTCAAGAAAATATTTTTGCGCTAAAATTACATATGTGCTTTATGATGCACAGTTTAGTTTTCACAAATGCATAAAGACATGTAACCTTTGCCGATATCAACATACAGAATACTCCTTACACCCTATGAAGACTTCCTGTTGCCCCTTTGTAGTCAAACCCTACTTCCTTTCCTAACTCCTGTCAATCCATTCTCTGTAGTTCTGCCTTTCTAGTATGCTTTTTCTATTTATTTTCAATTAATTAATTAATTATTTTAAAAGATTTTTATTTATTTATTTGACAGAGAGCACAAGCCGGGGTGGTAGCAGACAGAGGGAGAAGGAGGAACAGACTGTTCCTCCCCTCCCAGCCTCCCCAGCAAGGAGTGGGGCTTTTTCCTGGGACCCTGGGATCCTGATCTGTGCCCAAGACAGATGCTTAACTGGCTGAGCCACCAAGGCACCCCAACTTTTCCATTTATGAGCAAATTATTCCTATTTATTGCTGACTAGTATTCCATTGTATGAATTTACTAGTTTGTTCATACATTCACTTGTTGATGAACATTTGTGTTGATTCCCATTTTGGGTGGTTATGAATAAAGCTGCTATAAACATTCTCATTGTGGTTTTTATGTGAACATAAGATTTCATTTATCTTGCCATGAATGCCTGAGAGTAGGATTGTTGGTTCAAATGAGAAGTATATATTTAATGTTATCAGAAAGTACCTAATTGTTTTCTAAAGTGCCTATACCATTTTCTCTTTTCATTTGCAATGCAAGAGTTTTCCAGTTGTTCTGGATCCTCTCCAGGATTTAGCATTTTCATTGTAATAGGTGTGCAGTGGAATCACATTGGGATCTTAATTAGTCTTTATTTCCCTAAGGATTAGGGAAATGAGCAACTTTTTGTGTGCTTATTTGCCATTCCCATATCTCCTTTGGTGAAATGTCCCTTCATGTGGTGGACCCATTTTTAAAATTAGATTTTGTTTTCTTATTCTTGTTTTTTTTTGACATTTATATATTGTGGATATAATCCTTTGTTAGATATATGATTTGAAAGAATGTTTTTTCTAGAATGTAGCTTGTCATTCATCCTAGTAATGGAGTTGTTTTGGAGCAAACATTTTTAATTTTGATGAAATCCAAATTATCATTACTTTAAATTGGTTGTGGTTTTGGTTTTATATCCTAGAATTCTTCCATATCTACGCCCAGAAAAAGTTTGCTCCTATGTTTTCTTCTATTTGTTTTATACTCTCTCATTTTACATTTGGGTGTATAATCCATAATGAGTTAATTTTTTGAATAAGATATAAGCAATAGATTGAGGTTTTAACTTCTTCATATGACTGTTTAATTGTTACAAATCCAATCTGTGTTGTTATGTGCATGCACATTGAGGATTATTATTTCTTTACAACGATGTGACCCTATTATCATTATGTAACAAATGTCCCTCCTTATTCCTGGTAATTTTCCTCATATATATGTTGGCTTTGTCTCATATCAATATAGTTGCTCCTACTTTCTTTGAATTTGTGTTTGCCAGGTGTTTTTTCTTTTTAGACTTTTATTTTTAACCTATGTTTATCTACTTATTTAACATAGGTGTCTTACAGAAAGCATATAGTTGGGTCTTAAACAAGGCATTTACTTTTTTTTTTTTTTTAATGCAGTCTGAAAACATCTGTCTTCATCATTTACATTTTACTTTAATAATTTTTCTTGGATTGGTTCTGTAATTTTTTTTCTTTCTGTTTGTCTTTTTTTTTTGTTTGTGGTTCGTATCTTGCCTTATTTTTTATTATTTGAATAGGTTTTATTTTTTATTTTTCTTTTTTTTAAGGATTTATTCATCCACTTTTGAGTGGGGGGATGGGCAGAGAGAGAGTTTTTCAAGCGGACACCATGCTGAGCTGGACACAGGACCAATCCCAAGGTCCATGAAATCATGACCTGAGTCTAAACCAAGATCAACTGCTCAACCAACTGACCCACGTAGGTACCCCTGAATAGCTTTTAGTATTTTGTTTTAATTAATCTATTAAATTTTTTTCCTATATGCAATCATTTTTGTAGAGGTTGCTCAAATTACAATATACATATCTGTAGTTTTACAGTCTATTTACCGTATAGGTAATAGTTTACCACTTCAAGTAAAATGTAGTAGCCTTACAAACATATAGAGTTCTTTATCTTTCCTCTTTTTATGTTATTATTTTTTTATCCTGTGACCAATCCACCAATCAAGCAGATTCTCTAATATGTATTCTCTGGATGTTTTTTGAGTATTTTTCATTATTTTTGATTTTTAACCTATTTGATTCTCATGTATCTGGGTATGGTTTTCTGTTGCTTTATCCTTTTTTAGTACGCTATACTTCTTTTTGTGTAAATTTCTTTTTCTTTCTTTCTTGCTTTCCTTCTTTCCTTTAAAGATCCCACTTATTCACTTGACAGAGAAAGAGACAGTGAGAGAGGGAACATAAGCAGGGGGATTGGGAGAGGGAGAAGCAGGCTTCTCCACAGAGCAGGGAGCCTGATGTGCGGCTTGATGGCAGGACCCTGGGATCATGACCTGAGCCAAAGGCATATGCTTAACGACTGAGCCACCCAGGCGCCTTGTAAATTTATTTCTTTCAGCAAATTTGAGAAGATCATAACTATTATTTTATAAAAATGTGTTTTATCTTCCAGTCTTTTTCTCCTGTCATTCTAGGATTCCCTTGACACAATGGCCTTTTCATATTGTCCCACATGTCCTTTGTGCTCTGTTCATTTTGTTAAAATTTGATTCTCTCTGTTATTCTGATCATATAATTTACCTTAATCTATGCTTGCATTCACCTACTATTTCCTCTGTCATCTCCATTAGGCTGTTGAACCCAACTCATTGAAATTTTTATTTTTGGATTCTGTGTTTTTCAATTTTTACTTCGTATTTGGATCTTTATTGTAATATATACCTTTCTTTGCTTAAAATTTTTAGTTGTATTGTGGGAGTTATGATTTTTATGTTAGGAGAGAATGGGTTCTATTAAGATCCATTGGAGGTAGTTGATATTGTTATTTTAGTATCTGATCAACATAGTTACATTCAGTTCTAACTTGCTTTCTGTGTGATGTTCTTTGAAGTGATGTGGTTCAGAGCCAACAGCCAAGAAGGAATTCTTTAGATGTTTTAGGTGCAAAAATGTGATTTTATTAACACACGAGTACAGGACCCTTGGGCAGAAAAGAGCTGCACTGGGGTTGTGTCCTGTACTGGTTATATACTTCAAGGTAGGAGGGGTTTAGGGAGAGTACAAGTCTCAAGCTATTTTTGGAAACAAGGTTTCCAAGTTCCTGAGTGTTCTCACTACTGTTAGGAAAAGGTCATTTATTATCGTTTAATGAAAACTCAGTCATGAGACACTTTTGAAGTATATTAGTGGGTGATAAGCTTTAGTGAAAACTCAGTCATGAAACACTTTTCGATGTATATTAGTGGGCAATAAGCCTGCAGGATGATTGCTAACATGTATCTTGGGCGGTAGAGATAATGGATGTTTCCAGCAGAATTTTTATACATTAAAGAACACTTACAGGATCCTGAGGTGGGGTTGGTAGTCAGGCTAAGATTGCCTTTTGCCCTTAGCCAGGCAGCTGAGGTTCCAGAGGAAGGCCACTCTACCTTTTTCAAGGACTTGTGAATGGGCTGTAGGCAGTAAGGAAATTTAATTTTTTCTTTTGCTTTTGTTACCCACATCATTTTTATAGTAGTTTCAACGTCAATTTATTTGTCCAAATGTTTACTATGCTGTTTGAGTTGAACATCACCTGTACCACTTAGCAGTTATTCTAGGAACTGACGGGTGGTTTATATCATGTCCTTTCCTGTCTTTCTTTATGTCTGTTCTTTGTATGCATAGACTGGAGTGAGCCTGCTATGTTTTTGTCCTACACATATTTAAGGTGTCAGAGAAGAAGACCTTCTGCCCTGTGGTCCTGATGTAGGAAAGATGTTAGCGTTCAAAGCCGACGGCCACGATAGAATTCTTGAGATGTCTTTGGTGCAAAAAGGTGGTTTTATTAAAGCACCTGGACAGGACCCATGGGCAGAAAGAGCTACACTGGTGTCATGAGGCCTGGCCCATTATATGCTTATAAGTTGGGGGTTAGCTATTGTTGGGAAAAGGTCATTTACTACCATCTAATAATACCGCAGTCATGAGACCCTTCAAATGTGTATCAGTGAGCCATATGCTTGGGGGATGATTACCAAGATGAATCTTGGGGAGTTTAGAGATAAAGGAAATGTTTAAAGGAATTTTTATATATTTAAATTAGACTTACAGGATGGTCGGGCTAGGATTGCCTTTTGCCCTTAGCAAAGTGTCAAGATCGAGGCAGTTGAGTCCCTACAGGAATGTCACTCTGCCTGTTTCAAGGACTTCTCATAGATGGGCTGTGTGTAGTACGGAAATTTAATAATTTCTCTCTGCCTTTGTTTCCCACATCAGTCCTTCTACATAGACTTAGACTGAAATTGTCATGAGACAGACTGACATCAGAACATCAATTATATGTGTATGTACTGCAAGTCTACACAGACATGGAGATTCCAAAGGCAATAATGCAACATGAAGCTCATGTGACCTAAGAAGGGATAGGGTCTGGGGCTACAAAGGGGAGGTAGCCATTAGGAGGAAGGTGAAAGGATAGGTTATGAAAAACAAGGTTGTTCTGTTATACAGATAAGTTTCTTAGATAAAGGGCTTTCCTTTCCAATCTAAATTTAGGCAGTTGAGGGGGAATTCCGAGAGCTTCTCCTGAATCTGCTAGGTTTTGATTACTTTAACCTCAAAATAGTCTTTATGCCAAAGTGGCCCATCTTAGGGAAACCCGTCCTGGGCCCTTGCAATTTCTTCCTCTGAATCTTTCCTCATGTCACACATTAAAAGCTGAGCTGGTATGTTGTTCCATCTTATTGAACCAGTCTTAGTCCTGATGTTAGGTAAGTTCAGTTCAACTCATTTCAGGAGGTGGTTATGTAGGTGTGTTTTCAGAGAGAGGCCTATGGTTCAAGAAATCAGGTATTAAACAAGAGGAATTTCCATGGAAACAAAGAAATGAAAAAAAAAAGGTTAATGATTAGGTCAAAATAGAAATCAATTTCTGATTTTTGAAAATGCCTGTGGAGATTTCTGGATTTGAAGATTGAAATGTTTTCAGAGAGCCAGAGAGCAGGCAGTGTCACTCTGATAGATTTTCCTAGTTTGTAGTTCGGATGTCTCTGGTGATCTCTCAATGGCCCCCCTAAGCAACAGGCATGAAGAGTGTCTCTCCATGAGCTGTTGTAGTGATTTCTCTGACGTTTACATCACATTATTCGTATTTATTTTACAGCACTTTCGGAAAAAGGGCAGTTTTAGTTCTCACATGAATCCAACTCAGAAAGGTAGGAGAAAAGTAAATAAACATTGTTTGGAGAGTGACAGGCACTAGTGGGAATCAGGATTTTGTCTAGTTTATCATAAAGTGTATTACAATCTAATATTCACTCAGGTGTGCTGTTCAAACAATTTTTGCTCTGTATAATCACCGTCATTTTTATCAAAGCTAGCCAAATGAACGTTTGTTTGCAAAACAAGTTTAGTCTTTACAGCTGGTTCTAATTCTTTACATAAGCACAGCAAGAATAGTGATTGGCCAAGTAGGTTCTTTTAAATCTGTTTTGCTGGAACTTCTTTTAAGGGATTTCTAGATTGAAATTTTGATAGCCTCTCCAGGCTGTAATCCAAATCAAAGTTCCCACCAAATTCTTGCCAGACTTTGCCTGTAGTACTTCTAGATTTGGGTGATTTTGGTTTTGGAACCTGCCAGTAGTATCCTTCTTTTCTCACTAGGTAAGGCTACTGTAAACTCTGTAAGCCAGGTTTGAGGGGAACATCTCAAACGGGCTCTATTGACTCCATAAAGTCTAACTTAGTTCCTTAAATCTGTTCATATCTGAGTCAATGCATATTTCAAAGATGACATTCCAGTTCAAGCCTGAATAATATAACCAGCAATTCCAATTGTATCCTGTTAGAAAGAAAACACATTCTTATTGATCTTATGTAAATAAATATATAGCCTTAAAAATATAATAATATTTACTGAGCGTTATAATTCTGGAGGGTTCATATAAATGTTCCAATTCTGTTTATAATGATATGATTTATCAAAATTGCAGTTGCTTCGGTACCTTAAGAGAAAAGATACCTTTATATCTGAAAAAAATAAGACATTTTCTTTTTTTAATGATTTTTTATTTATTTGAGAGAAATAGCACAAGCAGGGAGAGGGATAGGGATAGGGGGATGGGGGAGAAGGAGAGGGGGAAGCAGGCTCCCCGTTGAGCAGAGAGCCTGATGCAGGGCTCAGTCCCTGGACCCTGAGGTCATGACCCTGAGCTCAAGGGTGTCCCTTAACCAACTGAGGCATCCAGAACCCCTTAAAAAACAAAGCATTTTAAAAACCCAGCAATGTTCAAAGATGGTCATAAAAATATTATTTTCCTCAGTTCAGTCTCATGTTACTAACTTTTATTTCGCTTCAATCCAGTTTTTTTCTACTGGTTTTTGAAATTTTTACCTAATTAAGTTTGACAATCCTATGGTCACCAGAAATCTGTATTCAAGATTTCCTTCTATTAAAAAAAAAAAAAAATTTCATTCTGTGAGTCTCACTGAAGAGTAAACACATTTGCAATAGCATTAGTGCAAAACTGTAACTGTAAATGACAATAATTAAAAATGGCCATTGTTAACATTTTGGTTATAGTTCACTATGCTGAAATTGGCAAGGTAATTTGGTTATTTCTGTGACATATAATACCTTAAGATAATAACATACCAGGACATCAGATTTCTAGGTGTATTATACAATTTTAGAACCCTTAATTATAATCTATATAAATATGATCTAATGAGGTTTAGTATCATTTCTTTCTTCTTCTTTTTTTTTTTTTTTTTTAAGATTTTTTTCACACCTGGGTGGCTCAGTGGGTTAAGCATCTGCCTTTGGCTCAGGTCGTGATCCCAGGGTCTTGGGATTGAGCCCAGCATGGGGCTCCCTGCTCAGCGGGGAGTCTGCTTCCTCCCCAGAACCACTCACCCTGCTTGTGTTTCCTCTCATTATCTCTCTCTCTCTCTTTCAAATAAATACATAAAATCTTTTTTAGTTTTGGGGGGGCAAGGGTCAATGGAGGAGGAAAAGCAGGCTTCCTGCTGATCGGGGGAGTGCAATTGCTGGGTCCTAGGGTAGCTCTATTTTTAGCTTTTGAGTAACCTCCGTGCTCTCTGTCCTGTTTTCTAGAGTGGCTGTATCAGTTTGAATCCTCACCAATAGTGTAAGAGGGTTCCCCTTCCTCCACAGCCTCGCCAACACCTGTTGTTTCCTGAGTTGTTGGTTTTAGCCATTCTGACCTGTGTGAGGTGGTATCTCACTGTGGTTTTGATTTGTATTTCCCTGATAGTGATGTTCAGCATTTTTTCATGTGTCTGTTAGCTGTTTGTATGTCTTCTTTAGAAAGATATCTGTTCATGAGCAAAAATGAACTGTTGGGAGTTATTCAGGATAAAAAGCTTCTGCACAGCAAAGGAAACAATCCAACAAAACTAAAAGGCACCCTGTGGAATGAGAGAAGATATTCACAAATGACATATGTGAAGGAGGTCTGGTATCCAAACTCTATAAGGAACTTACCAAACTCAACACCCTGATGTGGTTTTGGAAGGTAGGTGGGGTTAGGTCTGGAGCCGATGGCCAAGAACGAATTCTTGAGATGTCTTTGGTGCAAAAAGGTGGTTTTATTAAAGCTTGGGGATAGGATCCGTGGACAGGAACAAGTGCTCTGGGGTTGTGACAGGTGGTTGATGGTATACTTGGGAACTGGGGAAGGTAAGGAAAAGGGAGGTTTTCAAAAGAAGTTTACTATGCTAAAGAGGACTAGAGGCCTTGCCATTGACTAGTTAAGGTAGTTTTTCCCTGTAGCAAGGCATTAACCTTAAGACGGTTGGGAGCTTCCTGGAGAAATGTCACACATGTCCCACCCAGGAGTGGGGGGTGGGTTGTGGTTGCATGGTGTCAGCTTGTGCTTTGTCTTCAGCTAGACTTCTGCTCCCTCATTAACTCAAATTCCAAAAAATCCAGTCAAGAAATGGGCAGATTTTGGTTACTTTTTATCTCTTTTTGAAAATAGGTTTTATATTTTTTATTTTTCAAAGATCATTTATTTATTTGTCAGAGAGAGAGAGATAGAGAGAGCACAAGCGGGGGAACAGTAGGTAAAAGGAGAAGCAGGTTCTGCTGCTGAGCAAGGAGTCCAATGCGGGGCTCTCTCCCAGGTCCCCGGGATCATGACCTGAGTCGAAGGTGGACACTTCACCGACTGAGCCACCCAGGCATCCTTAGTTTTTATCTTTTAGAGATTTGAAATGCTGAGTTCTTACAAGCACTTGCCCTCAAACCAAGTAAATAGAGCTCTTTCATAAATGAATTTTAGCAATACCATCTGGAGTAGAAAAAATTTCTCATACTTATAACAGAGATAAACACATATACACAGACAAGATGCATGACACACATTCATAGACAAGATGCAAACAATCTTCTAGCCCTAGTTCTTACTAGTATTTGTGGTAAAAACATTAAAACCCCCTTTCCAAATACTTTTCCTCCTTTTTTCTTATTTTTGAATAAACTTTTCTGTAGTTTCTCCCTCTTTTTTTTTTTTTAAACATTTTCTTTATTTATTTGAGGAGAGTGAGAGAGAGTACAAGCAGGGGGACAGCAGAGGGAGAGGGAGAGGGAGAAGCAGACTCCCTGCTGAACAGCGAGCCCTATGGAGGTTGAGTCTGCGACTCTGAATCATGACCTGAGCAGAAGCAGACATGTTGATGAAGTTTTAGATTATAAGTGAGGTTCGGTGGGTTAAAGTGTGGAGCTGTCGACCATGAAAGAATTCTTGAGACATTGTTGGTACAAAATGGTGGTTTATTAAGGCACTGGGACAAGACCTGTAGGCAGAAAGAGCTGCTGCACTGGGTTGTGAGGAGTGGCCCATTATATACTTGCAAGTTGGGAGAGGGGTCAGGGATAGCCTAAGTCTCTAAGGAATTTTGGAAGCAAGGTTTCCAGGGCCTTGAGGGGCTAGCTGTTGTTGGCAAAAGGTCTTTTATTACCATCTAATAAAACCTTAGTCATGAGATCCTTCAGATGTATAATGGTGGGCCCTATGCTTGGGGGATGATTGCCAGCATGTATCTTGGAGGATTTAGAAATGAAGTTTCCAAAGGAATTTGTATATGTTAAAGTAGGCTTTCAGGATCCTGGTTGGGGGTTGGGGGGAGGTCAGGCTAGGATTGCCTTTTGCCCGTAGCAGAGTATTAACATTGAGGCAGTTGAGTCCCTAGGGAAATGCCACTCTGCTTGTTTCAAGGACTTGTCAGTGGGTTCTAGGTAGTAAGGAGATTTAATAACTTTTCTTCTGTCTTTGGTTTCCCACATTAATTTAACCCACTGAGCCAGCCAAGCACCCCTCCCAATTTTTTAAAATATATTTTTAAAGATTTTATTTACTTATTTGAAAGAAAGAGAGAGAGAGAGAGAGAGAGAGAGAGAGAGTACAATCAGAGAGAGGTACAGAGGGAGAGGGAGAAGCCAGCTCCCTGCTCAGCAGGGAGCCCAACGCAGGGCTCTATCCCAAGACCCTGAGATCATGACCTGAGTGGAAGAGAAGTTCTTAAAGGACTGAGCCATGTAGGGGCCCCTAATTCTTGATGCTTGTAAGAATGGTTCTTATGTCTTAGAGAAGATGGGATGGGTAGAAAAATTACATCACAATGGCAGAGCAACTATGCACTTCTCCAAAGTACATGGTTGGTGCGTATCTGTCTTTCCTGAAAGGTGCTTGAGTCTGGACTCAACAGCCATTTTATATATATACATATATATATTTAAGATTTTATTTATTTATTTGACAGAGAGTGAGAGACCACAAGTAGCCAAAGAGGCAGGCAGAGAGAAGGGAAACTGACTCCCCACTGAGTAGAGAGCAGGATGCAGGGCTGGATCCCAGGACCCTGAGATCATGATCTGAGCCAAAGGCAGAGGCTTAACTCACTGAGCCATCCAGGTGTCCCAGCAGTTTATATTTTTAAAAAAGAATACCTTTTTTTCCTTTATATATATATTTTTTTTGTTTCAGGCAATTGTGATTTGTGTTTTCATTTTAAAGACATAAGATTCATAATTTCAAGGGAAAGAAAGAATGCAAAATGATTTTTTTCAAAGTTTCAAGATTGTTGTAATTTAAAATTCAACCACCCTTTCTCCTAAGTACAGGACAATTATGTTCCAATAACTTGATCGCTTGCACTATCAAGAAACAATTTCAGAGGCTGTTTTTGCCTGGTTTCTAGAGTTGCATTTCTGCTTTTGCAGAGACTTTCAAACGAAGAGTTGTTTTTAATTCCCCACAGAACCAGATTACAGCGTAAATATTAAGCAAGTAGCTGCCTTTTTAAGTAAATTAGCTTCTTTATATTATGGTGAACTTTAACTGAAATGGTATTTCAAAAGGTTTTTATCTGTATAAAGCATTTTAATAAAAGCCTTCCTATTCAGTCTTGGGTTCCATTAGTAGAATGGACTAGGAGAAATGTTGGTTTCCCTTTCCTCTGTATGGGGGAGGTAGTGAATAAGTTCTTAATCTTTTGAATTTCTGTCTATATTTTCTAAGGATTTTTTAAATGTGAAAGTGAAAGGGCCTTTTTAAGGATTTTGCTATTATCTGGGAGACATGAATTCTTTTCTATTAGGGGGTCAGAGGTACCCCTGCAAAAGACACTACAGGGGAATGCCTGACACTGGCCCAGCTTGATTATTAATCCCTAGAATGTAGGAGAATAGCAAGCTTTTGTTTCCATTTTCAGGTGCTTTGTTAACTGTATTCCGGTCTTTTAGCACTTACATTAGCAATATATACACTTTGAACTTAGAGATTAGACCTGAGTGCTCTTTGTAATGCTTCTAAGAAAGGTAAGTTATAATAGGCAGATGAGGCCAGATTTTAAGGGAAATTTACATTTTTGTTAATATTTGTTTCTATGTTTTAAGTCAAAGTTCTGTGATTTCATCTTGTCAACGATGTCTCTAGTGTAGCCATTATACTAACAAGACAATTGAAAGTTCTCTATAAAGAATATTTTTCTTTTCAATATAGCCAGTTTGAAGGATCCATCATCTGGCCAGTGATGAGGAGAATCTAATAGCAACTCAAATCAGGAAAACTTAATGGGTTACCCCAAAATGTAAGATGCACCCAAAGAGTACATAGGTGATACTTCCTTATGATCCAAAAATTTACTTCCCAAATTAGTCGAAGAAAGCATAGACCTTCATTTCACAAGTTGTAAGGATGGTGTCATGAAATCACTTTTTCAGACTCTGACAAAATTGTGAGCTGCTGTTCTGAAGAAAAGATTCACCACAGCTGTGTTTTCAGTTTCAAAGCCGAGAAAACACTTTATTGATCTTATAAAAATCTGATAGAAACAGAAAGAAGAAAAGGGAAATGTATACATAGCTGAGGGCAATATTAAGTGGTAAAGGAAAATGAGACAGAGTTCCATGAAATCAGGTCCTTACTTCATCCAGCCTCAGGAGCTGGGGAAGCCCCACGGAGACAGCCAGGCTGGGGTCCTCAGATTCCTGGGCAGAACATCTTCTCCTCAGCTGAGACTGTCATCTGATCATCACCATAAGGGCCCTATTTATAGGGCAAAGGATGGGCTCTGAAGTTAAACATTTGTTTGCCTATGTGTAGTTAGGAGCGAACTACATTTCCAAGTTATAATGTCTTTACATCTTCAAAGAGCGTGGGCCATCTGTGCTTTCCTCCCCTCCTGGAATCTATTCTGGGGGGCCAGCCCAGCCTGGAGAAGGAGGGAATGTAAGGCAAAATGTTCATGTACTGGCCTTCAGATTGGAAGAGCCAATTCTGACCTGGAGGTCAGCTCATGCCAACTAACCAGGCTTTTGAGGTCATCCGTACCCCTCGAGTCTCACATAGAACATTCTTTAGCCTGCCTATTTACCTGGAGGTTCAGGTGGTGGGTATGGGTCATGCAGAACAAATCCTAGAAACCTCTGTCCACACAATGCAGACACTTCCAGGCACAGACCTGCTGATTCTTTTATCCTGGGCAGGGGATTACTGGAATGGGATTTTACAGCAGTAACAGGCAACGAAGGTTAACAGGTTTCTATGGGCTAGAAACTTTTTATGACATCCCTTGACAGATGACATAGTTAGACAGAGAGAGATAGAGGGTCAAGAGTCAGATCCCTTGTCCATTTGGCCACCAAAGTGAATCCTGATAAGTGTGATGTGGTTCTGGAATACAGGTGATGTCCTGTGGGGTGAGCTGACGAACAAGAAAGCATTCTTGAGACATGTTTGGTGCAAAATGGTGGTTTTATTAAAACAGGGGGACAGGACTGGTGGCAGAAAGAGCTGTACTGGGCTTATGAGGAGCAACTGATTATATACTATTTGTTTGGGGGAGGTAAGTTAAAAAGGAGGTTTTCAAGAGAACTTTCATATCCTAAAGAGGACTTCAGAGATACCGGAGGCCTAGCCATTGTTAAGTTAGAATTGTTTTTCTCTCTGGCAACATTAAGATAGTTCGGATCTTTCTGGAATAATGTCACACATATCCTACCCAGGATGGGGGGGAGGTGGTGGGTTGCACTGTGTAGAGAATCTTTCTCATGGTAGAGACCAAAGAGAATCGTCTCGCTGATCATAAAGCCATGCACTTAGGTCATAGAACAGCATGAAGGAAAAGATGTATACACATTAACAGTCTTGGCTGACCTTTGGAAATCTTGGAGCCGCTGGCACCTAAGAGCCATATGCTGTGGAGTTCTTGATTATGTTAGTTTTTTGTGTGCATTGATGAGTGGAAATTTTCATGACCATGACAGATGACCTTGTGTCAATCTAACCATCACCTTGTCCAGCTTACCATATCATGGTCGTCTTTTAGATGTGGTTAGTGCTCTACCATATTGTAAGTTCTCCACCACTGCCTGTCATTTCGTGGCTTTGGCTTCTGAGAGGTTACTTAGCAATAGCTTTTACCTCTTGGGCACAAGAAAAGATACAGGGAAAAGAACACAAAGACCATATCTAAGATGAAGTGGATCAGTAACCTGAGTACTTCAACAAATTTAACCCAAGCTTTGCTAGGCCCCCGTGAGTAGTTTTACAGATAATTTTTTCCTGCTAATCTAAGTGTAGAAAGGGAGAAAAAAGGACTATCAACTTTCTTACTCCACTGGACTCTCTAGATAGAGACTCTGTTAAGGCTGACATGGTAAGAAATCTCACCTTTTGCTGACTGCCTGTTAGATACCCCAGAGATCTCTTAGGTTTAGCATTGTTTGGAATATGTGGTGTCCAGTAAATTAAAGTGTATAACTGATTATGCCAACTGTTAGGGAGGAAAAACTACTTCTGCCCTATCATTCTTATAGCTTGACTAAGAATCAAATTGTTATGAGACAGAATTATAGAAGAAGATAAAGTTTATTAGGCTTACCTATAGGAAATCCACAGGGACCTAGTATTTCTAAAGACAATGAGGCTACCTGAAGCTTATATGAACTAATGAGAGGGGTAGGGTCTAAGGATACAAAAGGGAGAAGGCCATTAGCAGGAAGGTGAAAGATGTTTTGAAAAACAAGGTTGTCCTATTATTCCGATGAGTCTCTTCGGTAAATGGGAGTCTCTGTTAATATCTGTCTTCCTGGCTGAGAGGACAGAGAGCTTTCCCTGCTTCTGATGGACTTTGATTACTTTTAACTAAAAAAAAAATCTGTATTACAAAGTGGCTCTCCTTTGGCCCCTACAGGGTGTCTCTTGTAAGGATTCTTACCATATTTTCCAGTGCCTGGGGGACCATTACCCTTGATTCCTCTGGCCAGAAAGACGGGGTTCTTTTCAGATTTTAGACCTTCTCATAAGATTTTAAGTGGTGGGACTGTTTCTACCACAGCAGGGCAACAAAAGGCTTAAGGATGTCCCCAAAGTCATGGTAAGATGGAAAAGAGAGATAAAATGTAGCAAAATAATGGGGATGAAAGCAGTAATGAAATACCATCACACACCTACTAGAATAAGTATAATCCAAAAAGTTGACAGTACCAACTGCTGGTGAGAATGCACAGCAAGAACTCTCATTATATCTTGTGGGAGTACAAAATGATAATAATGTATAAGACAGGTCGACAGTTTCTCTCAAACTGTACTTAGCCTTACTGTGTAATCCAGCAATCATGATCCTTGGCATTTTCCCAAATGAGTTGAAAGCTTATGTCTGTACAAAACTGCACATGAATGTTATAGCAGCCTTATTCATAATTGCCAAAATGTGGAAGCCACCAAAATGTCCTTCAGTAGGTGGGAGGATAAATAAACTGTGGTCCATCAGTACAATGTAATATTATTCAGTGACAAAAAAATGAGCAATCAAACAAAAGGTATGGAGGAACCTTAAATGCATATTGTTATGTGAATGAATCCAATTTGAAAAGATTACACACTGCTTGATTCCAATTGTAGGATTTTTCTGGAAAAGTCAAAAGCATCAAATCAGTAAAAGATAATGTTTGCTGGAGGATTGTAGGAGGGGTTGAAGGGTTAAAACACTAGATTTGCTTATGGGAGGGAAACTTTTCAATATGATGCTATAGTGGTGACTAAATGGCAGTTTGCATCCATCAAAACCCAGAGAACTTCACAGTAAAGAGCAAATCTTAGTGTACGGAAATTTAAAAATGATCCAGGAGCTTGGTTGATCTCAGGAAGCACTGAAGAATATGACAAAAGAATCTGAATATCACAAATGTATGAAACTAGTGAACAGAGTGGGGGAACAATGTGTTTACCTAGTAATTTTAAAAATGGTTGGAGAATAGAACTAAAGTCACACAGAGCTGTGTATAAGCATTGTACTCTAGTTGATTAAATTGTTTTCTGTGGCGTGTGGGTTTACCATTTTGAAACCACAATACATGTATATTGGAACGAAACAGTAAGTAAATTGATTGCAGATGGTAGAAGCCAGTTTTCTTAATGTTGCCGTGGAAGGTTACAGAGAAGTTAAGGGGGCTGGCCTGGATTAATTCATGTTTTAATGGTTTATAGTTGGAGACATTAGTTTGAACTCTTATTTTGCTTTAATATAGATATAAATGGATCTCTATATCTCTAGAGAGACATATTTATATACATTCTTTAGTATATAGACATGTATTTTTCTTTTCCTCTTTCAGTGGAGAAAGCAAAGAAGTAAGAATAATCAAGTACCATTGACGTTGCCTAGCATCAGATCTTGGTTTCTAATACCATTCTATAATAAAAGAAACCCATGATCCATTTAGAAAAGACTGATTGTAGTAGTGGGGCAGAATATAAATAAAATGAGCTTGGACCATCTGGTAACTCCTGAAAATAAGAAAGTTTTCCTCTCCCCGTAATTAAAGATCCAAAATGCAATGTTGGGTTATGTCAAAGGATATTGGGAGTTTTGTGAAAGAGCAGCTTGTGGTGAATGTTGAAAAAACTTTTAGTACAATACCTAAAATATCATTACATTATATCTTGAAAAATAAAATAAACATTTATGGATAAAACTGATATAAGTAAAGGATTGAGGAAAGAAAGAAATGAGCAAGAACAGAATAATGTCCCATGGAGAAAAATCCCAAATAATTTATTTAGATATTCTGTCCTCAAAGAGGTATAGTCTGTCCTTAAATAGGTGGAGAATAACTCTTCCTTTGTTAAGTTTGGGCTGTACTTAGTGACTGTTTTCTGATGAGTACTTTATGGAAAGGGAGAAAGCTGACAAAAAGGTCTCAAGCCGAGTGATGAATGTTAATATCAACAGTGATATCTATATGAAATGTAGTACCATGTGTGAGATCCTTGAAAAGAAATAGTCTTTGAGGAAAAAGCGAGGAAAGCTAAATAATATGGACTTTAATTTATAATAATGTACCAATATTCATTAATTATTATGGCGAGTGTTATGTAGTAATGTTGTTATGGAACCTGTACTGGATCCTGGGGGAAAAACCAAGCAGCTCTTGGAGACCTTGGTGGATTTGAGGTTTATTTAACACCAGTGGGCCCAGAGGAGAGTGATCCCCAAAGGTCTGAGACTGGAGCACAAGCAGGGAGGGGCATTTATACACTTTTACTTCAGCATACTTGGTACTTTTGGCACGTGCGGGGAGACGGGATAAGGAAGAAGACCCGGAAGGGCTTTGAGACAGGGACTGGAATTCCCTTGCTGGTTTGGTCGGCCATCTTACAGTACAGTTTTTCCCATATCAATGTAAGTTGTTAATAATTGTGTGGGTGTCAGTAGAAGGGTATTTATCTTTGGATGAATTCTGTTATCCAAATAGTTCTATAATAGCCAGTTTGTTTAAAAGGTTTTTTAGACACGAATGTGATTATTCCACATTCTTAACCTTTCTCTGGGCTGCCAAACACATCCTCTGACTATAAATAAGGAGTTACTCATGGACTTTTTTGTACATTTGTAACTATGGTACGTTTATATATTCCTTCAATTAAAATGCAGGATAAAAAGGGGGGGGAAATCTATGAAGCTTGCTGTTAATTAAGTTGTGACTATAGTCTCCAATCTGCCTCCTACTGTTTATTTTCTAGAACCCTTAGGTGGAGACTTTTGTATTTTGTTCAAAGTTCATAGGTGTAATCAGTGGGAGAGATAAGGTGTAGGTTATGACACCATCATTATCAGGATTGGCATTCCCAACACCCCTTTCATTTGATTGAAAAGAGAGCATATATATCTTTGGATGATCTATTTTTCTTTTTTTGAAAAATCTATATTGTAGTCAATTTATTTCCTAAGTGCTCATACCCCATTGAACGTTTACTTTAGCTTCAGAGCATCACCATGTGACTGCATAAATTTATGTGCTAACTCAAGAGTTTATCTGCCATTGATTACAGCTCTACATTTAAAGATAGAGAGCTGGATGGTATAAATGTTTATAAAATGCATCTGTTTATGTTGTATCCACCTACCTATCTTTCTGTTTGTCTAGCTTTACCTGAGAGATAACCTTACTAATGCATATTCACAAATAGGATCATATGTTGTATTTCTTTTAGCTTGGTTTTTCAACAATATATATTGAACATTTTATCATGTGCACACATCCAGATCAGTCTCATTCTTTTTAAAATGGTTGCATGTGTATTCAGGAGGTTAGATTTAACTTACAGCTAATGGGGAAGAATTTCAACATAGTTACGTTTGCAAGTTACATAGGTCATTTTGGCCTAATATAGAAGGGAAGAAGATGAGAGGCAGGGAAGCTAATAAATAAGTTAAAGCTGGGGTCCTCTAGGAAACCAGGATGAGGACCTGGAATAAAGTATTTGGGGAGAAGTGTTGGGATACATTTGAGATGTTTTTGAGAATTTAATAAAAAAATGTTATAAGGGTTGAGTAGGATTTGAGCTAGTGCTTAATTATATGCTATAGAAATGCTTTTAATGAACTCCTTTAGCTTTGGGGTGTTTTAAGTTCCTCAGGCTATGGGTTCAATATAGAATTTATGTTAGCATTTCAGTGTGGATTAACTTCAAATGTTCATGGCACAGGTATATTTAGATAGCATTTATTATCTCTTTTGTTTCATTCTATCAGTCTAGGGTTTGCTTTATGATTATGAGGAAATGAAAATTGGTTGAATAAATTGAGCTTGCTTATATGAAACACTATACCATGAGACTAGCCATGACTAAACATTTTGTTTACTTGATCACAGTGTATTCGTCTGTTCCAGCAGCCATAACAAAATAACATAGACTGGATTGTGTAAACAACAGAAATTTCTTTTCTTACACTTCTGAAGGCTAGAAGTCCCAGATGCTGTTTTTGTGGCTTATAGACACCTGCTTTTTTACTACGTTCTCACATGGCCTTTACTCTGTATACAACTAGAGAGAGATGGGAAGAGAGGGTGAGAGTGGGCAGAGCTCTTTCTCTTCTTAGAAGGCCACATCCCGGGATGCCGGGGTGGCTCAGTTGTTAAGCGTCTGCCTTCAGCTCAGGTCATGATCTCAGGGTCCTGGGATCGAGTCCCGCATTGGGCTCTCTGCTCCGCAGGGAGCCTGCTTCCTCCTCTCTCTCTCTCTCTCTCTCTCTCTCTCTCTCTGCTTGCCTCTCTGCCTACTTGTGATCTCTCTCTGTCAAATAAATAAATAAAATCTTAAAAAAAAAAAAAAAAGAAAGCCACAACCCTATCAGATAGGGTCCCTCTTTTATGACCTCCTTTATCTTTATTTACCTCCTGAAGTGTATCTCAAGAAAAATAAAGTTACATTGAGAATTATGACTTTAATTCATTAATTTTGAGGTGACACAGTTCAGATCTTTGCCATCATGATTAACTCTCATGAAAACCCTACAAAATATTATTAACTATATTTTATATGTGATGAAATTAAATCTGAAAGATGTTAAGTAAGTGGCCTAGGGTCACTGGTGTAATAAATGATATAACTGCTATTTGAGCCCCCATCTCTCAGAATCATTCCAGTACACCCGGGGTTAGAAAACTGTAGTCCATGAACCAAAACTGAGCCATCACCTGTTTTGTTGAAACATAGCCATGCTCCTTTCATTGTAAATTCCCTCACAGCCTATGGTTGATTTCATGCCACAATGGCAATTTTAGTAGGGGTGACAGAGTCCATATGGCCCATAAAACCTAATATTTATTACCTGGAACTTTGCAGATCAGGTGCTAGTCCCTGTCCTCCATCAAACTGCTATCAAACAAAGTTGAATTTTTGAAAATGTCCTCATGTGTTTATCAAATTACCACCTTTTTTAATCTGTCAGTTTGTGCTACCTTTTTTTTTTTTTTTTCCTGTTGGTCCTGTGTTTTGTTTAGAGATGATGGCTAGGTAAGGCTATTAATTGATTAATGGAAGACGCTAAACCTCTGGCTTTCATTGCTCTGCCAGGAAACTCAGGGGAATGAACCAGAAAACTTGGTTTGGGGACATGGACCCAGAGGTTGTGAAATTGGAGTGTGGAGAAGATAAGTTCTGGAGCACTGGATTAATTTCATGATGCAAAAATGTATTTCACTCATACAGGTAGAGAGATAACTCTCCTTCAAACCCAGTGTTTACTATAACAATTTTCACATTAAAGTGGCAGAAATAAAATTGAAAATTTAATATAGACTCAGCAAATGTAACCCTAGAGGAATAATGTCATGACTAATTTTGATAGAGAGGCCTACTTCTAAAAGACTTATTGTTGCACAATCAAGACTAAGTCAAATACTGTAGAGCCTTAGGGTTATGTTGCTTACTATTATGCAGCCCCAGATGTATTTTTGGTCAAGTCATGTCTCAGGAATCATAACAGCTCCATCCATTAGAAGCCAGTCATAACGTGATTAATATAATGTCTTTTCCTTTATATATACTTTTTCTTAATGGTATTTATCATGCTGATTATATATCTGTTCGTAGGATGGATGGCCCTGCAGAGAAGAGAATTACAGCTGATAATTAGTAGATCAGTGAAATACTAAGGAGCTTTTAAATAAACACACGAACTCTGAACACTAATATTCTAAGTTGTTCATCAGTCTCTACTTGTTTACCTGTGGTTGAAAGAAACTAATTATTTGTGCAGTTACCTGGTTTCGATTGTGGACATCCCTATTCATTATAAAATAGTTTCCATGTGTAGGTCCAAAATCTCTAGTGTCATACTTCCATCTATTAATCCTATAGGCAAAGTGGAACAAATCTGGTTTCCTTATCTATTAGCAGCCCATTATATTTGAAGGTACTCAAAATCCATTTGTTTTCTATACTCAGTCTCCTTGGTTCTGTCAACTGTTCTTTACATGTTATTGTTTTTGCCTCCCTTGCTATCTTGGCCATCCTCCTTTGCATATGCTCTTTGCCACTGTGGTCTTCATAAGGATCTAGTCCCGAGTAGCTCCGTTGTTTGTCCATGTCTCCTAGGGTAGAACAGGCCTATCTATTTTATTTTACTGATTATATTTATTGGATTTTATCCCAGGATCATATCAATGCTTAAATATTTATATTATACGTCTGCTTCATAGTAAATGTGCAGTCATTCCACGCAAACATGATTTTATTGACTTATGTGCCTTTAGGTATATGATTTCCCCAGTCTTTCTTGAATACTTTACTATTTAGACTCATGGGTAAGATTCTGCATAAGTATATGAATAATTCATCTTGTTGATACAGTTGGTTCCTCTCTTATTCACCCAATGTGCTCACTCTCTTTTGAATTCCCTCTCATTGGCAAAGTTGATAAGCCAAACTTCAAAATTTTCTTCCAAGGAATTAATGATTATTTTGAATGACCAGACTATAGAATGCCACTGATGTTCTAAGTTGACATTGCTTTGCCTATAACCAAGGTCGTATAAATGTCTCAGATACAAATCAGTTGAACTCTGCCAGTACTTAATCTGTGTTTTGCTCCTTGTTTTGCATTAAGGGTAGTGAGGTTGGCTTCATCAGATGTCCTGCTGTTGGCAAGTTGCTGTATACTTAACAATATTTTCCCTGATTTACCACTCACACAAACCTTACCTTTGGAAAAGGGAACTGATGATACTTTTTTATAGCTTGTTATTTATGAAAACATAGAATCCTAGAAATGTCTAGGATCCTCTCTGAAATAACAAGATTAATTAATATCTCACTCATCTTTCCCTTTATGAGAAATTAGGAAGCACAGATACATCTCATGTCTTCCAAAATCCTTCCTTAGTTTATTCAAACATCACTATTCTTATATTAAAACAATGCAGCCTGGTGTACAAGAGAAAGAGAGTGGCCTTGGAATCAGAATTGTGTTCAACTTCTGTCTCTCATAGTTGCTTCTTGGTATAAAATGTCAGCCTTACGATTTTCCTTTGTGAAATGTAAATAATGCTATTTGCTTGGCAAGTAGAGTTGTGAAAGTTAGCAATGCTGTATGTAACGTACCTAGTTCATACTAAGAATTTCTGTTATTACTGTTATTTCTTGGAACATATAACATAATTTGTTGTTATTATTCTTATTTCATTTCACCATAATTCTTTTAGGTCTGGTAGCATAATTTCGTTTAAGATTATAAATATTTTCTTAAAATTTTCTTGTGTTGCTGCAGTTTCCAATTTCTTCTTCGTGACCATTCGAACTTTTTAATTCTTGAATTATCCCCCTACCCCTTTGTCTTTGGATTCCTACCCCATAGTTGTTTCAAGTAGTCCAGGATTTGTCTGGGGATACTATGTCAGATGCTAAGGTTCTCAATCAGGGCTTCTCCTTGATGTTCTGTTGTGTGCTCACAACACTTTCTTTCCTCCCTCTTTTACCTTTTATCCTGCCTTATTCTAATAGTAAAACATATACTTTCCCCATGATTCCTCTTCCTTACTATCTCAGATTTTTATTTTTTGAGTCTTTTTCAACCCTTTCTAGGTTTTCGTAACATCCAAAATGAAGTTTTTGATCCTTGTTTTCTCACTCTTGCCTTGAGCTCTATAGTTCTACAACAGAGGCTGGTAGACTATTACAAAGGAAGACTTTTCTGAATTAGAGTTGTGTGTATATGAATGCTATTGTCTCCAGTGTTACCATGTGATTAGAATGTGTTGGGTATATCTTCCTGATAGATATGATTTGTCATTAAAATTGCTTTTCCTAATATCTATTTTTTTTTAAGATTTTATTTTTTGAGAGAGAGACACAGAGAGAGAGAGTGATAGAGAGAGAGCACACAAGCTGGGGGAGGGGTAGAGAGAGAGAGGGAGAAGCAGGGTCCCCCTGAGCAGGATTCCCAATGTCAGGCTTGATCCCAGAACCCTTGAATCATGATCTGAGCTGAAGGCAGATGCTTAACTGGCTGACCCACCCAGGCGCCCCAATATCTGTTTTTAATATGCACACGATGGGGCTAAAATGATGGTGTACAGTGTAATGAGTTGTGCTCAACAGTAGTAACATCAGGTTGGTTCATAATCAGAATGATCTTAAAATTTTCATGGCTTCTCGGTATAATAGAAACTGGTATCTGTAAATCAGACCATTGCCTAATTGGGAAATCCCTAGAATCATAGTGAGTAATGATTTCTGGAATATCCATGTTTCCTTCTTCCTAGTTATTATGGTAATGAGTACATTTTAGTCCTCAATTTCTCTCTAGGATTTGAAACTTTTCACTCTTCCTGCTTTCTTAAAAAGTTCAATTGGCTTCTATCTTTCACACTCCAGATTTTGTTACTTTTTTATGTATTCCTTTTCTCTCTTATCTGTCTTCCTCCACCTACCCTTCAAACATGCTAGTGTTATCTAAAATTCCATGTTCTACTTATTCCCCTCTAAATCTATCTACTCTCCTTGGGTCGTTCATTTATTCACATAGCTTCAACTACATGTCTACCACTTGTAAGTTGATGATTTCTAAATCTATATCTCCATTTCCGAAGTCTCATCAAAGCCTTAGATATGTATGTCTAACTCCCGACTGGATATTTCCACTTAGGTGTTTTCTCAACTTCTCAAGGTAAACATGAACGTAATAATACCACCTATTATCTTTCCCTCTGTTCCACATTTCTCATCGTAAGCTCTAACTCAATGAATAGCATCAGTATTGATCGACAAATTCATTAAGTAATCAATTTGAATTGTTCCTTTCCCTATGTCTCACTGTGGTGGATTATAAAAGGCTAATGTTTATTTGCGTTTCTTCCCATCGAGAGGTAGTCTCTTTCTCCACCCTTTGAATCTGAGCTGGCCTTGTGACTTTTTTTGTTGGAAATCATATTGTGTGATTTCTGAACCTTGGCCTCAGGCCTTGTAGTTTTACTCTAATTCTCTTTAAACCTGGTGTTATCGTGTGTGAACACCTAGGTTTGTGTGCTTGTTTTTGAAACCATGTGGACATCAGTCTAGGTTAGTTGTCATCAAGATGAAGTGTAACTACTTGAACCTTATATGCAAGACCCTGAATGATGTGCCTGCCCTGTGCCATGTTACTGCGTCAGTGCTATCAAGGTATGGTTAGAGTGTGTTCACATTTTTGATACGTTTTCGTTGAGCCCCTGTATTCCTAGTCTGAGTTTTCCCACCATCTTTTTTTTATCTCATAGCACCTCCTTTTTCTCTATCCTTGTACTTTAAGCTATATTGTCAATGTACCTGCTTATATTCCCAATAGTCCGTATGATATTATTTATTTATTTATAAATTTTTATTTATTTGACAGAGAGACAGAGAGACAGCGGGAGAGGGAATACAAGCAGGGGGGAGTGGGAGAGGTTGAGAAGGAAGCTTCCCAACGATCAGGGAGCCTGATACAGGGCTCGATCCCAGGACCCTGGTGTCCTGACCTGAGCCAAAGGGAGACGCTTAACAACTAAGCCACCCAGGTGCCCCCCATATGTTCTTTAAATGAAAGGAGTATGCCTTATTCATAACTGTATTTGCGGTATTTAACTAGTATAGAGTGATCAGGTGACAATTTGATTAGAAGCATTTATCTAACCAATGTTAGAATGACAAGGGGAGTCCAGAATTTCTAGGGCTTAACACTTACAATAAGTATATGTAAAGGATATTTATAAATCAGGGTATCCAAATGGATATGGCAATAGGAACTGGGGGAAACATTTTTAGTCATCTATTGAATACTGACAGTGTTTATGTATTTATAATATATGTACATTGTGATATATCTGATAATAGAATTTCAGAAAGTATACTGTGTTTCAGTCAGTTTTAGCAGTTGGTCTTGAACACACATGCACACACTCACACACATTCCTGTCTAGGAGAGTTCTAGATCCTAGAAAGTAAGGATAAACTTACTTAATTTTGAATTGTTGAATTTTTTGAACTATTCTGTTTTCATAGTGTATACAAATGACATTTAGACAAGTTGTTCATTTCCTTTGGTTGGAATATTTATGTAATATAGAGACATGATACACCTGAGGGAGCAGTTTGGGAGAATGTCTGATTAACTGAGGATCTGAATTCATTTAAATGCATATTTATATCAAAAAGATGCATGTGTTTATCTGTGTATGCACATATAAACATTTTCTATTTATTTATATGCTCACATGATCTCTATATATAGACCTATATTTATCGTGTACTGAATCAATGGAAAAATGCTGTATATTTACTTCTTTTAATATTTATCACCAGTGCAGTTTGCAAGTTTGAAAGATTTTATGGAAATTATATATATGAGATAATGCACTTGTAGAAATCTGCCATTTTGTAAATGGTCATGACACTCAAATTTATCCCTATCAATATGGAGGAAATATTTATCTTTTGATGTTGGTCTAGGATGGAATTGCAAGGAGTTTATGATTTCTATTCACTTATGATTTTAAGAATTTTATTATTTAGGTGTGTGTTTTACTTTTATAATCTGAAAGAAAAGGAAAAGAAAATATTTTCTTAGGGATTTTGTTTATTTACTTGACAGAGAGAGCGAGCTCAAGCAGGGTGAATGGCAGAGGGGGAGGGAGAAACAGGCTCCCCGCTGTGCAGGGAGCCCATTATGGGACCGGATCCCATGACCCAGGGATCATGACCTGAGCCAAAGGCAGATGCTTAACCCACTGAGCCACCCAGGCACCCCAAAGGGAAACCATTTAAAAAAAACCTTTGACAGGTGAATTGTGACCTCAGTAGAACTAATAAAGTGGCAAAACTTTAAATACTGTAATATCATGTGGATTGTGACAGCTTTGCTGAGCTTTCTTTCAGAAACAAGGAAGTTTGTTTGCATTTGACTTTTATATTAAATCAACACTATATGCAGATGTTACAATTTATGAAATTGTAGATTATAATGGGTGCAACAGTTTCAGACTTAACTATATGAGTAATCAGAATAATAGTTGAGTCCCTGATGATTCCACACATACAATTCTTTTTGAAATCCATAGATCTAAGTATAAATAATAAGTAAATGTGAAAATTGGAATCATATGTATCTACTATCTGAAGTCTTATTCTTCACAGTAGTTTTTGTTTTTCATAGTCCTCTTGCTTCTCTTTCAGTCATAGGCTTATGGTCTCTCATGGTCACCTTCACACTTCATTTTTGGGAAAATATCTTCTTCTTCTTGCCTTTTCCAAAGGGTAGCACTGTGTTTACCTTTTTTTTTTTTTTTGAACACTTCATTTATTATTTTTTAAATTTAAATTCAATTAACATATACTGTATTATTATTTTCAGATGTAGCATTCAGATATACATCATGCTTTGCTCACCTTTTAAGAGAAAAAATGATCGAATTTGATATAGTGAGATGTGTCATTCATCCAAACAGCATCCTTTGGAATATAAGTAATTGGATTTGTGGTCTAACTTGTGAAGCAATCTTTGAGTTAGACTGGATTATGTCACATATTGCATAGATTGGGGTGGGGAGCATCAAATTACTCCTCAAATCGCTCTCTTAATATTACTTATATCCCTGAAACCTGAGATGATCCCAAAGTAATATCATCTGTATTTTGTTCATTTGCAAAAAATGGGATTTGCTGTTCACACAAGGGGGAAAATGCTAATTTGGCTTATCAGAGTTATCCAAGGACTCTTTGTGCATAAAGTGTCATAAGAGGAGGAAATACATTTTGATGAGTTGGTGTAAATGAATCCTTAACGTGGGCCTTCCTTTTATTTAGAGACACAGGAAGGATTCTAAAAATTTCTGCTAAAACATCATAAGTTTAAGGATGATGTATCTATCCAAATCCATTTCATTTGGTCCAAAGCTGAAAAATTTTCAACTGAAACAAGGTCAGCCCTATGTAGTCGGAGATGCATTTTTTTTACATTAGCTAGTGAACAGATGAAGTCCATTGCCTTCTTATTTTGCAGAGGTTTAGTTTGTCCTGTTATTAAGTAGGTACAGTTTTCTACCTTATAATTTATTTAATTCATACACTTTGTTACCATTTGGTAAGGAAAATAAAACCCTGCATAGTGGTAAAATTGTGTCTGAGCGGTTATTTTATATTAATGTAGTATTTTGCAAAGCAGAGATGTAAAATAGTCAATGTATGTATTGGATTATCTGAAGATTTTTATTTATTGCACTGGTTCTTCTCATCATTAGTGGAAATAATCCATTGTTTGAGTGGTGTGAAATATTATTTTTCCTCTTCCATGACTTTGCTATTATTTTGACACTTCACAGCTTTGGAAGAGCATGTGGTCATGCATGTAAGTTATATATATTCCTTCTAAGTACATTAGTAGTCAAATGTGGTTTTAGTATTTGAGAATATGCCTCTCTGGAAAAAGAAAGAAGGATGTGTTTTTCTTTTGCTCAGTAGGAAACGTTAGTGACTGCCAGCCAAAGTTTTCTCCTTGCTGTGTTTTGAATTTTCAATTTCATTAAACAATTTGTAATCTTAGCCTTCAATCCAATCTGAATAAATGCTGGTCATCTCAGGTGGTGGAACTCACTGTTGGGCCCTCTCTTAATGAGAATTTATCTGGAGGGTAGTTGGCTGGAACTGAAGAAGTTTGGAAACTCTTTCTCTATTCTCAACGACTGGGTTTATCTCAGAGAAAAGAAATTAAGTCCTATTATTTGGGATTGGAATTTCATAAGAATTTACTTATGCACATTTTCTAGAGAGATAATCTTACTTTAAGGTATCCTGATAATGCTGAGGTCATGGGTGTCATACTTTAGGAAAGTATCAAGATAGGCAGAAAATGTCAACAAAGAACAAATTTTGTTTTGAAAAATTGTCTTATTCAAATAGGCTTTTTGAATTTGCTTTTCTAAAACATAGCTTTAAAAAGGACAATAGCTTTTTCTTACTTCAGTTACTGAAGGGTAATAAATGCTCCTGATTCAGGGTATAATTTATGATTTCATATAAGACACCCCAATACTACTTTTGGTTGGGCAGAATTAGAGTAAAATTACTAGGTAGCAATGATGCAGTATTACTTGTGTTGTGATATAAAGCAAACTTTTTAAAAAATCATATCATTGACACATAACATTATATTAGTTTGAGGTGTATTTCATGATTATTTGATCTTTGTATTATAAAATGATCACCATAATAGACTTTGTTAACGTTCATTACCATGCATTTCTACCAATTTATATTTCTTCTGATAAGCCTTTTTAAGATGAACTCCTTAGAAAGTTTTTAATATACGATATAATATTATAAACTATGGTGGCCATCCTGACATTACATCCCCATTACTTACTTTCTTACTGGACATTTCTACCAGATGACAAACTTCACCCATTCTACTCACCCCCATCTCCTATTCCCAGCCTGTGGCAATCACCAATTTATTCTCTGAATATATGATCTTAAATAAAAACCAAGTGTTTGTGATGGTGTTTAAGGTCACCACCAATAGATAAGAAGCAAGAAATTAGCATGCAACCAGAGCAATTCACTGTGTGTGTGTGTGTGTTATTTATTTACAATTAGATTTTCCAGCCAGCCATGTTTTCTCTTCTATGTTGAAGACTAAAGAAATAGCAGAAGTTAGATAAATGAACATGGGCTGGGAGGATGGGAATCAGTTCAGTTCATATGCAATTGCATATGCCAAGTCCCAAAGATGAGAAAGAACATGACACCTTTAACAACTGAAAGGAATTCATTACAACAGGAACATATAATTCACTGTCATGAGTAAAAGATTGGGGTTGGAGAGAGAAGAAGCAAGCAGGTCATAAAGAATCTGGTGAACCATTGTGTGATTTTCAGCTTTATTCTAAGGGTAGTGAGTAGTTGTTGAAGACTTGGGCAGAAAAAGGATATTAGATTCATGAGTTTTAAAGCCAATGTGACTATATTGTAGAGAATCAATTTGAGGGCTTAATGGAGGTGGCAAGATTATTTGGAGGGTGGCTATTGTAGTAATTAAGTTAAGAATTTAATAATGAATTAAGATAAAGAAAATTTGAGTAGTGAATTAAGTTACTCAGAGGTTACTGGGACATGAGGAATTAGTTCGTGGCCAAGGAAACTGAAACATTCTTAATAAGTGTGAAAATGAGAGGCCAATGATGACTTTTATCTAATATGTACAGTGCTATACAGTTTACTAATTACTTTAGAAAGTGTTGTCCTATGTAAAACCTTTTTTAATAGCTTCGTAAGTTATTGTATTATTATTATTTATCTTATGCAAATAATTGAATAGAAGTTTGCAGAGGTTCTATGAATGTTCAATGTCATACTGCCAAGAATTTTGCAAGGTCATTGATTTCACCTTCTTATATCTTAACAAATTAGTTTGACACAGTTTCATGGAGTTTGGGAAAATAAAAAACAAGAGATTCCTGGGTCAAAGACAAAGGATTTTAGTACTCATGGCTTTTTAGGCAACATGACTATATTCGTATCTGTTCTTGTTGCTCTTCAATTCTCATGTGAGTAATGTGAAATTGGCTCAAGTGGCTGCTACACATTTAGTAGGTATACTCCACAGCTGAGAAGACCTAAGCCTAGGAAGCCCCAATATTTTAACTTCCCCCCAACATTTGCACTGATGGATGATGATGTTATCTTTAGTATCCTGGACAGTAAACACATCTGCCCTATGTGTTGGAGGAAGACACCATCTCTACCTCCCAACGTTGTCAAAAACACTTGAGAAGATAGTCTAGAACATAGGCTTTCAGTGCTTCTGATCAGAAGCTGTGTAGAAATGTAAGAAATCCAAGGAGAATTATCTCCCAGCAATAATCTTTGCTCTTGGATGCCAAGTCCCATGGATGTTCCTTCCTCCTTGATTTCTGTAGGATTTATAATTTTATGAGCACATTCATAACATTGAATTATGTCAAAACCTTTATATAGAGATGAGTTCTCTCTGAGAATTGGAGATTCATGCTCATGAATATACAAATGTAGAATTGTGTAAGCTCCCACAGAAATATTCTCATATTTTTCTTTGCCCTAGCATCTGGGAGATTTCAATTATTGCTACTAGCTGGATTTAGAGGACTGAAAACTAAAGGAGCATGGCTGAATGTTTATTTATTAGACTTTCTTAATTGCTCATTCATGGTGTTTAGAACTGTAGGAGAACATCAGTGCTGCCAGAACCATTCAGTGTAAATGGAAATGATAGGAACTAGAAGGAGCAAAGGAAAGGCTTTAATAGTGGAATCTCAACCAATAATAAAGCTACACTGGATTATACATTGATGTGATATTACTTGGTATCAAATGCAGATGTTGTGTCATTTCTATACAGTATGGAAACCACCTTTCTAGTCTTGAGAATAGTGAAGGACTTATGTTACTTCTGAAAGTGCTTGGAAAACTCCAAACCTTAATAAGTTTGCAAAACCAAAAGTCACTGGTCACATTCTATATGCCATGTCCTTGTATTTAATTCTCATTGCAACCCTATGAGATCATTATTATTCTCATTAAAAGAGGAGGAATATGTGGGATACCTCACTGGCTCAGTCAGTTGTGCGTGCTTCTCTTGATCCGGTGGTTGTGAGTTCAAGCCCACGTTGAGTGTAGAGCCAACTTAGAAAAACAGAAATGAGAAGAAAAAGAGAAAGAATATGAATTTTGGTAAAACTAAATAAGTTGCTCAAAATTTCATAATTGTAAATTGACCAATCTTAGATTTGAGGTTCGGTATAATTCCCAGCACTTGTGATAATTCTATGTCACCATGCTACCTATTTATAAATTCTTAAAATTTTTTAGAATAAGTGGAATTACTATTTTCTTACAGTACTTGGATGCTCTTAATGAAATATGTTGACATCTCTAAGTTTATATATAATCCTGTTTGGAGAAACTTAAAAATATAATCAAAAACAAGAAAATAGCAGTGACTATAATAGGTTGGGGGTGGGAAGAAGGAAAATCAGCCGTGAATCTGTTTCGTAAGGAGTGGAAAGTCCTCTAGATTCCACCAATATGTATTTGTATTAGCTGATTGGATATAAGAGGATTTATAAATCCTATGTACTCATCTCTGCCTAATAAAATGTGTTCACAATTTATATAGTTGGATTGTCTAGACTACTCAATCAGATCAACTATCCAGAGATTGCTTCATTACTCAGAAACAGTTTATTACAGTAGTTAAGTCTTGTAGTGATAATTCCTACACTGTCTGTTAGAAATGGTCAGTTCACTTATAGAGTTCAGTGCAACTGATCATTTGGATCTTGTGGACTAATTAATACATCAGAGTAGTGGTTTAACAGGATTTGTCTCCATATTAAGAATGTGGAGTTCATTTCCTGTAGACACAGCTTCAATCTTCAGAGCCTAAAATATGAAGTATTGCTTTTGTTGTTTTTTTCAGTTCTTTGATACAGGTTGTGTAGGATTTTGAGATAATAAAATAAGGAGTGATAAGATATCTGTTTTCTGATGTTTGTTGGAGAGCTATGTTGATTCAGTATTGTCTTGCCTCCTATGGGGTTGCTTATGTGTCTGATATAGCTTGGACTCTGAGAAGTAATCTTAACAGATTCCTAAGAAAATGGAATCCTCTGCAATCGAATGCATTACTGTGAATGGAAAAATGTCACAAATAATCTGCTATGAATATCTGAGGAAAGGCTATATGGAATCAATTCCAATGGAAATGCTTAGTAATACACACTAGAAAATTATTTAAGAGAAGGGTGGAAAAATGCTTATTTGTTTATTAATTTGGATAAACATGTTTTCCATTAGTGCATTTAATGAGAATTCTCAAAATGGAATTGGTGGTAATAAATTTAAAAATAGATGAAAGAAAATACTTTAAGAAAGATAAAATTAACTTGTGAGACTCATGAATACAGTTTATGAATAGGAAACAAGGATGAAAATAAGAGAAAGTCTAATAAAATTATTAAGGAAAAAATGGAAATTATTCTTTTTATTTTTTAAAGTAAGTTTTACACCCAACATGGGTTTTGAACTCCTGATCCCCAGGTCGAGTTCCATGGTCTACTGACTGATGCAGCCAGATGCCCCTGCAATTGTCGTTTTTAATCCCCCCCCCCACAAACACATAAACACACACACTGCCCCAAAGTAACAAGTGATATCTGAATATAGATATTCCCAATACCTCCATACAATTGACCTATTTTGTGGAATTAACTGTATTGCTGGTAATGACATCTTGACTTTGGAGAAAATCACAATGTTTAATCCATAATAAGGTTTTTACAATATACTATTTTGGGCAGACTTGGGAAATGCCAGGATGATGGCAGAATTTATTTTTTGATCGGAATTAGGATTTGTAGAGGGAATTATTTGAGGGTGGGGATCTATTAGTCCTTCCTTCAATAGGAGAAGTTTAAAAAAAAAAAAAAGTTAAGGTTTTATTTCAAACAAATCCCACATTTTCCTCTTAGCTAATTTTATCCAATGAGCAGTTTTCACAAGGGAACAACTCTCCTTACCTGGCTGTTTAGACTTTCCTTCCTTCCCCATTTCTTCTCTCTCCTCTTTATCTTCGTCAGAAAAAAATTGTTAAGCCTCTACTATGTGTTGAGAGGTTTTGCTAACCTCTAGTAGTTTATTCATAAACAAGAGCATAATACATGCCATCTTGGTGCTTAAGTGTAATATAGAATACACGCAAGTAAATAGCTTCAAATACAGTGTTACAAATGCTGAAATAGAAGTACGGAGTACTATGTAAAGAGAGAGAAAGCATCTGAATTTCAGGGAATGCTTTCCAGAGGAAATTAACATGTAGATGAGATATGAAGGATAAGTAGTAATTAGCCAAGAGAACAATGGAGGAATGAATGTCATTTTGTAGAAGAAACAGAATGTGAAAGGTTTGGTGTTGAAAGCAAGCACAGAATCTTCAGGAAGTGAAAATTCAGTCCTGGATCAGAAAAATTAAAATTTTGGGGTTAATAATAGATAACACTTAGGAAAGAAGACTATAAAGGCATGCATAATACTGTAGACTGATTGAAATGAGAAACCATTGAGATTTTTAAATTTTTTTTAAACAATATTTTATTTATTTGAGAGAAAGATCACAAGAGATGAAGGGGCAGAGGAAGAGGGGTAGCATACTCCCTGCTGAGCAGGGAGCTGGACATGGAGCTTGATCTGAGGACCCTGAGATCTTGACCTGAGCTGAAGGCAGGTGCTTAACCGACCGAGCCACCCATGTACCCCAATTGAGTTGTTATAAGCAAGGAAGTGGCTGGATCGGATGTATGTGTATATGTATTTAGGTATTTCAGATGTATGTTTTAAAAGTTCACTGTTTCTACTGTGTGCAACATAGCAGTGCTAAATAGAGTGGAAGGACAAGAGAAAACATGCATGATCCACTGAGAAAGGTGTTAAAACAGTTACTGTGACACATAAATGAACGCATGACTCAGGTTGTATCAGCAAAGATGATTTCAGGACATTTTGGTATTACAGTTCCCAAGATTTGTTGATGCATCAGCTAGGGCAGAGGATTAAGAGTTTAGATGGTGATTTAGTAATGAATCTTGCTTTCTGTCTTGGATAATATGGTAGGTACCATTTTCTGAGTGGCAACACTGTAGGAGAATGATTACGGAGTTGAGGTGATGATAATTTAGTTTTTCCTTTGAGCCATACGTTTGGCATTATTTATAAGGCTATTGGATATATGTGTGTGGAATATAGAGGAAGATTTGAGATACAGATACAAATTTGTGAATCTTCTATATATTGGTGGTGATTAAAGCCATATGAATTGAGAACATACATGGAAAGTATGTGTGGAGTGTAAGAGCTTAGTACAGAATCCTGAGGAGTGAGCATTCATACTAAAGGAATGGCCTTAGTAAAATTATCCATCAAAAGAGACTGAATAGAGGAATAATCTGGAGAAAGTGGATTAATGGAAAGCAATGGAGAAGAATACCTAGGAAAGGAAGAGGGTTTCAACAGTACCAAGAGGTTCTAGGTTACGTATTACAAAAGGATCCATAAGAGTCAACAACAACGTTGTCTGTGATTTGGGCAAGAGTGGTTTCAGTAGAGTGAAGAATATGGAAAGCACATTGGAGTAGATTAGAAAGTTATTGGGATTTCAGGAAGTGTTTGATTGGATATCCGGGGAGGTTATATGCATACCAAGGGCCAATGCTGGTGGTGGTGGGTTTGTCTTAGAATTCTGCCTACCTTTGAAGAAATAGTTGCCTACATCAAAGTCACAAAAGTTTTCTTCCAAGGTTTTCTCTAGAAGTTTCATCTTTTTAATTTTATGTTCAAGTCTATGATCCACTTTGATTCATTTTTTATTCATGTTGTGAGTTTTTTTTTTAATTTTTATGCTTATGCATATTCAATTCTTCCAAGACTATTTCTTGAAGAAGCTATTCTTTCCGAAATTGCCTGCCTTTGTTGAAAATCTGTTGCCCATTTTTGTGTGAGTCTGTTTTGGTACATTCTATTACATTCCACTCATTTGTCCATCTTTATGCCAGTAAATACACTGTTTTGATTATTATAGCTTTATAATATTGATGTTTTGACTACTGTAGTTACTTTGCATTTGTATTTGATATGAATTTTAGATTCAACTTGCTAATTTCTGTATAAAAGCCTACAGAGGTTTGGATTGGAATTTTTAAAAAAGACTTTTTTTATTTATTTGTCAGAGAGAGGGAGAACAAGCAGGGGGAGCAGCAGGCAGTGGGAGAGGCAGGCTCCCCACTAAGGAAGGAGGCAAATGTGAGACGGGATGCTAGGACCCTGGGATCATGACTTGAACCGAAAGCAGATGTTTAGCCAACTGAAAGCCCCAGGCTTCCCTGGATTGGAAAATGTTTTAATGTCTATATGAATGTGGGGAGATATGACATCTTAACAAGATTGAATTTAATCATGAGAAGGATCTCTCTTCATTTAGTGAGTTTTTCTTTATTTCATCTCAACAGTGTTCTGTTGTCTTGAGTATATTGGTCTTACAAATCAGATTTATCCCAAAGTACTTCATATTTTTCATGCCTTTTAAGAGTTTTGTTTTTAGTTGAATTTTTTATTCTTTACTTGCAGGATAGATAAAAATAATTTTTATTTAAACTTTTTGAGATCATTGTATATAAACATGCAATTTTAAGTAATTATAGAGACAAATACCATGTATACTTAACCCAGTTTTCCTTCATGGTAACATGTTGAGAAACTATAATATGACATCACAACCATGATATTGACAGAGTTGCATTCAAAGTTTACAACATTTCCTTCTCTAAAAGGATCTAGCATGTTGCCCTTTTATATAACCTCTTTGATTCCCATGTTTTCTTCTCATCACCCCCTGTTCTTATTTCCTGGCAACCACTCATCTGTTACTTTTGATGTAATATTGTAATTGTGAATAATTGTATATAAATGTAAAAATACAGTAAGTAAACTTTTCGACATTCACTTCTTTCATCCATTATAATACTTTTCAGATTCACCCAAAAATGATAGAATTGTATCAAGAACGTATATATGTCAGATGTGTGTTATTATCACAATTTCTCTCTCCTATTTCTTTTTATGAGATCATAATATTAATAAGGATGGACAAACTAAAGAAGTAGTCTAATGACTAGTGGAAGGTGGTAGTGTGAGAACTAAAGAATATTATCTCAAGGGGCACCTGGCTGGCTTAGTGGGTAGAGCATATGACTCTTGATCTCTGGGTTGTGAGTTTGAGCCTCCTGTTGGGTGTAGAGATTACTTAACAAAATAAAAAATAAATAAATAAAGTTATCTCAGAATTTCCATTTATAGCTATTGTAGTTCCTATTTTCCACTGTATATATCAAATTGGTGTGTGTGTGTGTGTGTGTGTGTGTTATTGGAAGTTTATAATTTCTTCCATCTAAATGATAGTGGGATATTGGGAACTTCTTTGGACATTTGTGAAATTTTTCACAAATTAGAAATATGTACAAGTAGCAGGCTTTTCTTCAATTGGAGAAGTATAATTTCACACTTAAGCAAATCTTCTCTCTTCATTAAGTGTAGTACCAAGATAAGTGAAATAAAAATGTGATGCCATATAGGAAGACGTTCCTTAAATTTTCACAAAAGAGACAATTAAAAATGAATATTCTTCTGTGGGTTACTAGAATAATTGCTGTCTGAGGATGTTTATATTCAGGTTGATATTATCTCCCTGTTGCTGTGTTTTTAAGGAACATTTTGCCTTTGTATCTAAAGCATTAAAATACTTTCTAGTGACAGGAAAATGCTTCCTTAAGCCTCTTCTCCCACTGGATTTTTAGAAGGAGGTGCAATGTAGCTGGGCTCACACCCAGTATTTGGCACATTGCTTGTTATTCTGCAAGTTTTATTTAGTTCTTTCTGCTGAGCAAATATCAGAGCTGAATCTATTCTATTCTATTTTCATTCATAGTACCTGAATCTTTTGATAGGACTAGGTAGCTAGAATACTATTGGATGCAGGGATTGTGTGGATAAATGTATAAAAGCAAATATTTGTGCACATTTGTGCCTTCTGCTTAGTATTATTATTAAATGTTTCTGACTTATGTAGCCTTATTGGTTCTAAATTGTTAGTATCCTGCTGCTAGTGGAGAGGGAGTTAATTTAGGGAATAAGGTCAAACACACTCTAATATTAATAGTTATACCACAGTTACGGGCTTCATATTCATTTTGAGGAATTCTCATTATAACTTTTCAGGAGACTGTTAGGGAAGGTGGTTATGTCATGGCAATGGGTATAATACTGATAATTATTATCATTTATAATAATAATTATTAAATTTTATATTAATTCTTAAATTCCATATAACGAACCAGCAAATTATTCACATCAACCAGTGTACAAATAGTATACAAATATTTCCCTGATTTTGCTTTGAATATTAAAGGTGAGATGATAGAATAGAGATGAATAGATTGCATTAGTGAATTAATTTACAAATGAAAGAACTGAATAAAAAAGAATTCAATATTTCCATAAGAGCTACTATCTAAAAGATGACTTTGGTATGATGGAGTTGGAGTTAAGAAGGGAAGGTGAATTTATAGAAGGAAAAATGTCTGGATGTAAAAGGAAAGAATGAGTCAACCTTCCAGGTGTTTTAGACTAATTTAGATGGTACATGAAAGGAGGTGGCTATTTGCAATTTCGCACATCCTTCATCAATGAATCCAGTCCCTTTTTGGATGAAATTTTCACAGAAGCAGTTTTAAAAGTTATTCTAGGATACCAATTTTTCAAATAGTCCACACGCATCTTCATTCCTAGGGTATGTGAGTCTAAGGATTCATGTGTTTTTAGATAATCCTCACAGGAGATGTTCTTGATAATAATCTTAAGGCAAAATAATCCTTTTAGACACTAATTGCTCACTGTGTTTTCACTGATGTGAAATTTACCTATGCTAGGTATTTCGTATAAATATAATTATGTAACATGTGACATTGTATCTCTTTTCTTTCACTTAGGAAGATGTTTTTAAGGTCATCCACATTCTAGCATGTATCAGTACTTTGATCCATTTAATTTATGAATAATATTTCATTGTATGTATATATAACAATTTGTTTATCTCTTCATCTGTTGATGGATATTTGTGTTGTTTCTACCATTTGGCTATTATGAATAATGTTGCTATAAACATTATTGTATATCTTTTTAGTATTTGCTTTCCGTTCTTTTTATTATATACTTAGAAGTGGAATTTGATTATATACATAGAATGGTAATTCTAGGTTCAACTTTTTTTGAAACCACCTGTTTTCAATAGCTGTTTATTCCCACCTCCAATGTACAAAAGTTCCAATTTCTCTGATTGATATTGGAGTGAGAGAGGTTTTCATCTATATATAGTCACAGTTTAACCGAAGTGGGACTTATATCCTGTTCTTTTCAGTTGATGCCCGTTATTTATTGTATCATTTTGTTACTCTGACAATGCCTTTTTGGAAATGGAACAGTAAGTATTTTGATTTGTAGTTACTGAGAAAAGGCTCGTATGTGTATTAATAACGCAACAATAAGAGTGATTTGTCTAAAATTCTATGATTTGTCAGGGTCTCTTAACTTGCATTTTATTGTTGGTTAAATACCATAATGATTGGCTGTCTTATTACTGATGTCAAAGTGTCCTACAAGGTAATTCACATACCATAAAATGCACTCCTTTAAATTATAAAACTCAGCGGTTTTCATTACATTCAGAGTAATACAATTATCGATCCATCTAAGTTTAGAACATTTTCATCATTCCCCAATAGTAACTTTGTTCTCATTGATAGTCACTCCTCATTTCCCCTTCCCACCTAACCCCTGGCAATGATTAATCTACTTTCTATCTCTATGGACTTACCTATTCTGGTCATTTCACGTAAACGCAATTGTATACCGTATGTTCTTTATTACTTTTTTTCACTTTCATTTACCTCGTTTATTATGATGTTGAGCAATGGCCACGGCTATATCCTCCTTGGAGAAATGTCTGTTCACATCCTGAATTGTTTTTAATTTTTAATTGGTTTATCTTTTTATTTTTGAATTTTAAGTGTTCTTTATTTATTCTAGAAGCACATGCCTTAAGATATATGATCACAGAGTGTCTTCTGTCATTCTGTTTGGTTTCTTCTCTTTCTTTATGGTTTACTTTGAAACACAAAACTGTTTAATGTGGATAAAGTAATATTTACCTGTTTTCTTTTTTGTTACTTTGCTTTTGATGTCATACTTAAAAAGTCTTTGTCTAACACAAGGCCTGGTGATTTTCTCCTATTTTTTTATACTAAAAATTTTAAGTTTTTAGCTCTTTCATTTAAGTCCATGATCCATTTTGAGTTAATGCTTGTGTATGGTTTGAGGTAGGAGTTCAAATTTATTTTGCATGTACCAGGAATTGGAAGCTATCAGGTTGGTAAATTAGTATAGCAAACCAAACTGAACAGAACGATCAAGACTTTATTAATTTACTGTGATAGTATAAGTAAGAGGCCAGAGAGGAGATGCCCGCTCCTCACAGTATTTCATTTTGCCTCACAGAGGCACAGGACATGGTTAAATTTTTCAGCTACCATTGGCAGTGTGGTGTTGCCTAGCATGGTTGCTCAGCTCTCAATCAAAAGGCTTTTGCAGTTTTTTAGACCTGAGGGCTGGGGAGAGTGAGAGGAGGAAGTGCTTGGAGTAGAAAAGTACTGAATACTGGAGGGTAAAGCCCTTGATAAAGAAGTCTCCACTGAGGAACTTTGGGTAGGAATACAGATTGGCTTTGGAGCATGGCTTTGTTGTTGGCTAGGTGACTGAGTCCCTTCAGATCTTGAAATGTGTTGACTGCGCAACAAGTCTGGTGAGTGGAATGCAGCTTTCCTTTATGAGACCTGGCAAATAAGGACATACAGTAGTTGCTTATGGTGTGGGCTGAGAAATCATATATGACATTTTGGTTTGGAGACAGAGTTCTCTGCATGTGGATTTCCATTTCTCCCAGAAGTGTTTGTGAAAGGAACTGTTCCTACACCATTGAAGCGTCATGATATCCCTATTGAAAATCAACAAGGATTTAATGTGGGAATCTCAGTTCTATTCCATTAGACTAATTTTACTACACTGGTCTATCCTTATGTGATACTACACTGTCTTGATTTTTATAGCTGTGTAATATATATTGAAATCATGGGTTATGTGAGTCTTCTAACTTTGGTCGTCTTCATCAAGATTGTTTTTTCTATTCTGGGTCCCTTGCATTTCCACATGAATTTTAGGGTCAATTCTTAAGGCCCTTCTCCATCATAAAGAATTAGAAGATTTTGGGCGCCTGGGTGGCTCAGTGGGTTAAAGCCTCTGCCTTCGGCTCAGGTCATGATCCCGGGATCCTGGGATCGAGTCTCACATCGGGATCTCTGCTGAGCAGGGAGCCTGCTTCCTCCTCTCTCTCTGCCTGCCTCTCTGCCTACTTGTGATCTCTGTCTGTCAAATAAATAAATAAAAATCTTTAAAAAAATTTAAAAAAAAAGATTTTTTCGATAATTTATTGCATTATATATTTTTGAAAACTATCATTTCGATGCATCACATATGATAGCTTTGTTAATAGAACATGTGAGTACCTTGCTTTATTTTCTTCTTAAGGAGTATTTTTTTGTTTTTGTTTTAAATTTTAAGATTTTATTTATTTATTTGAGAGATTGAGAGAGTGAGCACACAGAAGGAGAGAGAGGGATAGGGAGAGCAGGGGGACTGAGGTGGGGCTTGATCCCAGGATCCTGAGAGCACAATCTGAGCCTAAGACAGATGCTCAACCAATTGAGCCACCCAGGCACCTGAGAGGAGTTTTTATTAAGGAATAATGGAAAAGAATCTGTGAGATTATCGCTTAATTGCAAGAATATGTATAGGCATTATCTCGTTACTTTTTTAGAGTTTTTTTTTGAACATGTATGTGATATAAAGGCATCTGAAGAAATATTAAAAAAATACAAGTTAATTAATAGAAACCAAAGAAACCTTGAGGGAAAATTGTTGATCAAATGTAATATTTTTTTTATTGAAAGGTAATAATAGTATTTAATGAAAAAGAACAACTTCTATTCACTTCATGATTGCTAATTTTAGTCTCACAATTCCCGAGAAGAAGAGAAGACCAATATTAATATTGAATTTCACACAGATGGAAACTGGAGTTCACAAATTTGAAGTTATTCGCCCCAGGTCATAATGTAAATCAGAGTGCCCCCAAACGCATTTTCTCCTCATCATAAGTTAATGCTGTTTCCTCTGAATCATTTGTCTTCTTTTGGATAGAAATTATTATTTTATGCAATACAAAAATATGCATTTGACTGTAGAAACAGAATTGCCTGAGATTCATTAATTCTATAGTAGTCATGATTTTAAGCACTTGATGCTACTCAGTCCCTTATCTGTATATACTTTGACTAGTCAGTAACTTTGCTTAACATTCAGCTGTGTAGATTTACATGAGTGTTTCAGTCAATTGGAGGGCAGAGTACCTGGTAAACAAAAGAAAATGACATTCATAATGCATAGTGGTGAATATGCCATTGGGGTTAATAACAAATGCTTTTTATTCAGAGACAGGAGTCTAAAAGCCAAGTATTAAATATATTGATAAATTAGTTTTAGTAGATATACCAAGCAATATGAGATTGGAGTCTCTTAGGAAAGCCAATCACTTATCTATTCAAGAATTTTCAGTGACTAGAACACTGCAATGTATGGAGTCCATGCTCAATGATATAAGTTGACTTAATTGAACAAATAAAGCATCCCACACAGGGACAACAACATGTATTGCACAAAGGTTAATATACATGTATATTGTGTTAAGGTTTGCATGTAGAAGAGGTTTAAAAAAACTTGGAAGTACTCTGATACTAGGTGATTTTTGACAACACATTCACTGATGTGGAAAAACTGTAGTCTTTCCATGACTTTTGGTTCTAGCACAGAAGAGCTGTTTATTTCTCAAATTCTTAGAGAGAGATGTCTGGATTAGACCACAGATATAAATCTCTCTCCTTACAAATAAGCTAAAAATCTCCTTTTCCTCCAGACCATTGTTTTTGTTCTTTCTTTTTTTTGTTATTTGCTCTCAAGTATTTCCCTTTTCCGACAATAGTTGTACCTTGTGCTTTGTGAAATGAATTTTAATAAACAATGAGCAATAAAGCTAAGCCAACATTTTAGATTGCTAGGGCTTGCTTTAGTGAAAACACAATAATGTCACAAAGATTTATATTCCAAATAACCTAGCCTCAGATAGAATGAAGCTAAGCTCCTTGGATGTCCCTTAAAGAATGTTCCATGTGACAGTCCTTACAAATGCCAGGGCAACGAGAACCCTAGAGCTGAAATCTTTCTTTTTAACCTCCCTGCAATGGAAGACCTAGGAGGAAGCTGGACAGATTGCTTGGTGGAAAGACAGATTCTTTTCTAGGAAAGAACGCAAGTAGATCCTCTTGTCTCTCAGTCACATCAAATAAATACAACGTAAGAACTTGAAGTAATATTTCTAATGTGATGTTCTTTATTTAGCTTTAGGATACCTTTCCCCTCAGGGAACCTTGAGAGCTGTTGATTATATCCATTTAATGAAACTGGGATGATGGTTTTAAGCACCTGTGTTGACTTATGTGCTTCTAAGCATAGATTACTTTCTAAAGGTTAAAAAAACAAATAAACAAACTTCCTTAAAATTTTGATCAGTTTGCTTTATTTTGGCAGCTATTAATGAGATGAGAAATATTAGAGAATAGAGACTGGGCTGGAAGGATCCTTTCTCATTAGTCACCTGTCAGCAGTAACTGCAAACAGAAGCATGTGAGACTGGTGTCTACAAGGAAGAGAGGTGAAATACGGAATTTTTTCTCCTTGAGAGTTTAGAATTATATATGCTGTTTTGATTTCTATCTCCTGTTATGGGATAATTTATACAGAGAAAGGGGGCTTTAGTCTTCTATATTGGCTTTAGCCTGCTATCTTACAAATATGTGCTAATGGTCAAACGGCAGTTAGTATGAGGATGTACTCATTGTGGCTTGGGTTAAATTCAACCCCAAGTTTCTTGGCCTTCCTGTTGCACTGTAGAATGTGTCATCTGTATATGAAAGAAAGTTTTTATCTTGAATGGGTAAAACCATTGCAGACAATATACCTATGTATTAATTTTATACTGGATAATACAGAGTGTCCAGTATAAGAGAGGTTTCAATCTGGCAATCTTTGTGTTTATTTTTACTTTCTGTTTATTTTGGCATGCACACACATTATTTTGGCATGTACGTACAAATACATTGCTTGAGCAAGAGGATTTCGACTTCCATACTGCTTCAAAGGAATGGAAATAGATTTCATGTAAAAATCCAAACTTATGGCTTCCTTTATATCAAGAGGATATTGACGCAGTGGTTTCTTGTTCGTGTTGGCAATAGTAAACTAGAGCTATGAATAAGTACCCCTCCTTCATCAGGAAGGGCAGGAACTCTAAAAATTGCCACAATGTCCACCCACTTCCATTTTTAACACCCAGTGCACATCATGTATTTAACCATTTTTGTCATTCTAAGCGACTGTGTTGGAGGGTCATAAACCCATCACTATGTGGATAAAAATCTCACCTGAATTGAGCAAATGATGGAAATTACACTAATATTTAAAGGAAAGCAGTTGTTCTCTTTAAGCAAATATTTTTTCAAATATCGGAACCAATCATTGAATCACAGCTTGAATGCATTATTGCTTCTAAGTCCTTAGAAGTTATCTTGCCAAATCCCTTTAATTTATGAATAGAAAGTCTGAGATTCTCAACAACTTGCCTAGGTTTTTATAGTTAATTTCTAAGACAACTGATATCAGAAACATTAGTTCATGGCTGTTTTTAACCATTCTGCTATTTCCAGTTAATACACAAACATGGTATTTTTCAAGTAGTACAGGATTCAATTTCAACTTTATTTCCATGACCCGACTTTCATTTTGTCTCTTCTCTGAAGTCTTTCATGACTGGTCCAACTTACCAGGGCTTACCCCAATTGTCCCTCCTTTAAACTATTCTGGTATGTATAACCTATACCACTCAATTGACTGTGTATTCAGTTTTTTTATTTTTTTAAGATTTTTATTTATTTATTTATTTATTTGACAGAGAGAGAGAGAGATCACAAGTAAGCAGAGAGGCAGGCAGAGAGAGAGGGGGGAAGCAGGTTCCCCGCTGAGCAGAAAGCCTGATGCAGGCCTCGATCCCAGGACCCTGGGATCATGATCTGAGCTGAAGGCAGAGGCCTTAACCCACTGAGCCAACTGGGCGCCCTTATGTATTCACTTATTACATGGTGCGATAACTTGGTTCCATTATGAGGTTTCGAGTTCCTCCAAGGCACAACAATATTGTATACTTTTCTCCACATTAGCATCTAATACTCGGCGGAACACTTATTAAATGCTTGATTCATAGTTGTTGGTTTGAATTGAATTGAATATCCATGGCTGCAGTACAAATCAGGAAATACTGTTTGCTTGAGTGTGCATAAAACATCCAAAACTGTCTCCAGAAGAGTACGGTCCATGCCTTTGCTGATATGCAGCTTTTGTCCTTTTATCCACTAGCCACTGCCCAACCCTGGTCTCTTAACTATCAAGACATATTCCTTTGGGTGGAAAGATGATCCAAGGGTCTTTGGCATATAACTTTACAGTGAAGAAACCTAGCAGACACTGTCTCAACTGTCTGTTTTTAATTTACAATTTCACAATACCTTTCCCATACCATTTCACAGCCTATATCACTTTCTGTCTTTTATTACAGCTTTCCAATTTTATTACAACTATTGGTGGCAATTTAGACCTTGTTCAATAAAAAGGGTTAATCAGGCAAGGAGAGTAGTAGATGAATACCCAAATCAGTGATAATAATGCTAGATTCAGAAGTTCAAGAGAGCCTGGAAAATAAGGTTTCAGCATTTATGAGGGTATCCAGTGAATCTATACATTATTTCCTATTTGTAGTTTGTCACCTCCAGCTCAGAATTTAAATTCTTTGCTTCTCTGAAGCTACTGGAGTACTGTTCATATTCTCTGAATGTTAATGGAAATATAATCAAACACAGGAACTTATCTCTTTTTGTTTTTGTATTTTGCTATTTTTTTGTCTTTTTTTTAAAATATTTTATTTATTTATTTGACAGAGATCACAAGTAGGCAGAGAGGCAGGTAGAGAGAGGAGGAAGCAGGCTCCATGCAGAACAGAGAGTCCGACTTGGGACTCGATCCCAGGACCCTGAGATCATGACCTGAGCCGAAGGCAGAGGCTTTAACCCACTGAGCCACCCAGGCGCCCCTTGCTATTTTTTTTTTTAACATTTTTTTATTTATTTATTTTGACGAAGAGAGAGTACAAGCACAGGAAGTGGCAGGTAGAGAGAGAGAGGAAAAAGCAGGCTTCCTGCTGAGCAGAGACCTTGGCAGGACATGGGCCTGCATCCCAGGACTCTGGAATCATGACCTGGGCTGAAGGCAGACACTTAACTGACTGAGCCACCCAGGGACCCCTGCTTTTTTTGTTATATATAAGGTAGATGCCCTAGCATTGCTTGGAACCAGCGGATGTCATTTCTAGGTTTTGCTCCTTTCATCCCCTCAAAGTAACAAAATTTTGTTTGGAGGCCTATAATTTAAACAATTCCCTGATCAGTAACATTTTGTGACAGCCATAGTTTTTTTCATGAAAAATAAGATACTTAATTCTTTGGATGATGTATTTTAGTATTAACTAAAAGCTGAGATGGCATCTGAGCTAATTAGAATCTGGATCAAATTTGGGAGAGAAACTTCAGAAGATAATAATTTCTTTGGCTGGCTTGTGATGTTCAATTTTCTGGGAACTGACAATTACCCAATATTAATACTGACAGCCCATTTCAAATGTAAAATCGTAAATATAAATAAAGGATTTAAGACCTCTAGCATTTGATATTTTTGAGTCCATCGTGTGAAAACAAAGCCTGCCCTTTTGTGCTGTTTGTAAAGCATCTGACAGCTGTTGGCCATGCTTATTAAAAAGTGACCTGTTTTACTTCATTACCTCTTTATGAGAGAAATTCACATTCTCCTGGTAATTTAAAAACCTATCTTAAAATTTCATAGACAGATCCTCCTGTGTCTTGGTGTAGTAGGACTTTAGGATCACCGTAGTTATTTATGAGTTTACTGCAAACTGTGCAGTAAAATGTGCCCGTTTAGGACATCCTTTCAAACACTAATGATTGATTAGGAAGTTTGACATTGGGGCTTAACTATTCTGAGGATATGTATGGCTAATGATGTAGGAACCTCTGAACCCTCTCTGCTTCTTTCCTTAGCCCTGAAGCCTAGAAGCTCAAGTGAGCAGAAAATAGAGAGGCACGTGAGTCAGAAGGCCAAAAATAAAATAAATGAAGAAATTTTGACCATTTTACAGAGTGGTAGCAATTTAGCTTGATTGGTCTGATTATCTTCTGCCATCCTTTTTTTTCATCCACAAGCGTTTATCAATTATTTACAATATCCTAGGCAATATTGCATACTATTGTTTAATCCAGCAGATAGAGATATGGAGATTAAAGGGTTACATGCATTTAAAAGATACAAAATTGAGTCAGGAAGAAAGACAGGAATTCACTGTGACATTAAGCTCTCTATTATTAGTACAGTATAAAGTGTTTAGGGGGGTGATTTGTGTTCCTTGGACATAGTCATGGTAGAGGTCTTCATGCATAGTGCATGGAATCAGTAACAGTAGTTCTAGCTAAAATATAGTGAACACTAACTAGGTGTCAAGCACTCAAGTAAGCCCTTAAAATGTATAAATGTCCTTAATTCTCATCAGCATGTTAAAGAATTAGAAACTATTATATTCATTTAATGAAAATGAGACACAGAGAGGTTACATAAATTGTTCAAGCTCATCCTGCTAGTAAGCAGTATAGTAAGGTTTTGAGCTCAGGTAACGTGGTTCCAGAGACCAGCCACCTAATTCCTATACTGCACTGCCTCTAATTAAATGTTAATTGATATATTTGTTTTTATTATGCATATTCTTTACTTGAAATGCCATTGTCAATTGGGTGATATCAAAGTGTGTGATTTTTCTTTGCTTTATACATTGATGGGAATATTATAATTTTACAGTTTCCATGTGGAAATTGTGGTGTAATGAAAATTATGAGTTGTTTTTCATTTTATATGATGGTGTTGATGACAAGATGGTAGTAATAGTTAGTAGGTTCCAGGCAGTATTATAAATGCTTCACTTTTTTTAATGCATATATCCTCATAACAACCCCATGGGTTAACTACAATTAGCACCCATTTTATATATGAGAAAAAGAGGGTAAGGATTCTAACTTACTCAAGGTCATACAGCTAAAAAGCAGTAGAGTAGGATTCATATCCCAGCCTTTTGCCTCCACAGTGTTTGTGCTCCATCCCCATATGATCCAGTTCATGTTCTATCATACTGTTTTTCTATTTATTTATTATTTTTTTAAAGATTTTCTTTATTTATTTGACAGTGAGGGATCACAAGTAGGCAGAGAGGCAGGCAGAGGGGGGTGGGGAAGCGGGCTCCCTGCTGAGCAGAGAGCCAGATCCGGGGCTCGATCCCAGAACCCTGGGATCATGACCTGAGCTGATGGCAGAGGCTTAACCCACGGAGCCACCCAGGTGCCCCGATCACACTATTTTTCTTTAGGAAGATGGGAGATATTTACTATCGTTCCATCCCCCACTTCAATGTTATCTAGGTCCTCTGTGTTAGTAGATAGCATGGTGATGTCTAGAAAATAGTGAATCTGGAGGATGTCCAGACAGTCTTCCAGTTCCTTTCATAAAGAAGGCAGATAGAGAGGTCTTACTGAGACTGGCTTTTTACACCGTGGGTACACAGGGTGCAATGTGGACGGTAATAGCTATGGACAAAAGGCACAGAAGGTATCAACGTATACATATTTTGCATCTTCTATGTATAAGGCTATTTTTTTCAGCTTTGAAGATAGAGCATGAAACAAAATAGATAAGATTCTCTACCATCATGTGGTTTGTATTCTAGTGGGGAAAGATTGACAACCAAATTGTTGCAAGTGTTTTAGAGAAAAGTTACCAGGGAGTAGGATCAGGGAATATAATCCAGGGGGATGCAGTGGTATAATTTTAAATAGAATGGTTAGGGCAGGCCATCAAGTGAAGGAGATATTTAATTCAGTTTTTTAAAAGGTGAGGGATATGTCCACACGAACACTTGTATGTCAATGTACTGCAATGTATACAGCAGTATCATTCATAACATTCAAGAGATGTATAACCAAATGCCTCTCAATGAATAAATGGGTAAAAAACAAGTTATATCTATATGATAAGATGTTATAAATAGGAATGCATTCTGATGTATGCCACAACATGAACTTCAAAAATCTTTTAAGTTTAAGAAGGGAGTCACAAAAGGCCACGGATTATATGTTCCATTTATATGAAATGTAGAGAATACGAAAATCCGAAGAGTCAGAAAGTAGATTAGTGGTTGCCAGGGCCTGGGGAGGGAGAGTGGGGAATGGTTGTTTTTGTGAATGTATTTTTGGAATGATGAAAATATTCTGAATGTAGATAGTGGTGCTACTTGCCCATCCTTATGATTAGGCTAAAAAGTACTAAGATATACACTATAAAGTATTGAACTTTATAGTATGTATCCTGTATTAATTTTAAAAACCTCAAGACAATATTTTATTTAGCCAAAGTACATGTAAATTTGGCCATGTGTTTACTTTAAATTTAAGGGCATCCAGACTGCCCTTGGAAGTAAAAGCTTGTCAAAACCCAGTTCCCTTCCTAAGCTGGTGCCCATCCTTCAACAGTAATGGCCACCAATCTTGACTCTCTTGAGTATTGTGTTGTTCCTTCTCAGGTGGGCAGATGTTTGAGAGTCATGATGTCACAATGACCTCTCAGAACATCCAACCATCCTTGGGGACAGTAGGTGCATCTGTAACGGAGTTGAGTATCTAACTGAATAGTCTCTTGAAAAGAAAAGGAAAGAAACGAAAATTATTCTGACACAGATGTTTTTCTGATGGTTGAATTCCAAAAGTTATGCCTTGGTGATTTATTTCAAGTGAGATCCATCATTATAACTACTTGGGCTCATCTTTAATGTACCGACTGAAAAGTCCGTTGTTGTCTTAGAGATCTGGCTGACACCAGTCCAAATATAAGTTCTCAGAGGTAATAGATTGATGAAAGTATAATATTTGGGGCTCCTTGGTGGCATAGTTGTTAAGCGGCTGGCTGCCTTTGGCTCAGGTCATGATCCCGGGGTCCTGGGAATTAGCCTGCCTTCCTGGGATTGAGCCTCCTGTCCTGGGATTGAGCCCCGCATAGGGCTCCCTGCTTGGCAGGAAGCCTGATTCTCCCTCTCCCACTCCCCTTGCTTTTGTTTCCTCTCTCACTGTGTCTCTCTCTGTCAAATAAGTAGTTTAAAAAATCTTTAAAAAATATCAGTCGGGGGGCGCCTGGGGTGGCTCAGTGGATTAAGCCTCTGCCTTTGGCTCAGGTCATGATCTCAAGGTCCTGGGATCGAGCCCCACTTCAGGCTCTCTGCTCTGTAGGGAGCCTGCTTCCCCTTCTCTCTCTGCCTGCCTCTCTGCCTACTTGTGATCTCTGTCAGATAAGTAAATAAAATATTTTTTAAAAAAAGATATATCAATCGGGCGCCTGGGTGGGTCAGTGTATTGGGCCTCTGCCTTCAGCTCAGGTCATGATCTCAGGATCCTGGGATTGAGTCCCACATTGGACTCTCTGCTCAGTGGGGAGCCTGCTTCCCGCCCCCCACCCTGCCTGCCTCTCTGCCTTCTTGTGAGCTCTGTCTGTCAAATAAATAAATAAATAAATAAAATCTTTAGAAGAAAATAAAAAGGAACTCTTGTAAGAAAATAACATTCATGTATTTAATAGAAAAGGAGCCAGTTGAGAGTTTATTAAAAAATATTCATTGGCAGGTAATTTTCGTATCATTTTTATACAGCAGTCTGTTCATATCATGTATAATCTATACTATAAATTATAATTGTGGATACTCTAATGTTGAATTTATACCTCAATACTTAAAAGTTAATGTTCCTGTCTATCAACTGATGAATAGACAAACAAAATTTTAGTGTTTTACTAAATGTTTATTAAATTTTACTAAAAATTTAGTGTTTTTACTAATTTTAGTAATACAATACAATATTTTCACTCATAAAAATGAATGTGAAATACTGTTACATGTAAAATATGGATGAACCTAAAAAACAGCATGCTAAATGAAAGAAGTCTGACATCAAAGGGCACATATTATATGATTCCATTTGTGTGAAATAACCAGAATAGATAAATTCACGGAGACAGAAAGCCAAAAATAGTTGCGATGGGCAGATGGAAAGATGGAAAGATGGAAAGATGAGGCAATGGGGAAGTTCAAATATAGTGAGTATGAAGTATCCTTTTGAGATGTTGAAAAATTTCTGGGTATATGAAACAGTGATTATTGTGCAACTCCATAAAATAATACTAAAGACTGAATTTTACACTTTAACAAGGTGAATATTATGTTACATAAATTTTGTCTTAATCAAAAATATGTTTACAAAATGAATTTCCCCAAAATGGCGAAGGAAGTGATGGGCCAAGCCCTTCCAAAGAGCTGAGAAAAGAGAATGCAAGACCGAACAAATAAGGTGTTCAGAGGCTTCATAGCCAGAGCACATCTAGCATATTTGAGGAATATCAAGTGGCTAGTGTGGATATAGTAGAGTGATCAGCAAAGATAGTAGTCGGAGGAGATATGGTATCAGAATCAGCAGGGGGTCTTGAGGAACTTGAAACCATTTTGTAGACTTTGACTTCTGTTGTAAAGTGTAGTATCATTGGAGATTTGAACAGAAGAGAACTACAATCTGGGCATCTGGGTGGCTCATTGGGTTAAGCATCCAACTCTTTATTTCAACTCCAGCCTTGAGGTAGAGTTCCCGTTGGGCTCTGCGCCCAGCGTGGAGTTCGCTTGTCCCTCTCCACCTCCCCCTGCTCTCTTGCTTTCTCATAAATTAAAAAAAAGAAAAATAAAAAAGTAAATAAATAAATAAATAAATAAAACCAGTCTTCAAAAAGAACGTGAAATATGATCTGACTTAAGTTTTTAAAGAATTATTCTGACTTTTCTACAAAGAAGACAGTGTAGGAACACAAGATGCGAAGCAGGGAGACTAATTAGTGGTGCTTTTACAATAATCCAGGTAAAAAATAGTAGTTTGGACTTAACAGTGGAGGGTGTAAGAAGTGTTTAGATTTGGGTACACATTTTTGTAGTTTGAGAAAACAATTCCTGATATGCTGGATGGGAAATATAATAGGAAGAGGGAAGTCAGTGCTGACTCCTACTTTTTTGGCCCAAGCAACTGAAGTTGTCAACTTTAACAATAAAGGGAAGTCTTTGGTACCAGCTGCTTAGCCATAGAAGTTTGAACACATTACCTTTAACATACCTATTAGTCATTTCTTCAGAATTTTAGTAGGCAGTTGCATATATACAGCATACCCATGTGGGATACATACTGGTGTCTCTTATGATTGTTAATACCCTGGCAATACCATTCTTTATATATTTTAATATGTCCTCTGTATGTGAGTCCTGAGTTCAAGTGAGAGGTGTGGATCAGTGATATGATTCATTCATCTTATTAGCACACACATAAATATGTGTTTCTTAAAGCCATGGACACATGTTTCTCATTAGCTTTATTCTGTAACGTGTAAAGTGCATGGCTTGTGATAGAGGATGTAGGGTCTTCTGGCAAGGCCTGCATATTAAAGCTCTTTTTGAGTTGAATGGTATTGAGGGTAATTTCTTTTTTTAAAGATTTTATTTAATCCATCTGACAGGGAGAGTGCAAGCAGTGCAAGTGGCAGAGAAAGAGGGAGAAACAGATTCCCCGCTGAGCAGGGAGCCTGACTTGGGGCTCCATCCCAGAACCCTGAAACCTTAACCTGAGCCGATGGCTGTCGCTCAAATGAAGGAGCCACCCAGGTGCCCCGAAGGTAAATTTTTAAAAAGTGATTTTTTAAAATTCTGCTGCCAACGGAGAAACTAATCTTTCCCCCCTCTGTTTTTCAGTACATTTCTGTGAGAAACCTATTGTTTGTGACTCCTTTTTTCCGTTTGATATCTCTGTAGATGTTTTTGACATTAGCTAAGCCTATTTTGAGGTTTACAACCCAGGAGTATTTTTCTTAGGGGTCTGGGAGACATCTCTTTGAAAGTGTAAACCTCAAGGATAACAGTGCCTCTCTCTCCCTGTCACTATGGGGATGCCTTATTCTGAACTCTGACCAAATCCTTGTCCTAGTGATTGAAGTTTTATTTTTCTTCATACATAGGCACTTAGCTAAAACAAATGGCTGCCACAGTGACAGGTAAATTTGGGATGAACTAAGAAGGAATGCCACACGAGTGATGTAAAATCCTCTTATGGGAAGACAAGTTATGGTTACTCATGAAAATATGTATATAGTGGATTATAACTGCTTGGTGATATATATCGTGGAATTTCTTTCCATCCTTGTAATCTCCCAGCAGATTGCCTATGATGCACATTGTAATGTGCTTTAGTACTTATTCAATAATAAAATGGTTTTCTCTCTTTTCTATATCTCATGGACAGCATTCTCTGCATTGACATGATGTTTTTAAAGTGCATATCATTGATAATAAAGGGCAAAAACCTTGTTTTTTTATAGTTTCTGTGGGTGCCTTCTAGTGATTACTCACACAGAAACAATAAATAAAATAAAACTTAGAAGAGAGACATTTTTATATAGCATACCATTTTATAGATTGAGTTTCTCAATATGACAGACACCCAAGATGGCTGCTTCCCTCCTCCAGACTTTACTGCTCTCCCAGTTGTCGATTGCCCACTTGGCCACTGATTCTCTGAAGTAAAAAAAAACTGTGGATATAGGTTAGGAAGCCTCTTCACTTAACAGCAGTAAATTATTTGGGCCTATAATTTTACAAGTTGAGGATCTAATGATTAGCGAAAGAAAACTTTTCATGGAGTTTTGGTGTAGTGACGAGGCTAGACAAACAATGAAAATATAGTAAGATTATGTGATATGATCAAGAAATTACAGAGTGCTTTGGTAATATGAAGGAAGGGTGTCTGATAGTCTTTGAGAGTCGCAGGAATCTTCCTGGAGGAAGGTTGTTTTGGCTGAGAAGTGTTAGGATTAGGAAAAGTGATTGTGAGGTGGTAAAGGGTGTGCCAGGCGTGCGCTAAAATTCCAGATATGAGCGAAGAAATAAGTATGTGTGGAACTGTTACCACTTTAGTATAGAGCATGAAATATAGCTAAATAAGGTTGGGGGTAGTTAGTGACAAGAGAAGATACTTGCACTACATGTCTTGTTAAGGCATTTGAATTTAGCAAGTTTTGGGAAGTCTTAAGGCAAGACATGGGATGGCATTTTCAAAAATGTGCTTTATTTAGAAAGATCAGTGCTGCTGCCGTAGGAAAAGTAATTTTGAATCTGAAAAGACTGCATGCGGGAAATCTTGATATGATGCAGTGGCACAATTCATAAAATACTTGTTTTGATCAGACCTAGAGGTAGAGGGTGAGGCCGAGGGAGGAAGTACAAGGGCCATGGGCACATTCTTCCCCAAATCCCATTGTTAAAAATCCTGCTTTTAAAAAATTGAACTCATTTTGGCATGTTCCCTACATTACTCACAGGTGTTAGAAACAGAAACGATGCCTGGCAATGGGATAGCCTCCCCCTTTTTCAGAGAACCATGAGCTATAGTCTCATGTTCAAATTCTTTTTCACCTGAGAGACCATAAGCAAATGCATCCTACTTTGTATTATATTTTGGAGCATCTTACTCTTTAACCACTCAGTCTTAAAATGATTTAAATGCATTATCTTTGAGGGTGATTAGTTTCCTTGTTACCATCACAGATGCCTAAAGACAGCCTAAAGAAGAATACATTATCAAATTAAAAAAAATAAGGAATGCAAATATTTACCCTAAGTACTCATAAGCCAGTATTCTGCTGATTGTTATAAATGCAACAACTGAGGTAGGAGAATTTAGAAATTGGTAAGTATGTTAAAATCTTAATATATATTTTAACCTGTTAATATTCCTTTTTTATTTAATGTATTTGTGTACAAAGAGCAGAATTCTTCCTACCTGACTTTGGGAGATAGAGAAACTATTTATTGATGCTCAAAATTATTTTCAGTTGTCCAGACTATTTAGATGATATTATAATTCTCTGTCATTTCATCCATAGGTCTGAGTACATCTTGCATAAAGTACCTATCTAACAGTATTTCTTAAGTAAAGATAAAAACATATACACATTAACAATTACCAATAATATCAAAATGCTACACTTAAGTATACAGAAAACTGAAACTACACATAGCATATTTTGGTTCCTTTAGTTATTTTATGTGGACTTTAGAATGTTTTAAGAATTTAGGGACATGATATCATAGGTCATAGAAATGATAACTGTCCAGTATTTTAACTATAAATGAAATAGTGTTACATAATTTCATCTTTGGTTCAGGATAAGACCTGGCACATTTGTTTTGTAGTAAATCCTTATCATCACCATGGTAGTTGTTACTTGTCTTTCATAGTTGCCAGGGTGCCAATATTACACTATATTAAAAGTAATTATTTCTTGGTATTTTGATTTACAAGGCATATTCAGTCCCAGTATTAAAAAAGTGCCTTATTAAATAATCAGTATTTCTAATACTCAGTATATTGTAATATTCATCAACCATCCCCAATTGATCCAGGGGTTTAATTTGAGAATTGACATTCTCTCATAATGAAGGATAGTGTTGCCACTAGGATTACTTTATTTAATGTTTTCTCCCATGCTAAAATATATGATGTTAAAAAAAAAAACACTGAAATAGTCATATATCTATTTAATTACAAATGTTATATACTTCATGCTGTCATCATTTTATACTATTCATGGGTTTTATTTTTATTGCTTTAACAAGCATACTTCAAAAATTAAGGCTATATAAAAGCTTTTAAACAAAGTATCAGATTTGGTGACGGTTTATCAGTCAGGCTCCTGTCAGGGGACAGACTCTAGTTGATTTCAAGATCTCTATTAGAGAGGGATACGTGGATTCAAGAACTATATATTTATTGTGGAGTTTCACAGAAACCAATCACAATGGGATGCCATTACTACCCTATGGCCTTAAGGGCCACGGGGCGAAAATGGCATTACTGGAGTTTAGAGAGAGTTTAGAGCTGTGTAGGAAGTTCTTTACTAAATGAACCGTGACCGCGGAAGAAGCAGAGTTGGACACAGAGCCATTAAGTGTGGGTAGATTTCATAAGTATAGGGGATCTCTCTTCTTTGACCTCTCTTCTATCCCTTTCTCTCTTCCACCCTGCCAATCTTCTGTTGCCTACGGACTAAATGTAATAAATAAATCAGTGCAACCATTAAGAGAGCTCCAGTAATTCTATTTAGAGAAAATAGTCTTCCAAGAGCCCTGAGCACGTCACTACAAGGTAGAAAGTGAATTTGGACAAAAGTGGATCGGGACATACAGAGAATAGGAATGACATTTTCAGAAGTTAAAACATCTTTTATTTACCTGAACGCATCAGGACTTCAAGCAGATTTTTAAAAGTAAAGTATGACAACTTTGTTTTTAATGCATTACCCAGATATCTTGGGACCTTTCTGATGTCTTAAAACTTTGAAACTTAGAATGACCATTTTAAAATACAGTGAGATCAATAATTCCAAATGAAGATAAATTTTGAATTAGCACTTTTCATTATAGACAAGATGCTCCTTGCTTAGAAATCATGAGCACATGCATATCTCATATTGCCTGATTTTCTCTGGAATGTTATATCTCTGTGGATTCCTCACACATAGGAAATTAATTTTGTTTTCTTCTGTTAACCTGTGTCACCTTAATTTGTTCTTAGTCCAGCTAGAAGGACCTTGAAGGGGACTGGAATTTTCACTTCCTAGTCGTGACTTACCCAAAGTCATTCTTTTCTGTTTAGGAAGGTGAGTTTAATCTTACCTGTTTTCACGTTTTCAAAGGAAGTACAGAATCTAGATGTTTATGTGAAATTTCTGTATGTTGAAATGTAGATTAATTTTTTTAATAATCTTGTGTTCAAAGTTAAACATGTGCAGGTTTGATCCTAGTTCATAGGCCGTTATATTTATCGTTCAGTAGGATAATAAACTTCTCATCACTGGCATCTTTATAATCTCTATTCAAATGTATGAGCAATGTGGATTTCTGGGTCTTTTGAAGGGAAATATTTCGGGCAGTGAAGTATTTTTGTGTTCCTGAAATCATAAGGCGGCAACTTACTATTTGTAGTTGGACACTTTAAGGGGAGAGGAAGTTCTTTCAAGGGAGAAGTCCCTGGAAGTATCTTGGTGTTTCATGTAACTGTTGTTCTCCTGGTCCCCTTGGGTGGTAAAGCTGTGAACTGCACCCTATTCAGGATAACACCATAATAGCATATGTCCCTCTGTTTCACAACAACCTAACAATTTGCCTCATTCACTTAATTGACTGCATAACTACATTATTATATGAACAAAAGCAAAAAGAAGGTTTATTTTCCATTCATGTGCATTTTTTTTTTCATTTTCCCCACTGATGCTGTAATCACTGGAAGTAGTTTTGACACACGTTAAAGAATTTCAGGGCCCTTGGTATTGGGGAATATTGGTAGCTGGTAATTTCTTCCCCTGTAATTTACTCTTTTCATTAGGATTTTTGTAAATGTTTAACATAGGGCCATAATCTATAGCACTTGTGGTGAATTTACTTTTCAGAATGATAAATATATATTAGAGTAGTTGTTACACAGGCATTTGTGTGTACAATCCATTGTAATGGGTATAAGACATAGAAAAAATAATAAATAGAAGGCTTGAAATGGACTGATAAGTGTAGTGAGTCTCAAATATTAGAAGGTAGCTCGCTCTAAATATACATGTTTTGATTATTCATATCGGCCACATTTCTACATTCTCTACTGTAACAAAGAGAGCAATAAACATGAAATGAAAAATATAGAAAAAATTTTGACTCTAACTCCACTGTACAATTCTACATACTATCATTTTGAATGAGGAAAGGCTTCGAATTTACTTATGTGAAAGTGCTGCTATAATCAGTGCCCAAGGGTGCAAGAGGCTCAGGCAGTCCCACACAGACCACATTTGTCTACTTGCTGCTGACATAATCCAAAGGCAGAGATACTAGTGTTGGGGAAACAAAAAAGGTATTTCAGTCAGGCCAACACTTGGAAGATACTAGACTAATGTCTCAAAGACTGTTTCCAATGTCCTGAAACTACTTTGAACTTTCTACAAGTAAAACGTGGAACAAAGGTCCTCGGGTGTATGCAGGTGGGTGGTAAAGGTCAGGTTGATCATTGTCTTGGGGTCAATCATGCTGGGTGTTGCTGGCATCTGGGCAGTCCTTATTTTTTGTGTGGGTAATTTCCATTACTATTACAGCATTCTTTGGCCTCCAGGTCTCTTCCTTGAGTCAAAAGATAGATGGGAAAGAAGAACTTACTCAGAAAGTACAGGGATTGCCTGACTTGTTCATTTCATAGAGCATGTGACTCCTAATCTTGGGGTTGTGAGATCAAACTGCAGGTTGGAGGTAGAGCATACTTTAAAAAAAATAAAATAAAATAAAAAAATTAAATAAAGGAAGTACTGGGTGACTCAGTCGGTTAAGCATCTGACTTTGGTTCAGGTCGTGATCTGGGGGTCCTGGGATCCAGCCCCATGTTGGGCACCCTGCTCTGCTTCTCCTTCTCCCTCTGTCCCTGCTTGTGCTCTGTCATTCTATCCCTGTCAAACAAATGAATAATAAAATCTTAAAAAAATACTTTCAAAAGAAAGTACAGCCTAAGGTCAAAATGGAGGTAGTTTAAGAAATAACTGGATTCTTTTTCACAACTATGTTTCAGAAAAGGTACATTTTATAATATTGTTGAAGATTTCACATTTATTATATATAACCACCTAAATCTGGGTAAATTTGTGTGCAGAGAAAAGCCCAATTAACTTAAAATTATGTGGAAGGATTATGAAAGAACCAAAAGATAATTGGAATCCATATATCACGCTTCTCATTTATCCTTAGTTTCAGTTTGTTATCTCTTCAAATCATTTACCAAATCAGCTCATATTTAAGACAACATGTTTGAATTTAAACCATTTACTATTTAATTTACATGTGTCATAGAAGAATTTTTCCTCTCCTTCAAGGTCCTTCTAGCTGGAATGGGAATCCATTACACATGACACAGATTAGTAGGAAAGAATAAAATTTATTGACATAAGTACAAAGAATGTACATGACGTGAAAATTGTAAAGACAGTGAATCAGTAGGAATCTTATTTGAGCTAAGGGCCCTGAGGATACGAAGAAAATAAAAACCAAAATGATGAAGACAATTTGAGTAATATGAGAGGAGTTGTTTGGAAAACTAAGATGGCTTTTTCTGCACGTGAGATTGTGAGGTTAAGAGCACTTTGTGTTAATAGGACTTTTGATATAAGGAGACAGTTTTGGGGGGAGGTAAAGACCTCCTGAATGGGTTGTGTATTGGACATTCTGTTAAATGCCTCTTTTTGCAGCTATGTGTGTGTATAATCTTGCCTTAATGAGGAATCTCTATTACAATTAAAGGAGTTTTAGGCCTTTTCATGTATAGTAATATGCCATATATGCCATAGAGGAGAATCTCTGATATGGTTGGAGAGTGAAATCTAACACATATGACTGATATAAATTATTATATAAAGATGTACAAAATTGTCAGACTGCCTGTGTTCTGGGGACTCTGAGGGCCCTGGGGAGTGAGTTAAGTTTTGTAGAAACTCTCTTAAACTCGAAAACTAAGGCAGACCTTTGCCTGAATATTAGAAGTTACCAAAACTGAAAGTTCTCAGTTAATCTCATAATGAAATTCTGCTCCAGTTAGGTGAGTTCTGTAACTTTCCAAGTAGAATAATAAAAGTAATACTCTAATAACCTAAGGAAGAAAATTCAACAAACTTTGTGTGAGTTAAATATGGACTACCAGACTTGGATGGGTACCTGCTGAATTTCCTTAGGCAGTGCTCACATCTCAAAATCCTTCCAAAGAGTTTCTACATTTAGAACCCTGAAGAGCTTTTCAAAATGCAGGAAGAAATTTTGATACCCTATAACATGTAAATGCCAAAACAAAAGCTACACCTTGTACTTTACCTCTTTCTCTTTTGCACTCGTAGGCTTGTGCTAGTGTATACAAACATACACACAGAGCTTAATTTAATCCTCACATATTTATTTCTAGGGAGATACCATCATTATTAAATTTTTTCTGAGGAGGTAACTAAGAATTTAGAAAACATAAGTGACCCACATGGGAAGTGTATAACCTTTGGCCCCAAATTTTAACTAGTATAATTGTAATTTATTTTCATGGTGTTTAAGAAGTTTGTAGATGCCTTGATCAAGAATAGAACTAAAGAATAAGAAATTTTCCTTCTGCTATTAAGGTTCTTTATGGGATTACCATGTGTTGTAAGAGGTATTTTTGAGACAAGTTTCTTTAATTCTACATAGCATTATAAATAGGGATATTCAGGCTAATTTTGCGTTAGTATTGTAGGGTAGAAAGTAATCTATTATGTTAGCTAGAGGCAGGGTTTCTGGAGATAGGCTACCTAGATTTTTAATATGATCTTACCATTTGTTATCTGTGTAACCTTGGGCAAGTTTTTATAATTTATTTGTAAAATTGAGATAATAGTACTTACTTACCACGTTTATATGCATTAAAATTAAAAAAAAAAAAAACAAAAACCTTGCATCAAAGTGAGTACTCTTTATTGTTAGCTGTTAGTATTCTCATCTGACTGTGCATTTCCAGGTAGCAAAATTGCTTAGAATAGTGGTTCTAATATTTTAGTGTCTATCAGTATCCCCTTGAGATCATGTTAAAGCACAGGTTATTGGTCGAGATCATGTTAAAGCACAGGTTATTGGTCTCTACGCCCAGGCTTAGTGGTTCAGTAATGCTTGGGCAGGTTTGAAAATTTGTACGTCTAATGAGTTGCTACTGTTCCATGAATCATACTTTTAGAATCTGTTGGTTAGAATACAGTGTTGATAAGATCTTGATCATACCTTTAGCCTTAATTTTGGCCTTTTGTCTCCCCCCGCCCGCCCCCAACTTCTCTATCATCTAAAAATAAGATTCTCTGAGCTAGGCATTCACATAGGAAACTGCAATATCCCCAATCATTGTGTCAAGGAAAAATAACTAGAATTTGGTTTTTGTTTTTGTTTCTTTTCTTTTTTTAAAAAATTTATTTTATTTTTTCAGTGTTCCAAGATTCATTGTTTATGCACTATACCCAGTGCTCCATGCAATACGTGGCCTCATTAATATCTACCACCAGGCTCACCCATCCTCCCATCCCCCTCCCCTCCAAAACCCTCAGTTTGTTTCTCAGAGTCCACAGTCTCTCATGGTTCATCTCCCCCTCCAATTTCCCCCAACTCACTTCTCTTCTCCTTTACCCAATGTCCTCTGTGTTATTCCTTATGCTCCACAAGTAAGTGAATTGATATGATAATTGACTCTCTCTGCTTGACTTATTTCACTCAGCATAATCTCCTCCAGTTCTGTCCATGTTGATACAAAAGTTGGGTATTCATCCTTTCTGATGGAGGCATAATACTCCATTGTATATACGGACCACATCTTCCTTATCCATTCGTCCGTTGAAGGGCATCTTGGTTCTTTCCACAGTTTGGCGACAGTGGCCATTGCTGCTATGAACATTGGGGTACAAATGGCCCTTCTTTTCACTACATCTGTATCTTTGGGGTAAATACCCAATAGTACAATTGCAGGGTCATAGGGTAGCTCTATTTTTAAAGGCTTAAGAAATCTCCACGCTGTTTTCCAAGTGGCTGCACCAACTTGCATCCCCACCAAGTGTGTAAGAGGGTTCCCCTTTCTCCACATCCTCTCCAACACATGTTGTTTACCGTCTTGTTGATTTTGGCCATTCTAACTGGTGTAAGGTAGTATCTTGGTGTGGTTTTGATTTGAATCTCCCTGATGGCTAATGATGATGAACATTTTTCATGTGTCTGTTAGCCATTCGTATGTCTTCTTTGGAGAAGTGTCTGTTCATGTCTTCTGCCCATTTTTTGACATGATTATCCATTTTGTGTGTGTTGAGTTTGAGGAGTTTTTTATAGATCTTGGATATCAGCCCTTTGTCTGTAGTGTCATTTGCGAATATCTTCCCCTATCCTGTGGGTTGCCTCTTTGTTTTGTTGACTGTTTTCTTTGCTGTGCAGAATGTTTTGATATTGATGAAGTCCTAAAAGTTCATTTTCGCTTGTTTCCTTTGCCTTTGCAGACATGTCTTTTTTTTTTTTAATTTTTTTTTTAAATTTATTTATTCGACAGACAGAGATCACAAGTAGGCAGAGATGCAGGCAGAGAGAGGGGGGAGGAAGCAGGCTCCCCGCTGAGCAGAGATCCCAATGTGGGACTCGATCCCAGGACACTGGGATTATGACCCGAGCTGAAGGTAGAGGCTTAACCCACTGAGCCACCCAGGCACCCCTGCAGACATGTCTTGAACGAAGTTTCTGTGGCTGATGTTGAGGAGGTTACTGCCTGTGTTCTCCTCTAGGATTTTGATGGATTCCTGCCTCACGTTGCGGTCTTTTATCCATTTCAAGTTTACCTTCGTGTATGGTATAAGAGAATGGTTGAATTTCATTCTTCTGTACATAGCTGTCCAATTTTCCCAGCACCATTTATGGAAGATACTATCTTTTTTCCACTGGATATTTTTTCCTGCTTTGTTGAAGATTAGTTGACCATATAGAGTTGCGGGTTTATATCTGGGCTCTCTACTCTGTTCCACTGGTCTATATGTCTGTTTTTGTGCCAGTATGATGCTGTCTTGGTGATCACAGCTTTGTAATAGAGCTTGAAATCAGGCAATGTGATGCCCCCACTTTTGTTTATCTTCTTCATTTCCTTAGCAATTCGGGGTCTCTTCTGGTTCCACACAAATTTTAGGATTGTTTGTTCCGGCTCTTTGAAAAATGTCTGTGGAATTTTGATCAGGATGGCATTGAATGTATAGATGGCTCTAGGCAGTGTAGACATTTTAACAATGTTTATTCTTCGCTCCATGAGCATGGAATGCTTTTCCATCTTTTTGTGTCTTCAATTTCTTTCATGATTGTTCTGTAGTTCTTCGAGTACAGATCTTTTACCTCTTTGGTTAGGTTTATTCCAAGGTGTCTTATGGTTCTTGGTGCTATAGTAAATGGAATCATTTCCTAATTTTCCTTTCTATCTTTTCATTGTTAGTGTATAAGAAGGCAATTGATTTCTGTACATTGATTGTATCCTGCCACATTACTGAATTGCTGTATGAGTTCTAGTACTTTCGGGGTGGAGTCTTTTGTGGTTTTCCTATAAAGTATCATGTCATCTGAGAAGACAGAGAGTTTGACTTCCTCTTTGCCAGTTTGAATACCTTTTATTTCCTTGTGTTGTCTGATTGCTGTTGGTAGGACTTCTAGTTCTATGTTGAACAACAGTGGCAAGAGTGGACATCCTTGCTGTGTTCCTGATCTCAAAGGGAAGTCTGTCAGTTTTTCCCCATTGAGAATGATATTTGCTCTGGGTTTTTCATAGATAGATTTTATGAGTTTGAGGAATGTTCCCTCTCTTCCTCTACTTTGATGAGTTTTAATCCAGAACAGATGCTGTATGTTGTCTAATGCTTTTTCTGCATCAATTGAGAGGACAATGTTGTTCTTCTCTCTTCTTTTATTGATTTGTTCTATCACATTGATTGATTTGTGAATGTTGAACTACACTTGCATCACATGGATAAGTCCCACCTGGTCATGGTGCATAATCTTTTTAATGTATTGTTGGATCCTATTAGCTAGGATCTTGTTGAGAATCTTGGCATCCATATTCATCAGAGATACTGGTCTGAAATTCTCCTTTTTGTTGGAGTCTTTGCCTGGTTTAGGGATCAGTATAATGCTGGCTTCATAGAAAGAGTCTGGGAGTTTTCCTTCTCTTTCTATTTATTGAAACAGCTTCAGGAGAATAGGTATTAATTCTTCCTTGAATGTTTGATAGAATTCCCCAGGGAATCCATCAGGTCCCGTTTTCTTGTTTTTTTGGGAGGTTTTGTTCACTGCTTCAATCTCGTTACTAGATATTCGTCTATTCAGGTTGTCAGTTTCTTCATGATTCAGTTTTAGAAGTTCATACTTTACCAGGAATCCATCCATTTCTTCTAGGTTGCTTAACTTACTGGCATATAACTGTTGATAATAATTTCTGATGATTTTTTCTATTTCCTTGGCATTTGTTGGGATCTCTTCCCTTTCATTCATAATTTTATTAATTTGGGTCCTCCCTCTTTTCTTTTGGATTCGTTTGGCCAGTGGATTATCGATCTTATTGATTCTTTCAAAGAACCAGCTTCTAGTTTTGTTGATGTGTTCTACTGTATCTCTAGTTTCTATCCCATTGATCTCTGCTCTAGTCTTGATTATTTCTCCTCTTGTGTGTGGGGTTTGCTTAATTTGTTGTTAGTTTTCCAGTTCTTTAAGGTGTAAAGAGAGCTGGTGTATTCTGGATTTTTCCATCTTTTTTGAGGGAGGCTTGCTTGGCTATGTATTTCCCCCTTAGGATCACCTTTGCCGTATCCCATAGGAACTAGAATTTGAAGGTATAATATCAGGGAATTCATCAAAATGTTAATTTTTTTTTTTTTACAAGAGAACAAATCTACACCTTTATTTACTTTTCATTAAATGTAAATCCTTGAGGGGTACAGCATCACACGGATTCTGTGGCCAATAGCTTTAGCAGGAAGGTTGCTTCGGAATTTGGCATGAACCATGTCGCTGTTTCCGTGAGCATGAGTTACTTTTCCCCAGATTACTGTGGTTTTGTTTGGTTTCCCACCAGGAGTCACTGTGTTGTTCTTTGCTTTGTACACGTGAGTACATCTCTTGCCTATATAGAATTCCGTTTCATCTCGAGCATATACACCTTCGATTTTAAGAACAGCTGTGTGCTCCCTCTGGTTGCGGAGACCCTGCTTATAGCCAGCAAAAGTGGCCTTGGACCACAGCTTTTCAGACATTATTCAGCGTTTTAGAGGAGTCCTGTTCCCAGCAGGCCTCCACAGGCCCCAAGATGGTGGAAAAAGAAACTCAGAATGTTAATCTTGACAGTCTTTGTTTAGTGAGATTTAAAATGCTTTGAATTTCTATTTTGTGGAGTCCTTTTTTTTTTTTTTTTTACTGAAGTCCGATTTTATTATCTTAATGGCTATTTTTTCGAAAAGAAAGACTACTTCTGAGGTTAGTCAGTAACGTCAACTCTAAGAGAAAACTGTTAGATTTTATTTATCTTGTACTAGTAAAACTTCATAGAATGCCACTACAATTAGAGTCTCTCATCCTGGAGCACCCATTTTTTTTTTTTTTAAGATTTTATTTATTTATTTTAGAGAGAGAGAGAGCAAGAGTGCCCATGCTTGGGAGGGTGCGGGGGGTGGGGGGGCAGAAGGAGAGGTAGAAGTCAGCTCGCAGGTGAGCAGGGCTCTGGGATCATGAACTAAGCCTAATACTGATGCTTAACTCACTGAGCCACCCAGGTGCCCTGAAGCACCCATTTTTGTGTCTTTTTCTCATCTTGAAGTCAACTTTTGAAGAGCTTATTTTGTCACATACATAATTACAATACAGAGAACAACTCTCAAGTTGTAGGTTGTTATTTCAATGATTCACTGAATTCATTTTCTTACTCTCTTTATTTTGAAAAGATCTATTTGTTATTCCCTAAAAATATTCAGTCTTAAGTCTATTATTTAGAGAGAGTGTCTTCTTCTTCTTCTTCTTTTTTTAATTCTGAATATCCTGAGCATGTGTCTAGCATGAAAAAGTGGGATACTAAGAAAATGATGGACCTTTACATTTAATGAAATAAGTCTTTATAAACTAAACTCTAAAGGCAGTGCTTAATTTTAATATATAAAGCAAGTGGTGTAGTCTTCCCTACTGCTAGCATTTGTTTCTCTACACTATTCCTGGGAATTCGTAAGAGAACATTCACTACAAAACTTAGCTTTTTAGGAGTGTAGATATTTAAAGCTGTTGCAGCCCAGTGCATTTGATCAACTTATTTAGAAAGTGTATACAAATATAAAGCTTTTGAATTAATCAATATGTAGCAGGCATTGAACTAGACACTTTATATCCATTAGTTTCTCATTTAATTCCCACAGTAGCTCACAACATTACATACTACTATTATCTATCTTCTTATGTTAGAAGAATTGACATCTAAATTCAAGTCTTATTAAATCTGAGAGGTTGTTTTAGTGCTACAGTGAATAATTTTCTTGTTTAAGTGAAAGTAACAGCCAGAAGAGAGATTTTTTTAGGTCATACTAGAAAGAACATGGAATCAGCCTGACTGGGGTCCATACCCTCCCTGCCTTTTCTGATTATAATCTAGTGTGTGTCTCTACCAAAGGTATATTATCTATCTTAACTTCTTTATCTAGATCTAAGCCTCATTTTAAACTTGGGAATAATATGTTTACTCCACAGCATATTGATATAGTTTATTGGATATCTATTGTGTGCTTAGCTCTGTACTAGATTATGTGTAGTTATTTTCGCATGATTTTTATAAACTAATTGGAAGTTTCCTTGCAGTGTAAAGTCTTTTGTCTTCACAAACAAAATAACAGGCAAAAACAGTATTCTAAGGGCTCAGGGACTTGGCTTTTGATGCCCTAGCTCTCTCACTTTGTAATTTTTTGACCACAGGCAAATCCTTTAAATACTCAGTGCCTCTTTTTACTTATCTGTAAAAAGAGTGAATACCAATATTTCCTAATTCATTTGGGTTTTATGAAGATTAAGTGACCCAATGTATGTAAAATTCCTACTTCTAGGACTGGAATTTATTACATATTGATCAAAATATTGCTTGGGTGACTCTATTAATATTGGGCATAACAAATTTTCATTTAAAGAAATTACTGAAATGGAATACATAGATAGAAAGGGTAAGTTCCTTTGGGAGATTGAGCAATTCTAAACTTGATTTCACCTAATAACATAACTTTGATGTAAAATTTTTAAAATATGGAAAGAAATGGGAAAAGTCACCAAAATATAGAGTGATTTTTAACATAATCCTGGCAGTATTTTATATTTCAAAGTGATTTAAAAATAGTAGAATTACAGTTTTCTATATTCTTGTATTTATTTTATATCAAAATAAGGAATCTTAATCTAATTGACTAGTTTTCATGTGTGTGATTATTAAAAAGACTGCATATATTGTGTTGCTTGGGTGGCTCAGTCATTACATGTCCGCCTTAGGTTCAGAACATGATGCTAGGATCCTGGGATAAAGCCCGGCATTGGGCTTCCTGCTGGGCGGGAAACCTGCTTTTCCCTCTCCCACTCCTCCTGCTTGTGTTTCCTCTTTCACTCTCTTTCTCTGTCAAATAAATAAATAAAATCTTTAAAAAATTACTATATATATTAACTGAAGACTATTTATTATTTCTTAAGGCCACATGGTACATATTTGAGAATTTACCATGTTTTATCATAAAACAAGTTAGTTTAAATTTCAAAGTATGAGAAAGATCACATTTTTTACCAAAACTCAGGAACATTAGAAATCAATAACATAAGTTTGAAAAAATATATATATCTACAAAGTGACAGACAAACTAGGACTGGAACTCATGGTCAATGAAAAAAGTACAATTAATTTTATAAATATTTCAATTCAAGACTGAAATGCAGCTAAGGTGGTAATTATTGGTGTGGTTGTAGTATGAAGTGTTTATTTTTTAGATAAAAAGGGCAGAAAAGTAGTGAGTCATGCATATAAAGCCAGCATCTTTTTATATTTATTTATTTATTTATTTGGATTTGTTTATTTATTTAGTCAGTTAGTTAGTTGATATAAAGAGAGTGAGAGAGGGAACACAAGCAGGGGGAGTGGGAGAGGGAGAAGCAGGCTTCCTGCTAAGCAGGGAGCCCAATGCATGCTCCATCTCAGGAGTCTGGGATCATGACCTGAACCGAAGGCAGACTGAGCCACCCAGGTGCCCCTAAAGCCAGCATCTTTGTAGCAAGCAATGTAAAGAACCCAGTAGAAGAGTTTAATGAAAATAAATAGGCCAATACAATGGAGAAGTTGGAAAATTCCTCACGGAAATTATAACAAACATGGACAAACATTTGCCAAGGTTAATTAAAAAAAAACAGAGAAGATCATCATTATTAAGATTGATAACTAGATTATAATTCCAAATGTAGGAAAGGATGTAAAAATAAAAATGATGGCAATATTATGATAAACAGTATAACATATATTCAAAGACATAGAGTAAATAGACAAATTCCTGGGAAAATATAAATCAGCCAAACTGACTGAAGAAAAATAGACAATTTCAAGAGTCCTATAGATATCAATATATTTGAATCACTAAACTATGATGTTATATTGCCTCCTCATCAAGAACAAAGAAAGAGCAGGCATCTGGACACAATTCTCTGAAAGTAATATATGTAAATTTTTAATCTAAAGGGTTCATATATTCTAGTTATGATATGCATCAGGCTTTGACAGTGGTATACATAACATAGAGTAGATCCCTGCAGATGAAGTGTTCTAGGGAACAATTTTGACTTGGTCATTCATAGAATTGTTGGAGTTACACATAATTCTGGAAATATTTGTGCTTAAAGGAGAGATTTATTATCCAGATGCAAAAATCTTTGAAGGGTGAAAGAAAATATGGTTCAGCCAGATGCCTTTTGTTTTGAACGAACCTAGTGTTTTTCCATAAAGTTACAGGAGTAATAGTTTAAAAGTTACATTGGAGATTAAGTTTAAGTTCATAGCAGTTTGCTCTGAAATGAAGCTGTTTGGGGTCATATGGGAGAAAGAGTATTCAACTGGGAATTTAGTTTTAGAGAGTGGAAGAAATAATGAACTTTCCCCCCCCTATATTCTAGCTGTCATATGATCATTAGGTGATAAGGACGGCTGCAAAAACACTTTATAACTGTATCACTCCACTCTAATTCCCTTCGCTAGTTGAGAATGTTATGAGGTCAGTTCTTTTCTTTATTGATTAAGTATTGGAAAATACCCTTGAACTTAATTAAGATTTAGGATAGAGGCCAGGATAGGTGAATTTAAGGCCTTTGCTTCATTGAAAACTGCACTCGTTCTCATCTCGTTATGAAGGTTTCTTCATTTCAAAGGAGCAAAGATTCTTGCCATTTACCTCTACCAGGGTGGTAATCCAAATAAGTATGGGTACAAAACTATTAACCCTTTGGATTTTGTTAATTTGTCAGTTTCAGAGAGGCCAAACCAGCAATATCCTGATGTCTGTTCAAAAAAAGATTTTAGGGACGCCTGGGTGGCTCAGTGGGTTAAAGCCTCTGCCTTTGGCTTGGGTCATGATCTCAGGGTCCTGGGATTGAGTCCCGTGTAGGGCTCTCTGCCCAGCGCGGAGCCTGCTTCCCCTCCTCTCTCTCTGCCTGCCTCTCTGTCTACTTGTGATCTCTGTCTGTCAAATGAATAAATAAAATTTTAAATAAAATGATTCTGGTTTATTTTCTGTCTTTATGATGAATATTTTTAGTTCTAGAAAACTGGAAAGTGGCACAACTTGTTTTTCTCTGAATGCTAGAGATATGTGACATATGAGCATACTTATATTAGACTAATTTCTGAGAAATCTACCGTAATTGTAGGGGTTGATAGCAGGAGAGTTATATCTTTGATAATTGTTCTAACTTAGTACTTTCCCAGCGAAACTGAGTTGGAGTTTAAGTATTTGAATTACGGCAGCTTTAAAAAAATATATTGCCAGGAGAGTGACATATCAAAATAGCTGAACATTAATATCATGCCATCTGACATCAATCTAATGATATATTTCTTAGAGAATGAATTTGCCAATTGAATAAAATTTGAAAAAACATTTTCATGTGTCAGGTAACAATGAGCAGGTGTTATAAATGTCCTATATTATGTGGGAGCCTTACACAGTATAGTCAAATGACTGAATATCAACTTAGTTCATTATCAAGTGGATAGTTAAATTTATTATCTTTCATAGGGCTTTTACTCTTCCATAGCAGTGCCAAAAAAATCATAAGAAGAGAAATATGTGAAGCACTCAATTGACATGACATTTTCCTGATTTTCCTCATGCTTTGGATAAACATTTTGTTAAATACAAATATGTATCTTCAGGCCTAGTTTTAGTGCCAAGAAAGAGTATTCCATGGTAGAGAAGGAATATGGGCATCAATTTTGTGAAACAAGACAATTATTAATGGTATAAATCAGAGGAAAGAGAAAAACTCGAAGACAAACAGGTAAATTTTTCCCTATTAGATCCTACTAGGAAACTAAATCCAAAAAGAGAACAAACCCAAGTGGACCTACAACTTGTTTTTGTTTTGTTTTGTTTTGTTTTTGAAGATTTTATTTATTTATTTGACAGGCAGAGATCACAAGTAGTCAGAGAGGCAGGCAGAGAGAGAGGAGAAAGCAGGCTCTCCACGGAGCAGAGAGCCCAATGCGGGGCTCGATTCCAGGACCCTGGGATCATGACTTGAGCCGAAGGCAGAGGCCTTAACCCACTGAGCCACCCAGGCGCCCGTACAACTTGTTTTTAAACCATCTATGATAATGTGGAATGGGTGTTATCTGTGGTTTGTCTAGAATTGCAGTGTTTGTGTTAGGTATATATTTTTTTTATTATCATTCTGAGGACTTTGGTTTTTAAATGAGCTCATTCTATCATAAAATAACAGAGATAGATGGTCATTAAAACAAGTGCTTTCAAAGGCATTCAAAGGTATTTCCTTTTCTTTTCAGGTTTTGGTGAATGTTTTTCAGCAGTCATTCTTTGTGTGGATCAAAATAGCTGCCTGAGAATATTACTCAACTTTCTAAAATCACAATATCATAGTGCTTCTACTTGTTATGTTATTACATTGTGGCCCACAATCAACCAGGCCTGATTTGAGTCACTTAGATGTTACACCTCTCATCGGACAGTTTCCTGTGGTCAGTCCTGGTGATTAAAGAAGCACATGTAGTACCAGTTAAGTACTGTTGATGGGTCATTTATGGATTTGTATGGTCTCTGTTGGGTTAGAATTGCGAGTGTTTTTTTTTTCTTTTTATTGTCATAAAAGTTACATACAAAATTTATACTCATAATCACTTTAAGTGTTTAGTTTAGTATTCAGTATATTTACATTGTCATGAAACATCTCCAGAATTTTTTCAAATTGTGTATCTGAAACTATTTGTATATTAGGTGTGTTAAGTATACCTAAATAGGTGTATTTATAGTTTGACAACCCCAGTCTTTGGCAACTAGTATTCTATATCTGTTTCTGTGAATCTGACTACTGTAGATACCTCATATACATGGAATCATACATTTGGTTTTGTGACTGGCTTGATTCACTTAGCATAATTTCCTCATGTTCATACAACTTGTAGCATGTGCAGAATTTACTTCCTTCTTAAGATTTCTTTATATGCATATATCACTTTTCCTTTAATTCATTTTTTAAGGATTTATTTCAGTGAAGGAGGGGCAGAGCAAGAGGGAGAGAGAAACTCAAGCAATCTCCACGCTCAGCGTGGATCCTGATGCAGGGCTTGATTTCACGATCCTGCGATCAGACTGGTGCAGATACCAAGAGTTGGACACAACCAACTGCGCCACCCAGGCACCTCTTTAATTCATCTTTGATGTATATTTTACTTGCTTCCACCTATTGAGCTACTGGAATTGCTATGAACATGAGTATCCTTTCACCTTTGTTCTATGTGTGTTCTATGATCTAAGATGTATCTTTTGTAAAGAGCATATAGTTGGAACCTAGATTATTTTTTTTAGTAATTTACACATGTATGTCTCTTGAGTGAGGAATTTAATCTACCTATATTCAAAATAATTTGATAGTAAAAGACAGTTTTGCCATTTTGTTAAATGTTTTCTGTATGTCTTACAGCTTTTTTGTCCTTAATTCATGTCTTATTGCCTTCATTTGTGCTTCCTTGATTTTATATTGTGATATGCTGTGATTCACTGGTCATCTCCTTTTTTGAATATTCTATAGATATTTGTTTTAATTATATTTCATTTCATTTGTGGCTCCCATTGCAATTACATTAAACATCTTAAAATTGTGACATACTATTGTAACCTACTAATTACTTACATTTCACCAATATACAAAAACTGTAGTCCTTTAACATTCAACTTCTTCCATAATATGTTACTGATTTCACGGATTACATCTTTATATATTGTTTATAGATTGACATAGATTTATAGGGTTCTTTGTATGTTTTTGTCATTTAAATTTATAAACCAAATTTGGTATAGTACAGGTTGTTTCAGTTGTCTGTGTCTTTTACTTTTCCAGATAGACATTTGTTTTTGTGCAGCTTTTTTCTATATACCTTCGTTTTGTGCTAACATAAAGGACATCTTATATTTTTGCTTTTAGAGAATGTCTTGCAGTACTAAATTCCCTATGCAGTTGTTTATCTCAAAAGGTCTTAATTTGTCCTTTTTTAAAAAATTAAGTTCTATGCCAATGTGGGGCTTGAACTCACAACCCTTAGATCAAGAATCATATGCTGTATTGGCTTAGCCAGCCAGGCACCCCTCTCCTCTAATTTTCAAGTACAGTTTTGCCTTATATGGTATTCTTGGTTGACATTTTTTGTTCTTGTTGTTCAGAACTTTGAATATATTATCCTACTCCCTTCTGGCCTACAACATTTCTTCTCAGAAACCTGCTGATATTCTTCTGGAAGTTTTCTTTTATGTGAGAAATTATTTGTTTCTTGCTTCTTTCAAGATTCTCCCTTTGTCTTTGACTAAAGTCATTTTTGTTATACTGTGTTTCATTGTGTTTCCCTGTGCATTTATCACAGTTGGCTTCCTCTGTTCTTCTTGAAACTGTATAACCATTTATTTCCACAGATTGGGGAAGTTTTTGTCATAATTTCTTTAAATATGCTTGCTATTCCTTTCTCATTTTTCTGGAATGCCCATATTTCATATACTGGTCTTCTTGAGAGCATTCTATAAGTCCTTTTGGTCTCTTCACTTTTCTTAATTTTTTTGTTCTGACTCAATTTTATCTATTTTCAAACGTAGTGTATATTTATTTTTGTTTGCTTTTTCTTTGATGAAGTTTTGGTGTTGAATCCTTATAATGAATTTTTTAGTTTATTTTTCAATTTCATAATTTCTGTTTGGCTTTTATTTTTCTTTTTCCTTTTTAAAAGATTTTATTTATTTATTTATTTATTTGTTTATTATTTGACAGATAAAGAGAGAGAGTACAAGCGTGGAGAGTGGCAGGCAGACGGAAAGGGAGATCCAGGCTCTCCGCTGAGCAAGAAGCCCAATGTGGGACTTCACGCTCAGGAAGGAGCCCAATGTGATGCTTGATGCCAGCACCCTGGGATCATGAACTGAGCTGAAGGCAGATACTTAAGCAAATGAGCCACCTAGGCTTTGGTGTTTGGTTTTCTTTTTATTGGTTCTCTTTGTTGATATTCTCATTTCGTTCAGGTATAATATTCCTGATATCAATAGTTGTATATTTGTGGTATCTTTTAGTTTATTGAGCATCATTTTGATAGTTACTTTAAATTTTTTGCTATTAAGCTTATAGATCTGTTTTTCTTTAGGTTTGGTTTGTTGTATTTTATTTTGTTCCTTTATTTTGGCCATGTTTACCGGTTTCTTTTATACCTTTAAATTTTTGTAGGATTTCATCATTTGAAGAAATAATCACCTCTCTCAATCTTTGTGTATAGGCTTTGTGTAAGATAAGACCATGAATCCGCCTGGCTGGTAGTTCCAGTTCCTCTCAATCTGTTTTTGATCTGTTGCTCCACCTGTATCTGAGTGCAAGTCTTCAGTTCTAATGTGTCACTCACCTTGTTTTTGCTGTTTCTATAATTTGCCTCCAGTCTTATTAGTTCTCCAAGTTAGGTGAGACATAAATCAATCCTTTTAGCATCATCTACTCATCCAGAATGCTGATCACACTGTCATCCCAAGGTAAAGGATCCAGAATGGGTCATTTCTTCCTGGTTGCTTTTCACTACGCTATGCATGGGGTGGGACAGGAATAGTTGAGCCAGACACCACGAATTTTCCTACCACTTATTTTGCAGTTCTTTCTTGGTTTTACAATGCTCTTGGTTTTGTATCTTCTCAGTTGGTCTCTAGCATTCTCACAGTGTTATTCTGTTCTGTATTCTCTTTTTAACTTGATGTCTGTTTGGGTAAAAAGGCCTATATCTCCTTAGTCTGCTGTCTTGCTGACCTAATTCTGCTTGAGTATTCTGAATTATTGTGAATACCACTAATATTGTTTGATTTCATGAAGTGATCATAGGCTTACGGTTGAATCCAGCTCCATGCTGAAAGAGGAAAGAGAAGCTAAGTGTTTACATGTTAACTCTGTGTTCTGGGGGTAGAGTTAAGCTAATACATGTCTGGTCTAATAAGAATTAAGTCTTCAAGTTTTGTGTCAGATAATTATTGCATTCCATGCATATTCTAAAGTGTGAATAGAACACTTTGGCACTTAAGGAAAACATGTCAGATTTTATCAATAATCAATAGCATTTCTGAAGCCTTTTTCACTCATATGATTTAGGTTATTTTTTTTAAGATTTTATTTATTTGACAGAGATCACAAGTAGGCAGAGAAGCAGGCAGAGGGAGAGAGGAAGGGAAGCAGGCTCCCCGCTGAGCAGAGAGCCCGATGTGGGACTCGATCCCAGGACCCTGAGATCATGACCTGAGCCGAAGGCGGAGGCCTGAACCTACTGAGCCACTCAGGCGCCCCATGATTTAGGTTATTAATAAATAGTGGGAATTTTTGTAGCTCATCCCCCCAGGACTTGATTCTGCTTTCTGAATCTTAGCCCTGACTAGATACCAAGCCAGGCCCTCACAAGATTTCACCAGAGAACATCTAATATGTTTGAGCCATTGTAATTTTTCCTCTGGGGCAGCAGGATAAAAAGCTATTCTTACAGCTAATGGCAGTAGTTGTAGAAGGATTACTTTTGTATTTTTCAATGGAATATCACTGAGTAGTAGCAGTAATTATATTTTCAGCCTCCCATTAAATCAGTGTTTGAGCCAGTCCCCAATTAAGTAATAAAAGGAAGAAAAGTATCCATGTTAATGGCACAAATACAAGAGCCAGTCCACTTGGGTTCTGATCTGCAGTTTTCTGTGTACTGGCTGTGTGACTTAATGAAAGTCACATAATTTTCTGTTTCATCTATGACACAGGCTGAATAATAAATCTACCTCAAATGGTTGTTATAAAAATTCAATGAGTCACTAATATGTAAAGCACTTAATAGTTGTCTGGCATATCATAGGCATGCATTTGCTATGACCAATATTGTTCCTTTGCAGAGGAAGAATGCTTAAGCACTTCCATTCCGAGATCCTGGTCTCAGCTGTTCTTCCTTTGGTATCTCTGATTTAAGGGTACCTTATATTATTGGGTCAAAATATGCAAACAACCTAATTTCAGTTTCCAGCTACATTACCTACCAATTCATGCTGAAATCATGAAGCTTCTGGTTCGAGCTTGATGAGTGGTAAGGGATCATTTGGTCCAAACAAAATGACACTACTTTCTTTTATATCATTTTTCATTTCATTGATATAGAATAGTGTCCAAGACAAATCTTGGACTAAGGGGCTATCTTCTTCCCTTACAAGGTATGTCACTCTGAGCAAGCAACCTCTGTGAGTCTTAGTCACCTCACTGATAAAATAGCATGAAACCATCCGTGACTAGCATTAGGATCTACTGAATTATGTAGCAAATTCATAAAGAATGATAAATATTGTAGGAAAAGATGACTTTAGTCCATCTTAATTTTATCTTCACCACACATGTACTCCACCAAAACCCTACCACTATCGTGGATGGTACTTTTTCTTTCTTCATATCGTTTGCCCAGAAAATATTTCTCTGAACACTGAAACTAAAGTAGCCCCCTTTCATTATCCTTAATGCTATTGTCTTGCTTATTGATTTTATATTACTTATCACATCTATAATTATCCTTTTTACTTATTTATTTGCACATTCAATATCTGTATTTATAAGCATGATACTTTCTCCTCTGTGACCATTATGCTGTAGATAGTGTGGTAGCATTTGTTGGACTTCTGAGTCCAAATTCATCCCCCCCCCAACAAAGGGGGGGGATGAAAATTAATTTTCTATTTCCCCACTTCTTTATTGTGGCTACAGACTACACCAGTGTGCCCAAGATTATGCCTCTTTTACTCTCTCCTTTTGAAAAATCTTTTCTTCCACAAGAAGCCTTTCTTTCTCTTCAGTTTCAAAAGTGTCACTGCTAAGGGAAGAATAAGATAATGGTTTCGAGTGTAGGAAGTTGGATGATGTTTTGATTTTTCTACTTACTTTACCACTTCTGGTGTTGTGTGATGTGAATACTAGAGCATTGGTCATCCTTCCTGTGTACTTGTAATTCTCTAGAAATAATGTAAGCCTTATGACTATTTATCCTAGCTGTAACAAAGAAATTATGCAGTGCATCTTTTTGTCAGTTTCTTTAATGGGATCTGTAGGACTCAGAGAACAAAACATTGACAGTTTAAATGAGCATTTGTTCAGAGTAGGAACATAGGCAGTGAATATACATCCTTTGAGGAAGTAACTGAATTTATTTGCCTTGAGACGTTTTGTACCTTAGGTTTGTGAATTGATAAATTCTACATGCTCACCCTCTCTCTCATTGTCTATCAAATTTCTAAAGGATGTTTGCTGGGAAGTCTTCCATTTGTTTTCTTTAAATGTATGACTTGATTCAGAAGAAATTTCCCCATCTCTTTCAGATGTGTCTCTTTCGTTAAAACCCAGGGACAGTTAGAGATAACACTTATCTTTACACGAATTATGTAGAAAGTGGAGATTTATATATTTATATTGATTTATAATTGTGAAGTTCAATTTATAATTGTGAAGTTCAATTTTGATTCAGCGCACGCACACACACACACACACACACACACACACTATAGCAAATCTCAACCTTACAATCCCATCACTAGCCATATCAAAGGGCCAAATGGTGCTATTCAACGACTTTGATGCTTTTTCTTCTGCTGCTTCTTTTCTAGCTATTGGTGTCTGTGGGTATCCAGATCCCCCATACTATATCTCCAGGAGTTCAGTCATTAAAGCAGGACTGTTCTTCCTCCAGGAGTTTGCAGCCTTCATAAATTAAACAGGCCCAATTTGCAGCATATCCATGTTTCAGCTAATAGGTTCCTCCATGATTCCCGTGAAATATATTGCTCTAGCTAGATCTTGCCTAAGCAGCTTCTCTAGATCCCCTAGAGGTCTCTTATACAAATTCTGTCAATGGCAAATGAGGGATTTGAGTTCTTTTGATTTTTGTGAAGATCATAGCATAGAGAATGTTGGCTAAAGTATTAATTTCCCCTGAAACTGCTAGTCTCACCTTGAAATGTGATTAGTTCACTAGGGGAGTCAGTTTCAGATACTTTTCTAATTATGTGTTCTGTGGTTATCTGGCACAGTTGATAGGAAGAAATATCTTATTTCTGTCTACTTCTGCTCATTGTATTACGCTGTTTTTGACTTATTTGAAAGAATAGAAGAGACAACATTTGGGGGGAAAATTTGTTATGTGTTTAAATGGATTATAAATATATAAATCAAGAAGGCTAAAGTTTGTGAAATTTGTGCATTAATCCAGTAGAGCCATGACTTAAGCACAAGAAAATAATAACTCAAATGGACATAGACAACAATAGGTATAGGGAAAGGAGAAAGAAGAAGCAATTATAAGAGAAAACTCCTGAGTACTTTATTTACTCTTAAAACAATTTCATCTATCAGATATATTGCTAAGACACTTGAACCTCATGATTAAGTAAATAGGTTTTAGGTTTTTGAAGCAAGGCAGATTTAAATGTGAGACCTTGTTCTGCTATATTACCTATGTGACCTTGGTATGTGTGTACAATTTATCTATGAAATTGACATATTAATAATCATACTGTTCCACATGGTTGTTGATAGAGGTAAATATAATACTGTGTGTATAGTGTTTGATACAGTTTCCTGGCTTGTATTGTGTATCATCATAAGGTATCTGTTATTATTACTGTCATTTTAAGTATGTTAAAGACAGGATTAGCGTGTATGTTTTTCCTCACATTAGAAGTAGTTAAAAGTGGGGGCACCTGGGTGGCTCAGTGGGTTAAAGCCTCTGCCTTCAGCCCTGGTCATGATCCCAAGTCCTGGGATCGAGCCCCACATCAGGGTCTCTGCTCATTAGGGAGCCTGCTTCCTCCTCTTTCTCTCTCTACCTGCTTCTCCGCCTACTTGTGATCTCTGTCTGTCAAATAAATAAATAAAATCTTTAAAAAAAAAAAAAAGAAGTAGTTAAAAGTGGTCCCATCACTCACATACCTAGCAATTTTGGGCATTATACTTATTAATCATATACTTATGATCAATGTACAGAATTGTGGAATCACCATAATGTACACCTGAGAGTCATATACCACTGCATGTTAACCATACTGGAGTTGAGGTAAAAAGTAATAAAAATGTTTCTAGAATAAGAGTGATATACTTTGTAAAAATGCTGCTATTAATGTCTGAATATATGAGGGCCTTGAAGTGACTGTTAGAATGTACAACATTGGAATCATTGAATAGGTTAGCTGGGTAGAGGCCTAGATGGAGTGAATTCAAGAGTAAGTAAGTAAAGAGAAATTAGTGATGGTATCAAGCAACTCTTTTGAGGAGTGTTGCTTTGTAGGAGAAGTAGAGAAATGTCATATTAGCTGCCAAAGGAATAGTGTGGTCCAGAGAAGGTTTGTTTTTTGCCCATATTGAAAAAATGGGCCTGATCTTTGGGGTCCTTGGATCGAGCCCCACATCCTGCTACCTGCTCAGTGGGGAACCTGCTTCTCCCTCTAACCCTCCCTGCTTGTGTTGGTGTACTCTCTCTCTCTCTCTCTTTCTCAAAAACAAATGTATAAAATCTTTTTTTAAAAAATGGGAATGATTCATCAGCTGAGAATGAGGGTGTGAAAGGTGATAAACATTTGAAGAGAGTAGAGAAATTGTGAAAAAGTACATTGGGAAGAAGGGAGAATAAATGGACCAGAAACATAAGATAGACCTTCAGGACAGTGGTAAATACCCTCTTGAGATTTGTGACCATGTATTTGTTTTTTTGTTTTCTTCTTGAGACTTGTTCAACTCCATGTGTACAGACATAGTTTATCATTTTTCTTTTTTTTTAAACTAGGCTCCTCACCTAGCATGGAGCCGAATGCAGGGCTTGAATGCGTGACTGTGAGATCGAGACCTCAGCTGAGATCAAGAGTTGGATGCTTAACCAACTGAGCCACCCAGGTGCCCCGCAAAGAGACATAGTTTATATGAACTATTTGGAGTTCACTAAAATAGTGTGAACTCACAGGAGTCACTAGTCCAAAATCATAGGAATTTTTTTTCTATTATTCCTTTCCATTTTCAAGGACTTCCTAGGTTTATTTACTCTAGTCTGTCCATTGACTTACAACATGTTCCATCTTCAGAATCCTTGGGAGCCAATCACAAATGTAACCATTTGTAAGATCCATTCTGCTTGGCACAGTTGTCCATAACTTTATTGAGATAATCCACATGCCAGAAGTGTCCCTTTAAAAAAAAAAATGTACAAATTTAGTGAATTTGATTAGACTCACAAAGTTGCGAACCATCATCACTCTCAAAAGTAGAATATTTTCACCACCCAATCAGTGAAACCCAATATATTCATTCCCCCACCCATGCTACCAACCACTAATCTACTTTCTATAGGTATGGATTTGATTATTCTAGACTTTTCTTATAAAGATAATCTTACAACTTGTTGCCTTTTGCATTCTGGTGTTTTAAACTATTAAAATATAGTATGTTTTCAATTCATGCACAATACAGCATGTATTAGTACTTCATTCCTCTTTATTCCTTTTTTTGTTTGTTTCAATCATATTCCATTGCATGACCTTTTGGTATATTGTTTATTCATTTATCAGTTGATGGACATTTGGATGAATATTTTTTTTTTGCTATTACAAATTATGCTGCCATGAATATCCATGTAAAGTTTTTATTTAAAGACATGATTTTATTTATTTTTTAATTAATTAATTAATTTTTAGAGAGAGAATGAGAGAGAGAGCAAGCATGCAGAAGCAAGGGTTGGGGGTGGGACAGAGGGAAATGGAAAGAGAATCCTAAACAAGTTCCATATCCATCTGGAGCCCAGTGTGGGGCTTGATCTCACCACCCTGAGATAATGACGTCAAGAGTCAGATGTTTAAGCGATTGAGCCACCCATGCACTCCTGAATACATGTTTTTAAATCTGTTGATTTTAAAGTGGAAATTACTGGGTCGTAGGGAATACTGTGTTTAACTTTTGGAAGAACTGCTAATTTTTTTCCAAGTGTTTTCACCATTTTACATGTGTACCAGTTAAAAAGTAGGACTTCAAAAGAGATCTCTCCCTTTGTTGATAGACATCCTAGTGGGTGTAAAGTGGTATCTCCTGGTTTTGACTTGCATTTCCCTAATGACTAGTGATGTTGAGTTTCTTATCCATGTGTTTATTGGCTATGTGTATATCTTCTTTGGAGCAATGTTTTTTGTGATACTTTTCCTATTTCTTTATCATGACAAAATACAGAAAAGTTAAATTTACCATTTTAACCATTTTAAAGTATGCAACTCAGGTATCTTTAATAAATTCATAATGTTGTGCAGCAATCACTACTATCTTGTTCTAAACATTTTTATCACTCCAATGGAAACTCTATAATCATTACAAACTAACTCTCCATCTCCTCTCCACATAGGCCACAGCAATTAGTAATCTGCTTTCTATCTATCTGGAATTGCTGATTCTGGACTTTTCTTATAAATGCAGTCATATAATATGTGACTTATTGTAGTATCTGACTTTTACTTAGTAAAACTTTTGTAAGGTTCATCCACTGTGTTGCTAGTATCAATTTTCTCTTTCTTTTTATGACTAAATCATATTTTGATATGTGGATATACCATATTTTGTTTATCTATTCATCATTTGGTGGATATTTGTGTTGTTTCTACTTTTTGGCAATTGTAAATAGTGATACTCTTAGAATTTCTCTTCAAGTTTTTGTTTGAAACCCATTTGAAAACCAGTTTGTTTGTTTGTTTTCATCTGTTTACCAAGAGAGCTCATATATAATTTTATATTTAATTTAGTGATGAGCCTCCAACCTGATTTCCTCAGCAATTGTGCCATTTTACTGTCACAACTGGAATATATGGGCATTTTAATCTATAGCTTTATAACACTTGTAATTTTTGGTTTTTAAATAATTATTATTTTAACCATCCTGAATTTATCAGCTCTAATTTCTTGTGTGATAATAAAAGTACATAGCATGAAGTTTACAGTCTTCAATTTTTTTTATTTTTTATTTTTTTTTAAAGATTTTATTTATTTATTTGACAGAGAGAGATCACAAGTAGGCAGAGAGGCAGGCAGAGAGAGGGTAGGAGGAAGCAGACTCCCTGCTGAGCAGAGAGCCCGATGTGGGGCTCGATCCCAGGACCCTGAGATCATGACCTGAGCCGAAGGCAGAGGCTTTAACCAACTGAGCCACCCAGGCGCACCCAGTCTTCAATTTTTAATGGTACAGTAAATCCTTGTTAACTGTAAACACAATGTTATATAGTAGATATTTAGACATTTTTCACCTTGAATGACTGAAACTCTGTACTTACTCAATAGCAATTCTGTTTCTCCTGTCCCTCAGCCCTTGGTAGCCACCATTCTGCTTTCTGCTTTAATGAATTTGACTTCTTTAGATACATCATGTAAGTGGTATCAGACAGTATTTATATTTTTGTGACTATCTTATTTCAGTTAGCGTATCTTCAAGGTTCATTCATGCTGTGGCATGTGACAGGATTTCTTCCTTTATATGGCCAAATACTATCCCATTGTATTTATATACCACATTTTCTTTATCCGTTTATCCACTGATGAATATTTAGGTGGTTTCACCTCTTGAATCATGAATAATGTTGTAATGAACAGGAGAATCCAAATATTTCTGCCAAATCCTGACTTTAATCTAAATTGTTTTTTCTGGTATAGATACTTAAGGAATATGTACATACATCATCTTAAACTACCTAAAATAGTAATTCTTCATAGTCCACATTTTATATTATAAATGACTCTTGGTATTGAAAGAAGATACTCTCTTCTTCCTGATCATAGGAGGAGCTTTCAGTCTTTCACTTTTGAGAATGATAGTAGGTATGAGTTTTTACATAAATGACTTAACAATTTTGAGGATGCTCCCTTGTATTTTTCATTTGTGGATTTTTTTTAATGAAATTGTGTTACATTGTGGCAAATACACTTTATGGATCAATTAAAATGATCATTGATTTTTTTCTCTCTTTAATCTGTTAACATGATGTATTACATTGATTGATTTACATTTGATGATTCATCCTTGCATTCCAGGGATAAATCCTGCTTTGTCAATATGTGTAATAATCTGCTGGGTTTGTTATTTAATATTTTTTTGAAGATTTTGAATGTTGCTCTATAGTTTTTTTTATGATGCTTTAGTATTAGGGTAATGCTGGCCTTATATTAAGTAGTAGGAAGCATTGACTTGTAGTTTTTGGCAGAGTTTTTGAAAGATTTGGATTATTTCTTCTTGGCATCTTTGATAGAATTCACTGATGAAGCTATTTGGTTCTGGGATATTTTATTGTTTGAAAATTTTTGATTGCTGATTGGATCTCATTACTTGTTATATGTTCATTCCAATCCAGGTTTCTATTTCTTCTTGAGCCTCTTGTTTTCTTTTTTTAAAATGACTTTCTTTTCTTTTTTTTAGAGATGTTGGAATTCACAGCAAAAGCAAGCATAAGGTACACAGATGTTTAATATAGCCTCTGCCCCCACGCTTACATAGCCTCCCCTATTATCAACTTTTTCCACCAGAGTGGTATATTTGTTACAATTGATGAACCTTCATTAACACATCATAATTGCCCAAAGCCTACAGTTTACATTACAGTTCCCTCTCAGTGTTGTACATTCTCTGGGTTTCGACAAATGTATAGTGACATGTTTCAATAATTATAGTAATATACAGACTGTTTTCATTGCTCTAATACTTTGTGCTCTGCCTATTCATTTCTTCGACATTTTCTTTAAAAAAAAAAAAAAATTTGAGAGAGAGCACTATGGGGAAAGCAGAAGGAGAGGGAGAAGCAGACTTTTGCTGAGCAGAGAGCCTGTCTGTGGCTGGATCCCAGGACCCCGGGATCATGACCTGAGCTGAAGGCAGATGCTTAACCAACTGAGCCACCCAGGAGCCACTCGACATAGTCTTTTATAGAGCAGGATTTTTTTTAAAGGTGGAGGGTATAAATTATGTCTTTGATGGATTATCCCTTTGCTGCTATATCTAAAAAGTCATCACCATACCCAAGGTCATCTGGGTTTTCTGCCGTGCTTTATCCTAATTTTATTCTTTTGTATTTCATGTTTGGTGATATATTTTAATTTGATTTTTGTAACATGTTTAAGGTTTTCATAGATTTTTTTTTTTTTGGCATGTGGATGTGTAACTTTTCCTGCACCATTTGTTGAAAATACTGTATCTGCTCCATTGTATTACCTTTGCTCTTTTGTCAAACCTCAATTGAATATATTTCTGTCATTTTATTTCTAGGTTCTTTCTTAGTTTCATTGGTCTAGTTGTTTATTATTTTTTTAAAGATTTTATTTTTAAGTAATCTCTTTACCCAATGTGGGGCTCAAACTCACAACCCTGAGATCAAGGGTTACAAGCTCTACCTACTGAACCAGCCATGTGCCCCTATTTGTATTGTTTAAACAATACCATACTGTCTTATCATAGCTTTAAACTATCGAAATTGAGTGATATTTGTATTTTGTTGACTATTCTAGACGTTTTGCCTCTCCTTATTAACTTATTTACCACTTTGTTGGTATCCACAAAATAATTTGATGGGATTTTGATTGAGATTTTAGTAAATCTATAAATCAATTTGGGAAGAACTAATATCTTGACAATGAGATTTTTTATTCATATGGAATAGAAATATGGAATTTCCCTCTAGTTTTTCTATGGTTTTGTCTGTCAGAGTTTTGCAGATTTCCTCATAGATCATATTCATATTTTATTATATTTATACCTATGTATTTTATTTTTTTTTTAAAGATTTTTATTTATTTGACAGAGAACACAAGTAGGCAGAGAGGAAGGCAGAGAGAGAGAGAGGAGGAAGCAGGCTCCCCGCTGAGCAGAGAGCCCGATGCGGGGCTCGATCCCAGGACCCTGGGATCACGACCCGAGCTGGAGGCAGAGGCTTTAACCCACTGAGCCACCCAGGCGCCCCTGTGTATTTTATTTTACACGTAAGGTAAAATACACGTAAAGGTACTGCATTTCTTTAATTGAAATTGCACTTGTTCACTGCTGGAAAATAAGAAAGCTATTGACTTTGAACAAAGGTTCCCAAATGTTCTGATTATTTTTCCCCCAGTCCACAGTTATAGATGTTTTGGAGAAGGCTTAAGGAAAGATGAACAGTCTAAATTTTTGGCATTTTACCAAGTTCCTTTCTCAAGAGGCCTAGAGTCATTTGCATTCTTTGTACTCTGGGTTTAAAATCTCGCTGAAGTCAGCATTGATTGAGGAATGCTTGACTCTCCCTTTCTTTCTTTCTTTCTTCAGCATTGATTGAGGAATGCTTGACTCTCCCTTTCTTTCTTTCTTTCTTCTTTTTTTTTTTTTTTTAAATCATTCCAGTTAGTCTTTCCTTGAGTTGACATAAAACTTTTCTGATTATATAGTTTAAGTAAGAATTTAATAATTTTCATATCTATTTCACTTCTAGGAACATGATCAACTAGCCAATGCCATAGGTCTGCAATAGGCAGACTGTTCTGGCTGTTGGTTTTATTCTGCCGTCCATTATAGCAACCCTAACCCCTTTGCTACTGGCTGTTGATTGCTGTCATTTGGCCAGTGCCAACCTGTGATCCATTTACTTCCATTGCTCATAGGTTTCTCATTTTAGTGACTCTAATTCCTATTCCAAGGTCTGGCCTGCAGAGATAACCAATGACGGAACTCATCAAGGTTGGCAAGACCACCTTCACAAATTTATTTCTCCGAGTGTTAATGAAAGGCATGTCTTCCAGATTTTCCTAGTGTGGGTGTATATATCTTAAATAACAAGTGCGATCTAACATTCCAACCTTCCTAAAGCTTTTAATCCTTTTCTCTAAAACAAGGAAGGTCCCACAATTCCACTTATTCCACTACGGGCCACTTTTTAAATCGATATTTCCAGCTAACCATCCAAGGAAACTGTCACAGCCCTTCATAATGCCTGAGCTACAATGTCAAATGAAGAGTCTGCTTAGTTAGCCCATATCAATAAATTCCTCCTGATCCAAATTTGTGTTCCTGCCAGTATTATTCCACATCCTGTATGTACAGTCTTACCTGTGTGTTCTGTGTTTCTGTTTGTATAAATTTGAAACCTCAAGCCATTATTTTGGAAGGTAGTATATCTCATTGCCACTCAGACTTTCAACCTCACCTTAAAGGGTCTTCTGGGCATGTATTTAGTTATTAGTCTAAAGGAAAAGAGTTGGTGTAGTTGGGTCCTGAGGAGGATCAGTATTATCTTGAAACTCAGCTGCCTAAAGACTGGCCAGTATTGTTTCCTCATAATGAAGGGTTAATCCCTGTTTCCAATGGGGAGAGAGAAGGAGGGGTCTCTCATTGGTAAAAATGGTTCCTCAATATTTATGGCTGTAAGGACCTCAGCTTCATTAAACTTTCCACATTTTCCCATCCCATTTTATAGTATCCTGTTCTTTCCAAGTCAGTGTACTCACTCTAATAACAGATAGCCTGTGAGGCTGGGAGTTCAAATTGTGTTGTAATTCATCCAGTCAAGATGCAATTCTGTGTTTGATTTTTTAGAACTCTCAGCCCTGTGGCTTTACAAAATAAATGTGTCCTTCATGGAGCACATAGGAGCTTTTAGGACATTTATGTGGCACTTTAGCTGGAAATTGAAATCCCTAAGCTCATCCTTTTCTTTCACCACTTTGTCCAGTGATCTTAGAGAGTAACCAACCATCTAACCAATCTCAATATATTTGTTCATTTTCCAAAAATGTTTGAAAGTATATATGAAGGCACCATGTTCTTTTTTATGAAGTAGTTGGTTAGGAGTATCCAATTTTGCACACACATATTTGCAGATCATGCTCTGGAGTATCATTGCTTTCTTTACTGCTGGAAATAGAGTCCTTAAAGTTTTCAAATATAATCAGATTATGCAGTCCCAGTCTAAAGTCAGAAGACTAACGAACCTGTGCTTTTAGTTAGAAAAATGAAATTCTCCCTTCTTCTGTCTTTTTGTGCTATTCAGGCCCTCAATTCATGGAATTACGACAACTGACTTTGGGGAGGGCTGTTTTATTTGATTTTTGGGTGTTGAGTGAGTTCTTTATTACTAACCCTTTATCATTTGCATATGTGTTCTCCCATTCATTATATTTCCATTTAGTGTTTTTTGTGGACTTTTTTGTAATTTTTTTTTCTTTTTTAAGAGAGAGTACCCCTGCAGATGGGTTTGGGGAGGAGTGACAGAGGGAGAGGGAGAGAGAGAAACTTAAGCAAGCTCTACTCCCAGCGTGAAGCCCCACATGGTGTTGCCCTTTAGTTTTGTTGCTTGTTTTCTTTGCTGTACAGAAGTGTTTTATTTTGATGTAGTCCCAATAATTTGTTTTTATTTTCCATGCCTCTGGAGACATAAATAGAAAAATGTTACTATTGCTAATTTCAAAGGAATTACTGCCTGTGTTCTCTTCTGGGATTTTTGTCATTTTAGGTTTCACATTTAGATCTTAAATCCATTTTGATTTTATTTTTGTGCATGGTGAAAGAATGTGGTCCAATTTCATTCTTTTGTATGTTGCTGTCCAATTTTCCCAACACCATTTTTTGAAGAGACTGTCTTTTTCCAATTGTATATTGTTTCCTCCTTTGTTGAAATTTAATTGACAAGGTAATTGTGGGTAAATTTATGTGGTTCCTATTCTGTTCCAGTATGGTGCCTTTTAACCTCTTGATGTTGTCTATTGAAATGAAGAAACTAGTAATCCTAGTTTATTTTTTTTAATCTTATCTTTTTGATGTTATATCTAACATTTACTCCTATATTTTTTTCTGAGAGTCTTGTATTCTTAGAGAGGCATCTTAGAGTTCGTACATTTCAGACTACAGACTATTTTCAAGTTAGTTTTTTTTATAATGTGAGGAAGTCACTTAATTTTCTCCTTTGTGTGGTTATCAGTTTATACCAGAACAATTTGTTAAAAACTATTCTTTCTCGGGGCGCCTGGGTGGCTCAGTGGGTTAAAGCCTCTGCCTTCGGCTCAGGTCATGATCCCAGGGTCCTGGGATCGAGCCCCGCATCAGGCTCTCCGCTCTGTGGAGAGCCTGCTTTCTCCTCTCTCTCTGCCTGCCTCTCTGCCTACTTGTGATGTCTGTCAAATAAATAAATAAAATCTTTAAAAAAAAAAAACAAAAAAAAAACTATTCTTTCTCCATTGAATTGTCTTGACAGTGTTGTCTGAAATTAGTTGACTATAAATAAATAGGTGTTACTTCTGGACTCCACATTCCATTCGATTGGTGTATGTGATTGTCTGTATGCCAGCATCTTTCTTTCTTGATAGTATAGCTGTTTTGTAAGTTTTGAAATCTATAGCCTAAGTCCTCCAACTTTATTCTTTTCCAAGATTGTTTTTGGTATTTTGGTTCCTTTTAATTTCCATGTAAATTTTAGAATTAGCATGCCAATTTCTGGAAAGAGACAGTTTTCATTTTCATTTATTGTACTGAAGTTTTAGATCAACTTGAATTTTGTCATCTTAGCAATAGTAAGTCTTCTGTTCTATGAACATGGGATGTCTTTCCATGTATTTTGATCCTTTTTCACTTTTTTGGGCAATTTTTATAGTTTTCAGAGTTTATTCCTGGGTATTTTATTCTTATTGATGCTATTGTAACTTGAATTACTTTCTAAGTTTCATTTTTTGGGTTGTTCATTACTATTGTATGGAAATAAAATTAATTTGCTTATATTGATTTTTATATACTGCTATATTATTTCTAATAGTTTCTTGGTGTGAATTCTGTAGGGTTTAGTACATGCAAGATCTTGTCATCTGCAGAGAGATGTCATTGTATTTGTTTATTTCCTATATAAAGGCCTGTATACATTTCATTCTCTTGCACAATCACTGTGTCTGGAAATTCTAGTAGAGTGTTGAATAGGACTAGTGAGAGCAGATATTTTTGTTTTTAATTTTTTCCCTTGTTTTTAGTCTTTTTTTTCCCCTTAGGATTTATTTATTTTAGAGAGAATGTGTGTGAGAGAGCTGGGGGATGGGGACAGGGGAAGAGAGAGAGTCTTATGCAGATTCCTTGATGAGCATGGAGCCTGACATGGAGGCTTCATCTCAGTACCCTGAGATCATGACCTGAGTCAGTACTAAGAGTTGGACACTTAACCTACTGTGCCACCCAGGCACCTCCTCTTGTTATTCTTTTTTTTTTTTTTTTTAAGATTTTATTTATTTATTTGACAGAGATCACAAGTAGGCAGAGAGGCAGGCAGAGAGAGAGGAGAAAGCAGGCTCTCCACGGAGCAGAGAGCCCGACGAGGGGCTCGATCCCAGGACCCTGGGATCATGACCTAAAGGCAGAGGCTTTAACCCACTGAGCCACTCAGGCGCCCCTCCTCTTGTTATTCTTAAGGAGTAAGTCACTCAGTCTTTTCACCATTAGGTATGATGTTATCTTGTGATTTTCATAAATGCCCTTTATCAGCTCTGGTAACTTTATTTTAGTTTGTTGGTTTTATTATGATGGGATATTATATTTTGTCAAATTGTCTTTCTGTTTATTGATATAATCATGTGGGTTTTGTCTTTCATTTTGGTGATATGGTATGTTATATTAACTGATATTCTGATGTTATATACTGTACTTTGATGAATACATTTTCCTTTATCTTGGGAACAAATGAGAATAGTAGTTTATCATCATTGCCCCTAATCAAAATAAGCCAAAGTCACTATGGAATTCAGAGATAATTCAGTGAAAAAAAATAATACCTTTTGAATTTGGCATGTTGTGTCTTATAGGTTTTTTTTTCCTATAAATATTTTATGTAGTTACATTTTCCCTTTGAATCCCAGGTAAGATATAGATTGCAATTTGATTCATTTTCGTTGACAGTATCTACCCATAGAAATGAAGAAATCTATTGGAGGATCTAGTGCTTTTTCTGGAATATCCACTCTGTAGTCTCTGTAGTGGCCCTGCCATTGACCTTAGGTAAAATCACTTTTGTCTACATCAAAATCACTGATGGATTAGTGTCAATGCTGGGCTTATGAGTATGTTACCACTGAATCTTTGTGCTATGGTCTATTGTTTATTATGTGAGTATTTCATTGGATTGAGAATGAAGCTTTAGGCCTTTTGACAAATATCTGTATTGTGTTGTCTAGATATTTCCACCTCATTGTGATCAAAATATCAAATGTAGTCTGGCATAGGCAAAGGAAATCCATGTTGGTATATGTTAAATTTTCAAGTGAATACTAGTAATTCTACCTGGCTAGTTAATTTGTTCAACTATTTTGAGATACCCAATCTGGTACTGCCATTTGAATGAAGTGGTACTTCACATCGGATGGTCTACAGCAAAGTTATAAGCTGGTAAGGTTTAAATTCATGGTATGGTTTTTACTTAACTTTTTCTAGGTCAGGATGATCTGTTCTATGTCTTTTGATTTTCAACTCTGACAATGGAAGAGGATTCCTGTTTAAACACTAGAATAGATTCATTTTTTTTTTTTTTAAAGGAAACATTTGGACATCCCTGATGGCAACCCTGCAGGCATTTCTATGTATAGGTGGGTTAGCTGTATGTCAGCAGGATAACAATTTAGGTCTCTGAATTATCATATAAAAATGTCAGCTTGGTCTTCAGCTTATCAGATATTTAAAGTTTTTCTTTAATGAATAGATTGGTATATCAGAATACTAGACAGACCTCTGAGAATTCAATTTTGAAGTGAATGCTATTGAGCTCCTGACAGAAATGCAATTGAGACAGCTGATATCTGAGAGGGAATTACTGTGCTACATTAACTATCAGTTCTTCTAGATTCTTACGGTTCTAGTCTCATACCGACTTTGATCCACAGAATATAATTGACATGGATAATATTAGCTGATTTCCCAATAGAAATACTTCACTTGCATTACTATTTAACGGTTCAATTGTGTCTTTCATGTATACTATAATAAGAAAAAGCTGTTTTAATAACCTCTTGTATTTTCTAAGAACAAAATATTCTGTAAGATATTGCTATCTATATTAATCAGTATAAATATTGGATAATACAGACGCCTGTGAGACTCAGTCGGTTAAGCATCTGACTCTTGATCTCAGCATAGGTTGTGATCTCAGGGTTGTGAGATTGAGTGTGACATTGGGCTCCATGCTGGGTGTGGAGCCTGCTTAAGATTATTCCTCTCCCTGCCTATTCCCCACTATGTCTCTCTCTATCTCAAATACACACACAAACACACACACACACACACACACATAAATATTAGCAAATAATGTAAATTATCAACTACTAGCGTCTCAACTATAATTTTGCAGATTTTTTTCTGAATACATAAAATTCAAGACAGCTTTATTTTGAGAAAGGAAAATGTGATTGTTAAGTATATTGCATCAGAAAACCTCCCAGGAAGGGCAAAGCTAGTGCTTCTTTTGGTAGAGTGGATGAGTATTGAAAACTAGTTTTACAGAACACTGAAAACAAATTAGGAACAGATTTAAAAATTTACTTACCTTTTTTTGGTAAGCAGTAGTGTGGTTTCTTAATATAGTATTTAGCATAAGTTTGATAATACTCAATTTTGTACGGATAATTCATATTCCTTGAATAACTTTGCCAGAGATGAGTGGTACATAAAGAACCACTACATTTTAAATTTTATGTAGTTGTCTGTGTGAATGTTGCCTTCTTGTTTTGTGTAGTGTACACTTGGGTTAGTGTTACATTGCAACCTTACCTCTTTCTCCATTGGCATTGCAATATTTTCTTTTTTTCTTTTTTAAAGATTTTTATTTATTTGACAGCGATCACAAGTAGGCAGAGAGGCAGGCAGAGAGAGAGGAAGGGAAGCAGGCTCCCTGCCGAGCAGAGAGCCCGATGTGGGGCTCGATCCCAGGATCCTGAGATCATGACCCGAGCCGAAGGCAGAGGCCTTAAACCACTGAGCCACCCAGGTGCCCTGGCATTGCGATATTTTCAAATGAATAATTAAAAATTACCAACAATCATGTTTACTCAAAATCTGTGAACATACAAGTGTATGTGTGTTTGTGTATGTGTGCATGCTTGTACTTTGTTCTGATTTTAGCCTATACCCCATTTAGAAATATTTTTATTTTGTGCCATTTTACTGATTTTTTTATTTGTGCCTTTACCTTCAATTCCAATGAGGGATACCCAAATATTTCTAACTCAACATTGTGAGCTAAGTTAAATTATATATTTTTTATAGATTCCCTTTATCAGGTTTATGAAATTTGCTTCTACTCCTGGTATACTGAAAGTTTTTATTTTAATCCTGAATTGGTGTTAAGGCCTGTTAAATGCTTTTTCTGCATCTATTAAATAGATCATATGGTTTTAATTTTTGTGTGTCACCATTATGAATTTCATCAACTAATTTTAAAATGACAATTCAACTTTGTACTACTAAGATAAATCCTATTTAGTCATGGTTATATTATCTTTTCTTTAATTTTATTTTTTTTTCAGTGTTCCAAAATTCATTGTTTATGCACCATACCCAGTGCTCCATGTAATATGTGCCCTCCATAATACCTACCACCAGGCTCACCCAACACCCCACCCTCTGCTCTCCAAAAGCCTCAGTTTGTTTCTCAGAGTCCGTGGTCTCTCATGGTTTATATACCCCTCCAATTTTGCCCCACTCACTTCTCCTCTCCATCTCCCAGTGTCTTCCGTGTTATTCCTTATGCTCCATAAGTAAGTGAAACTATATGATAATTGACTTTCTCTGCTTGACTTATTTCACTTAGTATAATCTCTTCCAGTCCCATCCGTGTTGATACAAAAGTTGGATATTCATCCTTTCTGATGGAGGCATAATACTCCATTGTATATATGGACCATATCTTCATTATCCATTCGTCCGTTGAAGGGCATCTTGGTTCTTTCCACAGTTTGGTGACTGTGGCCATTGCTGCTGTGAACATTGGGGTAGAGATGGGCCTTTTTTTCACTACATCTGTATCTTTGGGGTAAATACCCAATAGTACAATTGCAGGGTCATAGGGTAGCTCTATTTTTAAATTCTTTTTTTTTTTTTTAAGATTTTATTTATTTATTTGACAGAGAGAGATCACAAGTAGGCAGAGAGGCAGGCAGAGAGAGGGAGAGGGGAGCAGGCTCCCTGCTGAGCAGAGAGTCCGATGCGGGACTCGATCCCAGGACCCCGAGATCATGACCCGAGCCGAAGGCAGTGGCCTAACCCACTGAGCCACCCAGGCGCCCTCTATTTTTAAATTCTTTTTTTTTTTTTTTAAGATTTTATTTATTTATTTGACAGACAGAGATCACAAGTAGGCAGAGAGGCAGGCAGAGAGAGAGGAGGAAGCAGGCTCCCTGCTGAGCAGAGAGCCCAATGTGGGGCTCGATCCCAGGACCCTGGGATCATGACCTGAGCCGAAGGCAGAGGCTTTAACCCGCTGACCCACCCAGGCGCCCCTATTTTTAAATTCTTAATGAGTCTCCACACTGTTTTCCAAAGTGGCTGCACCAACTTGCATTCCCACCAACTGTGTAAGAGGGTTCCCCTTTCTCCACATCCTCTCCAACACATGTATATTGTCTTGTTGATTTAGGCCATTCTAACTAGTGTAAGGTGGTATCTTGGTGTGGTTTTGATTTGAATCTCCCTGATGGCTAGTGATGATGAACATTTTTTCCTGTGTCTGTTAACCATTTGTATGTCTTCTTTGGAGAAGTGTCTGTTCATGTTTTCTGCCCATTTTTTGACATGATTATCCATTTTGTGTGTGTTGAGTTTGAGGAGTTCTTTATAGATCTTGGATTTCAGCCCTTTGTCTGTACTGTCATTTGTGAATATCTTCTCCCATTCCGTGGGTTGTCTTTTTGTTTTGTTGACTGTTTCCTTTGCTGTGCAGAAGCTTTTGATCTTAATGAAGTCCCAAAAGTTCATTTTCACTTGGGTTTCTTTTGCCTTTGGAGAAATGTCTTGATAGAAGTTGCTGTGGCCAATGTCGAAGAGGTTACTGCCTATGTTCTCCTCTAGGATTTTGATAGATTCTTGCCTCACGTTGAGTCTTTTATCCATTTCAAGTTTATCATTGTGTATGGTGTAACAGAATGGTCGAGTTTCGTTCTTCTATACATAGCTGTCCAATTCTCACAGCACCATTTATTGAAGAGACTGTCTTTTTTCCACTGGATATTTCTTTGTGCTTTGTCGAAGATTATTTGACCATGGAGCTGAGGATCCATATCTGGATTCTCTACTCTGTTGCATTGTTCTATGTTTGTTTTTGTGCCAGCACCATGCTGTCTTGGTGATCATAGCTTTGTAGTAAGGCTGGAAATCTGGCAACGTGATGCCCCCAGGTTTTTTTTTCTTTTTCAACATTTCCTTAGCAATTCGGGATCTCTTCTGGTTCATTCCATTCCTAAAATCCACATTTTAGGATTGTTTGTTCCACTGAAAAATGCCAGTGGTATTTTGATCTGGGTGGCATTGAAAGTATAAATGGCTCTAGGCAGTGTAGACATTTTAACAATATTTATTCTTCTGATCCATTAGCATGGAATGCTTTTCCATCTTTTTATGTCTTCTTCAATTTCTTTCACGAGTGTTCTGTAGTTCTTCAAGTACAGATCCTTTACCTCTTTGGTTAGGTTTATTCCCAGGTAACTTATATTCTTGGTGTTATAGTAAATGGAATCGATTCTCTAATTTCCCTTTCTGTATTTTCATTGTTAGTGTATAAGAAAGCAACTGACTTTTGTGCATTGATTTTGTATCATGCCACATTACTGAATTGCTGTATGAGTTCTGGTAGTTTGGGGGTGGAGTCTTTTGCATTTTCCATATAAAGTATCATGTCATCTGAGAAGGTAGAGAGTTTGACTTCTTCACTGTCAATTTGAATACCTTTTATTTCTTTTTGTTGTCTGATTGCTGTTGCTAGGACTTCTAGTATCATGTTGAATAACAATTGTGAGAGTGGGCATCCTTGCTGTGTTCCTGATCTCAAAAGGATGGTCAGCTTTTCTCTATTGAGGATGATATTCGCTATGGGTTTTCATAGATAGATTTTATGACGTTGAAGAATGTTCCCTCTATCCCTATACATTGAAGTGTTTTCATCAGGAACGAATGCTGTATCTTGTCAATTGTTTTTTCTGCATCACTTGAGAGGACCAGGTGTTTCTTCTCTCTTCTCTTATTGATTTGTTCTGTCTCATTGATTAATTTGTGAATGTTGAACCACCCTTGCATCCCAGGGATAAATTCCACCTGGTCATGGTGGATAATCTTTTCAATGTACTGTTGGATCCTATTAGCTAGATCTTGTTGAGATTCTTGGCATCCATATTCATCTGGGTTATTGGTCTGAAATTCTCCTTTTTTGGGGGGTTTTGCCTGGTTTGGGGATCAGTGCAATGCTGGCTTCACAGAATGAGTCTGGGAGTTTTCCTTCTGTTTCTATTTTTTGAAACAGCTTCAGGAGAATAGGTATTACTTCTTCTCAAATGTTTGGTAGAATTCTCCAGGGAACCCGTGAGGTCCTGGCCTCTTGTTTTTTGGGAGGTTTTTGATCACTGCTTCAATCTTGTTACTGGATATTGGTCTATTCAGGTTGTCAATTTCTTTCTGATTCAGTTTTGGAAGTTTTATAGGTTTTCAGGAATGCATCCATTTTGTCTAGTTGCTTAACTTATTGGTATATAACTCTTGATAATAATTTCTGATTATTGTTTTTTATTTCCTTGGTGTTAGTCATGATTTCTCCCTTTATGTTCATAATTTTATTAATTTGTGTCCTCTCTTCTTTTTGATTAGTTTGGCCAATGGTTTATCAATCTTACTGATTCTTTCAAAAAACCAGCTTCTAGTTTCATTGATGTGTTCTACTGTATCTCTAGTTTCTATCCCATTTATCTCTGCTCTATTCTTGATTATTTCCCTTCTTGTGTGTGGGATTGGCTTAATTTGTTGTTAGTTTTCCAGTTCTTTAAGGTGTAAAGAGAGCTGGTGTATTCTTGATTTTTCCATTTTTTTTTCAGGTTGGCTTGGATGGCTATGTATTTCCCTTTTAGGACCACCTTTGCCATTTCCCATAGGTTTTGGACTGAAGTGTCTTCATTCTCTTGGGTTTCCATGAATTGTTTAAGTTTTTCTTTGATTTCCTGGTTGATAATTTCCTAATATATGTCTGATACACTGATATTTATTTATTGCTATTTTATAAAGGAATTTTCTTTTTATTCATTAGTAATATCCATGTCTAATTTTCTCTTTATTCTTTGTCAAGTTGTGGTAATATGGTATGCTGGTCTCATAAAATGAGTTGGGAAGTCTTATCTCCTACTATAAGTTTTAAATGAATTTGTGTATTTTTGTTGTTATTTCTTCTTTAAATGTTTGATAGAACTCACCAGAGAAATCACCTGGGGTTAAGTATTTATTCATGGAAAGGTTTTTGATTTTGTATTCTTTTTTTTTTTTTTTTTTAAAGAGAAAGGCTGTTTTACATTTTCTATCTTGAGTTTTGGTAGTGTGTATGTCAAGGATTTTGATCATTTCCTCTAAGTTGTCATTTACTAGCATGTAGTTCTTCATAACTTCTCCTTTCTATTTTTTTTAATGTTAGTGGGAACTGTAGTGTTGCCCTTATTCATTCCCAATATAGATAATTCGTGTTGTATTTCTTTCTTCTATCAGCCCATTAAATGATTTAATAATTTTTTTTAAAGATTTTATTTATTTTTTTGGCAAACAGAGATCACAAGTAGGCAGAGAAGCAGGCAGAGAGAGAGAGAGAGGAGGATGCAGGCTCCCTTGCTAAGCAGAGAGCCCGATGTGGGGCTCGATCCCAGGACCCTGGGATCACGACCTGAGCCGAAGGCAGAGGCTTTAACCCACTGAGCCACCCAGGCGCTCCTAATTGTTTTAATAATTTTATTAATTTTTTAAAAGAAAAATGTTTGGTTCTGTTTTTCATATAAATGTATATAATTTCTATTTCATTGACTTTAAGGGGTTTTCCACTTCTTTTGTGTTTAATTTACAGTTTAATATCATATATACCCCACTAATTTCCACATCATTTAGGGACCTTAGTTTAGTATAATTCCATATTGGCCTCCATTATACATAGTTATGATATATTTTATTTATACATATGTTATAAACCTCAGAATAAATTATTATACACATAGTGGAATATTTTATTTTTATTGAGTATATGTTTTTATAGTTACCTATACACTTAAACTTTCTGGTGCTCTTCATTTTTTCCTTGACATTCTAGGCTGTCATTTGGTATTATACCTTTTGTCCTGAACAACTACTTTTTATTTTTTTTATTTTTTAAGGATTTTATTTATTTTAGAGAGATAGAGAGAAAGCACAGAGAGAGAATGAGAGGGAGAAGTAGGGTCCCCACTTTGTAGGGACCGTGACACAGGACTGCATTCTAGCACCCTGAGATCATGGCCCCAGCTGAAGGCAGACACTCAACCCCCCGTGCTACGCAGGGACCCCTGAACAACTACTTTTTAAAAAATATTTCTTGTGGTGTAAGACTACTGGAGAAAAATTCTTCTGCTTTTTAATGTGTGCAAATGTCTATTCAGTCTATTTTAGAAATATAATTTTGATTGGTGCACGGCTGACTCAGTCAGTAGAGCATGTGACTTTTGAACTTGGGATTATGAGTTCGAGCTCCACATTAGATGTGAAGATTACTTAAAAATAAAATTTTTCTTAAAGAAAGAAATAATTTTGCACTGCATAAAATTCTAACTTGACTTTTTTCAACACTTCAAATATGTAGTTTCATAGTCTTTTGTTTACCTTTTTTTTTTCCCCCATAATTAGGTGTCATTATTCTTATCTATATAGATGTTAGTTTTTCTCTGGCTGATTTTAGGATTATCTTTTTCATTGGTTTGCAGCAGTTTCACTCTATGGCCCTAGCTGGATCCAGTTTTCTTTGTATCCAACTTGGGAGTTGCTGAGTTTTTTCATTTTGTAGGTTGCTGAGTTTGACAGTTTGGTTGTCAACAGTTTTTTTTCTGGTCTGGTATTCTTCCTATAAATAGTTAAGAATCTGTTTTCATTCTTTTTGAAAATTGTTTGTGTATGTGAGTTTTTGACTAATAGAATGCAGTGAAACTGATGCCTTGTCACTTTTGGGAATCATCGTTCTGGGCTTCTGAACTTCCTTTTCCTGATGTTTTGGAAACCAGCTGCTGTTTTGTAAGGTAACTATCCTGCTTTGGAGGCCATTTAGAGAAGGACTGGAAGATAAGACAGCCTGTGGTATGGAAGTGTCCTGTAGGAATCTTCGTTACCCAGGGACACCTGGGTGGTCCAGTTGGTTAAGCATCTGTCTTCCACCCAGGTCATGATCCCAGGGTCCTGGGATCAAGCCCTGAGTTGGGCTTTCTGCTCAGTGGGAGTCTGCTTTCCCCTCTCCCTCTGGCCTTCCCCCATCTCGTGCTCTCTCTCTCTCAAATAAATAAATAAAATCTTTAAAAATATAGGAATCTTAATTACCTAGCTTAACTCCAAGGTGAATGCAGTCATATGAGTGAGTCCAGCTGGTACTATGTCCATGAGAATTACTACTCAGTCAGCCTATAGACTTGCAAGAAATAATAAATCATTGTTTTACTGGGATTATAGTGCTTTTTAAATATCATAGATAACTGAAATAGAATTGGCATGTAGATGTGGGGTACTTCTTTGACAAAAACACAAGGTATATACTATTGTCTTTGATACTGGGTAACTGAATGAGTGGTGAGGAAGTTGTTCAAGTCAGAGCAGTGAGGAAACTGCTCTTGGAGCCTCAGAAGGGGGTTTGTGTCATGTATTCATATAACATTGATCATAACTTTGAAAGTAGAAAAAAAACCTAGCAACATTTTAGAACTGGGTAAGTTGTTTGTCAAGGATTCAAAAGTATGAATTGTCTTCATTTAGCGGTCTATGTATTAGAAAGTATGGGAAGTGGGAGAAGAATTAAAGGAGGGAATATGTAGTGTTTAGAAATAATAATGTGCAATAAATATTTCCAGTGTATGACTTACTGGTTAAAATTGATAAATCTTTTTTTTCTCATTCACCTCCTTTTCCAGCTAGCAAATGGTTCTCAAGGTAAAGAGTGGTGTCATGCCACTTGTTAAATCCAGAGCACTTCCAGGAATCAAAATCCAATGAAGGTGCAGATGTGAAAGGTCCTGGAGGAAAGGACACAGTGTGTAAAGAGATTCCACATTGAGGAGAATGAAGACACACCAGCTAAGCTGCTAAATGAATAAAGGTCTATGAGTGATCCAATCAGGCACTACATTGCAATAGAAGACCCACCCAGTCAACCCACAGAATTGTAAGAAATACTTTCGTTTTTCAGGTTTTAAAGTCCTAAGTCTTTAAGCTGTATCTGACATTTGGGCTATCTGATAGTTTCCGTTTGAAATTCTCTTGGCTATTTGTCATATTTTCCTGCCTTTTTATTTCTCTCTTAAGTGACATCTAATTTATTTCACAGTGTTCATAGTGGTCACAAAGGGGGAGTGGCAGTGGTACATGAGAGGGGAGAAATTTTCATTTTTAGTATATTAACTTGCATATTGTTGGAATATTATTTTTTAAGCATTTCTACTTCTGTAAGATAAATGTAATTTTATGTACTTTCAGTAAATGTAAGAATTATATACAAATTGGTATCCCTTTATGGAATAGAAGGCAGGGCTTGATCTTTTATTCCTCCATGCTGATATGATTCATAAAATACAAATCAATTATTTCTCATAAAGCTAGTTGTGCTCAAAGATGTACTTTTTCTATCAGCTCCCACACTATTGGTCTGCCCATTTGTTTTTTCAAAAATGGAATTGTCAACACTTTAAAATTTTGTTGATATTTGCATAAGAACATAATGTGGATATTGTGGATTGTTACTCTGCATCTCTCTCTCACATAGTTTTAGTTGATTTTTTTTACATTATATTTCTAAGTGGTCCTTCCAGATACTTAGTTTTAGCTTTCACCGATCAGGAAAATGATTTAAATGAGATTTAAAATGCAGATGTTTCACAGCTTTGTTGACAGACATGATCAGGGACATTTTTGGTTTATCTCCAGCAGTATTTCTGTCACCAGCTTTGTGGGAATTAAGAAGCAGAGGCAGAAGGCAATCCCTTTAGTTGTTGTTATTTCTGTTTCCAATGTTGACTTAATGTTAATGGGCATATGTTTGGAAATAACCATCAGCTGGTTATTTCCAGTGGTAGTAGCTTCCTAACTTTCTTGTTCTTGGTTTTATCAATTAAGAAGACTAGTCTAAAACAATCAAAACTGTTCATATGGGGCCTTAGCAATTGCATTCCAGGAGACACAGAGTGTTCCAAAATCAAAAGTGTGCTCTGAATTGAAATTGAGAAATTCAGGCTTTTAAAAGTAAAAAAACAAAAAAACAAAAAAGCACAAAGTTACATAAGTTGTTTTGAAAGAATTATGATTCATGGTGGTAAAATTTAAATGGACTCTCTAATATATGTTGAATATTTCACTGAGGCATTACATTATATTTTGTTCCAATGTTGAAGCATATTTTCTGTAAAGTGGTTAAGTCTGCAACTAAGAAAAGTCAATTTTCATGTTATTTAGAGAATATGAATAGGATACATGCATAGGTTCTACCTCCTCAATATATTTCTGATTCTGTTTTGTGTGACTCTTTTAGCAGTATTTACTCCATTTTGGAATCTTCTTTCATAGAGTCACCAGTTCAAGTGAAGGTTTCAGGATTTCTCACTTTCCAGATTGAAGTAGTGTTGGCAGTTTACTTGAGGTCAGATTCTTCACTGTTCTGCTATTCATTCATTCTGGAGAACCAGCCTCAACAGATTGTCATTGTTCGGTTTCTTTGTGTTGAAGCCCTTTTTGCTTTTTGCTTAAGAATCTTAGTGGCTTATGGTTTTGTTCTTGTTCTTTTGTTTTGTTTTGTTTTGTTTTGTTTTTGTTCTTTTGTTTGTTTTTCACCTGATTTCTGAGTGATACACAAGGAAAAGTAAGAGAGCTGGCAACATATGTCACATTTTGGTTATGGAAACAATAAGCTCATTGACATTTATAGGCTGTAGTTTGCCATAGCCCCTAACCCCTCAAATGGAGGTATCCATATGTTAAACATCTTTTTTCACTGTAGATTTTTGATTGTTTGCTTAAATCCTACTTCTTTCCTTTATTTTATTGTCCCGGCCCTCGTTGAGATTTGAGTTTGCCACTCTTCTAATATGTAACTAAAGCTTGATTGAAAGAAAAGAATTTTGATGATAGATTGCTGAAAAGAGAATTCTTTCATTTTGTAAATACTACAAAATGGCTCAAGGTCAAACCAGTCCATCAGAAAGCTGTACACCAAGCTTCATTGTGTAGGCTGCAGATACATTTAGTTCTACTGAATTAAAATTTATCATGGTGTTAAAAACATATAGCATAAGAAACAGCTCTATGGGGGTGCCTGTGAGCCTCAGTCAGGTCATGATCTCAAGGTTTTGTGATCCGTTGCTGCTTTTGGCTCTTCTCTGGGAGAGAAGTATGCTTAAGATTTCCCTCCCTCTCTCTGTCTGCTGTGGGAGGAGGGGTTGGAACTTTACAAAGGTAGTTTGTTTTATTCAACTTAAGGTTGTTGTTCGGTAAATTGTAATGTCACCTTTATAAGAACACATGAAAGAAATTATTCACATTAAGTTTTATCTTATAATTAAGTAATAGATCATACTTTGCTTTTTGCATTTGTTGTGGGAAAGAAAGAGCCAAAGCTCACTTGGATGCTTGACTTCTAGTAAGTGTTTAAGATTTCATGCATGCACCTGTATATTAAACTTAAGCATGACTTTGTCTTACTGTTTAACTCCTTTTTTTTTTCACTCAGGCTTCTTGAGGTAATTAAAAATAATTTTATTGTACAATATTTTGAAACCACTGTAGAAATCCAAATTGATTTTCTCAGACACAGTACCATTTTATATTTCAACCAGTAGTATGTGAGGTTTTCAATTTTCAGCCTCCTCTACAATGCTTGTTTTTTCCTTCCTTTACTCTTCCTCCTTTTCCTCCTCCTCTTCCTCCACCTTCTTCTTCTTATTATTATTATAGCCTTTCTAATGAATATGAAGTAATATCACATTGGGCTTTTAATTTGAATTTTCCTAATGACTAATGTTGTTGAGATCTTTTCTTATGCATAATGGCCATTCTGTAACATCTTTGGAGTAATGTCTATTCAAGTCCTTTGCCCATTTAAAAATTTTTTTATTGTACAGTTGAAGAGTATCATTTAAATTTGTTGGATGTACATATTTCTTACAAGAGACATGATATGTAAAAACTTATACCCATTCTTTGAGTTTTCATTTCAATTTCTTTTTTTCTTTTTTCTTTTTTTTTTTAAAGATTTTATGTATTTATTTGACAGAGAGTGAGAAAGATCACAAGTAGGCAGAGAGGCAGGCAGAGAGAGAGAGGAGGAAGCAGGCTCCCTGCTGAGTAGAGAGCCCGATGTGGGGCTCGATCCCAGGTCCCTGGGATCATGAGCTGAGCGAAAGGCAGAGGCTTTAACCCACTGAGCCACTCAGGTGCCCCTTCTTTTTTTTTTTTTTTAAGATTCTATTTATTTATTTGACAGAGAGAGACACAGCTTGAGAGGGAACACAAGCAGGGGTAGAGGGAGAAGCAGGCCTTCCACTGAGCAAGGAGCCAGATGCAGGGCTCAATCCCAGGACCCTGGGATTGTAACCTGAGCTGAAGGCAGACGCTTAACGACTGAGCCACCCGGTTGCCCCTTCATTTCAATTTCTTAATAAAGACCATAAAGCAGAAAAGTTTTAAATTTTTAGTAATTTGTCTATTCTGACTTTTATCACTTGTGCTTTTTGTGTTGTATCTAAACAAAGTATTGCCCAATGTAAGATCCTAAACATTTACTCTTGTATTTTCTCCCAAATGGTTTATAACTTTATCTCTTAAATTTAGGTATATGATACATTTCAGTTAATTTTAGCTTATAGGTTAAGATGGAGATTCAGGGGACGCCTGGGTGGCTCAGTGGGTTAAGCCTCTGCCTTCAGCTCAGGTCATGATCTCAGGGTCCTGGGATCAAGCCCCACATCAGGCTCTCTGCTCAGCAGGGAGCCTGCTTCCTCTCTCTCTCTCTGCCTGCCTCTCTGCCTACTTGTGATCTCTGTCAAATAAATAAATAAAATTTTTTAAAAAACATTATTTCTTTAAAAAAAAAAAGATGGAGGTTCAGCTTCATTCTTTGCATAATGACATCCAATTATCACAGTTCCATTTATTAATAAAGATTATTTTTCTCTGTTGAATTGACTTGGTATCCTTTTTAAAATCACATGATCATAAATTTATAAATGTATTTTTATATGCTCAATTCCGTTCCTTTGAGCTGCACATCTGATTCATATGCCAGTTTCACACAATGTTGATAACTATAGCTTTGTATTAAGTTTTAACATTGTGAAGTGTCAGTCCTCCAAATTGTTCTTCATTTTATTTTATTTTATTTTATTTTTTTAAAGATTTTATTTATTTGAGAGAGAGTAAGTGAGAGAGAGACCAGCAAGGGGAGGGCAGAGGGAGAAGTAGACTCCCCAGTGAGTGGGGAGCCTCACACGGGGGCTGATCTTTGGACCTTGGGATCATGACCCAAGCCAAAGGCAGACTCCCAACTGACTGAACCACCCAGGCACCGCTGTTCTTCATTTTATTTTTATTTATTTTATCTTTTTAAGTTTTTTTTTAAAAGATTTTATTTATTGGGGCGCCTGGGTGGCTCAGTGGGTTAAGCCTCTGCCTTCGGCTCAGGTCATGATCTCAGGGTCCTGGGATCGAGCCCTGCATCGGGCTCTCTGCTCAGCAGGTAGCCTGCTTCCCCCTCTCTCTCTGCCTGCCTCTCCGCCTACTTGTGACCTCTCTCTGCCAAATAAATAAAATCCTTTCAAAAAAAATAAAAGATTTTATTTATTTGACAGACAGAGATCACAAGCAGGCAGAGAGGCAGGCAGAAAGAGAGATTGGAGGAAGCAGACTCCCTGCTGAGGAGAGAACCAGATGTGCATCTCTATCCCAGGACCCTGGGATCATGACCCGAGCCGAAGGCAGAGGCTTTAACCCACTGAGCCACCCAAGCACCCCATATCTTTTTAAGTGTTTAAAAAGATTTTATTTATCTATTTGTAAGAGAGACAGAGAGAAAGAACACAGGCAGTGGGAACAGCAAGGAGAGGGAGAAGCAGCCTTCCTTTTGGACAAGGAGCCCAATGCAGGACTTGATCCCAGGATCATGACCTGAGCTGAAGGCAGACACTTAATCAACTGAGAAACCCAGGCGTCCCCTGTTCTTCATTTTAAATATTGTTTTGTAATTTCTGGTTTTTAAAAAAAATTTCTATATAAATTTTATGACAATTTTGTACATTTCTGCATGAATGTCAGGTGGGATTTTTAGGTATTTAATTGGATATGTAATATTTTTAGGGATTTTTATCAATATTAAATCTCTGATCCATGAACATAGTTTGCCTTTACATTTATTTAGATCTTTTCTATTTACTTTTAGGAATGTTTTGTAATTTTCAAATTGTATGTTCTGAATTTTTTTTAAGTGTTTTTGTATGTATTTTTTTCTTTTTGCTGTTATGGTAATGTAGTCATTTTCTTAATTCCCTTTCCTGACTTTTCATTGCTAATGTATAGATATACAATTGATTTTTGTGTATTGATCTCACATGCTGTTACTTGGATGAACTTTTTTTATTTATTTTTTATTTATTTATTTATTTATTTATTTTTAAAGATTTTATTTATTTATTTGACAGAGATCACAGTAGACAGAGAGGCAGGCAGAGAGAGAGGGAGAGAGGGAAGCAGGCTCCCCGCTGAGCAGAGAGCCCTATGCGGGATTCGATCCCAGGACCCTGAGATCATGACCTGAGCCGAAGGCAGCGGCTTAACCCACTGAGCCACCCAGGCGCCCAAACTTTTTTTTATTAATTCTAATAGCCTTTTGGTGGATTTGTTAGGATTTTTCTAACACAGTATCCTGTTATATATGCTTAGAGAGCCTTTCCAATATGGATTCCTTTTATTTTATTTTATTTATTTGCCTAGACCTAGTAAAAAAATTCCAGTACAATGCTGAATAAAAGTGACAGGAGTAAACATCTTTTTCTTGTTCCTGGTCTTGTAGGAAAGCACACAAACTTATATAATATTACCTATGGTTTTTCATAGATGTTTTATATGAGATTAAGGAAATTTCCTTAAGTAGCTCCATTTTATTCATTCATTTATTCATTTTCACGAAAAGATGTAGGATTTTGTCAAATACTATAAACATGAGCTTTATCCTTTAAAATTTTAAAGTCTACAGTACTTTATTTAACTATGGGTACTAAGTTCTTCAGTAGATCTCTGGACTTTGTTCATGTTGTATAACTTAATCTTTATACATGTTGAACAGTTCTCCATTTTCCTCTCCCTCCAGTTCCTGGTACCAGTATCCTACTTTTTTTCAATTGTCTGTTAAATTTTATTGTGTCATGGATATTGTGCATAGTATTTAGTTGTGTGTCTGTTTATTTGTGTCTCTCTATTAAATGTGATGAATTTTGTTCTGATAAGCTGTGAAGATATTTGTGAGTTAGTTATATCCTTTTGAACATGTTTTAGACTTTCTTAATGTGGCTCTAGAATTACGTTTGCTAGTTCCATTTTAGTTCTGTACCTATGTTATGGCTTTCCTGCCTGGTGTTCATACTGAACACTTTGTTAATTCAGTTATGTCTTTGTCCTCTGATTCCTGGAAAATCAAACATCTCCAGTTTTGTAGGAACAGTGATAGTTGTTCTGCTTACCGCTCCCCTCTAGAGGTGTCCTTTACCTGATATTTGTACTTTACCTGTCCTTGTGAAGTTTCCTACTGTGTTGATTCAGCTCAGTATTTATTGAAAGTTGTAAGGGGACCTCTGTACAGATTTCTCAATTTCTTTTCCTGGGTTTTACTTTCTGTTATTATTCCCCCCAATTTTTGGAAGTCTCATCCTCCCTGAGTTCTGATTTCAATCTTCTCATATCAGGGAAGACTTTATGTATCTGGACACTTTTGCAGCTATAGTTAATGTCAATTCAGTAATTCATCACTGATGTTGAATGGTAAAGGTAAAGCAGGAGTTTCCTTATTCAGAGTTAACAAGTATGTTGGTTAAATTCTGGTGATTTTTTGTGCCTGAGCCCAGCTGCCATATTTCCAAATTACACAGGCTTTTTTCTTTTGTTGCATATCTCAAACATCGGAATTTTAAGCCCTGGGGTTTTTCTTTTCCTCTGTAGCTCTACTTCTACAAGGCTAGGTTTATGTATCTCCATCCTACTAATGTGCCTTTATGTTTTGGTGGGCCATTTCTTAGACTCGGTGAAGCCTCGTATATCTCAAGATATATATATATATTTTAAGATTTTATTCATTTATTTTGGAGAGAGAACCCACGCATACATGCAATCAGGGACAGGGGCAGAGGGGGTGGGTGAGTGAGGGTGAAAGTATCCCACATAGACTCTGTGCTAAGTGCAGAGCCTAAAGCAGGGCTCCACCCCAGGACCCTAAGATTATGACCTGATCCGAAACCAGGAGTCAGATGCTTAGCCCACTGAGCCACCCAGATGCCCCCATCTCAAGATCTTCTATTTGTTTAATGTCCCAAGCATTTGTGTGGCCCTGTCATTGACTCAGTGCTGGTCTTGTTCACCTTTGAAGTTTATCTAGCTCTCCTATCAACAGCTTTTCTTATGCTACCACTGTGCACTTTGTGAAATATCCACAGGAAAAGATTGGCAATTGATGCAGATTGCCTTGTGACTAGGGCCTTGCAGGAATGTACTCGAACATTCCAGCCCATATGCGGTGGTTAAAAGTTAGTAAACAGGGGTGGGGTAACTGAGTGATGGTTATTAGGGGGTACGTGATGTGACAAACATTGGGTGTTATTTGCAACTAATGAATCATTGAACATTATATCAGAAACTGATGATGTGCTATATGTTGGCTAACTGAATTTAAATTAAAAAAGAGTTAGGGGGCGCCTGGGTGGCTCAGTCATTAATCGTCTGCCTTTGGGTTCAGGTCATGATCCAGTGGTCCTGGGATCGAGCCCCGCATCATGTTCCCTGCTAGATGGGAAGCCTGCTTCTCCCTCTCCCCCTCCCCCTGCTTGTGTTCCCTCTCTTGCTGTGTCTCTCTCTGTGAAATAAATAAAATAAAAAATAAAAAAATTTAATAAATATATTGGCTTGTTTATTCTTCAGTCTGTGACAAGTTTGCTGCTCCTTCTGCTTTTCTCAGAAAATTAAGAAGTTATGTGTCTCTTTTCTCCTAATGAGGGCTCATGACTTTATGTATTTTAAATTATTTGGTTTACCTTGACTCCTCAGCTCTCTTAATGTGTTAAAAATATGATCATTGTAGCTAGCCTTTACAAGTTGTTCTCATTTTTAGGGTGGGAAAGACATTCTCTTGTGTCTTTCTAAATCATAAGCAAGAGTAGAATTCTCCCATGTAGTAGTGCCATTTTTTTAGCTGACATATTTATTCCTCCACACCATCTTTATCCCATGCAAAGTCTGAAAATAGATGTGCACCTATGACTGTATGCTTTTATATGAAAAGAAAATTTTCAATGTGCTTTTTGCATGTAGGTCACCTCATCTGTTAGACATCATTTCACGTAATGCATAAAAGGTTTTAGCAACTTGTTGAATTAAAAATAACTCTCATTCAAAGTAAAATATTGCTATTTAAATTGAGGTAATAAGCAAAAAGTTATTACTGCCGAGAATAAATACCCAAAGTCTGGTATTTATCATTGTTTCCCTTTAATTTCTGAACTGACAAATGATAATTGCTCAGGCAATTAAAATAATTAAGAAAATGTGTAGTCACAAAAGGAGAAGCCTTTTAGAAGTGCAATTTAAATGCATAAGGAGAGAGTCTCGTATGTTTGCTGTACCTTATCCTGGAGCAGACTGATTACCAGGTGCTTTTTTGTGTAGACAATTAGTGTGTAGACGATTGATAGATCCCATGCCGCCTGAGCTTTTTCTGGGACATAGGACTACTAGAAGTATGATTACCTTAAAAGGTAGGTCTCATTTTAAAGAAGAATTTTGGGGGTCTTGACATTTATATTCTGTAAATGTCTTGGTAGTAAAGGAGGCTTTTAAGTTCAATAACTTGTAAATTTGCAATGTATTTTTTTGTGGGAATATGTTATTTTATGTTTAAGTGACGATAAGAAAAATATGAGTGTAGTCACAGGATGATCTTACCATTTTCTTTTATTTTTCTCTTTTTTAAGGTTTTATTTATTTGTCAGAGAGAGACAGAGGGAAAATCCACGTAAGTAGGGGTAGTGGCAGGCAGAGGGGGCAACAGGCTCCCTGCTGAGCAAGAACTCTATGGAGGACTCCATCGGAGGACCCTGGGATGCTGACCTGAGCTGAAGGGCGTTGCTTAACCAACTGAGCCACCCAGCCATCCAGGGATCTCACCATTTTAAAAATTTTTTCACTCTCTGACATGTAGGAGGCAGTCTGGAGGAGGCTATGGAAAGAATTAGAAGATTGACAATATCTTTGTGAAAGAAATGACAGTTTTTGCAAAGAGAAGACTATTCTTCATAAGATAGGCCAACCTTAATTTAGAAAGACTGTACCTTAAAATTAATCAATGAGAGCATTTCCTGTGAGAACAAGTCTTTGTTACGTGTGCGTATACAACAAATACTTAAGCTACTCCATATGCTTATGGGATGATGACAGCTAGGATCAGTGTGAGCAATTGATTATACCAATTTCTCCGGAGAGTCTATCTGAAAAGTAATAGTTGGCATTTTATTACAATTTTGTGACGTTTGTTCTAATAGTCATGACTTACCCAATTTAGGCATACTTTCTGTTAAGTTACTCGTTCAGAATAGTGCACTAGACTACTGGTAGTTGTATGCAACAATACTAAATTATTTATCTCAGGTGACATCCCCTTGATTTAGCTAATTTTTTAAAAATTTCTTTTCAGTGTAACAGAATTCATTGTTTATGCACCACACCCAGCACTCCATGCACGTTTAGCCAATTTAAAGGTATATTCCTTCTAAATTAAAATAGGTCTTCTTTACCTAGAAAGTTTTTCTTTATCACAGAAACTCATTTATTGTATCAAAACTCCTGTCATGCAGGACATGGGGTACTTTTGTGCACAGTACCTATTTATCTACTGTTCATGCACAGTGAAGTTAAATCAATTCAGCTCTTAGCAAAATTTAGAAGATGATGAAGTTTGAAAGGAGAACATTCAGTGAATTTGGACAATAGAGGGTTCTCTGAAAATGAAGGTCCTGATACTAGGGTCAGCAGTAGTCACTTGGGAGAGATTGTGGAATATGATAAGCTGGGAGGCTTATTTCAAAATAAATTAATATGCCATTCTACTTTCTATTACATGAACATGATAAATGGTACTAAATGAATGACTCTGAGTTGAAAAATAACTCCCCTAAGTGATTTTTAGAAAAATGTTCAGAATAGCAAGAGTAGTTAATCAGCAATTATTTATTGACAGCTTACTTTATTTATGTTAATTACGTTATTAAGCATAAACATTTATTGAATGTCTACTCTATGCAGATCACACTGAATATTACACAGAACACTGAAGTAGGCATTATGGAATATGTGGGTTGTCTGTGAATAAACAGAAGGCGTAGTCTTTAGTTAATAAGTGAGTACAAATACATACAGTATAAAAATTAGATGTGCATCCACACAAAGCTAAGGAATGATCTGAGTAGGTTAAACTCAACTAGAGAAAATGCCAATTTAATTTGCATGTAAGTTAAATTATTGCAGTATGTTGCATAAATAGGACTGTTTTGAAGCAGCACTAAAATGCTCATTTTGTTCAATAAGGCAATTAACTTGCCTTTACCTACTGACAGTAGAAATACCCTTCAGGCACATGAATAAATTTCCATCATATTTCCTCACAAAATTTTTATGTATTCTTCATATTTTGGATTTTTTTCTTTGTTTTATGGAATGTATCGCTTTCTGCCTCAAAGACCAAGGTAGACTACCAGTGATTATCTCAACGGGAGAGTGAAGTCTACAATAGATTGGTGTCATTTAATTTATCCTTATTTACGACTAAGGGACCATAACAAATGATTGTTGCATTATGAATGTTGAGAATGATATCATGGAGTTATTTTATTAACAATTCCTCCCACACATATCTCTTAACCTTCTTGCAGATGAAGGTCTTTGAATATTTTAAAATCTTGGTTACAATTTATATTGCTTTGGACAACAACTATAGAAATACTATGTTAGAATATGGTGAATAAATATATAACTTGTGATACTGGGGAAAATACAACCTTCTCAAATGTCTTTGGCAGCAGAAACCCCTCTGACTAGTTCTATATCTGCTCCAAATGTGGATTTAGGTGGGTCTTGTTTTTGTGTCAACTTTGCTATGAAATATGCTATGTTTATCTGATACAGTTTTCTGATTTTTCACCTGACACCATTTTCTGATTATCTTTGGTAGAGCTAAAGATGGATATAGTATCATTTTAGAAGGAAGGAATGTTATGTGTAGGGCGTGCAAAAATTATTTCTCCATTTACATGTAAGATTCAAATGCAATATTTTTAAGTCATACTTGTGAGCCTAATCAGAAGATTTTTCTCCGAAAGCGATTGATGTAGCTTGGCCTCCTTGGGGTTAACTCTGAAGGTGTGTGAAATTTAAACCCGCTTATGTGTTTTAAATACATTTTTACTAATTTAAAGCCCTTCATATCTTATAAACAAAGCATAACCTGCAAGCTAAGTCAGTAGATAGTGAACATATTTTGCGGGATAAAGGGAAGTTAACATATCTTGTAATTGTTCTTTCCTGCTATGATCCAAAGCCATGCAGAAGCTGTGTTAGGAATAGTAATCCATTTTTCATATCTTTCAATAAGTTCTAGTAAAGAACTCTCCAATTTTTAGTAATACTTTAAATAAACCATTCTCTGCAGTGTATCTAGGTTGGGATTTTCTTTTCAGAACATTTTTTGAACAGAAGCCTTTTTAAGTAACCGGTTCCTCCAGGATCTACTATGAAGTTGTCGGCAAGATGTTTCAATTAATAATCCATTTACAAACTGTCCTTCTATGATAAGTCATTTAGAATGGTTTAATTGAGTGTGCAATGACTGTCTAGTATGAAGGCTTAAAAGTGGCAATAGCATATCTGTCCTTTCAAGCTACAGTAGGCAGGGTAAGAATCCGGGATATGAAAATACTATCTGGAGGCTATTGTTTGGCTTATGGTGAAATAGCCACTGGATATTATGGAAAGTCAGAGAGGAAAGATTTGTCCTCAGTAGAGCTGATGACTTATAACCAGGTATTACATATAGTCAATTTTAACTCAGAGAGGGAAGAAATTTTTAATAAGGTTGAGTTATGTACATACTTACCATAACCTTTACTGTTAGATTGATGTACACAGAGCTCTGGATTTTTATAGCTATTTAACATACATATATGTATAATTACAGTTATGTCTAATTTTTTTCTCAATAATTCACTTGCTACTTATGTTTGTGTGTATGTGTCTGTGTGTATAACATCTTTTGGAAGGACAATATAGATTTTTTGATATAGCATCATTATGAGATTTTTAACAGTCATTTGAAAAGGTAAATTGATTATTTTGTTTACTTGCTAAGAAATTAACAATTTGATGTTTTCTCTGTTAGATAAACTTCTCATGAGATACAAGTTCAGGATTTTGTCAGTATTCTATTAACAGTCAGTATGCGAACACTATGGGATATTGTTAACTACCTTCTTTTAAGAACTCACCTATTTTGGTTTGGCATAAATTCCCTGTATGTTCTTCTTTTAACTCTCTGGTTTTTCTATTAGCATTCTTCATAGAAAACTCTTTCTTTATACATTTCATCAGGTTTTTGTTCCCCAGATCTCTTTGCATAACTCTCATGTACTCTGTCCTCTCTACCTTCAGGGTGTATCTATTCTGGTGAATTTGACTCTTCTTATTTAGTGACTCATATGTCTAAATATCACCCTTATGTTTAATTTTGGACATGGATTTCACTCTGATTTCTACTTATATAACTTTTATGGATAAGTCTGTGGTGTTCAAACTCAACATGAATAAAATCAAGTACATCATGACTTCTCTTATCTCGTGTTCTCAATCTCATATATTGTTTCTCTTAGAACTTCACCGTCTGTCTGGTCATCACACATTATAAATGTAGTCAACCTTAATTCCATTTTCTCATCTTTTTTCCCTTCTACAAACATCTCAATCATTTGCAAAGTATTTCATCCATCTTCTTTTTTTATAGTATATACTTTCAATTCTGGTTTCCACTTTTTTCTTATGTATTCACATCCCACCTATGCCTGGGATTTTTTTTTTTTTAGTGTCTTAAAACTTCTTTCAAGGGCCCACTCAAACCTTTCTACTGGTAGAAGGCTGTTTTCTCTGTACTCTTTTACATCATGTGCACATGGTACCATATCTAAGTTTCTCCAATACAAGCTCATCTATTTCTCTGCTTTTTCCTATTAAAATTTAAGTTCTAAAATGTAAAGGCTATATATGTATTTGTACCCCTTTGGGTGTGATTCACGGTTTGTATGGAATGGGTACACTATATATTTATTTAAATGAGCTGAACTCAAAATTTTAATAATAAAGAGTTGATCATTTCTTTGGGCAAATTGGCCTTTGTTTTCTATGGAGGATAATATATCAGGAATTGCTTGCTTGACAAATACATATTTTGGGAATATATATATATATATATATATTAGGATGAAATGTAGTTTCATTTTTTAAAATATTTTCAATTATAGTGGCGCGCCTGGGTGGCTCAGTGGGTTAAAGCCTCTGCCTTCCACTCAGGTCATGATCTCAGGGTCCTGGGATCGAGCCCCACATCGGGCTCTCTGCTCGGCAGGGAGCCTGGTTCCCCTTCTCTCTCTCTGCCTGCCTCTCTGCCTGCTTGTGATCTCTGTCAAATAAATAAATAAAATCTTTTTTTAAAAATTAAAAAAAAATAAAATATTTTCAATTATTTTATTATTTTATTATTATTATTATTATGTTCAGTTAGCCAACACATAGTACATCTTATTTGATGTAGTGCTCAATGATTCATTAGTTGCTTATAATACCTAGTGCTCATCACAACATGTACCCTCCTTAATACCCATTACCTGCTTACCCCAACCCCCCCACCCCCTCCCTTCTGTAACCCTCAGTTTATTTTCCAGAATCCAGAGTCCTACATCGTTTCTTTCGTTCTCTGATCTCTTCCCATTCAGTTTTCTCTTCCTTCCCCTGTGGTCCTCTCCTCTATTTATTATGTTCCACATGTCAGTGAAACCCTATAATTGTCTTTCTCTGTTTGACTTATTTCACTCAGCATAATCTCCTCCAGTTCCATCCATGTTGGTGCAAATGTTAGGTATTCATCTCTTCTGATGGCTGAGTAATATACCATTGTATATATGAACCACATCTTTATCCATTCATCTCTCGAAGGACATCTCTGTTCTTTCCACAGTTTGGCTATTGTGAACATTGCAACTATGAACATTGGGGTACATGTGCCCATTTTTTCCCCCACTACATCTATATCTTGGGGTAAGTACCTAGTAGTAGAATTCCTGTGTCATAGGGTAGCTCTATGTTTAACGTTTTGAAGAACCTCCATACTGTTCATCAGCACGGCTGTACCATCTTGCATTTGCACCAACAGTGTAAGAAGGTTCCCCTTTCCCCACATCCTCACCAACATTTGTGTTTCCTGTCTTGTTAATTTTTGCCATTCTAATTGGTATAAGGTGATATTTCATTGTGTTTTTGATTTGTATTTCCCTGATGTAGATTCATATTTTAAAAAATTTACTCAGAGGGGTGCCTGGGTGGCTCAGTGGGTTAAAGCCTCTGCCTTCGGCTCAGGTCATGATCCCAGGGTCCTGGGATCGAGCCCCACATCGGGCTCTTTGCTCAGCAGGGAGCCTGCTTCCTCCTCTCTCTCTCTCTGCCTGCCTCGCTGCCTACTTGTGATCTCTGTCAAGTAAATAAATAAAATCTTTAAAAAAAATAAATAAAATGATGAGAGAAAAAACTCTTTTAAGAAATAAAATAAAATATAAAAAATTTACTCAGAATTATTTTCTCTTTTATTTTTTATTTTTATTTGACTGAACTTTTATGAACAAAGAGAACACAGTAGCTCTTTACAGGTGATTATTACCAAAAGCAACCAAATGGCTGCTACCTACTGGGCAACCACCAGGTAACTGAAGTCTTACCAAGGTATTGAGGTACTGGAGATAAGACTACTTTGAAATTTCCAATGTACAGCCTTTTGTAAAATTCTGTTGTCATAGGACATCAGTGTAGATAGCAGTATAAAAGTAACCTACTGGCCTTTGGGTGCATTCCCAATGAGTAGAGTAATATGTGACCAGACTGCCAATACATTTGGCTTTGAGTAAACTTGCCCCTGAAAATCCCAGGAAAGTCGTTATTTATACACTATAGTTGTTCATTCCCTTTCTTTTATATTGCAATTTCCCCTGGCATTCTCTTTTTTTCATAGGGAAAGTAATCCAGGTATGAATCTAAAGACAGGGATCTCCAAGATGCCATAGTTTGAACTTGGTACTATGGCAATTATCTGTCCAAGATGAAACAGTGGGACACTTAAGAAAATGAACTTAATGTTACTCAAATTTTCAAAAAGCATGAATAACACAGTCTATTTGACTTTAAATACATCTTGTTACAGATGATTTGGCCATTAACCTTGGCAATGTCGATCTGCTAGTATCATAGTCTATTAAATTACTCTTCCTGATAATAGTTAGAGGTGTACTTTACAAGGATCCATGCACTACTGTCTTAAAGCAATATCAAGGAGGTAAGGCTGAGTGGGGGAAGAGGAAAGGAGAGAGAGAAAGAAAAAAGAAGAGGAGGAGAGGAGTTGGTAGAAGAGTAAAGGGTAAAAATTGTGAAAGAGGACAAAGGAAACAAGCACAGAGATATGTACTAATAAAAATAGTCAAATCTACAAAGGTACAGATCACTGCCTGCAATAGTGAGTTTATAGTACCTCCGAGTACTCCTTTCTCTTGCAGGTACTGTGAAATGTGATCCAGGAGCTACACTTATGTCTTATCCTCCTTGCACAGCCTCCTGGTTGAGTCATGGGATATTTGACTTAATCATCTGCCTACTGTTCATTGAACCAGAGACAGGCACCTGATTCAGGGAGAATAATTCATATTCTTCCTGCTAGGAACTTGGAATTGGGGCACAACAATTCTAGTTAGTCTCTCTTGGTCCCTTGAACTGAGAAGATCTAGACTCAGGAACTGAGGTTGCCTTTCTGGAGAAGGCATGTTTGTAAGATATTTATGGAAATGTTAAGAAAATCAATCTTCAGAGAAAGAGATAATACTAAAGCAATATCCCAGAGAGTAATGGAAACAAGAGCTCATGTAGCTGTAGACATAAGAAGATAATAAATTAGAGCTCTTGCCAGACTTCTAGTTGGTGGCTTCACTCTATCACATAGGCCAGCTACGTTTCTTGCCTTTGAGTTCTATACTTTTATTAGTCAGCTTTAGTGCCATCACGAAATACATTAGAGGGGGTGGCTTAAATAACAAGAGCTTTGTTTTCTTAATATTCTGTATGCTAGAATTCCTTTATCAGGGTGCCAGTGTAGTCTTGTTCTAGTAAAAGCTCTCTTTCTGGCTGCAGACAACCATGTTCTTACTGCATTATCACATGGCCAAGTGAGAGGTGTCCAGTGTCTTTTCCTCTTCTTATAAGGGTATTAGCTACATCATGACAGCCCCCTCCCATGACCTCATCTAAACCTAATTATCCTCGAAATACTTCATTTCCAAATACCATCACGGTGTGGGTTAGGGCTTCAAGTTATGAATCTGTGGGGCATATAATTCCATTTATAGCAATATCATTTCAAACCAGGCAGAACCCCTTATTTATGTTTCAGGTAGTTCTAGTAGAAATGACCTGAGAGTCTGTATTATAACTAAGTTCCTCTTGTCAATCGTTTTTCTTGTTTACAAATTATAGTGGAGAAATTCTGTACCACAGGAGTGTGAAGAGTTGAATTAAGGAATCAACATCAGCCAATAAATATTTAGCTCATTGTTGGCTGGAAAGAGGGCCAGTCAATAGTCAGGAGTAAGACAATAGCTAACAAATAGCAGGAGAGGGTTGTTGATAAACATGAGATTCTAAAGTGTTTATAACTTACTGTAGTGTATGTGTGGGGACAGAAGGTGATTCAGCTAGCCTAAACATATAGTGCTGGTGAAGACAGATGTTAGCGTTATGTAGCTCTCATGTCAACCTGTTCAGACTTAAAATCTAAAGCAAACACCTATGGCTAAAACACCATCTATTATATGTAATGAATTTAAATAAATGAATCGTGAAACTCCAAAATCATTCTTAATTTCTCTCTTCTCTTCAGGTATTAAATTTAAATAATACCCAAATTATTTGCAGTACTATCTTTAAAGCTTTCAGTGTGTGTCTTCTTTTTCCATCTTCACTACAACCTCAATATAACTTTATTTCTCACCTCCACTGCTCTAATAGCTATCCCTTTGCCTTCTTGCTGTTATTATTCACCCTTTCCAAACTATTTTCCTTAAAGTCTCTGGAGAAATCTTCAAAACATAGAAGTGTGATATCCATTTTTTGCTTAAAATTGTTCATTTCTTCCAAATTGTCTGTTGGATTAAGTTCAATGTCTGTTTCATGATTATAATTCCCTCCACGTTCCCCACACTTCTACTACTTAGAACTTCATGCCTGGAACTCTGGGTTTCAGTATAATTTAACTGCTTTTATTTCTCATCATGTAACTACCTCCCAGATAAAAAATCAAGACCTTTAACAGATTCCCTTTACATTGACTGCATAAAATCTCTTCATGATCCCTCAAAATATTTCATTCTTTCTAAAATAAAACCATCATCGCCATAGATTACTTTCACTACTTTTATCCATGTTGTTTGTGGCAGTATTTCACATGTTTTCGTTGCTATATAATATTTCACTGTATTAATTTGCAACCATTTCAAAATTCATTATACTGTTTATGGACATTTTAGTAGCTTCCAGTTTAAGATGATTACAAATGAAGCTGTTATGAGCATGCTCATATATGTCTCGATGCATATGTACATTGATTTCTATTGGGTATATACCTGAGTGAATTATATTCTTATGACTCAATCCAATTTTTTTTTTAAAGAGTATTTTTAAAAAATTTTTTTGAGAGAGAGCATGAGAGAGCACAAATGGGGGGAGGGTAAGGGAACGGGCAGAGGGAGAGGCAGACTCGCTGCTGAGAAAGGAGCCCGATATGAGACTGGATCCCAGGACCCCAGGATCATGACCTGAGCCAAAGGCAGACGTTTAACTGACTGAGCCACCCAGATGCCTGACTTCACCCAATTTAAATGTCATTTCCTTTAAGAAGACTCCTCTACTCCCTAACCCCAATTTGGGTTAGTTGTTCATCTTCTTTGTGTCTATGAAATCCTATGCTTCTCTTTAAGAAATCACTTATCAACCTATAATGAAATGTGTTTGGAAGCATGATTTCCTCAACAGATTTTAAGTTCTTTAGGGGTAATGAAGCTGCCTCATTAAATTTTGTATTTGTAATAACTATCAGAGTTTCTGGCACAAGGAAAATGTTTGGTGTTATATAATATTAAGGCAAATATAAATATATATATATAGTATATACTATATAATATATATATATTATATAGTATATACTATATATATATATACTGGGGGCACATGAGTGGCTCAGTTGGTTATGTATCCCACTCTTGATTTCAGGTCAGGTCATGATCCCAGGGTCATGAGATTAAGCCCCGCATTATATTCCACGCTCATGGGGTAGTCTTGTTCTCTTCTCTCCCTCTGCCTGCACATGTACATTTTCCCCTCTCTCTCTCTCTCTCTCTCAAATAAATAAATAAGTCTTTTTTAAAACATGGGGGGGGGAAACCTCCTGAAGGATACTGAAGAGTCCTAGAATTTTCTAAATAATAAATAGTAAAATTTATGATCAACTTCTAGGTAATGAGATTGATGTTAGGTGATATTGGAGATACCAAGCAATAAAAAACTGAATCCTGCCCTCAAGCAGTATACATTTTTGCTCAGGAGAATGAATTGATATTCATAAAATACTAGAAGTCATTAGTCACTGAACTGTATGGTAAAAAGGCTCTTAGTATAATTAGGTTTCAGAGAAAGGGCAAGACTGCTGAAGTTGAAACATTCTGTAAGATAGCTAGGATGAGCATTGAAGGAGGATTGTCATGTTTTAGGAAGAAATAAAAGAGGGAGACTGGGGAATAATACAATGATCTCAGATCTGGTGAATTTAGCTTTCATTCTTCCCATCACTTCTGTGGAGTAAACATTGTGTTTTGGGACAGATTTGCTTTATTCCTGGAATATAGATTTCTTATAATCACAGAATCTCCAATGCCTTGTAAAATAAATTGGCTTTCATTCTTATACACAGTGGAATCCAATTGCAATATTTCATGAAAGGAGATGATAAATCTTGTGGAACATGATGAGGGTCAGAATTATGGTAGTGATAGTAAAAGCTTTGGAGAGAGAGAGAAACATGTGGAAGTCATTAAAAGGAAGGCTAAATAGACCATGGTGGTTGTGATGAAGTTCTAGAATCTAGGTGAGGTTCGGTGGGGCGAGGTCTGGATCCAATGGCTAAGAAAGAATTCTTAAGGCGTCTCTGGTGCAAAAAGGTGATTTATTAAACCTGGGGATGGGACCCGTGGGCAGGAAGAGATGCTGCCTCAGGGATGTGAGGAGTGGTCTATTATATACTTGTAAGTTGGGAGGGGGTTAGTGATGGCGAAAGTCTCTAAGGAATTTTGGAAGCAAGGTTTCTAGGACCTTGAGGGGCTCCTTTTGTTTGGGAAAAAAATTATTTATTACCAGTAATAAAACCTTCTTGTGAGACCCTTTAGATGTATTTCAGCGGGCCATATGCTTGGGAATGATTGTGGACACTATCTTGGAGGTTTAGAGATAAAGTTTCCAAAGGAATTGTTAAAGTAGACTTACAGGATCCTGGTTGGGGGTAAGGGTCAGTCAGGCTAGGATTGCCCTTTGCCCTTAGCAAAGCCTGAAGGTGGGGGTAGTTGAGTCCCTAGAGGAGAGTCCCTCTGCCTGTTTTAAGAGCTTGTCAGTTGGTAAGGAAATTTAATAATTTTTCTTCTGCCTCTGTTTCCCACATCAGTACCAGGATATGGTCTTGAGAGGTGATTTTTAATGAAAACATGCTTCTTAAGAGTATGGAGTCATCTCTTAGATCTAACTAATATTTGACTACAAAATTCTTATATTGAAATGTTGTTATGCTCAATTATAAGAATTAGCTTGCATTCATGTCTCATCAGAGGCTTTATGAGTTATTGGTTTATATATCTCAGACACACATATAGAATGAAGGAGTTACAGGCAGTTTTCATCAACAGATTGAGAAAGGTCTCTGTAACCAGAGTTCTTAGGCTTTGAGAAGAGTTTTAACAGAAGCTGACTCCAAAGCTGCTGCCTAAGATTTTCTCACTGTAGTGGCACATCAGAATCACAGGGTCAGTGATGAGCTTGTTGGGAAGGAAGACGTTCCTCTGTCCTATATGGTTCTTCTAGCTAGAATTTGAATCAAATTGACATGAGACAGGTTAACAGGAGAAAACCAAATTTAATAGGTATACAAATAGGGAAACACAGACATGAAATTCCAAAGACAGTGAGGCAACCCAAAGCTTATATGAGCTAAGGAGAAAGGGTAGTGTTGGAGAATAGAAAGGGGAGAAGGCTCATTAACAGAAATGGGAAAGGAAATGTTTTGAAAAACAAGGATTGCACTATTATGCAGATAAATTTCTTGCATAAGGGGGTGTCTTCTTTAATAGCTCTCTTCCTGGTATGGGATCTCCTTTCCAGTGCAAATTTAGGCAGTGTAGGTGGAAGCATGAAGCTTTTCCTGCATCTGCTGGGTTTTGATTACTTTTAACTTGAAATAATCTTTATACCAAAGTGATCCATCTTGGGGACACCTGACATTATCCCCTATAATACTTATAAATATCATTGCCTAGACACCACCTCTAGTGGTTTTCATGAGTGGCTTGGTAATCACCATTAAAAAGCAGGAAGAAAATGGACCTTGGGTTTGGGATGATCTTTTAAATACAACACCAAATCATGATCCATGAAAGAAAAAATTATAAGTTGGACTTCATTAAAATTAATTACTTATGCCCTGGGAAAGACACTCTTAAAATAATTGAAGACTAATCCATGGTGTAGGAGAAAAATCTTTGCAAATTACATATATGATAAAGTACTAATACCCAAAATATAAAGAACATATAAAATGAAAGAATCAGAAAACAAATCAATAAAAATAATAGCCATGCATGTGAAGAAACAAATCATCAATGTAAATGTGCAGATGGCAAAGAATCATGCGAAAAATGCCCAATGTCAGGTGCCATTAGTTCATTGAAAATTAAAACAATAAGATACCAGTACATGCCTATTTAAAACGGCTAAAATCAAAACACTGAAAACAATGTGAGTAACATGGGAAGCAACCGGAACTCTCATTCATTGCTGATGGTAATGATTAATGATACAGCCCCATTGGAAGATAGTCTGGTGGTTTCTTATCAACTGAACATACTCATCATACAATCTAGGAGTTCTGCTCTTTGGTATATACCCCCAAATGCTGAAAACTTATATATATACAACTTCTTGCATACAATTGCTTATAGCATCTCTGTTATTATGAAAACACAAAAGCAATTCAGATGTCTTCAATAGGTGAATGCATAAACAAAGTATAGTACATCCAGGTGATAGAATATTATTCCAAGAGAAAAAGAAATTAGCTCTCAAGCCATGAGAATACATGGAGAAACATTAAATGCATATTGCTAAATGAAAGAAGCCTTCTGAAAAGGCTATCTACCTTATGATTCCAATTCTATGACATTGTGGAGTAGGCAGTACTTTGAAAACATTGAAAAGATCAGTGTTTAGCATAGGTAGTAGGGAATTGGGGCTGGGATGAATGCGTGGAGCACAGCTTTGTTTGGGCTGTGAAACTATTCTGTATGATACAGTAATGATGGTCATGTGTCATGATAGATCTTTCAAAACCCATAGACTGTACAATACAAAGAGTGAATCCTATTAAAAACTCTGGACTTTAGTTAATATTATTGTGTCAATATTGATTCATCAATTTTAACAATCATACCACATTGTGGCAAGATGTAAAAAAAAATATTGTCAAAGACTTTGCATGGGACTGAGAGTTTGTAGAACCTCTCTTTACTATCAATTTTTCTATAAACTTAAAAGTAGTCTTAAAATAGCTGACATCTTTTAATTAAAAACAAACTGTCTAGGTTATTCTAATATGCTGACACGGTGGAGAATTAATGAACTACGATGTCTGATTTGGGATCTGCAAGAAATTTGTGGCAATTTATCCAAATAAGGAAAACAGTAGGACAATTGGAGGTATAAATGATGGAGTTCTGTAGAAGATATTACTGTTTTGAATTGCCTGTTAACAATACAGGTAGAGATGCCCAGAAGACATTTCTTTCTTTCCATTACCATGTTTCATATGCTATTTCAGATTCAAATCTTTTTCCCTACTGTCATTATCCAAGCAATATTTGAAAAGCCAATCACAGTTTAACATTTAAAAGCCTAATGGATTTGAAAAGAATGACTCAGAGCAACCTCCTAATTAGAAATTATTGCTGGGCTCAAGTTTCTATCCATAGCAACAATGCTTAAACATTATCTCCTGCTTTGCCTGTAGGTATGTATTTTGCCACAAAATAATATACTCTTCCTAGATGTGTAATTTTAACTTCAAAAGAGAGAGAGAGAGATAAAGAGAAGGAAATAGGCACTAAAAACACCCTATAGTGTTTGGCATAACAAAAGCACACATATGCATAGTAGAAATTCTCATAACTAAACAGAAAATGAAATGTATTCCTCCAGAGACAGAAGTATTTCCTAGATAACCAAATAAAACTTCGTTTTAAAGGTATTTCTTTTGTTTGTGGCTAGAGTGTTCTACAATTCTTTTCAAAGCAATTAAGAACTGCATTTTGAACTCTGATGTTGGTTTCATTTATCCTTTCCCTTGCTGCAGACACTCTAGTGGTTCATCAAAATGCAGTCTTATCTCTGGAATTTAGAATGTTCCAAACAGTACTAAAAATGAATTGGTTTGGTAAGATAAAGCTGAAGTATCATTCTTTTCATTTTTATATAGTTAAAGTTGTCAGCTATTGAAGGGGAGATATTTAAAGTTTTTCTGTATATGCAAAACGAAACAAAGAGAATTGAAGTAATTATTATCCATAAGCATTGAATTGAAATTACATGTACATTTGACAGGAAACATTGTGTAATATTAAGATATATAGGGTATTACTTTGATACATTTATATATGTATGAGGATGACATATAGATGCATTTATATACGATTTCTTCTGTGGTGATATTACGTAATTATAGTACAATATTATTGTTTATATTCATTATACTGTGTGTTAGATCTGTATGGCATATTTCCTACTTGTTAATAAGTTTGTCTCCTTAAACACTATGCCACCAACTTCCTACGCCATCCTCTGATAACTGTTATTTTACTATGTTTTGTATTGGTTGAACTTTATTGGTTTCCACAAATAAGTGATATCATACAGTACTTAATTTTCTCTGATTGACACTGTTTAATCTCATGTGCTCAAGTTCCATCTGTGTTGTGGCAAATGGGAGGATATTTTCCTTTCTTATAGTTATACACAACATAATAGTATTGGTGTATATGTAGCACATCTATTTTATCCATCTGTCCATTGATGGCAATTTTGGTTTTTTCCATATCTTGACTACTGTAAATAATGTTGCATTAAACATGGAATGCAGATAGGTTGTTGAAATCCTGTTTTCATTTTCTTGGGGTATATATATTCCGAAGTGCAATCAATGGATCTTATGTGAGATTTATGAAGTTCTTTGAGGAACCTCCACATTGTTTTCGATAGTGGTTGGATCAATTTACATTCCCACAGCAATATATAAGGTGCTTTTTGTTGTTGTTGTTGTTTTACCACATCCTCACCAGCACCTGTTTTCTCTTGTCTTTTTTTGCAATTCTAACAGATGTGAAGTGATACTTCATTGTGGTTTTGATTTGCATTTCCCTGATGACTAGTGATTTTGAGTTTATTTTTATGTTACTGTTGTCCACTTTGATGTCTTTTTTGGAGGAATATCTCTTTAGTTCTTCTGTCCATTTTTAATTTGCCACTTTGGGGTTTTGTTATTGAATTGCCTGAGTTCTTTGTATACTTTGGGATATTAACCCCTTATCCAATATATGGTTTGCTAATATTTTCTCTAATTCTAGAAGTTGTCTCTTTTTTTGTTTTTTTTTCCTACTCTTATGCAGAAATTTTTGATTTTGATATAGTATCTGTTGATTTTTCCTTTCGGTGCTGGTGCTTTTGGCATTATGAACAAGAAATTATTGCCCAAAACAGTATCGATTAGCTTTTTCCTTATCTTTTTCCTAGGAATTTTATGAGTTCAGGTCTTCTGTTTAAGTCTTTTCCATTTGAAGTAAATTCTTTTGAGTAGTTTTGAGATAGGGGTCAATTTCATTGTTTTGCATAGGTTTCTCCAGTTTTCCTATTACTGTTGGTTGAAGTGAGTATTCGTTGCCCACTGGGTATTCTTGGCTCCCCTGTCTTGTATTAGTTGAGCATATGGCTGGAGTTCAACTGTTTCATTTTGAATTTATTTCTGTAAGTTGTGAGGTTTTAGGTAAAAGTTGATTTCCTTGGGCTACAGATGTCCACTTGCTCTGTCACCATCTGTTTAAAAATCTTTCCCAGGGCACCTGGGTGGCTGTCATTAGGCATCTGACTTTGGTTCAGGTCATGATCCCACGGTCTTGGGCTTGAGCCCCACACTGGGCTCCCTGCTGGGTGGGAAACCTGCTTCTCCCTCTCCCACTCCCCCTGCTTATGTTCCCTCTCTCACTGTTTCTCTGTCTCTCTCTGTGTCTAAACAATAAATAAATAATCTTTAAAAATATATTTAAAAAAATCTTTCCCTCCTCTATCGAATTGCATTTATTTATTTATTTATTTATTTATTTATTTATTTATAGAGACAGAGGGAGGGAGGGAGAAAGAAAAGAGCAGACAAGTAGGGGAAGTGGCAGAGGGAGAAGCAGACAGCTTGCCCAGCAGGGAGCCTGACATGGGGCTGGATCCCAGGACCCTGGGACCAATATCTGAGCTGAAGGCAGCCGCTTAAGCAACTGAGCCATACAGGCCCCCCTATTGAATTGCTTTTAGATCTTTGTTGTAAGTTGAAGATACTTGTGTAGATCTACTTGTGGGATCTGTATTTTGTTACATTTTTCTGCATATCCATCCTTTCACCAATGTCACACTCTTTCATTACTGTTGCTCTATAAAGCTTTTTGTTGGGAAGAATGATTCCTCCCACCTTATTATTTTTTTTTAGGATTTTATTTATTTGAGAGAGAAAACACAAGCAGGGGGAGAGGCAGGCAGAGGGAGAAGCAGGCTCTCTGCTGAGCAAGGATCCAGATGTGGGACTGGATCCCAGGACTCTTGGATCATGACCTGAGCTGAAGGCAGATGCTTAACTGACTAAGCCACACTAGGTGTCCCTCCTCCCACCTATTTTTATCAAAGTGGTTTATATTCTGTCAGTCCTGTTCCTTTCTATATAAATTGTTGAATAATTTTGTTTATACCTACAAAAGTACTTGGTGGAAGTTTGATAGGAATTGTGTTAAATTTATATACCAATTTAGGCAGAATTGACATCTTTACTACGTTGAGTTTTACAGTCCTTGAGTATGATAAATCTTTCTAATTAAATATCTTGTACATGTTTTGTTCAGTTTATACCTAAGAATTTCATTTTCTTTAAAGCAATTGTAACTGGTATTTTGTGCTATGACTAAGATGAGCTCACTTACTGGTCCTGGGAATGTTTTTTTTGTTTTGTTTTTAAAAACAGTTCTTGAGACTCTTATGTGGATGTTCAAGTCATCTTCAGTAAAGAGACAATTTGAAGTGAATTTTGTGTAGGTAGAATATAGTTGGCTCCTGTTTTTATCTATTTTACTAATCTCTGTCTTTTCTTTTGTGCGTTTATACCATTTATGTATAAATTAATATGTATTATATAATTCTACCATTTTGTTTACTATTTCTTTTCTTTGTTGCTGCTTTCCTTGTTCCTTTCTCCTTTCAGTGGGTGATTTTCATATTGTTTTCTTCATCATTTTTTAAGAAAAATATTTTTGTATAATTGTATTCGTGGTTGGTATATGAAATAAAATAAACAGACATAACAACACTGAGTGCCACATCAAATATGACTTATGAATTAAATGATAAGGGCCCCTGGGTGGCTCGGTTGGTTAAGTGTCTGACCCTTGATTTCCCCTCAGATCATGATCTTGGGGTCCTGAGATCAATCCCCATGTCGTCTTTTTCTGCTTGGCGTGGAGACTGCTTTGGATTCTCTCTTTCTCCTGCTCCCTGCCCCCCACTGACCCTGCTCACGCTCTTGCTTTCGCTCTCTCAAATAAATTAATTAATTAAAAAAAAGGAAACAAACAATAACAAGGATCGTCCGTTATATTTATTCTTATTTTTCTTTTTTCCTTTCTGAAGTTCTAAGCCTTCACTTTCCATTTCTTTTCTTTTTGGAGAACTTTCTCTAGCCATTTTTGACATGTTAACTTGCTTTTCCCATTCCACTCTTTTCCTTCTTTTTCTGACACTCCCTTGATACAAATGGTGGATGTTCTGGTTTTATCCCACAGGTTTCTGAGGCCTTGTTCTTTTTCTCTTATTCTCTTCTCTGCTTTTCAATTTGTGTGAATTCTACTGATCTGTTCTGAAGTTTACTGATTCTTTTCTCAGCCTCTTTCACTTCTGTATTGAGACCATGCAGTAAGCTTTTATTTCATTTTTTGTCTTTTCCAGCTGCATTGTTTCTATTTGGGTTTTTTTCCATGTTTCTGTATCTTTGCTCAAATTTTGTACTCTTTCATTTGTTTAAAGATATAATTTTGTGATGAAGCATTTTTATGTTGTCTTTGTCCCTGCTGGTTAGGCCCATGCGTGCAGAAGGGATTCCCTAACCTCATTGTGCCACTTGTGACATAGGCAATACTGGATTTGTGGGACAGAGAGCATTTCTCCTAGCCTGTTCTCTGGGTCACTTCATGCAGTGAGCTCCTTGGTCAGTCTCTGCCAGTTCTGCAGGGAAAGGGAATTACCTACCTGGGCCACTTATGCCATTGTGTGAGAGGTTGATAAATGTAGTTTCTGAATTATCCCCTGTCACCGGTTTGAGGTAAGGAAATATCAGGCCTGGGTTTTTTTTGTTGTATTTTGTTTTTCCCGCTCTTGGGTGGTTTGGTAGGAAACACCAAGTATGGATCATCTTTTCTTTATTTTTTAAAATTTTTATAGATTTATTTGTCACAGAGAAAGAGCACACACAAGCAGGGGGAGCAGTAGACAGAGGGAGAAGCAGATTCCCTGCAGAGCAAGGAGCTCAATGCATGCCTTGATCCCAGGACCTGGGATCATGACCTGAGCTGAAGGCAGCGGCTTAACCAACTGAGCCACCCAGGCGTCCCCGATCTTCTCTTTAGTACAGGGCTGGGAAACATGAGAGTTTGTTTGCCTTTTGTTCTAGGTGGTTGTCTAGTAGATGTAGGACCTGAGTCTTCCTCCGCTGGTAAGTGGTAGGCTTGGAAACACTAGCCTTATATAGGACCTGCTTTGTTGGCAGAGCTGACCTCTTCTGCTGTCAAGTAGGAAAGGCAAATGGGAGGTACTAATGTATTTCTGCTCTTACTCCCAACGTGTGACGTATGGCTCCATATTTTAAGTAACTTAACTTTATCTCACCTTTAGTTTTCCTCTCCTTATATACAAAGTCTAATAGGCCTAGCCTGTACATTACTTTTATCTATGTAAGGTGTCACATAATGTAATTTGGGCTGCGAATTTCCCAAACTTTAATCTTAGAGTTCTCTGAAATAAATGTTACTCTCTGGAACTTTTATAAAATCGTAATCTTATAATTATATATTAAATTAGCTTAGAACACTGATGCATAGTTTTAGCCAACAGGTTTTATATAAGATAGTGAGAAAAGTTTTCTTTCATAAACATTAGAGAAGCAAGTTAGAATAAATTCTCTCCTAAAGGTTCAAGAATTTCTGTGATTCCAGCTCAGTTGGCTTCATTGGATAATGGTCAAATTCATGTACATCATTTGTTGGATACCTGGTTGATTTCCTTTGAAACTACCATGGACAAAAAGTTCATACTAGTGATCTCTCTTGTTATCTGTGGCTATTGTAACACATTGCCTTTCATTAACTGCATGGTTACATTATTGCTCGTGTGTGTGTGTGTGTGTGTGTGTGTGTACGTGTGTATGTGCTCTTGCATGTGTGTTTTGCCTATGTATATGAAAGAATATTAATGAAATGTAGGAAAAATAAGACATATTGCTCTCATGATGTTTTATATTACCATACATCTTTGGAGTATATAGTTTGTGAAATACATTATTATCCTCTTCCATTCATTTCAAATTCCTGAAAAGTTGATTTACCTATGTAATGTATTTTAAAATCTTTTTTTACATGTTTACATATTGAAAAGTTTTCTACAATGAATAATTTAAGCATTCTTTTTCAGCAGACAAATTTTACAAAAATCACTGAATAGTATGTTTTTGATGATGAAACATAATTATCCTGGCATGTCAGTTAAATCTTACTCACAATCACTACTATAGGTTGTAGCACAAAAGTTTGTGATCAGATATAATTGATAATCCTTTATCCGTTAATGTTCAAAACCTTTATTGAACACCTAATATATGCCCAGCCCAAGATAAGATTACAAAGATTAATAAGAAGATTAATTTCTCAAGTGACAAATTGTAATGTTTTAAACTAGATCTTTCCTACCATAGAAATCCTGTTAATGGGCAACACTGTCTACTGGTTCTGCCTTTTCTCATATTCTGAGGAAATTCTTGGATGGGAAGAGGGAGGACCCATTATTAACAAGAATATTGAGCTTGACCTATATATTTTGTAATACATTTTTGTGATATTTAATTGTATTGCTAAAAATGAAAATTTTACTGAGCCATGAGCTAGAAGTTTGGGGTTTTTTTTTGGTTTTTGTTTTTTGGTTTTTGTTTTTTTTTGCTAGATTGGTATTTTGTTTGACTTTTTGGTTTATTTTTGTGAAGAAGTTTACATATCAACAGTATTAAAGAAGGTTTCAAAGGAGAAAAATTCTATAATTATATAATCCTAACAGCAGCTATTTTCATCTGTGTGTATTCCCTTTCTTTTCCTTTATCCACTTATACACATATTTTCACATAATTGCAGCTTGCTGTACATATTGTTCTATGCTTTTTTCTTTTCTTTCTTTTTTTTTTTTATTAACATATAATGTATTATTAGCCCCAGGGGTACAGGTCTGTGAATCGCCAGGTTTACACTTCACAGCACTCACCATAGCACATACCTTCCACAATGTCCATAACCCAACCACCCCCCCCAACCCTCAGTTTGTTTTGTGAGATTAAGGGTCTCTTATGGTTTGTCTCCCTCCCGATCCCATCTTGTTTCATTTATTCCTTTCCTACCCCCAAACACCCCACGTTGCCTCTCTCATATCAGGGAGATCATACGATAATTGTCTTTCTCTGATTAACCTAATTGACCTATTTTGTTAATCTATGCTTTTTTCTTTTGCATTTAAAGCGATATAACTCTTAACCATATTTTATATAAAATAAACACTTTTAATAGCCATATGACGATCTAGCATTCATGTAGGAGTTTTGTCTATGAAAGGCCAAACAATGGGTTTAACATTTTTGCTCTGTTAACTGATTTTGTTTCAGGTTTCACAAATTATTTTACCTGCATACCAGTTAGTTGGGTTTATATATTATAACTTTATAAGTATGGGCTTTTCACTTAATTCAAATTAGCTTAAAGCTGAGTGTATATACATAAATGATTTCATTACCTGAAATAATCTTGAGAAAAAATGGTCTCATTGGAGGATCACTCTTAGCGAAATATGGAGATGGGAATGGAGGTAATTTGCACTGGGGTGCAAATTCTATTTTTCTTCTTTTTTTTTTCCTTTTGAATTTATTTATTTAAGAGAAAGAGAGTGTAGGAAGGCAGAGGAGAAAGAATCTCAAGTAGATACCCCACTGAGTGGGAGCCCCATGTGGCACTTGATCTCAGGACCCTGAGATCATGACCTGAGTCAAAATCAAGAGGTGGACGCTGAACCAACTGAGCCATCCAGGCTCCTTCGTGCCTTACTTTGTATTACAGGATGATTCTCCTTATTTTAGATACTTTGCACTATATCTTTTTGTACTTCATCATATAGCATTTCTTGTAACCATGTTATTTTATGTAAATTAGATGCTTATAAAATTAATTGAATTGTGTAGAAATCATGTTCTTAATCTAAGAACAATAAATTACACATTTCATGGATCTTACAACCATGGGTTACAGGTGTAAGGTTAGTTACCATTGGTAGTAAAAAGTGGTCTTTATATGTTTTTCCCTTGATTTTTGAAACATATAATATTAGTAAGCTTTATTGTGATGCATTTAAACTCTTAACTGAGTGATGTGTCTCATTTCAATTAAATTGCTTCATTCAGATGTAATTTTTTAATAAATAACTAAGCTTAGGCTGTCCCCTTCCCAAAAAAGAAAGAAATAACTAAGTTTATTTCTATCCTTGTAAATTGCAAACTCTTCAGCATCTGATTGAGGTTCGTGTTCTTTTCTGAACTTCACATTTTTTCCCTTGAATACCATGTAGGAACGAACTTAGTGAATGTCCACTTTTTTTTTTTTTTTTTTTGTAAATGAAAATTCCTATTTTTTTAATGGAAGGGACTTATATTTTAATGAAAGAGTGCCTTTGCTCCTCTCTGATACACAGTTCCAGGGGGATTAAATCGTAGAGCTCTGATTAAAAATGTATCATAGTACCTGCTCCTGAGGAATAGTGTTTCCTGCTGAGAGAGCTTTGCAGTGCATAGAAGAGAACTTATAACCCCATACTTGGAGCTTTGTCTTTATTTCATCTGGGAGGTAACCTAACATGTGTAAAAATGGATCTGCATAAATGTAAACAGGGAGATATTTCGTGCAATTTACTCAAATTTATTATGTATATATGTTGTGTTGTAACCATGTGGGATCTCATACTTTGACAGTGAACATTAACCCTGTGTTCATCCTGCGTGCAGAAAGTTCTCTTTCTTTCCTAGGTAAAACCTTGATTTTGTTTTTTATCTAGTAGACTGATTGGTATTACATTTTTGATCAGGTGGGAAATGCTCTCTGCTCAATTTACTTTTTTAAATTTTTTTAAAATTTTTAGTTTTTCAGTGTTCCAAGATTCATTGTTTATGCACCCCACCCAGTGTTCCCTGCAATACATGCCCTCCTTGATACCCACCACCACGCTCACCTATCCCTCCAACCCCCTTCCCTCTAAAACCCTCGGTTTGTTTCTCAGAGTCCACAGTCTCTCATGGTTCCTTTACCCCTCTGATTTCCCCCAACTTACTTCTCCTCTCCATTTCCCCATGTCCTCCATGTTATTCCTTATGCTCCATAGGTAAGTGAAACCATATGATAATTGACTGTCTCTGCTTGACTTATTTCACTCAGCATAATCTTGTCCAGTTCCATCCATGTCAATGCAAAAGTTGGGTATTCATCATTTCTGATGGAGGCATAATACTCCATTGTATATATGGACTATATCTTCTTTATCCATTCGTCCATTGAAGGGTTGCTTGGTTCTTTCCACAGTTTGGTGACTGTGGCCATTGCTGCTATGAACTTTGGGGTACAGATGGCCCTCCTTTCCATGATATCTGTATCTTTGGGGTAAATACCCAGTAGTGTAATTGCAGGGTCATAGGGTAGCTCTATTTTTAATGTCTTAAGGAATCTCTCTGCTCAATTTAATTGAATATTGTTCTCATTTTTTATAAGATTGTGATTTGTGACTGTTTCTTCATACTCTTAGGTACATCAGTGAAAAACAACTTGACTTTTAGCTATCTAGATTTAAAGTGAAAATGAAAGGAAATGAAAGAGAAATTATGAGAGGAGGAACAGGGCATACTAGAGGCAAAAACAAATGAGGAATTGTTGCCAGCATACTTATTTAATTATTATGACATCTATGATTCTTTCTACCAAATAAGATAAACTACGAGCACATTACTAATATTAAGTCTGAGCTAAATTCAAAATTTTTATTTGTCCCAGAAATGGAGAGTAGTTGTTGCCATAGAAAATATTTTATTTGTATTTATTAAGGATTTCTGTACATACAAACTGTTGTATGTGACATGGTAAAATATTAAATTGAGAAAATATTTCTTTCCATCATTCTAATCTAATCATGATCTTCCTCTAAATCATTTCTTTATGGTGCCAAAAGAGTTAAATGTATATTTTTGCCTTCAGGACTACTGATCTCTGAGAAAAACATTGAATTAAACTTTAACATGTATTAAATACCATTAAAAAATCACACCCATTTGCTTAATTTTGATTAATCAGTCCTTCATCTGTTTTTGTCTCCCTCCTTTGAACTTCCAAATCACTTTACTTCTTTTAGTTTTATTATCACTTTGTATCACGTATTTATTATTTCTCTTTTCTTATTTTTTCCACCAGGTGGTAATCCTTTTATCTGTCTGAATCTCCTAGACAATATAGCGCAATGTTACTGGTCTAACAGGAGATATATAAATGATATATGGTATATATATCAAATATATACTAATAAGAAAAAAGTAACATATGGGAAATCTATATATCTTTCACACATTTCTTCATTTCTTATATGGTGAACTTCTTATTCTTAATATCTTCACATGAGTGGATGAGGCTCACCAAAATTATGCAGGGTGATCTGCTTAACTAACTCTCAACTGATTGCAGATGTTAACCATAATTGTAAAATACTTTCACAGCAACACTTACATCAGGGGGCTCTACAGTCTAGCCACATTCGCACATGAAATTTATTAAACACATACAGACACAGACACACACTCAATTGAACCTTGCAAAACCCAGAGATTAGGAACGCCGATCCCCCCATGCAGTCTAAAGCTTACATACAACTTTTGACTCCCTCCAATATTATCTATTAATAGCCTCCTGTTACCTGGAAGCCTTACCATTAACATATGTAGTGGATTAACACATCTTTTGTATATGTATTATTTAAACTATATTCTGATCATGTAGCAAACTAGAGAAAATAAAATAGTATTAAGAAAATTATAAGGAAGGGATAATATATTTGTAGTTGTGTACTGTAAAAATTTTATGTATAAGTGGACCTATACACTTGAAACCAGTATTGTTCAAGGCTAAAATGTGTGTGTTGGGGGTGGGGGATATGCAATAGCAGAGGGAGATTACAAAGCATTTGCTTACAATATTGTGGAAACTGACTAAGCAATTCCTAAATCCTGAGGACAGGGAGGAAAGGAAGATTGTGAAAAGGTTTGAATATATGGTCATGGGCTGACTCTGTTATTCACAGACAAAATTTATTTTCTCCCAGATGAAACCGCAGTCCTGCTTTTAAGTTCTTCCGAAAGACTCAGACAGACCCAGCCAAATTATCTACAGATGCTAATCTCCCTTAAAAGTGAACTGATTAGGGACTTCAGTTCTTCCTGAAAAATATCTTTTTAAAAATCATTTATTTGCTTTTCAGAGAAGAGAGTACATAAGCAGAGGGAGAAGCAATCTCCCTGAGCAGTGAGCCTGATGCAGGGCTCGATCCCAGGACCCCGGGATCACAACCTGTGCCGAAGGCAGATGCTTCACCGACTGAGCCACCCAGGTTCCCCCTTCTGAAAAATATCTTAAGAGTAACATCCATTCAGTGTTTGATTTGTTGGGTCTATTAATCAATTTAAATCAATGAATTAATTAAATTGATTATAATTAAATTGACAAAAATCACACTGCTAGGAATCAATCAATAAATATTTGAGTGAAAAACTAAATGGATAAAATTGTTTATTTCAAATCAATGATTTAATGCTTTCCAAACTAATACACTGAGTAAGCTTTACTTCCAATTTTCAAAAGGCAGTGGGAATCTAATTGGTGCACATGCCACTCGTGCTTTATAGCATATGTATGTACTTAAACAATATTTGTTCTCCCACAGCTACTGTGAGTATCCTCAAGTTTTCTAGAAAGTTGACCATTTATAATGTATTACTACCAGTGAAACCACTTATCCTTTTGTCTACTAAGTTGTACTATATGGTGCCTGACTGAGTGTGTGGAAGGAGAGGTTTCTTAGGAGGGACAGAAGATGGTGATTTTGGGTTGATGGATTAGGATTTGAGGGCTTTGGTCATGTTGCTTCCTCCTGTTATCTTCCAAATACTGAGTTTCACGTTGTAAGATATTAGCAAAACTCATCTCCTGGGAGGTTATAAGAGTTAGCTTGTATTGTGCAATGCTTGAATTATGCCTTGGATACCTGCTATAGAAAGTCTGGGGAAAGGATCAGAGGGAGATTTGGTTCTCAAAGGTAACTTTGAGAGCACAGTTTACATAGAACAGAGTAGGTCAGTTTATGTATTGTAATTGAAATGTGTGCAAATGGTATATCTTGAATGTTGTAGCTCATCTGACCACTAAAATTTTCTCCATATCTGCAATAGGGCTGTTTTGGTTTCTTAATATTTGTGTACTCATTGGAGTAGCACTTTTAATTTTCTTCAAGAGCTTTTCTTTGCATTCATAACATGGCTGTGTGGCAGAAGAGGCCAGGTTTCAGCCTATCTCAGCTTTTGAAATGCCTTCCTCGTGAAGGTTCACCATTTCTAGCTTTTAATCTAAGGTGAGCAATATGTCACTCTTCCTTTCGCTTGGACACTTGAAGGCCATTGTAGAGTTATTCATTTACCTACATTCTTCATTATTAGATTTTCTCATAAAATAGGGAGGACAGAGGAGAGGGAGAGAGACAGGGAAAGGCCAGTCCATGGAGGAGGCAGAACACTCACGTCTTTTGTAGATTAAGTTCACCATCTGATATGGGAATGGTTTGTGGCACCCTCAAACAATTAACAATAACACCATCAAAGATTGGTTGTTGACAGATCAACCTAAGAAACATAATCATGTAAATGTTTGAAACATTGCAAGAATTGCCAAAATGTCACATAGCAATAAGAGAAGAACAAAATGCCATTGGAAAATTGTGGCTATAGACTTGCTGAATACATGGTTGCCCTAACGTTCAATTTGTGAAAAATGAGTACCTGCAAAGGACAATAAAACAAAGTATGCTTATATAGAGAAAGTATTACATTTTTATTTTCTACCTTGAAATTCGTTGTCACAACAGTAATCAATCCAATTGCTGATTGTCTAGAGTAGTGCTTTTCAACTATAATATGTAAATGAATCACTTGAACATCTTGTTAAAATGCAGATTCCGATTTACTAGGGAGAAAATAGAGCCTGAGACTCTGCATCTCTAATAAACTCTTAGGAGATGCTGATGATGCTTGTCCATGGACCACACTTTGAGTGGCATAGAATACAAATATGTATGAGTTTTCTAAGTGCCACGCTCTATGCAAGGGTTTTATGGTTGAAAAATATAATTTTTAGTCCCTGCTCTTTTAGAGCTTAGAAGCAAATGTGTGTGGGGCGCCTGGGTGGCTCAGTGGGTTAAAGCCTCTGTCTTCGGCTCGGGTCGTGATCTCAGGGTCCTGGGATCGAGTCCCACATCGGGCTCTCTGCTCAGCAGGGAGCCTGCTTCCCTCCCCCTCTCTCTCTGCCTGCCTCTGTGCCTACTTGTGATCTCTGTCCGTCAAATAAATAAATGAAATCTTAAAAAAAAAAAAAAAAGAATCAAATGTGTGTGTGTTTGTGTGTTAGATTAAGAAATGAATAGACCCATATTTGGATAGTGTAATTAGCATGGCAAGTTAATTCTTCAAATCCAATCCTGAAATATCATGTAATATTTTATTTATTTATTTACTTTTAATGTGTAATATTTTAACTAATGGTTTAAGGAGTTTTTTGGATAGAAGTACAGCCTCAGATTTTATAATTTTTGTGCTGTGTTTTATGTCTAACACCCCCTCCCTAGAACAATCATATTCTCACTATCCTCAATTCTCTTCCTTTAGCCTCATAAGCAGGGCTGTAATTGTGAGTTGGGTTTATTGTTGCAGTTATAATTAGTATTATTCCATTCAATGTCTTCTACCATACACAAATAGGTAGTATTATCCACTTTTTAAATCAAACTTTTTTTGAAGTTAAAATGTTATGACCGAAATGACATAAAATGTTTGTTTTCCATGTTTTAACAAAAATGGTCTAAAGTATGTTTCGGATTTATCTGTTATTCCCTGTACATCCCAACCCTAAATTTCTTGGTTCTCAATGTTCTCTACAACTGTGGGGAGCTTCAGGGTCATCAGTGGGGAATGTCACATGGCTTGGCATATAATGTCACAAGAGAAATAGGCAGTCTGTGAAACTGAAACCAAGCAGAGGTTATTTTCAAAGGGAGGCTTTAATTTTACGACATCTCATTTCACCATCACACGTGTTTTGAGAAGTTTAATTGATGAGCCTTTTGGTGTGGTCATGGAGAAATTCTCATTTAGGTTAAGCTGCTTCATTATAATAAAATTACAGATTCACATGCAGGTTTTTTTTTTTTTTAAAGGATTTATTATTTTATTTTTAAGAGAAAGAGAGAGTGTGCGAGTGAGTGGGTGGGGGGGCAGAGGGAAGAGAGTCTTAAGTTGACTCCACACCTAGTGCGGAGCCCAGTGCAGGGCTCGATCTCACTACCCCTATGTTGGAACTGAGTTGAAATGGAGTTGGTTGCTTAATGGATTGAGCCCCCATTGATCATGTTTTTGATGACAAGTCCAAGAGCTGTTTGCCTTGCCCTACATCCCAAGGATTTCATCTTTGCTTTTTTTTTTTTTTTTTGAGTTTTTTTAGTTTGAAATTCTATGGATCATTAAATTCTATGATCTGTTAGAGTTAATTGTTAAATAAGTTGTGAAGTTGAGGTTGAAGTTCATCTGTTTTCCTGTCATGTACTATTGCTTAAGCACCATTGTTGAAAAGCCTATCCTAACTCCATTAAATAGCTTTTGCAGTTTTGCTAAAAATCAGATGGGCTAAAAATCATGTGGGTCTGTTTCTTTTGTTTTTCTTTTTTTTTTTTTAAAGTAAACTCTATACCCAATGTGAGGCTCAAACTTACAATCCCAAGATCAGGAGTTGCATGTTCCACTCCCTGAACCAGTCAGGCACCCCTTTTTTATGGGTTCTTTATTCTGTTCCATTGGTCCTTCTGCCAATATCCCTGCCATGATTTCTGTAGAGTAGTAACACTTAGTATCAGTTACAGTGGTACTTTTCCCAAGTGATTCTAATTTTTCCAGATCATTTTGGTTATTCTATGGCTTGAGCATTTGTGTATAAATTTTATAATAAGCTTCTCTGTGTCTACACAAATTTTGCTAGTATTTTGATATGGGTTTTGATAAGCCTATAGAACAATTTGTGGGGAATCAACATCTTTAGTATTATGAGTATTCCAGTCCGTGAACACTGTATGTCTTTCGTTTTATTTTGTTCCTTGATTTCTTTCAGCTACATTTTATAGTTTTCTTGAAATGAGTCCTGAATATGTTGTTAGATTTATACTTCAGAAGTTTTTTTGAGCACTTGTGATTGTGTTACAATTTAATGTTAGCATCCATGTATCCTTTGCTTACGTATAGAAATATGTATAATACTTGCTATTTATCTTCTATCCTGTGACCTTGCTGAAAATACTTATACTAGCAGTTTTTTTGTAGACTACTTGGATTTTGTATCATGTCATCTGCCAATACTGATAGTTTTATTTCATTCTCTTTTCTGTAGTTTGTAATTTTTCTTGCTCAATTTAAAACTACAACTTCTAGCACAATGATTATTAAGAATAAGTTGTCCGAGTAGGCAGACTAGCTTTGTTCCCAATCCTCCTGGCAAACCATTTGTCTTTAACCAGCAAGTGTAATGTTAGAAGGTTTTGTGTATATGCTATTTATCAGATTGAGGAAGCTCTACTCTATTGTTATTTTTATGACTCTTTATCATGAATCAGTGTCGAATTTTGTTATACGCTTTTGTATGTGGCAATTAACATGATCCTGTCATTTTTCTTGTTCAGTCTGTTAATATGGTGATTACAATGATTGATTTTCAAATATTAAGGGAATATTACATTCTTGGAATACAAATCAATTGTCAGTGTGTACAAATGTTTTTATACATCGTTGGTTTCTATTTGTTAATATTTGTTCAGGATTCTTGTATCTATGCTCATGAGAGATTATTGTACTTTATTTATTTATTTAGCATTGTCTCTTGTTTGATACCAGGTAAATACTGGCCTCATCATAAGACTTAGGAATTATATCTTCCTCTTTAACATTTTAGAAGAGATTTTCTATAATTTATGTTAATTCTTCCTTGAACACTTGGTAGAATCTTTACTGAAGCCATCTGAGACTTCACATTTTGTTAGAGTTCTAGAATTAGAAATTAAATTTACTTACTAAATTATGTGGCTATCTTTGTCATTCTTCTTCACATTAGGTCAGTTGTGGTAGCTTGTAATTTTCAAATAATTGATCTCTTATCAAGTTGCCAAATTTATATGTGTAGACTTATTTGTAGTATTTCTTTATTATTTTTGATGTGTGCAGATTCTGTAGTGGTAACTCCTATTTCAGTCTTGGTAGTGGTGATTTATATTTCCCTACCTTTTACTTTATCAGTCTTTAATAAGACTTACCAATTTTATTGATCTTTTCAAAAAACCAACTCTTTGCTCCATTGATTTTATCTAATGTTTTTCCTCTTTCAATTTCATTGATTTCTGATTCCTATGCTTTCTTCTTTTCTAATGGTTGCATTATTTAGTGATGTAAATATTTTTCTCAACACTTCCTTAGAAGTATCTTACATATTTTGATATTTTGTATTTTTTCTTTTTTTAAAGACTGTATTTTTATTTATTTATTTGACAGAGAGAGAGACAGCAAGAGAGGAGACACAAGCAGGGGGAGTGGGAGAGGGAGAATGAGGCTTTCCCACAGAGCAGGGAGCCCGATGCGGGGCTGGATCTTAGGACCATGGGATCAGGACCTGAGCTGAAGTCAGATGCTTAAGGACTGAGCCCCCCAGGTGTCCCAATGTTTTGCATTGTCACTTTTATTCTTTTCAGGGTATTTTTTATCCCCCTTGAAATAGCTCTTAATTTTTTAAAGATTTTATTTTTAAGTAATCTCTGCACCCACTGTGGGGCTCAAACTCATAACCCCAAGATCAAAAGTTGTACATTCTACTGACTGAGCCAGCCAGGTGTCCCGAGATAGCACTTTAGTCTGTGAATTACAGAAGTGTGTTGGATCATTGTAAAGTTTGTGGTTGTTTTCCTGTTATCTTTCAATTTTTACTTCTAAATTTAAACCCATTATGTTCAGAGAATGCACTGTGTATGATATCATTTCTTTTATATTTGTTGAGACTTATTTTATGGCCCAGGAGATTGTATATACTTTATATGTTTTGTGGGTACTTTTTTATGTTAAGCATGCCTTTTATTTTATTTTATTTTTTTATGGCATAAATGGGACTCAGCCACTTTTTAAATTTTTTTAAAATTTTTTATTATTTTTAATATTTAATGTATTATTTGTTTCAGGGGTACAGGTCTGTAACTCATCAGTTTTACACCATTCACAGCACTCACCATACCACATACCCTTCCCAGTGTCTATCACCCAATGACCCATCCCTCCCATCCCCCTCTATTCTAGCAACCCTCATTTTGTTTCCTGAGATTAAGAGTCTCTTATTATGGTTTGTCTCCCTCTCTGGTTTCATCTTGTTTCATTTTTCCCCTCCCTTCCCCTATGATCCTCTGCCTTATTTCTCAAATTCTTCATATCAGTGAGATCATATGATAATTGTCTTTCTCTGATTGACTCATTTCGCTTTTAATAATACTCTGTAGTTCCATCCATATTGTTGCAAATGGTAAGATTTCATTTTTTGATGGCTGCATAATATTATATAGATAGATAGATAGATAGATAGATAGATCTACATCTATCTGTCTATCTATCTCACATCCATTCATCTGTTGATGGACATCTAGGTTCTTTCCATACTTTGGCTCTTGTGGACATTGCTGCTATAAACATGGGAGTGCACATGCCCATTCGGATCACTCCATTTGTATCTTTAGGGTAAATACCCAGTAGTGTAATTGCTGGGTTGTAGGTCATAGGGTAGCTCTATTTTCAACTTCTTGAGGAATCTCCATACTGTTTTCCAGAGTGTATACATTGTATACACATAAGTTTTTTGTTTTTTTAAAAATATGTGGTTTTTTTCAGGTACCTTCTTTTTTTAAGATTTTATTTATTTATTTGACAGATAGAGATCACAAGTAGGCAGAGAGGCAGGCAGAGAGAGAGAGAAAGAGAGAGGAGGAAGCAGGATCCCTGCTAAGCAGAAAGCCCAATGTGGGGCTCGATCCCAGGACCCTGGGATCATGACTAGAGCCGAAGGCAGACGCTTTAACCCACTGAGCCAACCAGGCACCCCTACACATAACTTTTTAAAATATATTGATGTCATTACCAGTTATGAAGTATAGAATCCTTCCCTCCCTTGATCCCCCCCATAATTCATCTTAAGTAATTCTTCTATTTACATTTAAAAGTGCATCATACAGTCTTATAATTTTTGTTTTAACTGTGTGATGTGATTTAGACAACTTGAGAGGAGATGAAAAATTTACTGTCATTACTCATATTTTTACATACTCGATCATTTCTTCATTTTCCTGTTCTAAGATTATTTCTTTTTATCATTTCCCTTTTGTTAGTGAACTTCCTTTAGTTATTCCCTCAGAATAAGTCTGCTGGTGACAAACTTCATTTTCCTTTATCTGAGAATGTCTTGATTTTCTCTTCATTCCTGAAAGATATTTTGGTAGATATAGAATCTTGCATTTATATTTCTTTGATTTTAGCACTTGAAAAATACCATGCAAATTCCTTGTGGCCTCCATGGTTTTTGCTCATGAATCTATTATCGTTTTGTCTTCCTCCTAAGGCAATGTGTTGTTTACCTGTTTGCTTTCAAACTTCTTCTTCTTCTTCAGTTTTTAGAAGCCTGATTACTATGTGCTATGATGTCAATTTCTTTGATTTTATCATTTTCAGGAATCTCTCAGTTTCTTGAATCAGTAGTGCCTTCTTCATATGATGAATTTTTTTTATTGAGTCCTTTACACTTTCAGTGTTATACTTTGATATTCAGAATCTTATTTAAATCTTCTATTTTAGTTGACTTCCTTTTACCCCTTCCAACTGGAATGGGTAGGGGGTGACATTGAGGTAGGGGAGTGCTTTTATTGTCTGGTGGGGTTGAAAGTCCTATATCTTTGCTCAGCCTTTTCTGTCATAATCTACTGGGTACATTGGGGTGTTTCATTGCACCCTGGCAATGGTGATAGTCTTGACTTAATCTTTGCTGATCTTGTTAGTGTTTAGTTCACGCTTTATTCTGCAGTGTTTGGCTAGAGTAGAATTGTAACTGCCTAACTGTTTCTTGTTTTATGAGGCTGCCTTTTTCATGGTCCTGTGGCTTGAGAGAACAAGATTGTGTTTTTTTTTTTCATCTGCACTCTTTGGCATTTCCAGGTTGTTGGCTTCTTCATCTCCAAGTGTGTGATATATGAAAAAAAGAAGTCCAGTGAACTTGCCATTGTTTTGTTCCTTGTGTCCTGAGTTTTCTAGCTGGTCTTCTACTCTACACTTCTCAAAGTTTTCTTGTTTGCTTTATTTCCATCTATCACTGTGTCTTTCTATCTATCTATCTATCTGTCTATCAACCAATCACATCTAAGGTTGATAATTTTATTTATCAATAGGAATAGGAAGTTTTATCTTGGAAGTCCCTATTATGCATTTTATAAATGAAGAAATAGAGAATTAAAGGAGGTAAGTAATTTACTCCAAGATAACAGAACTAAGTAAGCAGAATTACTGGGCTTCTCTCTTCTTAATTTATCTTCATCTAACATTGTTATAACCATACAATAATGCTAGTCTTCTCTCCTATTTTAGGTCTTTGAATTTTATCATCAACCAAAAAATGACAAAATAATATTTATTTCATACTTGCTTCTAGAACTACATGTTGTATTCTCAAAGGCCCAATTAGCCACTTATTGATCATTACTTATTTGGGGAATTATGATTTTAAAACTTTTGAAAATTAATTTAATTTGTCTTTTGGAAGTTCAATCAGATGTCATCTTCAGGGCTAGTGTTCTAATGAGTTTGTATTTCTTCACTTTTATTTTAGTAAATTCTTTTTATGCATTGAAATGTTTTATTTCCTTGGTTTCAAAACACGGTTTCTTCAAGTATGTTCCCCTAGTATATTTAGATTATAATGCCATTTATAAACTACACAGAAACCTTTTTGGGACATGCCCTTTCTAATGGTGAGTTAATAATACCATTTTTCAGACATGAAAGACAAATCATTATGCATTTTTATTTATGGGATGTGAAAGCCCCTATAGTGGATATGATCCTTCATGCCATCCTCTGTCATTTCCCAGTCAGTCCCAGAGAGGAATTTTGCTCTATGTACTTCTTGAAATACAGTATGAATCTATTAGTGTTTTAGATTTATAACGTTATTTCTTACTCTGCAGGATAGCGAACGAACTGTCATATATCTGTAGAGGAAAGTATTTTGTGTAATAAAGTAGAAAGGAGATTCTCTCTTTGTTCACCCTTCTTTTTCCCCATATTCAACACCACAGTTACTGCCCCCCCATCCTTTTTCACCAGCTATTTTAAGTATACATCAAGATCAAAAATGATGTTGACTATGTGTTATTGAAGCTCAAAGAGACAAGAAGGCTTAAGAAAGTTTTAGATGGTAGCTTGGTAGTCAAAGTTTTATGAACGGGTTATAGCTGAGCTTGAAGCATTGATTCTCTTAGTATTGCCAAGTAGGTCCTGGGATAGTCAAAGCCCCTAAGCTGATTAAGCTCTGGGTATAAGTAACATCTACATTTATCATAATGAAATTGATTTTAGGAAGCACTGATTTAGTTAGTTACATTCATGGAGGTCTCCTTCATTCCTTGACTCATTTTAGTACATAAGCAGGATCTGAGGTAAGCAATTCAAATCTTATTTTAATATCTAAGAGAAATTGGGACATTTGAAATAGAATGGTAAACTTTGAGGTTATTCCTAAGTTTTCATAACATATGGTTTAGTATCACTTTTAGGGACAAAATACCAGACTGGTGTGGCAATATAGAGTATGGGATAAAAATAAAGTGCTACAGTAAGACAGATGGGATGGATTCCCACCTTGGGTGTTGTCTAGTAGAATAGAGCAGAGGCTAATGCTATTGTCTTCAGAGTCACATCGGCCCAGGATTTGAATCCAAGGTTTGCCAATTACTAACTTGGGTAAGGTTTTTAACATTTTTCAACACTTTTTCTGTCTCATTACTAACCTCTAAAATTATACTTATACCAGTAACATATGTCCTAACATCAGTTTGAGATTAAAGGAGTTAATACATAGTGAGCACAAAGAACAGAACCTGGAATATAATAAGTGTTCAGTAAGTATTGATTTTTATAAAATGGAATTTTGGTTATCATTGTTAGCTAGATTATAAAGACCACAGTATTTATGTTATGTGAAAGATTTATGGTTAGAAGGGTAAAGCCAGTTACAGTGTTTAGTTAAAGAGCAGTCCTTTGGTCATTAGGTGAGTGGAATGGGCTTCAAATGATGCTATGTATTAGAGGTTGTGTATGTATGTTCTGGAGAACGGGTGGTATTAGAGAGAAGCAATCACATTTTCATCTTCTCAGAGTTCTATTCAATTACATTGGTATAAGAAACCAGATTTCCAAACCAATTCCATTTATGGTAAGCTATACTTAATTATATAATTCAAGATCCTAGGCATGAGTAACTGATCTCTATGAATGTTCTTGTTTGGAGTTGTCACAATTATTATGTTGAAACTAAGTTTACTATGTTGTTTTTGTGTATTTGTCACCAAGATACATTCTCCAGGAGGTGTTCTTACATGCTATGGTAAATGTCAGTTCTTCCCAAAAGATAAACATTTCCAACCACAGTTTCGATGTTATCTGTTTGGCTAGATCTTAAATTTTAACTTGATCAGGATAAGGTAAAGATGAAGAATTGATTAGCAACTACAGCCAATAGTGTGACTCATTTAAGTCTTTGCTACATTAATCTTGTGGGTTTGAATCATTATTGGAATTACCTAGAGTTAGCCTATTCAGTAAATCTTACCTACTAGATAGCTCAGTTCAGAAAAAAGAAGTTTTATGTAGAGATCAACATCACCCTATGTTGTGGTCATCTACAGTCTCTGGATTCACTGATTTTTCACCGGATTTTTAAGCTTTCCCCCAGAACATATTTATATTTCTAGGCGTTATATCCCAGAAAACCTAAGGAAATTCTGGTGTGATTGGGAGATGGTTGAAAACAACAGAGACCACTTGTTTCTACTTACATTGAACCGTGGTATCTCTACACTTGGGATATGGTTGAATATCCCAAGGTTGAATTGGAAAAGTCAAAGTGGGGGAAAAAGTCAAAGTGGTTAAGATTTATGTAGAAAGAAAAAATAATGGAAATAAGTCTTGGAAAAAACAGAACACTATGAGCTCTCAAGGAATGATGTGACAATAGGAAACATACCTCTGTACCAAGATGTCTCATAGGCACATGGAAGTTATTATATCCTGGCTCTACTTAGTCATCTTTATTCTCAAATCTGTGTCTCCCTTATATTCTTTAACTCAGTTGCAGGACAGACATCTACCCAACCACCCAGCAAAGAAACCTTGGAGTTGTACAACTGGTCATTTTCATTCAGTCTTAACATCCAAACCATTGTCAAGTCCATCTTATCTCTCAAATTGAAAGTTTTTTTAAACTGATTGTTCTGCCAAGGATTTATTTCAGGATCTCTTTATTGTCTGGACTTTTATATTAGTATAAGAGATTTACTTTTTTACTTTTAGTGTATTTTGTATCTCCTGTAGTTCTTTGTGTTTTCTGTGATCTTTTGTCTTTATTTTTACCATGCTTGCTAAAGGTTTTTTGGCCTCTTTTTAGAGGGGGAATAAAACCTCTTATATTTCTTAATGTTGCCACACTTTTCTATTTTATAATTTAAGTACCTCTCAGATTAACTTCATTAAATTCTTCTCTTACTCCCCAAAGAGTGATTTTATTATTTTGTAATTTCTTGAGCAAAAATTGTATTTTCACCTTTGTTATTTTATAATAGAGTCATTTGAAATAAATTTTTTTTCACTTGAAACCAGTTTGGTGGCAAATCTTCTGAATTTAGAATTTTTGTTACAGTTTTTGTTTGAATTTTAAGTACCTCAAATATGTGGACGGTTTCAGAGAGAAATATAGTAGGAAACATAATAATTCATAAAATCTTGTCCTTATGCCATATTTCCTTCAAATAGGTTTTTTAAAAAACATAACATTTTAAAAATCAGCTAAGGCCCCCTGTTTACCTCCTTCAAAACTTAATCTCCCTCCACACCTTCTGTTAGTATGAAATTCATGTTCATCTTCCACATGGCATGTTTTCATACATATATAATGTTCTTTTATAGTTTTTATATCTATATAAATTGTACCATTTGTTAGATATGATTCAGCAACTTTTTTTTAATTGCAGTTTGTTTTTTGAGCTGTACCTTTCTTTATATGTGTAAATCTCATTCATTCATTTTAGTGGAGCTAGAGTATATGTTCATTAACATGACTCAATTTATTGATTGATGTTCTTTTTTTTTTAAATGTACATTCTTATTTATACCCCATGTACACTTTAGAATTTCTCTAGGGTATACTTTTAGATATGAAATTGAAACTTCCTAAGTTATTGCCATTTCAATTTCAAAAGTTTTTCTCAGATTATGGTAATAACACTTTCTAACCTTGTTAGAGGTATATGAGAATTCCCATTCTCTATTTTCACACTTCCTTACCAACAACAGTTTCAGGGAATTTATAAAGACATTTTGTCACTATGCAGATATGAAACAGTATTTCATTCTCTGTATTTCACATTTCCATCACTACTAGTGGAGTTATCCCATTTTTATTTTATAGGCCATTCGGCTTCCTTTTCTGTGAAATTCCTGTTCATGTCATTTGCACATTCCCGCCATCCTTCTACAACAAACTAATAACCTTCATTGTATTTATTTTATATTGAAGAGAAAAGACTTCATTATGAAAGATCCAAACAAAGTTAAACTATGTAAAAACAATACGAAAAATTCTGCTCTACAACTACTCTTGTTTTCAAGGAATCTCACTATTCCAAAATATAGTCCTGAATTGCCTTTTAAAGACTGACTTTTTTCTTCCCTTTTGTGTATGTTGGCTACTTCTTTTTCCCATGCCCTATCAAACGTGATACAGTTCAAAGATACTCTCTGTCTTTGGTGTGGCTTGTAACTCTTAGGAATTTTATTTTTATGGATGGTTGCCTTGTGAATTCAAGTCTCTTTCTACACTCAGGAAAACTTATGCTTTTGAAGGTTATTTGGCTTTTCTTCATTGTTAGTGTGAAAGCAATGATCTTTCCAGCTTTCTGTTGTCCAAGCGAAAGCAGAAGTCTCCATCTTCATTTTTGTCTGGTAGTGCCTTTATTTAGATATAATTCACATACCTAAAATTTACTCTTTAATAATGTACAGTTCTGTACAATATGTTCAGAGTTGTGCAATCATTATCAGCATCTCATTCCAGGATATTTCTCTTACCCCAAAAGAAACTCTATGTCCATAAGTAGTCACTGCTCATTTCCTCCAATCCCATCCCTCTAGCAACCATTCATCTATTTTCTCTTTATATAAATTTGCCTATTCTAGACATTTCATATAAATGGAGTCACGCAACACATGATCTTTTTGTGTCTGAGTTCCTTCAACTCAGCATAGTCTTTTCAAGGTTCATCCTTTTTGTACCATGTATCACTATGTCACTCCTTTGTATGGTCAGATATTCTAGTGTATGGATATCCTATATTTCATTTGTCTAGTTATCAGTGAATGGACATTTGGGGTTGTTTCCAGCTTTAGTTTTTATGTGTTATTCTGCTAAGAAAATTGGTTTACTAGTATTTCTGTAGACACATGTTTCCATTTTGGGGAGAATATACCTATGAGCATAATTGCTGAATCAGCTGGTAGATATATCTAAGTTTTTTGAAGAAACTGCCAGATTGTTTCCAAAATAGCTGACTCATCTTCATTTTTGTTGGATACTTTTTTCAGCATCCATATATCTAGGATGACAGGGCTTTTTTTTTTTTTTTCCTTCTCTTGGTTTGAGCATTTTGAGGTTGTTGTTCCATTGTCTTTGAGCATTTATTGTATTGGATAGGAAGTTGCCACCATTCTTACGGGTTTTGCCTTTAAGACAAAGCATCTTTTTTGTAAATTTATGGTCCATGAAGATGTTTATCTTGTTTTGAACATGATTTATCTAATTTTGTCACATTCCTCCTTATCAGATCTCACAAACTTATTCTAAAAGGGACAGATAGTGAATATTTTAGGCTTTTCAGGCTAACTGGTCTCTGTTACAATTAGTCAATTGCTGTTAACATAATACCTGTCGTAGACAAAACAAAAATGATTGTACCTCATTGTGTTTCAGTAAAATTTATTTACTGGGACACCCGGCTGGCTCAGTTGGCTAAGCGTCTGCTTTTTGCTCCAGTCAGGATCCTGGAGTCCAGGGATGGAGCCCTGCGTCAGACTCCCTGCTCAAGCGGGAGTCTGCTTTTCCTTCTCCCTTCGCGCCTCCCCTTGGTTCTTCTCTCTCTCTCACTTACTCTCTCTCAAATAAATAAAATCTTTTACAATTTATTTATTAAAAAGTGTGGTGGGCCAGATTTTGCCTATAGGCCATTGTGTGTTTAGTATTGCTCTGTAGTTTGTCATTGTTAAGTGTAGGGGCCAATGTTTTAATTAAAGGATAAAGTCTTTGGACTGAGACTGGAATCACAAAGTTCTGTCTATTCTGTGCCTGGAGTTTTGCTTCTTATGTTAGGGTAATTTTTTTTTTTTCAATTTTCACATGGTTTTAGTTATTTGGTTTTTGTTGTTGTTAGCTCCTAGTTATTAATTTACAGTTTTATTGTATTAGAGATATTATTGAAACCTGAGTAATTAATGCTTTGTGGAATTTATTGAGCTCTTCTTTGTCTTCATTTAAGTTCAATTTAAAACCTGTGAGCATAGGAATAAAGAGCAATTTTAGTGTCTTTGTTACAGTAGTCCATTGTTTACTCTTAAATCAGTATTATTAATTGTGATATTTAGATCTTTATAATTCTAAATTAGTATTTTCTTAATTCAGTTAATGAAAAATTGAGAAAAGCTAAAAGTAACATTATTGCTTTTCTAGGTACTTTTGCTTTCATTTATAATCATTACATCTACATGTTTTGCTTTTACATGTGTAATGCAATATTGTATGGGGTTTCATATTTTCCTCAAAGTAGAGAGTTAGGTTCCGAAACTGAGGACAAAAGTTCATCAAGTACTCCATGTGCTTTTTTGTGGTTTTTTTTGTTGTTGTTTTTGTTGGAGAGGGAGAGAGAGAGAATCTTAAGCAGCCACCATGCCCAGTGTAGCACCCAGTGGGGCTCCATCTCACAACCCTGAGATCATGACCTGAGTTGAAATCAATAGTTGGACATTTAAGGGTCTGAGCTACACAGGTGCTTCATTGTTAAATAAAGCCAGAAAAAATCAGGCACCAGATACTTACTTCAAGACTTATTTACAGGCAATCAATCTGACTTTGATATTCATGGTCATCATCACTGGACTCTTCTGTTTTCCTATTCCGGAATATAGATGTATGACTATAACATAAATGGTCATTTGCATTTGGCAGAGCTTTTTTTGGGAATCTAAGTCATTGGCTTGTTGAGGTATGCTATAACTTTTCCTTGTCTTTTCCATGGGGAGAGGAAGTACTTCTTCTCCCATCCCTAAGCCTCTGAAAGGGGCTTTCCAAAGATTATTTGTGGAGATTCATTGTACCTAAATGCAAAGTATATTGGTAGTTCATTCACAGTTGGACACTTGATTTTGTAATGATTTTGTACTTATGTAAGCATGGAGAAAAAGTAAATAGGGAAGCAATCGCTGGCTAAGGAGTTGAGGTAGCAATGGAACACCGTGGAGCCCATATTTAGTGTGGCAAGGAAATGGATTTCCATGGATCAAGTGGACATTGAAGAAATCTCAGTATTCCATTCAAAAAATAACCACCATATACCAGGACCCCAGCAGCAAAGTCTAAGAAATGTATTATAAGGAATTAGATCTTGGATCAAAAGTGAAAGAGGCTAAGTTCACTTGTTAAAATTTTGCATATTTGGAGGAATCCTCTGTGGGACTCCCTGAGAAACTGGTAAGGTATCTTGCAAGAGAGCCTGCATTTGAGTACCTAACAGAAGATATTAATTATCAGTGTTTACTATTGATGCATTGGGGGAAAGAAATTATCAGCTAAGCAGTAAATGATATATAAGAATCCCTGGTGATTTTCCTATTACCTGTCCTCAGGTATTACATTTCAGATGAGCTAGAACCAGAAGTGAGGGTTATAGGGGTAAAAGTACGTAAGACCACACTTCTTTCGCTCTGCTATTACCTTGGTTTAAAGGTCAAGAAAAATCTGGACGGCAAGGAGGAAATGGTTTTGGAGCATAAAATTTTGAGTTAAAAATTTTTTCCTAACCACAGCTCTATTTATATTTCTTCACTTTATTATGAAATTAAGTGATAGAAAAGTGTGAGGATGGCCTCATTTTTATTCCTCTATAGTTATAATTTTTTTTAATCAACTTGGGCTTTTGACAGAATTTTTTTCTTTATAAGTGTATTTCAAGAATTAATGTCCCCCCCCTTTTGTTTTGGTAAGCTCTATGTCCAGTATGGTGGGGCTTAAACTCAAAACACTGAGATCAAAAGTCACATGCTCTACCTACTGAGCCAGCTAGGTTCCCCAGTTAAAGTCCCCTTTAAATCACTATTTTCATTTATGGGAATTTATACTAAGGACATAGACTTTATTTCTGGTTATTTTCATGTGAGAAAATATGTTTGGAATTTTAAATTTGAATAATATGTGCTGTTTAATCATCACTGAAAGTGACCGACTATGGAACCTACCAGAAATATCATTCCATGGATTTGGAAGACAGATTCAGCAGGGCATGACTGAAAGCATTGACTGGAAAAAAATAATAAAAGAATTTGTTATTCATATCTCACAGAGTTCAGAGGTTCAACAAACAAGTTACTTGTATTTTACCAGATAATTATTTAATAATTAATTAATGGGCAAAATGGGTGATTACATATTTCTATATTTATATTCTGCTTTCCTTTTCCAGAATGTACATGTATACATAAAATATAAACAGTAGTTGGTGGAGAGACTTTTTTTGAGTTCTAAGCCATTGTAGAACATTTAATTATTTTGAAAAATAATTAAATTATTAATTACATAGTTTATTATTAATTATTAAATTTAATACTTTAATTTAAAAATTTGATAATCAGGGGCGCCTGGGTGGCTCAGTGGGTTAAAGCCTCTGCCTTCGGCTCAGGTCGTGATCTCAGGGTCCTGGGATCGAGCCCCGCATCGGGCTCTCTGCTCGGCAGCGAGCCTGCTTCCCTTCCTCTCTCCCTCTCTGCCTGCCTGTCTGCCTACTTGTGATCTCTATCTGATAAATAAAATCTTTAAAAAAATAAAAAATAAAAATAAAAATTTGATATTCAAATACATTATTTAGTACACTATGAATCTTATGCTTTATCAATATAAAATAACCTTTCGTCCCATTTAATTCGGTGTCTTGAATTTTCCTTTTTTTAGTATTTTGCAACCTTCCTTTTCCTTTTGTTTATGTCACCTTATTTACCTCTTTTAAAGATTTTCTTTGACACGTTTTTTTTTTCAACTCAATGTAACACACACACATACATACATATATACTTATCTATATGCCGATCTATCTAATTTCAATACAGGAATTTAACTTTTTCACATGTGTTTTATTAGCTTATATGACTGATTTACTTCTGCTAATTTGTTTTATATACTTTCTCTTTAAGAAAATAGGCTTTTTGTTAGTTTGCTGAGTTTCAGTAGAAAGACTTCACTTTTATGTTTTCCAATTACTTAGAGGATCATGTTTAATATACTCATAATGATAATCCATATGTTGTTGAAATTCATTTTTTAAAAAAGATTATTTATTTATTTATTTGAGAGAGAGCACAAGTGGGAGGAGGGTCAGAGGGAGAAGCAGACTTCCTGCCCAGCAGGAAGCCTGATGTGGGTGGGACTCAACCTCTGGATCATGACCTAAGCCAAAGACAGACATAAAACAACTGAGCTATCCAGGCGCCCTAAATGCATTTCTAAGATGTTATTTATTTCAGACAGAGAGAGATAGTGAGAGCGTGCACAAGTGGGGAGGAGGGGCAGAGAGAGAAGCAGGCTACTGACTGAGCAGGGAGCCTGATGCAGGGCAGGATCCCAGGACCCTTGGATCATGACCTTAGTCAAAGGCAGACTGAGCCACTCAGGTGACTCTGAAACACATTTTTAAGTTAAAAAAAATCCTGTAAGTTAACAGTTCTTCTTTTTATTGAGTCAAAAATAAAATAGTGTAATATGAATGTCTTGTATTTGTGATAGAATATTTAGAACAATTTTTTTTCTGTCTCTTCAATCTCTTGTTTCTATAATCAACATTTCTATTTAAGTATTTGCTATTCCATTCCTCTATCATATCGATATTTATGCACCCATACCAAAATATTTGGTTACATATCTTCATTTCTAAAAGTATTTTAAAATGTTCTCTTAATACGATTACTTTTGATAAATTTATGAGTTGTCTCTATTTTAAGTGATTTCAGTGCTCACCATTTTTCATATTTTATCTTGGCTATACTATCTTAGACTTTATTTTGCTAATTTCTTTGTCAGTTGCAATGTACTTTTAAACATTTCCTTTTAAAAAATTCATGAAGAGTATGTTTTCATATATCTTGATATCTATGTTTGTCTTTCACTTGTCATCACATATGAAAGATGATTATGGTATAAAATTTTGAGATTAAACATATTTCCAGTCACTTTCTATGCACCAAATGCTATTCTGGGTGTTGGGTGTACAATACAAGGAAGGTCTGTTTTTCGTCAGTTAAGGTTGGAGTTTTTCAATAACAAATGTTATTTTAAAGAACGAAAAGGAAGATGCACAAGTTTCTAAGAAAAAAATGTCTTTTAACAGCTCTATTAATATTCCCTTATCTTATTATGAAATTATGTGTTAGAAAAGTTTGAGGAAGGGTGCCGGGATGGCTCAGATGGTTGGATGTCTGCCTTTGGCTCAGGTCGTGGTCTCTGGGTCCTGGGTTCGAGCTCTGTGTCAGGCTGCCTGCTCAGTGGGTCATCTGCTTCTGCCTCTCCCTCTCTCCCTGTTCATTCTTGCTGTCTCTCTCTCTGTATATCTGTCTCAAATAAATAAATAAAATCTTTAAAACCTTTTTTTGAAGAAAGCATGATTTTACACCTCTGTAGTTAAAATGTTCTGTCAACTTAAATAGTGGACAATGTGTTTTTCTTAATCAGTATAGTTCAAAAATTAATGCCCTATTTTTTTAACCATTTTTTATTTTTCAGTTAATCTCTACACCTAACGTGGTGCTCAAACTTACAACCCTGAGATCAAGAGTCACATGCACCACTGACTGAGCCTGCCAGGTACCCTTGCCCCCTTTTTTTTTTTCTCTTTTTAAAGACTTTATTTATTTGACAGACAGAGATCACAAGTAGGCAGAGAGGCAGAAAAAGAGAGAGGAGGAAGCAGGCTCCCTGCTGAATAGAGAGCCCGATGCGGGGCTCAATCCCAGGACTCTGGGATCATGACCTGAGCTGAAGGCAGAGGCTTTAACCCACTGAGCCACCCAGACACCCGACCCTTGCCCTTTTTAAATCACTATTTTTATTTATGGGTATTTGTCCTAAGAAAATAGAAAGTATTTCTGGTTATTTTCCAAGTCATGCAGAAAGTCTATTAGGATATAGGGGACTAGTTAATAGATGGGTAGGTGGATGATGCCAACTTTGTGGACAGAGATTCTTCTAGCTACAAACGAGTATTCTGGATCACAAAATGCCAGGGATTTCCAAATCATTTTAACTCTTCTTTATTCTCCTCAGAACAATTTCTGCAGTTTTGATTAGACTATCCTTCCAGAAAGGGGTGGGAGGCATTTATTCTGTATTTGGTTGTTTGTATACATTCCGTGGTTGAGAGATTGTGAGACCATGGTGATATTTAGTTATATTTGTCTCTGTCTTGTTAAGTTCCCTTGCTTTATTTGGTTACAAAAACCAGAATTTCATATAAGTGGTTAAGAGAGAAAAGGTTTTCAAGAAAGAGCCTGAACCGGTACATTTTTATCTTTCATTAGTTGTCACTAATTTCAGAAATGCCAATGTAACAGGAAAGGGACACACTGACTTTATTTTATACCCCATGTTCTACTAAGAAAAAAATAATGGCCAAGGTTATGTTTGGAATAATAGCCGATCTCTTTAGGATGAAGCCTTATGCAGTCAAAACAGATACAGATTTTAAAATTTGCCAACAGTAAGTGTATGCCTTTTGGTACACACCTTTCCCTAACATGAGTTTTGGCATCCTTTTTAATTTCTGTGATTCCTATATGCAAAATTTTTTTGTTTTTAATTACGAATGATGTCACATACTTTTTACTATATTTGGCCACCATTTACATTTCTTCTTTTACAAATTGCTGTGTTTGATAAAATAACATTTGTATTTTCCCTAAAGGTTAGGAAGCTTGTTTGGCATATACATTGCAAGTTTTCTTAATTTGTTAGCTGTATTTTATGTGTGTGTTCATGTGTATGTTGCTTTACTACGTATTTCGTGATTCTAACATTTCCATTTAGTTAAATTTGTCAATTACTACCAGCCTAATTTCTGACATTAATATTTTTAATATTTTTAAGTATCTCAATCCAAGCCTGTAAAAATGATAACCTAAAATTTTTTTAATACTTTTATGATTTATAGTTAAATAATGAATTCCCTAGAGGCTGTTTTGATTGTTTTGATGAAAGCCGTGTTTGGTGGTTTTTTTTTTAATTAGCATATGAGTTCTTTTTATGATTCAATAGCTTTTATTAAATAAAATATTGATATATTGAATAAATTTCCATGTATTTAATATAAATTTTTCTTTTTTGATTTGAAATGGCACATTTCACATGTATAAATTCCTGTATATCCTCAGGTTTACTTAATTGTCCAATTCTTTTCTTGTTTTCTTTTTTTTTTAAGATTTATTTTATTTTATTTATTTGAAAGAGAGAGAGCGTGAAAGGGGAGAGGTCAGAGCGAGAAGCAGACTCCCCGCTGAGCAGGGAGCCTGATGTGGGACTCGATCCTGGGACTCTGGGATCATGACCTGAACCGAAGGCAGTTGCCTGACCAAATGAGCCACCCAGGCGCCTGTCCAATTCTTTTCTTATTGATCTATCTGTTCTCCTCCCAGTATCATTTTGTTTCCAATTAATGTCACTATGTGAAAATTTTGATATGTCTAAGTCATTTTTCTACTTTCTATTAGTTGTTTTTTTTTAAGAATATGCAGAGATATTCTTCCAAGTACAGTAATAAAAAACATCTGTCTAGTAGTAGTATAATTAAAATAATATTTTAAAAAAGTAAATATCAACTTTACACCCACTTAGGTTATTTCTGAATTATATTACATAGAGATTTTAATAGAAAAATTTAGGGATGTGTAATTTTCTGCATGAGCACCTTCCCCCAGGAGTTAATATTATCTTTCCTTTTTCCAAGATCATAACATATTTTCTACTGTAGTGGTTATCACATTTACCCTGACATTCTTCTAAGATTATGAAGTTCCAAAGTATGGTTTTAACATTTTTATGTAGCGGCTATTTGATTTTATTTTGTCATTTTGTTTTGTTTCATTTTACTAGCTGTTTGCTGCTTTTGTGGGTTATTTTGTTCCACAGTATTTTCCTTTTTGTTAGTCAGAATATAGGAAATGTATTAATTTTGAATTTTTTTTCCAGTTTACCATACTGAACTCTTGTTTTCTCTAATAGATTTATATTTGAATCTGTTAGGTTTTTCAGATAAATAATCATGTCTTATGTGAATAATTATTATTCTTTTTTTAAAAATAATTCTGGTTTTTAAAAATATAACATTTTTCTAACTTCTGAATATTATTTGTGGAAGTCGTGAGAATATAAATACTAATAATTAGAGCAGCAAATGTTATCTTACTCCTGATTTTAATGGTTAGTGGTGGTGAGCAAAGTGTTAATTAGATAACTCTATTTTCTATCTTACTAGTGTTTTGAACCAACCATTTTTAACTATTCATTTTGCTTTTCTCTTTTTTTAATTTTTTTTTAAGATTTCATTTATTTATTTGACAGAGAGAGATCACAAGTAGGCAGAGGCAGGCAGAGAGAGAGAGGAGGAAGGAGGCTTCCCGCTGAGCAGAGAGCCTAATGTGGGGCTCGATCTCAGGACCCTGAGATCATGTCCTGAGCCGAAGGCAGAGGCTTTAACCCACTGAGCCACCCAGGCGCCCCCTCTGCTTTTCTCTTCAAATGTTTTATCTTGAAAGGGACTTTTGGAGCAAATTCTATACATTTGAGTACACACTCCACTCTGCAAAGACATATTATCAAAAGGATGAGAAGGTTATTTGAGATAAGACACTTGAAAGTCTTTTATAGGAGGTGTGAAACTGTTACAAACAATCAAAATTGCCAGTGCTAGGTCCTGGCAAGGACCCAGTGCTGTTGTAACTCTCTGTACTGGTGGTGCTAATACAAATGGTGGTCTGGCCAATCTGAAGACTATATTGGCAAATTGTTATAATGTTAAACATTCACTTAAGGTAATTGTTCTTTTGGTGCCTGCACTTTATTCCACTTTGATGAATGAAGAGGTCGACCAGACGAAGTGTGGTGGCCAAAAAAATGAAGTTTACTGAGCAGTTGTATAAAGCTCCCAAAGAGGGAGGGGACCCAAGAGGGTTGCCGTTTTGGCATTCAGATCTATTGTTTTTTTGTTGTTGTTTTGTTTTGTTTTTTTCAGATCTATTGGTTTTTATATGCTCTTTTGGCGAACTATCTTGAGCATCTTGCCTATGGGCTCTATGTGGATTGGGTGCTAAAGTGGGCCAATCAGGGCTTTGATCATGCATCTGTCTACCTTTCGGATTATTTGGTCATCTGTTGATGGTCTTTTGGGCTGACATCTGGAGACTAACTACCTCAACTTGTGATAGTCACCAATGTTTTATGGTTAATTGTTTCGTTCCACGATGTTTTGCAAATGTCACTTCTGCAGAGGCTGCTAGGTGGGGTGCTATTGTGATCTCATCTGGGCTGTAAAACAGGATACTAGCACATTTTTGTCTCAGCTATCCCGGCTCCCTGTTTTCTTGTTGGGGACCCTGGCCCTGACTACCTAAGTGTCCAATTAACCTCTAACAATATGACCATCCATCTGACATTTGGATATTTCCCATAGAGAAGTGAAAACTTATGTTCACTCAAAGACCTTTACAGAATGTTTATTGCAGCTTTATTCATAATAAGCCCAATCTGGAAATAATCCTCATGTCCCCCAAGTGGGGGATGGATAAATTGTGGCCCAACCTTTCAATGGAATAAAAAGGATCAAACTATTGTTGTGTAGAACAACAGAAATCGATTCTAAATACATTAGACTAAACTACGGAAGCCAGATTGAGTAGTTTACATATTATATGATTCCATTTACATGTTATTCTCGAGACAACAAAATTATAGGGATGAGGAACAGGTTGTTGCCAGGTGATTGGGTAAGAGTGAGTTTTTAGCACTAATGTGTTACACAAGGTAGTCTTTTGGGATAAGGACAAGGTTTTTGTATCCTGATCATAGAGATGTTTACAAGCTGTATATATATTGTTAAAACTTTCAGAACTGTACAGCTAAACAGTGAATTTTACTGGATGTAAATTAAGAAATAAATTTTAAAAATCATAAAGTAGGGTCTTTCTTTGAGCTAAGGTTTATTTCTCCTTCTGACAGTTTGCCTGCTAGGAGCAGAGGTAAGGTTGGACACATCTGTGAGACTAGCCCAACGGGGAGTTTTCTTCTCAGTTCATGTGGCATCTGTATTTTAACATTTTATATTTATCCAGCCACTTTCCATAGAAAATCATAATGTTCTTAAAATGAGGCAAAGTGGGGCGCCTGGGTGGCTCAGTGGGTTAAAGCTTCTGCCTTCAGCTCAGGTCATGATCCCAGAGTCCTGGGATCGAGGCCCGCATCGGGCTTTCTGCTCAGCAGGGAGCCTGGTTCCCCCTCTCGCTCTGCCTGCCTCTCTGCCTACTTGTGATCTCCATCTGTCAAATAAATAAAATCTTTAAAAAAAAATGATGCAAAGGTCTTAATGAGATGTAAAAGCAAAATGACATCTGTAAGTCTGAGAAATCATTGAGAACCTGTTGTATACCGTACTGAATTTTAAGCATTAGCTTGCATTGGATAGAATATTTGGTTGTTTCATTAATTGAAGTTAGCATTCTGTGTTGTCTCGTGTCTTGTTAACTACAAATTAAGTGCTGTTCCTGGGTGTTATATGCAACTGATAAATTGTTGAACAGTACATCTGAGACTAATGATGTACTATATGTTGGCTAATTGAATTTAAATAAAAAACATATTAAGTGCTATCCAAATAATAATTATAGAGAATCATCAGTCTAATTCTTCTGAAGTGTTTCTTTTTTTATCATTTTTAGCAAAGTAATATTTTGAAATATTAAGTCATGAGATTTCAATTTAGTTTCTTTCCTCTTAATTATTCCTGTTAAAGGGAATTGAAGAGATGTTCACCATTCAAATACAACAGTGGTATACACTCTTTCTGTAAGCTATAGGGATAGCCTAGTCGAATTTCCTTCACCCACTGTAAATTCTGTCGTTTGGGTTTCCATCATTTTCCATGATACATCCCATAACCAGATTAATAGTTCTTCAGTGATTTTTATCTGTTTTGCCTCCTCAATCCTGCTTTTATATGTTACTTTTTCTCCCTTCCTACTCCCTTTCTCCACCATTTTTGTCCTGGACTGTAGAAATAGCTTTCTAGCTAGTTTCTCTTTCTTCTACAGAACAGTCCGCCTTCTTATCCATTAATAATTGTCAAATGAGTGAAGGTATCTGAATTCAGGATTTACAGACTGGTATAAGTAAGCATGAAATGGTAGCCATCCAGAAAGTAAATATTAGACACATTATAGCCAGCCCACAAACAATTGAACTTCAGATAATTGCAAATTAAATAAAGATTATAGGCCCTCTTTCACCCTTGACGTTGGAGAAAATTTAATATAAATGACTGGTAACTAGTTTTAACAAGGTCTGAGGAACAGTTATTGTCATAAAGGTTGCCGGGATTGTGAGTTGCTCTAACCTTTGCGTAAAACAATTTTTTTTTTGTACGGTAATGTAAAAATAAACAGGTTTTGATCCAGAATTCCCACTATGAGAAATCTGTTGTATGTAAATAAAATATAAGTAAGATGCATGTTGCATCATTATTTTAATTACAATGAAGTGTAACTCCCTCCTGTAAGGGAATGGATGACTAAATTATGATATAGTCATTCAAGATTTCAAAGCTAAAAATGTAGGGCTGTGTCTTTTGGCCTAGAAAGGTCTCCATGATATATGCTCTGTTGAAAAAATTTTGGAGAACAGTGGATATAAGATGATTACATGTTCACGTAAAGAATAGAGAACCTAAATGTTAGTAGTTTTTGGTGTTTGTTTGTAATATTAATAGAGAAAGGCAGGGGAGTGGGAATGGTTATGCCTCAAGGAGGGATTATGTGCTTGCTTAAATAAATTAACTAAAACATTGCGTTTTTAAAAGAGGTTGAAAATTTGACTTCTTGTGTGCTTATGGACAAAGGAATGGTAGTGGGGAGGATATATACCAAACCGGATACCAGGGGAGGAGGTTGATTGTTTCTTCTAACTTGGGGCACACAGTAGAGAGCCAGCATAAGAGAACTGTTAAGAACACAGGGCCTGTAATGTAGGGGCGCCTGGGTGGCTCAGTAGGTTAAGCATCTGCCTTTAGCTCAGGTCATGATCCCAGGGTCCTGGGATAGAGCCCCTCGTCAGGTTCCCTTCTGAGCACGAAGTCTGCTTCTCTCTCTACCTCTGCCCTTCCCCCCTGCCCCCAGCTTGTGCTCTCTCTCAAATAAATAAATAAAATCCTTAATTAAAAAAAAACAACACAGAGCCTGTAATATAAATATATGGGTTTGAATTCTAGCTCCATTTTTATGATATGTGTGATCTCTGGCACGTTTAGTAAATCTCTTGGTGCTTCAGTTCCCTCATCAGTAAAATGAACTAGGAAACCCTGCTGAATAAAGTGGTTATAAGAATTACATGAATTAATACATGCTTAATGCTTTGAATATTCCCTTTTACAAAGTAAACATTGAAGTCAGTGTTAGATGTTACTGCAGATGATGGGATTTACGTGTATAGTTCAGTTACTAAGACATGATATTTTACAAGAAGGATGTATGCAAGGAAATCCTGTTTATATGTATATAATATTTATCAGTGCTTTACCTTGAGAATAGTATTATGTCAGTTTAATTTATTCCTTTTCATAATTTAGAAAATGAATATATATTATCCTTTTGAAAACTGAAAACTTACTACAAGCAATATATGCTTGATATTGAGACAAATAAAGATAAATCACCTACAGTTTTCCATACAAACACATCTAAGGCCAAGTCCTAGATTTTAGCCAATTTTATTTCCACATTTCTCTAGCTGTAACTAGGATGACCATATAATTTATCATCTAATCCCAGGCACATTTGAGAATGAAACAGGACAGTTCAAAATTATACCCCCAAACCAGATCGTAATAGGATCTCTCTGGATAACTAGGACTGGAATTTCCCAACATACCTACACTTGCCCACTGTGGCCCACCCATGCTTACCTCAGATTCACAGTGATCACTAAGGATGCCTTGGTTTAAGCTATCATCATCCTCCATTTGAATTAATTCAGTAGCTTTCTAAAAGAAATCCCTTCTTCTGTCCTTGTTTGCATTCACTAGGATGATTGTTTTGTTTTGTTTTGTTTAAAAATTTTATTTATTTATTTGACAGAGAGACACAGCGAGAGAGGGAACACAAGCAGGGGGATTGGGAGGGGGAGAAGCAGGCTTCCTGTAGAGCAGGAAACCTGATGCTGGGTTAGATCCCAGGACCCTGGGGTTATGACCTCATCTGAAGGCAGATGCTTAAGGATTGAGTCACCCAGGCACCCCCAGGATGATAGTTGTAAGTATAGGTTCAACCATGTCACTCTTCTCAGTTCCTCCAAGGAATTTTTGTATCAGTCAGAATAAAATAGAGTACTTTTATTTTTTTTTTATTTTTATTTTTTTTACGATTTTATTTATTTATTTAACAGAGAGAGAGATCACAAGTAGGCAGACAGGCAGGCAGAGAGGGGAAGCAGGCTCCCTGCCGAGCAGAGAGCCCGATGCGGGGCTCGATCCCAGGACCCTGGGATTATTACCTGAGCCGAAGGCAGAGGCTTTAACCCACTGAGCCACCCAGGCGCCCCAAAATAGAGTACTTTTAATTGTCTTTATGAGGCACTACCTTATGTGGTTGCCCATTGTTTCCAAATAAGAATCCCATTTCTTCTTTAACCATATCTCCTACAAATCCCCTATCATTTGTTTACCCCCAGCAACACCACCCAGTTTTTTTGTTTTATTTCAGACATACCAGACATGCTTCTACCCCAGGACCTTTGCACTTTGTTTTCAGTGCATGCTCTGTCTGCCAATATCTGAGGGATTTATGTGCTCATATTTTTTTTTCCTCATAGTCCCCTTCCCCATGAAGCCTGTGCAACTACTTTATTTAAGATTGCAAGTCACTTGCTCCTATCATTTTCCCCTATTTTATTTTATTATTTTCCCTTACAATTCACCACAATATAAGTTTCTATGATTAATATTATCTCTTGTAACCAGTGCTCTGTCCGGAGTTCCTAGCACAGTGCCAGCGACATAATTGGTGCTTAGTAAATATTTATCGATTGACAATGAAGACAAACTTTACCTGCTTCCTAATTTTGTGAAGCACAGAGTCGTTTATACTATTCCATCATGGGAACAAAGCCATGTTATTTTTGGAACTATGCCTAATGGCATAGCTTCTATGAACACATTGCTTATCCATGCTGAAAAAGCTCACAGATCTAGTAATGACCACAACTATATGCTATACCTGTGTGCCAATTTGTAAAGGAACTGGTAAATTTTAAGAAGCATCTTCCCACATCTGTTTGAAGATAGTTGAGGCAGGTAGGAAATGGGAGTCTGTTATCTCTCCTGGTGCAGATCTTTATTTTATTGTTAGTCATTCCTCAGAAGAGTGATAATAGGTGATAGCAAGAGAAGCAAGATCTCCAGACTCAGTTTTATATGACGCTATGCCAAGAGCCACATTTATCAGGGCAGTACATGCACCACATGGAGGGGGGCCCTGGTGTAATGTGTGAATTTGTTGCCACCACCAAATTAACTCTGCTCAATTCTGTTGTCTTTCCAATTTTATATCCTTGATTGCACATTCATAAAACTGTCCCTTCTTTTGAACATAAATACAATTGCTTCAAAAATATAATTGTGTGTGTTTATCAAGCACCTAATTTGTTTACTTGCCAGTAACTAATTACCTATGAAATATAAATAAATTGCCGGCCATATATTCTGTGCTAACTATTGCAAGAAAAACATTTTGTAGGTCTGATCAACATTGAAGTTACAGACAGTAGCAGCGGTGAACATTTCTATGTACTGTAGTTCTCGTCCCATACATCCTGGAGTGTACAATTAACAGTGGCTTACGTATATAACCACAAAATGTGTCAAAACTGGTTTTTGAGCCATTTTTGTGCTGGAAACAGGTACTGTAGCACAACTTACTTTACTGCCAATAACTTTAGTGCCAATAACCTTATCTTTTGAGAAACTGAAGTTCATGAAGTCAAGTCTCTTGTCCATCTTTTTATACTTAGTTTTATTAGTTTCCTGAGGCTTTTATACCCAATGACCATGAACTTGGTGGCTTAAAATAACAGACATTTATTCTTTCATAGTTCTCAAATCAAGATGTGTCTAAGACCACACTCCCTGAAAGATCTTGGCATAGAATAGCCAAAGGAATATTGAAAAAGAAAGCCAAAGTCGGTGGCATCACCATTCCAGACTTCAAGCTCTATTACAAAGCTGTCATCATCAAGACAGTATGGTACTGGCACAAAAACAGACATATAGACCAATGGAACAGAATAGAGAGCCCAGAAATAGATCCTCAACTCTATGGTCAACTAATCTTCGACAAAGCAGGAAAGAATATCCAATGGAAAAAAGACAGCCTCTTCAACAAATGGTGCTGGGAAAATTGGACAGCCACATGCAGAAAAATGAAATTGGACCATTTCCTTACACCGCACATGAAAATAGACTCAAAATGGATGAAGGACCTCAATGTGAGAAAGGAATCTATCAAAATCCTTGAGGAGAATGCAGGCAGCAACCTCTTTGACCTCAACCGCAGCAACTTCTTCCTAGGAACATCGCCAAAGGCAACAGAAGCAAGGGCAAAAATGAACTATTGGGATTTCATCAAGATCAAAAGCTTTTGCACAGCAAAGGAAACAGTTAACAAAACCAAAAGACAACTGACAGAATGGGAGAAGATATTTGCAAACGACATATCAGATAAAGGGCTAGTATCCAAAATCTATAAAGAGCTTATCAAACTCAATACCCAAAGAACAAATAATCCAGTCAAGAAATGGGCAGAGGACACGAACAGACATTTCTGCAAAGAAGACATCCAGATGGCCAACAGACACATGAAAAAATGCTCCACATCACTCGGCATCAGGGAAATACAAATCAAAACCACAATGAGATACCACCTCACACCAGTCAGAATGGCTAAAATTAACAAGTCAAGAAATGACAGATGCTGGCGAGGATGCGGAGAGAGGGGAACCCTCCTACACTGCTGGTGGGAATGCAAGCTGGTGCAACCACTCTGGAAAACAGTGTGGAGGTTCCTCAAAAAACTGAAAATAGAGCTACCCTATGACCCAGTAATTGCACTCCTGGGTATATATCCTAAAGATACAAACGTGGTGCTCCGAAGGAGCACCAGCACCCGAATGTTTATAGCAGCAATGTCCACAATAGCCAAACTGTGGAAAGAGCCTAGATGTCCATCAACAGATGAATGGATAAAGAAGAAGTGGTATATATACACAATGGAATACTATGCAGCCATCAAAAGACATGAAATCTTGCCATTTGCGACGAGGTGGATGGAACTAGAGGGTATCATGCTTAGCGAAATAAGTCAATCGGAGAAAGACAACTATCATATGATCTCTTTGATATGAGGAAGTGGAGATGCAAGGCGGGGGGGGTTGGGGGGAGGTAGGAAAAGAAAAAATGAAAAGATGGGATTGGGTGGGAGACAAACCATGAAAGACTCAATCTCAAGAAACAGACTGAGGGTTGCTGGGGGGAGGGGGGACGGGAGAGCGTGGTGGGGAAATGGACATTGGGGAGGGTATGTGCTATGATGAGTGCTGTGAAATGTGTAAACCTGGCGATTCACAGACCTGTACCCCTGGGGATAAAAATACATTATATGTTTATTAAAATAAAAATTAAAAAAAAAAAAGAACATCAAAAAAAAAAAGAAGTTTTCCTTGCTTCTTTCTATTTCTAACATCTACTCAGCATTCTTTGGTTTTCCTTTGTTTGTGGTATCCCAATTCCAATCTCTCCTTCCCTCTTTATGTTACCTTTTCCTGTGTATCCCTCAAATCATCCTCTGCCTCTCTATCAGGATTCATACCACTACACACATACATGGCAGATAATCCAGAATAAGCCCCTCCTCACAAGATGCTCTATCATGGGCGCCCGGGTGGCTCAATGGGTTGAGCAACTGCCTTAGGCTCAGGTCATGATCCTGAATCCCGAGATCAAGTCCTACATCGGGCTCCCAACTCCATGGGGGTCTGCTTCTCCCTCTGACCTTCTCCCCTCTCATACTCTCTCTCTCTCTCACATAAATAAATAAAACCTTAAAAAAATAAAAAGATGCTCTATTACATCTTTTGCAATATAAGGTAATCTTTGTTTTGCATATAAATTAGTATTTACAGGTTATGGGGATTAGCAAGTGAATATATCTTTGGGTGGGGATTTTTTTTTTCTTTAGCCTACCATATATTGACAGTGCTTGACGCATAATAGAAAAGTGATAAAGTTTGTGACTTCTATGATTGAACAAGTCTTTCTCGCTCCTCTTTCTCTGTTTTTTCTGGAGTTTGCTTATTGTAGCATATCAGTCATTTCATGGCAATTGAATAAGATTTGATAGACTTCATTTACTCGTCATTTAGAAAACACAGAGATACTCTCACCAGAACTACAAGTGTGAATGTGAGATATGTCTCTTTAACCACATGATACTTGCAATATTTTTATTAGACCAGAACACTAATCTAACCATGAAGGACCATATTTGAATTCTTTTTTCCCCAAGATTACGAAACAAAACACTATTGCTGATGTCAGCTACCATATCATAGAAAACATGCTTGCAATAGATAAAATTTAAATGAAGTGTAAGCAGTTTGCAGTAGCCATGATTTTGAGATTTACTGCTTCTATGTCAACTATACTTCAATTAAAAAACTACTGGAATTGTTGATATTTTAAAGTGTTTATATCACTCTTTTAAATACATTTCAGGGTGCCTCTTCCTCATTTGTTCAAATGGACTCTTGATTTTCACTCAGGTCCTGATCTCAGGGTCCTGGGATCCAGCCCTGCATAGGGCTCTGTGCTCAGCAGGGAGTCTACTTGAGGGTTTGTCTCTCTCCAACCCTTCCCTTGCTTGCGCTTGCTCACTCTCTAAAATAAATAAATACATCTTTTAATAAAGAAAGCTAGGGGCACCTGAGTGGCTCAGTGGGTTAAGCCTCTGCCTTTGGCTCAGCTCAGTTCATGATCTCAGGGTCCTGGGATTGAGCCCAGCATCAGGCTCTCTGCTCAGTGGTAAGCCTGCTTCCCCCCACCCCCGCCTCTTTGCCTACTTGTGATCTCTTTCTCTGTGTCAAATAAATAAATAAAATCTTTTAAAAAATTAATATATTTATTAAATCTAAATGCTGTAGAAATCTGATAACTGCTATTATCTATTTAAACAAAAAGTAAAGTTTTCTTACAAAATTTCTTTATGGGTAGGATATTTCACCTGAACCTTCATTTCCATTCAACTATTCAAAAGATTTTTATACTGATTTAATATCCTTGAATGAAAAAAAAAAATACTGGTTTTTAACAAATGGCACTGGAGCAAAGGAACATCCTCATGAAAAAAAGGAATAATCTAGATACAGACCTTATACCCTTTACAAAAATTAACTCAAAGTACATCACAGACATTAATGTGCAAAATTACAAAAAATTACAAAACTCCTGGAAGATAACATTGGAGACCTTGAGTATAGTGATGTCTTTTTAGGTATAATACCAAATGCACGATCCATGGAAGAAGTAATTGATATGGACTTCATTAAAATTGAAAACTTATGCTCTGTGAATGAGAATGTCAAGAGAATGAGAAGACAAGCAACAGACTTGGATAAATATTTGTAAAAGACACATCTGGTAAAGGACTGGTATCCAAAATACACAGATAATTCTTAAAATTCAATACTAAGGAAACAACCCAATTAAAATGGGCCAAAGACTTTTTTTTTTTTTCTTAAGATTTTATGTATTTATCTGAAAGAGCAGGGAAGCAGGCTCCCTGCTGAGCAGAGAGCCCAATGCAAGGCTCCATCCCAGGACCCTGGGATGGTGACCTGAGCCGAAGGCAGAGGCTTTAACCCACTGAACCACCCAGGTGCCCCTGGGCCAAAGACGTTTAAGACACCATACCAAAGTAGATGTACAGAGGGCCAATAAGCATATGAAAAGATTGTCCACATTGTATGTCATTGGGGAAATAAAATTAAGACAGCACTGAGATATTACCACACACCTCTTAGGATAGCTAAAATCAAGAACTCTGACAGCACCAAATGCTGTAGAACAGCAGGAACTCTCATACATTGCCAGTGAGAATGCGAAAGTTGTAGCCACTTTGGGGAAAAAAAAGCTTAGAATTTTCTTACAATAGTCAATATATTTTTACCATGTGATCCAGCACTCAAATTCCTTGCTATATACCTGAATGAATTAGAAAACTTATGTTCACATAAAATACTGTCGCTTATAATTACCAAAACATAAAAGCAACCAAGGTGTTCCTCAGTAATTGAATGGATTAGTCATCAGTGGTACATCCAGACAATGGAATTGTATTCAGCACAAAAGGAAATGAGCTATCAGTTAATGAAAAGATATGGAAGAAACTGAAATGCATATTACCCAGTGAACAATCTGAGAAAGCTACATACTGTATGATTGTATTTACAAGAGTTTCCTAAAAAGGCAAACATCTGGAGAAAGTAAAAAGATCAGCAGTTGTCAGGGACCGGAAATCACAATGGACAGGGAGTGATGAATTGGGTGGAGCATGGAGGACTTTTAGGGCAGTGGAAATATAGGATACCATAGTTACAGAGAGCTATCTGTATTTGTTTAAATCTGTAAATGTACAAACCCAAGAGCGAATGATAATGTGAACCAGAACTTTGTATAATTATGACGTGTCATTGTAGTCTTATCAATTATAACACACGTACCTCTGTGATGGGGAATGTTCATAATGGATAGGCTATGTGTTGGTGTGTGAATATACAGGAAGTCTCTGTACCTTCATGTTGCTTTTACCGTAAATCTAATTCTGCTCTAAAAAAAAAGGTCTTTAAGTTAAAAAAATTATTTATTGGTCACCTCATTATTCCCTGCCAAAAATCAGGATATATGCGATATTTTTTTTTAAGATTTTATTTACTTATTTGACAGACAGAGATCACAAGCAGGCAGAGAGGCAGGCAGAGAGCCCGATGTGGGGCTTGTTCCCAGGACCCTGAGATCATGACCTGAGCCGAAGGCAGAGGCTTAACCCACTGAGCCACCCAGGCGCCCCTATACGATATTTTTTTAAAACTCCCATGAATAGGGGTGCCTGGGTGGCACAGTCAATTAAGCATCCAATTCTTGATTTAGGCTTAGGTCGTTATCTCAGGGTTGTGAACTTGAGCTCCCCGTTGTGCTCTGCACTCAGCACAGAGTCTGCTTAAGAGTCTTTCTTCCTCTCTGTCTACTCTTCCCTCCCCTTGTGCACTCTCTCTTTCTCATGCATGCTCTTTCTTTAATGTAAATAAAGAAATCACTAAATCTCTCCTGAGCATTGTATTCTAAGTGCTCAATTGTTTAGAGTGAATTACCATCACAATTATAATTTTTGTTTCTCAAACAACTTAAATAGTAATTAATAAAGTTTACAGAGTAAAATTTTTTTAAGATTTTATTTATTTATTTGACAGACAGAGATCACAAGCTGAGCAGAGAGCCTGACGGGGGGGCTCGATCCCAGGACCCTGGGATCATGACCTGAGCCCAAGGCAGAGGCTTTAACCCACCGAGCCACCCAGGCACCCCTAGAGTAAAATTTTATTGAAAATCATCTTTTAATGAAATGATAGGGAATTTCATTAATCAGTTCTTATGTCTATGGATATATGATATTTTTGGATGGAAAGAAAGGATTTGATAGAAATTGATAGCGATGCAAAGAGGATATTCTGCCACTGGTAAGAGTGGAGCTTACAAAAATTGTAATATTGATGATTGTTAGTATTTTTAATTTATGGAGAATTAATAATAAAAATTTCTTAATTTAAATATAATTAAGTACATGATAAGAATGAATAAAGAAGCAGTTCCATTTAGGAATAGCAATAAGCAGGAGACTGGTTCCCAAGTTAAAAAAAGTATACAGACTTTATGTATTTGATAATCATTCGGCAAATTGAGATCCTTACTCCTTGGTCTTAATAAGTGGTTAAAATATAAAATGGTACCTATTTTTCCTGTTATAGTCCTTTTGCTGAAGATGTAACATTGTTCAATCAAGATTAAGTGTGAAACCTCTCCCTCCTTCCTGAAATCTTGCTACATTTTCCAGTGAGACATAATTCAAAACGGATTTATGGGAGTAATCTCCAGACTCTTTCTTAATACTGAGAATGTTGAAAATGCTGGATGAGCATTCTTTATAGGAGATTGGTATTTTCTATGATGCTTTTATAAATCTTAAATATTGTAATAATTAAATAGGTAGTGAATACAGCTTTACATGTGTGTATTACCTGGATATAAAAAGTGCAGCCTTTAATATTTCTTATTAAGTATCTGTTTAATGTGCTTTTCTGGGACTCCACTTTAGAAGCAGTACATTGTTTGAAAATTCTTGGTGAGTTGAAGAGGAGAAGTCATTAAGCAAAATTTATTATGTATTTGTACTGTCCCACTCCTTAATATATTCAATTTTTATCCCAAACAGCTGTGTAAGACTTACAGTGTTTTCAGAGTGTCTTTATCAAAAGAGGCTTTATGAGTAACATTTATAATTGTTACTTTGTCCACCAGGAGATCTTTAAATCCCATACAATATAGTAAGATTAAGAGTAAATGAGAAATATGCCTTTGAAATACATGTGGAAGATAACTATAGGCATGTTCTTAGGTATTTCAGTTTTAGGGAAGAGAGTGTATGGGAATTGAGTATCTAGAGATTGAATCTTTAAAAATGAAATCCCTTTTTGTATGTCTCTTGGGAAATAGCTGGGTAACACCAGGCTTATGTGTAGTTTAGTTTGAAGTTCACTAATATACTGATACAGACTTACTAGATGACTGCATTTAAAGAGTATCAAAGGAGTCAAGTATATATTTTTTGGAGTCAAATATTTTAATCAAAACATTGAAAAATAATTTGTTGTGCAGGATTTGCTTTGGACTGATAGGTAAAGAATCATTCAAATTAGTTGTCTGGTTTCATATTAACCAACTTGGTAACTGACCAACAAACTTTTGTAGTAGTAGATAAACTGGCTTAATAGTTCAGTGCATTTATTTATCTACTCATTTGTCCATATTAAAAATTAGGTTTTTAAGAAGTGTGTTCAGTGCTGAGGGGTTTCTTGCTGGGAGAGGAGGCATTGTTTTTTTTTGTTTTGTTGTTTTAAGATTTTATTAATTTATTTGACAGACAGAGATCACAAGTAGGCAGAGAGGCAGGCAGAGAGAGAGGAAGGGAAGCAGGTTCCCTGCTGAGCAGAGAGCCGGATGTGGGGCTCGATCCCAGGACCCTGGTATCATGACCTGAGCTGAAGGCAGAGGCTTTAACCCACTGAGCCACCCAGGTGCCCCAAGAGGAGGCATTGTTTAATGATTACTTTGTTGTTGAACAGATACGGTTTAACTCTTTTGGCCATTGAATTTAAATACGTATGTTGATTACTTCTATTTCATTTGCCTTTCGGCCCCATTCCAAAACATTTAAGTGAATATTTTCCATTTCTTATTTTATCCCATAACCTATACTTATTTTATTGTATTCTGAACTGAAAGAACCTATGCAATGAATTCTATGCAAACATGGAATAATGATTTGAAGGGAAGAGCCAAATTATGCATATTGAACGTTTTAGATAACATTTGATTTTGGGGGGGGTTATTGAAGAAATACTAAATTATAAATGACACCTTCTTCTTTAGGATATGGAGCTGCTGAACATTTTCAGTTGTTTTTGGAAATGAGCAGAATGCCATCTCCTTGAATTTTGTCATGACCTTGATCATAATTGAAGTTTATGATTTAAGTTTCAGTAGTTCCCCCTTATCTGCAGTTATGTTTTCACTTTGAGCCATTTCAGTTGCCCCGTGTCAACCTTGGTCAAGAAGCAGATGATCTTCCTTCTGATGAATCTTTAGATGGTCCATAGTAACCTAACTTTACCTCACAGTCATTCAGCTTGCATCATCTCATGTCATGACCATTTTATCATCTCACACCTTAAAAAGAAGGTGAATTATAGTACAATAGGAAACTTTCAGAGCGCAATAAAATTCACAACACTTTTATTACAGTATATTGTTATAATTCTTTTACTTAATCAGTTTTGTTACTTACTGTGTCTAATCTATATATTAAACTATCATAGATATGCATGTGTAGGAAAAACAATAGTATGTATATGTTTTGGTATTATTCACAGTTTCTTGGAACATACACTCCATGGATAAGCATGGTGGGTGACTGTATTCAATATAGTCCTCTTTAATTTAGCTCTTCATTAAATCCTGTCATGGAATGGAACATACTACCCCTTTTAAAGGAATGGTTTCCTTTTGTTTTTCTCTTTCAGTTTACAGAAAAGCATAAAATTTTCTTTTTCACTCACAATTGAGAAAATTTGGTAGAGGAAAACTGCTGCAGGAAATAATTATGGTAGTTAAGATATAGAATACTTCTTATATTATTTTTGCTGTCATAGGAGGTCATGATCCCAGCGTCCTGGGATCGAGTCCCACATCGCGCTCCTTGCTCGGCAGGGAGCCTGCTTCTCTCTCTGTCTCTGCCTGCCACTACTCTGTCTGCCTGTGCTCGCTCTCGTGCTCTCTCTCTCTGACAAATAAATAAATAAAATCTTAAAAAAAAAAAAAAAGGATAACCTTTTTCATCTTCCATGAATTTTTTCCTCCTTTTTAAAAAAGTTTTTATTTGAATATAGTTGACACACAATGTTACATTAGTTTTACCCATACAATGTAGTGATTTGTCAAGTTTGTCTTATACTATGTTCACCATAAATGTACCTACTATCTTTCCTGTTACATTGCTATTACAATATCATTAACTGTATTCCTTATGCTGTGCCTTTTATTCCCATGATTTATTCATTCCATCACTGAAAATCTGTATCTCCCACTCCCCTTCAACAATTTTGCTGAACACCCCACCCCTTTCATCTGGCAACTATGAGTCTGTTCTCTGGATTTATGGGTATGATTCAGCTTCTTGTTTATTCATTGTTTTAGATTCCATTTATGATTTGAATTATATGATATTTGTCTGTCTCAGTCTGACTTTTTTCATTTCGCATAATACTCACTAAGTCCAGTCATGTTGTCTTACGTGGCAGTATCTTATTCTTTTTATGGCTGTATAATATTCCATTCTGTATATCCACCACATTTTCCTTATTCATTCATCTGCTGATGGACACATAATTTGCTTCCATGGCTTGACTATTGTATATAATGCTGCAATAAACATAAGGGTGCATATATCTTTTGGAGTTGCTGTTTTCATTTTTCCTGGGCAGAAATACCTAGATTTTTGAATCAGGGTATTATATTATCAATTTCTTGATGAACCTCCATACTGCTTTCCACCGTGGTGTTACCAGTTTATATTTCAATTGACAATTTTGAGTATACTATTTATCTACAAATAATTCTTTTTAAATAGATATGTATTACAGATAAGTATCACATCATCCCATGTCCTCATATTTAGAAATTCCTAATTAATGTTTATGAATAAATTGAATCTCTTTTGCTTATTTATTTTGCATGTATTTTTTCATCGTTCTTATGGTAAATTTGACAAAATGGTAGGAAATTTAAAGTCTTCATTGTGGGTCACCTAAGTGCCTCAGTTGGTTGAATGTCAGGCTCTAGGTTTAGCCTCAGGTTGTGATCTCATAGAGTCAAGTGTCATAGGGTCAAGCCCCACGACAGACTCTGGGCTCAGTGGTGAGTCTACTTGAGGATTCTCTCTCTCTGTCCCTCCCCTCACTCCCTTTCAAATAAATAAATAAAAATCATTAAGAAATGTGTACATCATGGTGATTTGCTGTACATATATGTTATGAAAGGATTCCTTCCATCCAGTCAATGAACATATCCATCATCTCACATATTTATCTGTTTTTTATTGCTGAGAACATTGCAATTCTATTTTAGCAAATTTCAATTATACAGTGCAGTGGTATTAACTATGGTCTCCCCATTATACATTAGCTCCTTAGAACTTATACATGTTATAGTTGAAATTTTGTACCCTTTAACCAACTTTTCCTTATTTCCCTCACCACCAAGACCCTGGCAACCACCTTTCCAGTTTCTGTTTCTATAAATTTGAGTCTTTTTTAAAGGATTCCACGTATAAGTGATACCATGCAGTATTTGTCTTTCTCTGTCTGGCTTATTTCCCTTATCATAATGTCCTCCACATTCATCCACGTTGTTGGAAATGGCAGGATTTCCTTCTTTTTGATGGCTGAATAATATTCCATTATATGAGTATATACACTATGTTTCCTTTAACCATTCATCCTTTGAGACACATCTGAGTTGTCTCAATATCTTGGCTGTTGTGAATAATCCTGCAGCAAGCATGGACATCCTGCTATCTTGTTATCCTATTCACTTCTCCTTTGGATATATATGTATAAGTGAAATCTCTGGATCATTCAGTAGTGGCTTTAATTTGTTGAGCAATCTGCATACTATTTTCCATTATGGATGTACCAATCTACATGCTCAGCAGAAGTGCTAAATGGTACCCCTTCCACCACATCCTTACCAACTCTTTTTATCTCTTGTCATTTTGATGATAATCATTTGCATAGGTATGTAGTGATATCTCATTGTGGCTTGATTTATATTTCTCTGATGATTAGTAATATTAAAAACCTTTTCATATTCCTGGGTGCCATTCATATATCTTCTTTGAGAGGATATCTATTCATTTGCTTTTCCTATTTTTAACTGGATTTTTGTTGTTAGTGTTGAGTTGTGTGACTTCTTTATATATTTTGGATATTAATCTGTTATCAGATATATGATTTTAAAGTATTTGCTTCCATTCTGTAAGTGGCCTTTTCGTTTTCTTGATAGTTTCCTTTGCTGTGCAGAAACCTTTAGTTTGATGTAGTCACATATAATATATACCGTTAAGTATTTCAACTAGAATTTCATGTGAGTAAAGAGAACCATGCCAGTCCTGCATGAAGTCTATTTGTCTACTTACCAATTGATTGTAACTTTTGACATTGCAAAAAAAAAAAAAGGGTGGGAAGTTGGGTCTTCGATATTTGTAAACTAATTTATTTCTTCAAAGATTTTATTGGTATCTTGTATTTTTCTTACTCCCCTTTTAAAAAAATATTTACAGTGTGTGACCCAAACATCTCAACAGGTCATTGTTCTTTTTTTGCTTTCTTTCTAAGTTTATATGCAAATAATGCCCCTTGCTTATTTTATGCAAAACTGCAAGTGTCACAGGATAAAATTAAGTATTCAGTCAGTGTATTTGTGGTCCATTTGTTTATTAAAATAATGATTTTTTGAATAAAATGTAATATAACAGAGACAGATCCTAACTTATTTCTAAAATCTTACATTTAAGATGTAGGTCAAGTTCAAACACATAGATTGCATATATTTTTTCATCTTTAGTGGTAAAATTTACAAAATGGTAAGAAATTTAGTGTGTATATTGTGGGGAACCTGGGTGGCTCAGTCAGCCGAGCGTCAGGCTCTTGGTTCAGGTTCATGTTGTGATCTCATGGGTCATGGCGTCAAGCCCCATGGCAGGGTCCCGGCTCAGTTTTGAGTCAGCCTGAGAATTCTCTCTCTCTGCCCATTAAGAATTATTTCTAATTCTGTTGTTAAAATAAAACCTGAAAGTGAGGGTGCCAATGTTTAAAAATCAGTTAGTGTTTTTTCTTGTCATTTTCCTTAGGCCTTATCTAGCTTGTGGTTTCTTTTAAAATTATATCAAGGCTAAAGATCCCATTTCTATGGCATATGTCATTGAATCTTTTTTTTTTTAATTTTTATTTTTTTATTGACATATAATGTATTATTAGCTCCAGTGGTACAGGTCTGTGAATCGCCAGGTTTACACACTTCACAGCACTCACCATAGCACATACTTTCCCCAGTGTCCATAACACCACCTCCCTCTCCCTCCTCTCCCTTCCCCCCAACCCTCAGTTTGTTTTGTGAGATTAAGAGTCTCTTATGTCTTGTCTCCCTCCAGATCCCATCTTCTTTCATTTATTCCTTTCCTACCCCCCAAACCCCCCGTGTTGCCTCTAAACTTCCTCAAATCAGAGAGATCTTATGATAATTGTCTTTCTCTGATTGATCTGTTAACCTAAGCATAATACCCTCTAGTTCCATCCACGTTGTCGCAAATGGCAAGATTTCATTTCTTTTGATGGCTGTTGTTGAATCTTTTGTTTGTTGTTTGCAGGAATGGAAATAGTTTTACTTTTACTTACTGTAAATACATTCTTTCATTTTTATCAAAACAGATAACCATATCAACATGAATATTTATAAGGAATAAATTAATATGACATATAAGTATTACTTATTTCTATTATCAAAATAATTGGTAATATATTTTGATTTATAATTCTACTACCAAAGATAATTAGTAACATATTTTGATCTACATTTCTATTATCAAAGATAATTGGTAACATATTTTGATCTACATTTTTCCTGACAATTTTATTTTTTGCTTTGGCCACTTTAGTTCCTTCAACAAGCATTCATTAAAGAGGTTCTTTAATGCAATTTAACAACATGGTATAGTCTTTTATTATTGGTTAGATTTCAAGTACATAAAATTCAGTTAGTCATATTGCTCACTTTCAATGACACCATCAGCATTGATGGTGTGGTATTACATAGTCTGTGATAGACTAATGGTAGATTAATGTTTTCTTATATATCACTTTTTATTTTTCCCTTTGTTCTGCATAGGAATGCTCCTTCTCTTCCCTCTATCACTGATTCCACTGTGATATATTTAAATTAAGTGGTTCCAGCCCAGCTTTAATGTCATCTTTTGGGGATATATGTGTATCTTTAAAATTAAACAATATTGAGTTTCTTTTCTTTTCTTTTTTTAGACAGACCACATGTGGGGCACGGTACAGGGCAAGAGAGAATCTTAAGCAGATTCCACCCTCAGTGTGGAGCCCCATTCAGAAATCAGTTTCTTGACTCTGAGATCATGATATGAGCCAAAATCAAGAGTCGGACACTTAGCTGACTGTGCCACCCGGGAACCTCTATATAGTATTGATTCGTGTGTGTGTTTTAACTTTATGAAAGTACTATTATGCTTTGATAATATAATCCATCCTTTTCACTTTTTACTGCATTTTAGTCTTTCATTGTGTTCCTTTTACATTTTATATAGCCATTTCCCCAGTTTTGGCTACTTAAGTTCCTTCCCTTTAGACCTTTACCTGATTTCCTTTCAGATTCCTGTGTCATAGGACATACACATAGATAATTTCATTAAATAAATCCAGAATGCTTTTATTAGCATATGATCATGGCAATACATCAGAGTTCTTATATACTCACCAGACTTTTAATATTATAGCACTTTCTGAATTAGCCAATCTAACGGATGTAAAGAAGTATCACTTTTTCAATATTCATTGCCTTATTAGGCATCTGCCTTCGGCTCAGGTCATGATCCCAGGATCCTGGGATCAAGCCTCCCATTGGCCTCCCTGCTTTGTGGGAAGTCTGCTTCTCCCTCTCCCACTCCCCCTGCTTGTGTTCCCTTTCTAGCTGTGTCTCTCTTTCTGTGAAATCAATAAATGAAATCTCTATAAAAAGAAAAAAAAGAAAGTTTAAGTATTTCTTAATGCATTAGGAATTTGTTTTCTTATTCTAAAAATTATTCCTATCTCTTGACCCTTTTTAGTTAGATATTGTGTCTTTGTGTTATTTTTAACAATTATGTATTCTAGATATAAATCCTTTTTTTAAAAAGATCTTTTAAAAAGATTTATTTATTTATTTATTTATTTATTTGAGAGAGAGAGAGGAGGGAGAGGGGTAGAGGTTGAGGGACAAGCCAACTCTGAGATGAGCATGGAGCCCAATGCGAGGCTTGATCCCACAACCCTAAGTTCGTGATTTGAGCTGATAGTCAAAGGCCTGACTGACTAGGCCACGCCACTGCCCTCCCTCTTTGTTTTAAATCTTGCATATATCTTCTACTAACCTGTTATTTGTTAACTTTTTTCTTTTCTTTTTCTTTCTTTCTTTTTATAATTTATTTATTTGAGAGAGAGAGCAGCAGTGAGGGATAGAGGGAGAGGGAGAGAAACTGAAGCAGTCTCCACGCTGAGTGCAGAGCCTGACTCGGGGCTCAGTCTCATGACCCTGAGATCATGATGTGAGCCAGAACCTAGAGTCAGGTGGTTAACTAACTGTATCATTCAGACTCCCCCTGTTAACTTTTAAGTGATGATAACATTACTTTTTTTGAACTGAAATTTTATATGAGATAATAGTCACATTCCTGTTTTTTCCATTGTTTATGTTTTTTTAAAAATCGTATTTAAGAAGTTTTTTCCATTGTCAAGATCATAGAAATAGTCTCATATAATTTTATCATTATAATTTATCCTTTTCCTTTATAGTTTGTTCATCCTTTTACAGCTTTTGAAAATATTTGTGGATTAGAGATAAACTTGTATTCTTCTCCATAGTGTAAACTACTTTTACCAAGACATTTCCTAAATAATTTGTTTCTCCATAGATTTTTATACTACCTCTGTTCTGTTAGTCTGTCAGTACCTGATATAAATTGTTTTTGCTACATTGGCTCTTTCTGTGAATTTTTAATTTAAATTCCAGTTAGTTAATATATACTGCAATATTAGTTTCAACAGTAGAATTCAGTGATTCATCACTTGCGTATGACACCCAGTGCTCATCACAAGTGCCCTCCATAACACCCATCACCTATTTAACCCATTCCCCCAACTCCCTTCTAGCATCCCTCTCTTCATTTACTATAGTTGAGTCTGTTTTATGCTTTGCCTCTCTTGTTTTTCCCCCTATGGTTATTTGTTTTGTTTCTTAAATTCCACTTATAAGTGAAATCATTATAGTATTTTTCTTTCTCTGAATGACTTATTTTGCTTAGCATAGCAAAGATAGCACTCTATCTCCATCCATGTTATTGCAAATGGCAAGATTTCATTCTTTCTACAGCTGAGTAATATTCCATTGTATATATACAACTTCTTTATCCCTTCATCAGTCATTGGACATTTGGGTTCTTTCCATAATTTGGTTATTATTGATAATTCTGTTATAACACTGGGTGCATGTGTCCCTTCAAGTCAGCATTTTTGTTTTTGTTGGGTAGATACCTAGTAGTGCAATTGCTGGGTCATAGGATATTTCTATTTTTAACTTTTTAGGAGCCTCCCTACTGTTTTTCAGTGGCTCCACCTGTTTGCATTCCCACCAACAGTGTTAGAAGGTTCCCCATTCTCTGATTCCTCACCAATATGTGTTGTTTTTTATGTTGGTAATTTTAGCCATTGTGACTGGTGTGAGGTGATATCTTATCACAGTTTTGATTTGTATTTCCCTGATGATGTTGAGTATATTTTCATTGGTCTGTTAGCCAGCTGGATGTCTTCTTTGGAAAAATGTCTATTCATGTCTTCTGCCCATTTCTTATCTGGATTATTTGGTTTTTGGGTGTTGAGTTTCATTAGTTCTTTATAGATTTTGTTGACTGTTTATCAGATATGTCATTTACAAATATCTTCTCCCATTCCAAAGTTTACCTTTTAGTTTTCTTGATCGTTTCCTTTGCTGTGCAGAAGCTTTTTACCTTGATGAAGGTGCCAATATTCAATTTTTGCTTTTGTTTCCCTTTCCTTCAGTTATATATCTAGTAAGTATCTATAGCCAAGGTCAAAGAGGTTGCTTTCCGTATTCGCCTCTAAGATATTGATGGTTTCCTGTTCACATTATGTCTTTCATCCATTTTGAATTTATTTTTGTTAGCATTGTAAGAAAGTCATCCAGTTTCATTCTTTTGCATGTTGTCCAGTTTTCAGTAACACCATTTGTTGAAGAGACTGTCTTTTTTCCATTAGATATTAATTCTTGCTTTGCCAAAGATTAGTTTACCATGCAGTTTAGGGTCTATTTCTGGGTTTCTATTCTGTTCCATTCATCAGTGTATCTTTTTTTTTTTTTTTTTCTTAAGATTTTATCTATTTACTTGAGAGAGCCTGCAATCTAGAGAGAGAGAATCAGTGGGGGAGAAGAGCAGCAGGAGAGTAGCAGACTCAGCACTGAATATGGAGCCCAATGTGGGTCTCAATTCCAGGACCCCCGGATCATGTCTTGATCCAAAGGCAGATGCTTAACTGACAGAGCCACCCAGATGCCCTGACAATATGTCAGTTTTTGTGCCAGAGCTGTACTGTGCTGATCACTTTAGCTTTGTCATATATATTGAGGTTTCAAATTCTGATGCCTCTGGTTTTGCTTTTCTTTTTCAAGATTTCTTTAGGTATTTGGGGTCTTTTGTGGTTCCATACAAATTTTAAGACTTTTTATATTTTATTTATTTATTTATTTGACAGACAGAGATCACAAGTAGGCAGAGAAGCAGGCAGAGAGAGAGGAGGAAGCAGGCTCCCCACTGAGCAGAGAGCCCGACGCGGGGCTTGATCCCAGAACCCTGGGATCATGACCTGAGCCGAAGGCAGAGGCTGTAACCCACTGAGCCACCCAGGTGCTCCACATGCTTTCTAAATCTAAACATCTTGATAATTTCTTAAGCTATTAAATATTCTTTTAAAGCTATATAGTATTTCATTATATATCATAACTTATATAGTAATTCTTTTTTTATGGGTCATTTAGGTTCATTCCAATTTTATTTTACACGAGATGTAATGCTGTGATTACATTACATTACATTACATTACATTACTGAGCCACCCAGGCGCCCCTCCATACAAATTTTAAGTGTTTGTTCTAGCTCTGTGAAAACTGCTGGTAATGCTTTGATTGGGATTGCCTTATATGTGTAGGTTTCTTTGGGTAGTATCAACATTTTAACAATGTTTTTTCTTCCAATCCATAAGCATGGAATGTCTTTCCATTTCTTTGTGAGCTTTTCAGTTTCTTTCCTAAGTGTTCTATAGTTTTCAGACTACATATCTTTTACCCCTTTGGTTAGGTTTATTCCTCTGTATCTTATGGGTTTTGGTGCAATTATAAGTGGGATTAATTTAATTTCTTTTTCTGCTGCTTCATTATTGGTGTATGTAAATGCAGGAAATTTCTGTACATTGATTTTGTGAATTTTCTGAATTCATGTTTCAGTTCAAGCAATTTATTGGTGAAGTTTTTCAGGTTTTCTACCTAGACTATCACATCTGTGAGTAGTAAAAATTTGACTTTTTCCTTACCACTTTGGATGCCTTTTATTTTTGTCAGAGGCTAGGATTCCCAGTACTATGTTAAAAAGCAGTGCTAAGAGTGGACATCCCTGTCTTGTTCCTGACCATAGAGGAAAATCTCTCAGTTTTTCCCCATTATGGATGATATTAGCTGTGGTTCTTTTGTATATGGCCTTTATGATGCAGAGGCGTATTCCCTCTATCCCTACTTTTTTGAGGGTTTTTATCAAGAATGGATGCAGTGCTTTGTCAAATATTTTCCTGCTTCTATAGAGAGGATTGATCATATGATTTTTATTCTTTTATTAATGTAGTATATCACATTGATTGATTTGTGAATATTGTTAAATTGTCTTTTTTTTTAAAAAGATTTAAAAAAAAAGATTTTATTTATTAATTTGACAGAGAGACAGAGTGAGAGGGAACACAACTAGGGGGACTGGGAGAGGGAGAAACAGGCTTCCCATGGAGCAGGGAGCCCAGTGGGAGGCTCAATCCCAGAACCCTGGGATCCTGACCTGGGTCTAAGGCAGATCCTTAACGACTGAGCCACCCAGGTGCCCCTAAATTAACTTTTTAAAAATAAAGACTTATTTATTTATTTTATAGAAAGGGCACACAAGTTGGATGAGGGCCAGAGGGAGAGAATCTTCGAGCAGACTCCCTGCTGATTGCAAAGACTGATGTGGGACTTGATCCTAGAGCCCATGAGATCACGTCCTGAGCCAAAACCATGAGTCAGATGTTTAACTCACTATGTCACCCAAGTGATTCAATTAGTTTGTTTTTTTAACTTAGTATCTATCAAGGCAATATCCCCACGCCACTTTTAGTTATTTTAAAAATATTTTTTCTTATTTGTAGACTTTTCTTATTCCATTAAAATTCAAGGTCTTAAGATTAGCTTTCTGATAAATTATTGTAGCTTTTTATTACAATTGGATTATTTATATATAAATGTGAGGAAAATCAACATTTTATATTGCTATATTATTGCAGGTATGACCATGGTAAGTCTCTCATTTTTTTAAAGGATTTCCTCAAAGTAAGTATATCAAAATTACTAGTAATTTTAAAAGATTCTCTGTGTGCTATGACAGTAATAGATTGGAGGGTTAAGAGTAGAAGTGGTGTACACCCTAAGGAGGTTGTTGCAATAGTCTTAGAAAGTTATGATGATTAGTACCTTGCACTAATGTTATGACAGTGGATATGGAAACAAAAGGACAGATTCAGGAGGTATTTTAGTGGTGGATACAGTGTAACTTCTCAGGAATTAATTTCTCAGTAATTGATATGGTGACATAATTGTGATGATCAAAGATTATACACAGCTTTCTGGCTTGGACACCTTGGTAAATATGTGGTGCCTTTACTGAGTATGGAGTAGCTTTGCATGGACCAGATTTAACAGAAGGAGAAACAGAAGTCTCATATGGAGTACTTAGTTTTAAGGTGGGATGAAAGCTCTGTTGTATACCATTTCCAAGCAAATGGAAGAAATGTGAGAGAGAGAAAGATTCATATGCCCTTGTAAACTCTAAATTAAGTTATAAATATAGTATTATTACTCTTCTTAGTTTTTAAGTTATTGTATTCACACCTGATCTTTGGTTTCCACGTACCAAGAGCTGATATGGTGGAAATTTTATAGGTAGTCAATGAGAAGTTTCTAGTTATGAGTTCCAGATTTGCCATTTTTTAGATTCTTGAACTTGAGAAAATTACTCAACTTTTCTGAGTTTTTGTTTTCTTTTCTGTAACATCAGTACAGTAATATATATTTCCTCTAACTCTTGTAAGGATTAAATGGGAAATTGGTTATAGTATAGTTTTGACACTGAACATAAGTTTCCAATCTCTCTCTTCTCTCATCCTCTTGCTTCCGTAGATGAGATATAAGTAGCAATGTACTATGAATATTGTAACTTCTCAGATACAGGGCAACGACACTATAATTCTTGATATCTTACTTCCTCTTCCTTGGTGGACCTCATTTTATATAGTTGATGTACTTATATAATGTGTATTTTTCCTGAATAACATCATTTTCAAAATTATTGGAGGCGAGAATTTAATGGAATCCTATTATGAACCATATTGTATAATGAAAATCCACTTTCTCATTCATTTATTCTTTTTCTCCTACTGACATGTAGTTGTTATTTCATGATTATGGTTTTTATTATAAGTAATTATCTTTATAAAAATGTTAAATGTAAGTAACTTAGAAATATGTATCAGAACATGTCATTCTTTACAGAAAATTTAAACGTAAGTGGTAAGACACGAAGGTTGAATAACCCACTATTATGGAATTTAATTTGAGACTTGTAGAGAAAGTAGAATGTGTTTATTTATTGCAGGTACTTATTTTGACAGATTCCATCATGTAACAGCAGTGTTTTAAGTCATTCACTCCACGCTGTGCTGTCAGTTGTGATAACTAGAAATGCATATTGTTCCAGGACAAGTTTAAAAAATGAATGACCATTATTTTGAGTAACAATTTTTATCAAATTGCATATGAAGTTAAATCTGAAAGTGTGAATTTACTGGTTTAAAAGAAACTTATAGGGATGGATAATGTCAAATATAAGAGTTTATTTAATCGCATTTTATGTTTTTGTTCTGTTTCCCCAATGTAACAAGTCTGAGGTAGTTTTGGAAAATCAGAAAGTAGAAATATGCATAAAATAAAAAAAGATCACCAGTAGTCAATATCTGTTTGTATTTTACATGCTTTTGCAATTTTTCCTGTGAATTGCTTTGTATAATTAAGATAATTCCTTATATGTTTCTTTTTGTATATAGTAAAATTTTTTAAAAATATTTATTTATTTATTTGATAGACAGAGATCACAAGTAGGCAGAGAGAGAGGAGGAAGCAGGCTCCCTGCCGAGCAGAGAGCCCGATGCGGGGCTCGATCCCAGGACACTGAGATCATGACCCGAGACGAAGGCAGAGGCTTTAACCCACTGAGCCACCCAGGCGCCCCTATATAGTAAAATGTTTAAAAATACTTGTTTTTGAAGTACTTTTTCTAGTTTTTTTTTAAACATCTTAAATTACTTATAATGATTTTACAGATTTCACTGAGTATACATATCCTAATTTATTTAACAAATTAAAGATTTTTGGCCATCAGAGGTGTTTGTAATATTTACACTTTTACTGGGTATCTATTATTGTCTTATCCAGTATCTTTCTTCTTCTGGGATTTATTCCTATCCTTACACTATCCTATTCTTACGCTAGCTATCTTGTTACCAAAGGTGCTGCTACATTCTTGCATGGCTTTATCATCTAGGCCATAGTTGATAGGTCAAAGTGTTCGCACCTGACTTCAAGCTTGGCTAATTATTTCCTTTCATAGAGCTTTTGAATTTATGAACTAATAGAACATTCTTTTTGTTATGCCTGACAGTTTAAATTAAAAATTTTGGCAGATGTTAGCAGCTGGAAATAAGGTCATATTGAAAAGGGCTGATTTGTGGAGAAAGACAAACATTTATTCATAGAAAAATAGACTTAAGATATAGCATTCTAATTCTTGATGTACTTGCTCCTGAGCAAAGTTGCTGCCATGTTCTTTCCACAACTTGGTCTTTCAGTCCTTTTTTGGATTTATGAACTAAGAATCTCCTCATCCCTAAAGTTAGGTTTAGTTGAGTTTCTGAAACTTAAAAACAAAATGAGACTCATTTTAAACATTGTATTGAACACCTTTAAGGGTAAAAAACAGTTTGCATTTGAAATTAATTCCTTAGAATATATTGTCAAAATAGAATTGCTAGATTAAATTTTCTGTATATATTAAGGTCTCTGAATAAGGAGATTTAATGTCCCGAGTTTAAAAGTAGCAGAAGAGACAGTGCTGTTGAGACATCATGTTTTAGCTTATTCCTGATGGTAATGGTGAAAAAGATGGCCAAGGAGTTACAATCAGATAAAGAAGAAGTTTAATCTCATCATGAAAGAAGTCAGGACATTATGAAAATTTCTATGGAGGAAAGAGCACATATAGAGGAATGCACCTGAAACAACAGTCAACACTTGATATGAGTTCTAATCATTTTACGTGACATTAGACAACACTCTTGAATTTTGGGAGAAAATAGCTTCTGTAACATCATGCTTTTAGAATGACATGAAAATAATGCTGCTGTGTCTATGATGTCCAAGTCTTAAATTATTAAAGGAGATTTTTGTGTCTGAGCCAATGAGTATATACAAGTTAATATGAACTTGTTTTAGTTTGACATCAACGGCAGTTCATCAAAATTTGTTTAATGAGGTCAAGTGCCCTATCAATCTTATATAGGAATTTTGGAAGAATTTAAAGTATTGTGACTAGATTCTTCAACATGATGATTTTCTGGCTTATACAATGTCTTTGAAATGTTTTTGACCAAAACATGGCATTCAGATTGATTGTCCATTTTTTTTTTTATTTAAAAAAAAATTTTTTTTTAATTTATTTTTTTGTTAGAGAGAGAGAGCGAGCGAGCACAGGCAGACAGAGTGGTAGGCAGAGGCAGAGGGAGAAGCAGGCTCCCCGCCGAGCAAGGAGCCCGATGTGGGACTCGATCCCAGAACGCCGGGATCATGACCTGAGCTGAAGGCAGCTGCCTAACCAACTAAGCCACCCAGGCGTCCCTGATTGTCCATTTTTTTAACCAAATTATGGTTTCATATGACTGCATATTTTTTCCCAACAGTAAAATCCATCTTTGAAAATATTTTCTTCAATTGAGAGTATGTAAAGAGAATCTAAAATGCCTAAAAGTATCAAGAAAGGTTTAGAAGTATATTTTTGAGTAGTGGCTGTGCAATAAGTAATGTAATAAGTAAATTACCTATGATATGGGTAGTTTGAAGTGAATGTTACTTTTATATATACATGTGGAGAAAATGCACCATTTACTTGAGGTCATATTTCTTATTTCTTAAAATAGCATATCCTAATTTTATCCTGTCTAATGTTAAATTTGCAACTGATGCCAAATTTTAACTTGGTAGCAAAAGATACAGTACTTTGCTTATAGAATGCCCTTTGCAAATATTCATTAAATATATGGGAGGTAAAAAGCCTCTTTAGTCCTGTCTGTCCCTCAGCCTTCGGATTCTTTATTGCACTGTTATCTCAAAAAAGTATTTCCTACATCTCTTTTAAAGATTGAAACTCTCTTCATTTAATTATATAATCCCAAACTCCTAATGTAAATTAACATGTTTCTGCCTCAGTAAAAGGTATAGTATAAGAATTTATTTGACTTGCATCTGTAAAAATGACTAAATACACTTACTATAGAATTTTTAAAAATACATAAAAAAGTAAGTTGAGGGGCACCTGGGTGGCTCAGTTGGTTAAGCATCCAACTCTTGATTTTGGCTCAGGTCTTGACCTCAGGGTCGTTAGATCCAGCCCTGCATTGGCCTCTGCACTCAGTGTGGAGTCTCCTTGAGATTCTCTCTCTCTCTGCCCCTCCCCCTGCTTGTGCGTGCTTTCTCTCTCTCTCTTTTTAAATAAATAAATAAAATCTGAAAAAGAAAGAGATCCTCTCCCTACCCCTTTACTTACCCCTCACTCCCTTCTCTCATGGGAGTGCTCCCTCTCTCTCCGTAAAAAATAAATACATAAATAAATAAAATATAAAGTAAGTTGATAAGCTATGTATCAGGCTCCCTTATAGCCCTCACTCCAGAGATCTTTTTCCTATAGACATCTTATAGAAATAAAAATATCTTTGGGAAAGAAGGTTACAATCTATATGCAGATATTTACACAGTCTCTTTTGGCCTACTATATTGGATCTGGTTATGAAACTTGCCTAATTTACATATGTTCCTGCTATGTCGTTTAGTACTGGATCATGGATTCAACAGATATGAGTATCCCTCTTTTGTAAGTTACCCAAGTTCTATCCCATCTGCTCTGGCATTCTTCTCCACCCCATAAAATTCATACTACTATGAACCTCGTAAGTTTTTGCCTAAACACATGTTTTTTCCAGGTCTTACTATATAGAAGAGGCTTAAGAATCAGTCATCTGGTTGAAAGGTAGGAAACTACTTGTCTTGCAACTGCATTTACATAGGATATACTTGTTTTTTTACTTAGTCTGTGTACTTATTTGAGATAGCTTGAAGATGTCCTGATTGAGATTTTGGTGTGCTTTAGTACCTCATAATACTGTTTGGTTTTACCACTGTCAAAAATCATAACAAGTTGAACCACCATAAGCTATGTATTTAACTCCTTGTTAGAAGTAATAAAAATCTCTGGAACGTGGAGACAAATTTCTGTTAAGTTCAAACTAGGCTATTGGAATAGAACTTTATCATTCTGAATTTCAGGAAGCCAGAAATACCAGGCATCTTAATCGATTTGAGAGGGAAGGGAGAGGAGCTCTGTCAGAGATGGCAAGAGAAACACAGTAAAGGAATGCAGGATCCAGAGAAGATGAATTTTAAGGGTTTGGTAGGAGAAGTACATAGTAAAATTTTTACTTCGGTTCAGTGACTGGTATATATGCAATATTGACTTAAAGCAATGTAGAAACCTGTTATGGACAGAGAACTTCTAAATGAAACCTTTGGAGTGCATATTTTAAGTATATAAATTTTTTTTCCTCAGCTGAAATTAGTTCATAAAGTTAACACATATCCTCCCAAATATTGCAGGAATAGGGCAGAGAATAAATACATTTGAATTGGGAAAACTTTTTAATGTCCTTTGATGTCTCTGACATCCTGATTTTCCATAGTAAGTAAGATGATACCTAAATCAGCAGTAGAAATATTCCCTAACTCAAAAGGTTTTTGTGGAGATGGATATCTCATGACTCTGGAATAGTCTATTTCCTTTTACTCATTAATGAAACCTGATAGGAAGGAGTAAGAGCCATGAATTAGAGAGGGAGCAAAGAGCCTGGCTAAGAGCAGTAGGAAGCAGAGGATGTTGGGCCAGTTGACATATAGAAATGACTGACACTGGGGCGCCTGGGTGGCTCAGTTGGTTAAGCAACTGACTTCGGCTCAAGTCATGATCCTGGAGTCCTTGGATTGAGTCCCACATCGGGCTCCCTGCTTAGCAGGGAGTCTGCTTCTCCCTCTGACCTCTCCCCTCTCATGTTCTCTCTCTCAAATAAATAAGTAAAATCTTAAAAAAAAAAAAAAAAAGATAGAAAAGAAATGACTGAGACTATGTTACCTTGTTCCCTCAAGGGTTTTGCCTAATTCTAAATTTCGCCTTTCTCCCTGCATAACAGTACCAAGTAAGAGTATAGTAAGGTGAATTTTGGTCATGTCCTGGCTGAGGGTCTACCTTATGATGATCCCTTATTCCTATATTTGCTTCTTTCTTAATTTATAGTGGACCCTCATACTCATTCTCACTTTTGGAATGAAAAGAATCACCTTCCCATTTACTATATGTTGGGATTGGGAAAATACAGTTATATAAAATTGTATTATATAAAATAAAATTTTATATAAAATTTTAGTAGACACAATATCGACCTCTTTCCTAGCATGGAATTGTAGGTGAGTGATGATTTAAAGTAGAGAGAAAAATTTAACATTAAGATCAGCAGTTTTAGTTCAGTTTTCTCTGTTGTCAGCCGCAGTTCTTTCAATGTCTCTTAGAGAAGAGATATGTGCATGATTGATGCAGAATTTGTGAGCACCCATGCTGAAAATTTCTCAAAATTAGCTTAGCAGTTTTTTGGAAAAGATTATTTATTTGAGAGAGCAAGAGTGAGTGGGAGGCAGAGTAGAGCAAGAGGGACAAATAGAGTCCATGCTGAGTGCAAAGCCCGGTGTAGGGCTCGATCTCATTATCTGAGCTGAGACAAAGAATCAGAAGCTTAACCAACTGAGCTACCCTGGTGTCCTAATTTATCAGGTTTTTATCTGTGATGGACTCCCAGAAATGAGTCTTTTTTTTTTTTTTTAAGATTTTTATTTATTTATTTGAATGGGCGGGAAGTGAAAGAGAGAGGGAGAGAGCAAGCACAAGCAGGGGAAATGGCAGGCAGGGAAGAAGCAGGCTCCCAGCTGAGTAAGGAGCCGGATGTGGGACTTGATCCTAGGACCCTGGAATAATGACCTGAGCCAAAGGCAACAGCTTAACAAACTGAGCCACCCAGGCGCCCCCAAGAAATGAGTCTTCAGTATCTTTCCAGTCTGTGTGGCTTCCGTTCTAATATTGTTCTCTACATATCTAGTACTGTGTACAAAATATAGTTAAAATGGGGGGACTAGGGTGAAAATCACATACATAATCAGTGGAAAAAAACTGAACATTATTCCATCAATCACTGTGCAGGTTTGAAACAAGTAGATAACATCTCTGTCTTTTTCCCTTGGGGTTCTTTTATGCTCCAGGGATGTCAACTCCCCTTTGATTGAATGGCTCACCTGTAATGTTCTTTGCCATCACCGGAAGGCTATGCCCCATTGCTCAGCACAATGTTTCCCTCTGTTCTTTGCGTGCTGCTTCTTCTCTGCAGCAGGGAGAGCATCTTGCTTTTGTTATCTCTTTCCGTGAAACTTGTGAAGTGGTATTGAGCTGTCTATTAGAGCAGTGGTAACATCATTCTGTATTATTGCAAGGACCCGGAGTCTAGGTTTAGGAGGTGGGGGATGGCTGAGCATTATTTGAACCGTGATAGCTGCACCAAAGAAATGCAGGCGAAGACCAGACAGAACCTTCCCTCAGTAGATGCTAGATCAAAAACTTCTACTCAGGTGATGACTGCAGCATAAAAGTTTCTTTCTTGGCTCTTACAGCAATTTGTACTGTGTTGCCGTGTAGTACTGGTGAATTCCTGTGTCCCGTTGATGTAGTGTAGTCCAGTGATTTTCAAATAGTTTTCTGCTGATGCCTGGTGAGTCATTCAATTTGCATTACATCAGTATACCTATATATAAATGTATCTGTAATTGAAACAAGAATTTCATGAAAATGTACTAAATATTAAACTTTCTGTTATTATCTATTCTATCCTTTTTTCCAGTTTATTTTTTTGTGTTTCATGTTTTTATTTAAATTCTAGTTAGTTAACATATGGTATAATATTGGTTTCAGGAGTACAATTTATTGATTTATCACTTGCATATGGTATCCAGTGCTCATTTTAACAAGTGCCTTTCTTAATACCCATCATCCATTTACCCCATCGTCCCCCCACCCCAGCCTCCATCCATCAACCCTCAGTTTGTTCTCTATCCTTAAGAGTTTCTTTCTATTTGCTTCCCTAGTATTCTATTAAAAATCTGCTTGTTACCCATACAATGGATTGCAAAACCTTCTAATGGGTTGCTATTTATGAATGAAAACTTTGATGTAATCCAATAATGATTCAATTCATAAATTCCTTCTTTTGTGTGTATTCATCTTGTTTTCTTAATTAAATCATTGGTTTCCAGTCTCTATGAAGACAACTGTACCCTACGTTGATGCTGTTAAAAATCCAACAGCAAGAGAAGGTGATGTCCTATGTTTCCTGTATCTCCTACATGTGTAAGAGGGAGTTTGATTATGTGAACAGAGCACTGGGTTAGGAGCATCAATCCTGGATTTGAGACTATTTAGCTTCAGGACCTTTAGCAAGTAACATCCCCTCCCTAGGTCTCAATTTCCTTAACTGTAATATGAGGATACTAAATTATACATGACTTATAAAGCCTATTTCGTATAAATCTGTGATCCTATGTCATTTTTTAAAAAGAATTACTATTCTGAACATCAGAGAGAACATGCATGATGTCTTTGTGAAATTTTTGTGGCTCTCATTTGTTTATAACAGGAAGTGAATTTTTTATCCATATTTTGCCTCTATCCTGTGCCAGATATGTGACAGACCAGAAAAATGCATTGAGTTAATATGGTGGCACAAATAACAATTATCTGAGCTCACAGAACTCTGCTACATAAATTCAAGTTGGAAGTACTCCTTAATTTCAGTCATAGTCTATGGTACTAGTTGACTATCTCTGAATATCACTTTCCTTATCACTACAAGAAACAAACAAAACTGGTGACAGAATCACATAATCACATGCCAGATGTTGGAAAGTAGTTGGAGATTATTTAATTTGATGTACACAGTAGTGTGGTCCAGAGGATGTCCAGACTTGACAGAGAAATTCAAAGTAAAAACATCAGTATGGGATGCATTTATTCAGCAGAGCAGAGGAATTTCAGAAATCTCCCTTAAGTGCAAAGAAACTTGCTTTTTCTTTTTTTTAAGATTTTTTTCATTTATGTATTTGACAGAGAGAGCTCACAAGTAAGCAGAGAGGCAGGCAGAGAGGGAGGGGGGTAGCAGGCTCCCCACGGAGCAGAGAGCCCAAGTGGGGCTCGATCCCAGGCCCCTGGGACCATGACCCGAGCCAAAGGCAGAGGTTTAACCCACTAAGCCACCCAGTCACCCCAAGAAACTTGCTTTTAATTACTTAATACACACCCAGTTTGAACGAAATCATTGACAAGTTGCTGTGGGAGCTAGGAAATAAAATTCTTTTGGATTTTTGAATGTTTGGGAAAACACTTTCATGGTACATCATTTTTTCCTTTGGACTGAGTCCAAAATAGGTTCTTATCTTTAACAGCAGATGTTAAAGATGTTAAAGTGTGATCTCTATTCTTGACAAGTCCCCGAGCTCTCACAAGCAAAACTGAAGGCTTTATGGTGTCAATAGGCGGTATTCAAATTAACCTTGTCCCAGCTGTGGAAAGATAAGAAAATTCATCTTCTAGATTATCTTATTAGAGGACAGGTCCATATCAAAGGAAAAACATGTATGGATGGTCTACTAGGGGCAGAGAATTGGCACAAATATCTGTGCACAAATATCTTTGATATGACCTTTATATTCCTGTGACTCTTTTTGGGAAATGATCATTACCAAAATTCTGTAGTTAAGGTGAGTGTCTATGCACTACTCTAAATTAGCAAGCATGCTGATTTAATTAGAAGTCAAGGTTGTTCAGCCAGAGTTCTGATATTTTCCATTAAGATTAAAAAAAATAACCAAATAAACCTTTTTTTTAAATTTATGACAAGATAGAGTGCTTAATAATTGTTGGGGAGGATTTTACTTGTTCTTACTCATTTATTATTCATTCTAAAGAAAGCAAGCTTATGTCAGTAGGTAGAAATCTAACATAATATACACATGAATTTATGATAAAAAGTGTATTTGGAATTTGTTTTTGAAATCAGATCTCTGGACTATGTTTACTGTATTATAAATCTTTTGGCCTCAGAGCCATCTGCCTTCTCATTCCTTGGAGAGATTTAGCAGTATAATGTAGGGGCCAGTAACTATGGCCAATGATCTGTTTCTGTAAATAAAATGCATACCCATTCATTTATGGATTGTGAATGACTGCCTTTTCTCTACAGCAGCAGAACTAAGTGGTGGTAACAGAGACTGTGTACTGTGTGGCCCCAAAGCCAAAAGCTTTACTTCTGGCCCTTTTCATAAAAAGTATGAATACCCCTGGTATCATATACTTTTAACATAGCATGGGGCAACCATGTCAATTTATTTTCTTTTTTTTTTTTTTTTTTTTTTTCCTCACCATCTCTTGTTATTTATTGTTATTTTATACTAGCCATTCTGACAGGTGGGATGTGATAGTCTTATTCAATTGAATGTCACATAGATGTAATTATTTTATTTCCTTCTCAGATTGTTCACAGTTTGTGTTTAGAAATGCAACTGATTTATTGAGGATTGGTTTACTATCCAGTTATTTGGCTGAATTAATTTATTAGTTCTTTTTTTTTTCTTTTTGTTTTTGTTTTTTTAAGGATTATTCACCACAACAAAGTGGGATTTATTCCTGGGATACAAGGGTGGTTCAACATTTGCAAATCCATCAAGGTAACACATGACATTAATAAAAATTGTACAAGAATCATATGATCCTCTCACTGATGCAGAAAAAGCATTTGACAAAATAGAGCATCCTTTCTTGATTAAAACTCTCCACAGTTTAGGGATAGAGGGAACATACCTCAATATCATAAAAGCCATTTATGAAAAGTCCACAAGTACCATTCTTTTTTTTTTTCAGAGCTAGATTTTTTTATTATTATGCTACCAATTAGCCAACAGACAGTACATCACTAGCTTTTGATGTAGTGTTCAATGATTGATTAGTTGCATATAACACAGAGCACCACTCCCCCCTTCTTTAACCCTCAGTTTGTTTCCCAGAGTCCAGAGTCTCTCATGGGTTGTCTCCCTCTATGATTTCTTCCCATTCAGTTTCCCCTCCCTTCTCCTGTGGTCCTACTTCCTATTCCTTATCTTCTACATATAAGTGAAACCATATGATAATTGTCTTTCTCTGCTTGACTTATTTCACTTAGCATAATCCCCTCCAGTCCATCCATATCGATGCAGATGGTGGTTATTCATCCTTTCTGTTGGCTGAGTAATATTCCATTGTATATATTAACTATGTCTTTTTTTTTTATTTCTTTTCAGCGTAACAGTATTCATTGTTTTTTCACCACACCCAGTGCTCCATGCAATCCGTACCCTCCCTAATACCCACCACCTGGTTCCCCCAACCTCCCACCCCCCGCCCCTTTAAAACCCTCAGGATGTTTTTCAGAGTCCATAGTCTCTCATGGTTCATCTCCCCCTCCAATTTCCCTCAACTCCCTTCTCCTCTCCCTCTCCCCCTGTCCTCCATATTATTTGTTATGCTCCACAAATAAGTGAAACCATATGATACTTGACTCTCTCTGCTTGACTTATTTCACTCAGCATAATCTCTTCTAGTCCCGTCCATGTTACTACAAAAGTTGGGTATTCGTCCTTTCTGATGGAGGCATAATACTCCATAGTGTATATGGACCACATCTTCCTTATCCATTCGTCCGTTGAAGGGCATCTTGGTTCTTTCCACAGTTTGGCGACCGTGGCCATTGCTGCTATAAACATTGGGGTACAGATGGCCCTTCTTTTCACTACATCTGTATCTTTGGGGTAAATACCCAGTAGTGCAACATTTGCAAATCAATCAATGTGATAGAACAAATCAATAAAAGAAGAGAGAAGAACCACATGGTCCTCGCAATTGATGCAGAAAAAGCATTTGACAAAATCCAGCATCCATTCCTGATTAAAACGCTTCAAAGTATAGGGATAGAGGGAACATTCCTGAACTTCATCAAATCTATCTATGAAAGACCCACAGCAAATATCATCCTCAATGGGAAAAAGCTTGCAGCCTTCCCGTTGAGATCAGGAACACAACAAGGATGGCCACTCTCACCACTCTTGTTCAACATAGTGTTAGAAGTCCTACCAACAGCAATCAGACAACAAAGAGAAATAAAAGGTATCCAAATTGGCAAGGAAGAAGTCAAACTCTCTCTCTTCGCAGATGACGTGATTCTTCATATGGAAAACCTGAAAGACTCCACCCCCAAACTTCTAGAACTCATGCAGCAATTCAGTAATGTGGCAGGATACAAAGTCAATGTACAGAAATCAGTGGCTTTCTTATACACTAACAATGAACATACAGAAAGGGAAATTAGAGAATCGATTCCATTTACTGTAGCACCAAGAACCATAAGATACCTGGGAATAAACCTAACCAAAGAGGTAAAAGATCTGTACTCAAGGAACTACAGAACACTCGTGAACGAAATTGAAGAAGACACAAAATGATGGAAGACCATTCCATGTTCTTGGATCGGAAGAATAAACATTGTTAAAATGTCTATACTACCTAGGGCAATCTATACTTTTAATGCCATTCTGATCAAAATTCCACCGGTATTTTTCAAAGAGCTGGAGCAAAGAATCCTAAAATTTGTATGGAATCAGAAGAGACCCCGAATTGCTAAGGAAATGTTGAAAAACAAAAATAAAACTGGCGGCATCATGTTACCTGACGTCAATTTATTTTCTAATGGCTGGTGATACTTCCACCTGGATTCCTCATCTGATTCCTGAACATCTTTGTTTGGTCTCTGTCCAGTGTGTCATCCTCTCTTGTCTCTCTTGTATTTTCAACCTTTTACTCTCTGACAAGTTTACCAAATCTATAACGTGAACTGCAGTATCTCCTAACTTAATAACAACAACAACAGAATACCTCTCTCCATAGCTTTTGCCATATGTTACTCTTGTTCTTTGTCTGAGGTGCTTTTGCTTCCTTACCACCAAACCATATGACTCAAGGTACCACATCCTGGCTTCTGTGCTTTCACTTCACTGAAACAGGAAAAGGTGACCAATCTACTGGACATGTACAATCGGACACTTACAAATCTTTATCCTGTATAACCTCTTTCCAGCATTTCATGTGACTTGAAAATTTTGAAAATTTTTATCCTTTTAAATTTTCCTCCTTTGGTTCCCATGATATCACTGTGCTCAGTTTATCTACTCGTTCATAGTTTTCTTTCCTCAGCTCCCTTTATGGGATTCTCTTCCCTTCCTGATCTCTCAATATTGATATTACTCTGTTCTCTCCTTTGTGTTGGGGCTGTATATAAAGGGAGAAAAGCAGAAGCCTATCTTATCAGTCGCATAACTTGATTCTCTACCTATATGCCTAAATCCAAAATACATATCTAGAATCCAAACGTTTTCCCTAAAGTCGGAATCATATTTGTTTCATTGTCATATTTTGGCCCCTAAACCTATTTCCTACCTTATCAAAAGGTTTCAGTATCCAAAATGGCGTATAGCACAGAAATCTCATAGTTTCTGTCTTCAAATCCTTCTGTTGTTCTCTCCCTAAAACTAATTGGGATGCTCACCCATCAGTCTCCATTACTATAGCCTAGATTCATACAGTAGTTTTTTTAACCAGTATGTCTTTAAAATGTCTCCCCTTTGATTCATCATCTGTGCAGCTGCAAGAGAGATATTGCTGAAAGTCAAGTACAGTTATTTTAACTTGCCTGCTTATAATATTCAAATGCTGTAATGTCACCTATATGGTACAGCACTAAAGACCATGCTGCTGTATTTCTGTCCAACTGTATTTTGTAGCATTTTCCCAGTGGTAGATTGTATTATGGCTTCCAATCATTTGCTCCCCTATCAATTGTAAAATGATTATGCATCCCTGTGCATTATGGTGTGGTATAATGGTACCCTATGAGAGGAATGCAATACCCCATTGTGAGGTGGGATTATGTGACTTACTTGGCCAATGAGATATAAATGGAAGCAGTATTGTACAACTTTCTTTCTTTTTTTTTTTTTTTTAAGATTTTGTTTATTTATTTGACAGACAGAGATCACAAGTAGGCAGAGAGGCAGGCAGAGAGAGAGAAGGGGAGAAGCAGGCTCCCTGCTGAGCAGAGAGCCTGATGCAGGGCTCGATCCCAGGACGCTGGGATCATGACCTGTGCCGAAGGCAGTGGCTTAACCAACTGAGCCACCCAGGCACCCCTATTGTACAACTTTCAAACAAAAGTTCCATCACCTATTTCATGTTTTGCTTATTTTTTTCTTTTGTCACAAGATTGGCAGTTTTCCATGCTGACTCGTGATATTGCTCAACAATGACTAATGTAAGCCACCAAGAGTTTGGGATCATTCATAACCATAGCAAACCTAATTCCCTTTCACTTCCAAGTATTTTCTCAAGGCACTGTGAAGAATTATAATTTCTGCCACATGTCATATACCTCTATACCTCTGTGACTTCTCCCCATTTTATCATCTTTTCTGTAAAGACTTAATTTTTTTTGTTCTTTTTTTTTAAAAAAAAAAAGAGATTTTATTTATTTATTTATTTGAGGGAGAGAGAGAGAGAATGAGAGAAAGCATGAAGCAGGGGAGGGTCAGTAGGAGAAGCAGACTTCCCGCTGAGCAGGGAGCCCTAACCTGGACTCGATCCAAGGACTCCAGGATCCTGACCGGAGCCGAAGGCAGTCACTTAACCAACTGAGCCACCCAGGTGCACTGTAAAGTGATTGATTCCTCTCTCTGCTGTCTCTCATCCCCGTCCTCATCCCAAATATTATCGCTGTCTGTCCCATAGGTATATTTCTATTGGGGAAGAAAAAAGTTAATAGTATGTCTATAACTCTGTCCTCTTTTCTCAAGAAGGCAATGTTGACACTGCATCATCAGTGTCACTGTAATGTTGACACTGCATCATCATCAACTCTATCCTCCTTTCTCAAGAAGGTAATGTTGACACCCCTCCCCCAATGAAATTTACATATAAACATACTTATGGAATTTACTAGCAGAAGGATAACAATGAGAACTCTAACCCCAGATCTCTTCAGCAGGACACACGTGCTCTTTCAAGATTGCTTATTGGAAATACAAAATTTATAAATTTATGGGGTGCTGTTGCCTGAAGAATGGAAAATAGTCACACAAATTGCCCGTCTCTTAAAAAATGGAGTGTAAAAACTAAGAATCAACTCACACCAAACTCATAGTAAAACACATTTGTTATCTTGAAACAAAAATTTGTCTTACTGTTGAAAAAGGGATTTTCAGGGAAGTTATGCTTGACATAATGGAGCCTTTCCAGAGACAGATATTGCTGAATTTGTTCTTGCTTTGTTTGTGTTCTTTGCCCGTCAGTAACGTTTGGTGTTACATAATATCTATAATTCATGTGGATCTGCTTTGAAACTCACTTTGTGATACTGCATTATCAATTCCCATAACACATTTTAAAAATATGTCTCAGCACACACCATCTTCAGTATTAATGGATGGTCCTATGCATTCAATTGTTTATTTATTCATTTAAATTAAATTAAATCTTACAAACCCATGCAAATGGAAAACCAGAAAATTGATAATAACCTACATCTGTCCTTGGGATCCTCCACAATTCTTACCTTGAGACACCCTGCCATAGTAAGTATTATCTTCAATATGATGTTCATTAATCTCATTTATTAAAATGATTTTATAGATTTCCATGCCTAAAGAAAATGTTCAGTTTTAGTAGTTTTTGACCATTATAATAAAGATATGTTATGTATGATCTACTTGGGAAAAAAGGGCTTTATTTTTTTACCCTAAACTTTTTTCTAAAGTGATTGTACAGCTTTGCATCTCCATTGGCAACATAGAAAAGATCTGGTTGATCTATAGTCTCTCCTATAGTGGATATTCTAAGAAACCTAAGTTTTTACATTTTGAATGCATATCAAATTATTTCCTATTGTGATTTTGGTTTGTATTTTCATAAATATTGATAAGGTTATTCATCTCTTCATATATTTACTGATGCATGAATTTCATCAGGAAAATTCCAGTTTGCATCTTTTGTTTTTTAAGAAAAAATCTTTGGTTGTCTTTTGTTTATTGTTTGTAATAATCATATATTTTCTTGAAGGTAATGTCCTTTTGGTTATATGTGTTCTAAATATCTTCTCCCTGTCTCAGAATTACCTTTTTTATTTCTTTAGGTTGTTCCTTACTGACCAGAAATTCTTAATTTTAATATAATCAATCCCATCTATTGTTTCTGCAAGAGTTGACACATTTTATAATTTGTGTGAGATATTCTTCCACACCCTGAGTACAGAAATATTTTTATCTACATTTTCTATTAAGATTTCCATAATTTTTCTTCTGACATTTATGTTTTTAACCCAATTGGAATCGATTTCTTATTTAAAGATAACTATTTATTCACACCTCCATTAATTGAATTTCAGTTTTGTTCCAACAGAGCTATATATCCTTCTTAATATAACAAAAATATTTATGATTAGTCTATTTCTGAGATTGCAGTTACATTCTACCGATTATTTTGTCTTTGCTTATGCCAGGCCCACACTGCTTTATTATTACATTTCAAAAATATGTCCCGCTTTGAAGCAGAACATGTCTCTCTACAGTATTTTTCTGCAAAAAAGAAGTTGACCTGTCTTGGATCTTTATTATATAAAATTTTCTCATCATCTTGTCAAGTTCTTCAAACAACCCTGTTGGTATTATAATTGAAAATTGAGTAAATATATAAATTAATTTGAGATAACTGATTTATTATGATACATTTCCTGTCTTCCTTTATTTGGTCTTCCTTTTTTTTAACATCTTAATTTAATTTTTTTTTCAGTGTCCCAAGATTCATTGTTTATGTATAACACCCAGTACTCCATACAATACATGCCCTCCTTAATATCCACCACCAAGCTACCCATCCCCTCACCCCCCTCCCTTCCAAAACCCTCAGTTTGTTTCTCAGAGTCCACAGTCTCTCATGTTTCATCTCCGCTTCTGATTTCCCCCAGTTCACTTTTCCTTTCCTTCTCTTAAAGTCCTCTATCTTATTCCTTATGCTCCATGAGTAAGTGAAACCATATGATAATTGACTTTCTCTGATTGACTTATTTCACTCAGCGTAATCTCCTTCAGTCCCATCCATGTTGATACAAAAGTTGGGTATTCATGCTTTCTGATGGAGGCATAATATTCCATTATAAATATGGACCAAATCTTTTTTATCCATTCGTTGGTTGAAGGGCATCTCTGCTCTTTCCAGTTTGGCTATTGGGGATATTGCTACTATGAACACTTGGGTACATATGGCCCTTCTTTTCACTACATCTGTGTCTTTGGGGTAAATACCCACTAGTGCAATTGCAGGGTCATAGGGTAGTTCTATTTTTAATTTTTTGAGGAATATTCACACTGTTTTCCAAAGTGGCTGCACCAACTTGCGTTCCCACTAAGAGTGGGAGGGTTCCTCTTTCTCCATATCCTCTCCAACACTTGTTGTTTCCTGTCCTGTTGATTTTGGACATTCTAACTGGTGTAAGGTGGTATCTGAATGTGGTTTTGATTTGAATTTCCCTGATAGCTAGAGATGATGAACATCAGAAGTGTCTGTTCATGTCTTCTGCCCATTTTTTGACATGATTATCTGTTTTTGGGGTGTTAAGTTTGAGGAGTTCTTTATAGACCTTGGATATCAGCCCTTTGTCTGTAGTGTCATTTGCAAATATCTTCTCCCATCCCGTGGATTGCCTCTTTGTTTTGTTGGCTGTTTCCTTTGCTGTACAGAAACTTTTTATCTTGGTGATAAAAGTTCATTTTCGCTTTTGTTTCCTTTGCCTTTGGAGATCTGTCTTGAAAGAAGTTACTGTGGCCAATGTCAAGGAGGTTACTGCCTATATTCTTCTCTAGGATTTTGATAGATTCCTGCCTCACATTGAGGTCTCTCATCCATTTCCAGTATATCTTTGTGTATGGTGTGAGAGAATGGTCGAGTTTCATTCTTCTATACATAGCTGTCCAGTCTTCCCAGCACCATTTATTGGAGAGACTGTGTTTTTTCCGCTGGATATTTTTTCCTGCTTTGTCGAAGATTATTTGACCATTGATTTGAGGGTCCATATCCGGTCCATATCTACTCTGTTCCATTGGCCTATATGTCTGTTTTTGTGCCAGTACCATACTGTCTTGGTGATCATAGCTTTGTAGTAAGGCTGGAAATCTGGCAATGTGATGCCCCCAGCTTTGTTTTTATTTTTGAACATTTCCTAAAAAACAGAAACAGAGGGGAAACTTTCAGACACTTTCTATGAAGCTAGCATTACCTTGATCCCCAAACCAGGAAAAGAGCCCATCAAAAAGGAGAATTTCAGACCAATATCCCTGATAAATATGGATGCCATGATTCTCAACAAGATCCTAGCTAATAGGATCCAACAGTACATTAAAAAGATTATCCACCATGACCAGGTGGGACTTATCCATGTGATGCAAGTGTAGTTCAACATTCACAAATCAATCAATGTGATAGAACAAATCAATAAAAGAAGAGAGAAGAAACACAGGGTCCTCTCAGTTAATGCAGAAAAAGCATTTGACAAAATATAACATCTGTTCCTGATTAAAACTCTTCAAAGTATAGGGATAAAGGGAACATTCCTCAAACTCATAAAATCTATCTATGAAAAACCCACAGCAAATATTGTTCTCAATGTGGAAAATCTGACAGCCTTCCCTTTGAGATCAGGAACACGACAATGATGTCCTCTCTCACCATTGTTGTTCAACATAGTACTAGAAGTCCTAGCAACAGCAATCAGACCAAAAAAGAAATAAAAGTTATTCAAATTGGCTAAGATGTCAAACTCTCTCTGCTCATAGATGACATGACACCTTATATGGAGAACTCAAAAGACTCCAGCCCCAAACTACTAGAACTCATCATACAGCAATTCAGTAATGTGGCATGATACAAATCTTCTGTACTATATCCTGCACCAAGAACCATAAGATACCTTGGAATAAACCTAATCAAAGAGGTAAAGGATTTGTACTCGAGGAACTACAGAACACAGATGAAAGACATTGAAGAAGACACAAAAAGATGGAAAAACATTCCATGCTCATGGATCGGAAGAAAAACATTGTTAAAATGTCTATACTGCCCAGAGCCATCTATACTTTCAATGCCATCGCAATCAAAATTCCACTGGCATTCTTCAAAGAGCTGGAACAAACAATCCTAAAATTTGTATGGAGTCAGAAAAGTCCCCGAATCACTATTTGGATATTCTTTAATGTCAGTCAACAAAACTTTTAATTTGTTAATCACACAGATGTTTCATACTTTTGTTAAATTTATTTTTAGGCACTTCATGAATTTTTTACATATGTGCATTTTACCTTAAAGTAGGCTTTGCTAACTATCTGTGATAGTATACAGAAATGCATTTGATTTTGGTAGGTGGATTTATATCCAAGCATTTATTAAATTATACAATTATTTTAATAAATTACTGGTAGACTCTTCAGTGTTTTTAAGAAATAAATCATCATCTCTGCATAATGAAAATAATATTTCCTCCATTCTAATTCTTTTTTATTTAGTTTACTTTTGTTTTTAGGCCAATAGAGCGCCTCATATAAGGTAAATTGAAGTATATCCTCTAATGTGTGCTATATTTTTTTAATTAAGATTTTATTTATTCATTTGAGAGAGAAAGTGGTGGGGGCAAATGGAGAGCAAGAAGATGATTCCCCACTGAGCGAGGAGCCCAAGGTGGGGCTTGATCCTGAGACCCTGGGATCATAACCTGAGCCAAAGACAGATGCTTAACATACTGAGACACCCAGGCACCCTTAATTTACCTTATTTTAAAGGTAAAACTTTTGGGGTGCCTCAGTTGCACAGTTCATTTGTTATTGGACTCTTAGTTTCAGCTTAGGTTATAATCTCTGGGTCCTGGGATCAAGCCACATTGGGCTCCATGCTCACCATAGAATCTGCTTGGATTTTCTCTCCTTCTGCCCCTCCCACTCATGCTCTTGCTCTGTGTCTCTCTCTCCAAAATAAATAAGTCTTTAGAAATATTCAGGGAAAACTTTTAATATTTCTACATTAGGATCATGTTTCTTAATATTCTTTATTAAATTTTATAGATATTTTTCATCAAGTTAAGGAAATGTCCTTCTATTCTAGTTTACAAAAGCTTTTATCATGAATGGATGGTTAATTATAAGTGCTTTTTTCTGTATTGAGGATACACCCAACCTTTTATATAATGTTGGATTTCATTTGGAATTTTTACAAATAGAACCATGAATGAAATTGGCTTATATTCTTTTCTCATAATGCCCTTTTCTGGCTTTATATCAAGATAATAATGGCCTCATATAATGATCTCAGAAATACTCATTTTTCTATTTTTTATAACAACTCAGAGAAGATTGGAACGATCTGTTGGTTATAATTTCATAGAATTCATACATCCATCTGATCTTGATGTTTTCTTTTCAGAAAAGCATTTTACTTTTTATGCCTTTTTGATTTAGTTTTGATAAATTATATTTTTCTGAAATTTATTTAATCAAAGTTTTTAAATTATTGACACAACTTGTATTCACTGATTTAAATATACACTTAATCTGTATTTCACCCTGTTTTGCTCATAATATTTATTTGTTCCTTTTGTTCCTCAATCATGAAAGATGATTTTCTAGTCTGTTAATCTTTTAGAAAGTAGACCTTTTGACTTTTTTTTCTGTGTTATATCTTGATAGTGTATTTAACTGTTGATTGGTCTTGTCAGTATTATTCAACAACTTTTCTAGATTTTTTTTACTGGAATCTTAGCTAATATTCGACTGGTTTTCCCTTCTTTTTTAATTTATTTTTTTAAAGATTTTTATTTTATTTATTTGTCAGAGATTGAGAGGACACAAACAGGTGGAGCAACAGGAAGAGGGAGAAGCAGGCTCCCTGCTGAGCAAGTAGCCCAATGCAGGACTTGATCTTAGGACCCTGGGATCTTGTCCTGTGCCACAGGCAGACTGAGTCACCCAAGCATCTCAACTGGTTTCCTTCTTTAAACTCCAGCACTCCAAGCTATAAAATATCCCATGAAAATTATGTTTATTTCATTTTTAAAAGATTTTATTCATTTATTTGACAGAAAGAGAGAGAGCATAAACAGGGGGAGTGTGAGAGAGAAGGCTCCCTGCTGTGAAGGGACCGATTTCCCCCCCCCCCCCCGCAACCATGTGGGCCTTGATCTCATGACCCTGGTGGGATCATGACCTGAGCTGAATGCAGACCTTTAACAGACTGAGCCATCCAGGCACCCTTATGTTTATTTCATTTTAAAACTTGTTATTTTTTTGTCAATATTATCCAATTCTAAGTTTTATTTTTAATTTTATTATGTGTTGTATTTGATCCCTATACAAGAATTATTGTGGGGCGCCTGGGTGGCTCAGTGGGTTAAAGCCTCTGTCTTCGGCTCAGGTCATGGTCCTAGGGTCCCGGGATCAAGCCCCACATTGGCCTCTCTGCTCTGCGGGGAGCCTGCTACCTCCCCTCTCTCTCTCTCTGCCTGCCTGTCTGCCTACTTGTGATCTCTGTCTGTCAAATAAATAAATTAAAAAAAAAAAGAATTATTGAGAAATTGTTTCAAGTCTTATTTGATGTATTATACTAAAAATATTGTCAATAATAATCATGAAATGAAACAAATGGTGATACTCTAAAGTGAAATATGTTAACACAGAATGTTTTCTCATTTAATTTTGTGTATTATATCATGCCAGTTAAACATTCTAATATAAACATTAAAATAAAAAGAGGAAAATGGATTGATAATTTTAAGTACATTAATTTTTTTGGAAAAATTGGTAAAATGAATTCCTATATATTCATCTGTCACAGTAATAATCAAATCATTTAAATTTTCTTATATGTGAGAAGAATAATTATTTAGCAAAGAATAAGTTCTTCCTAAAACTGTTGCCATCCTATAAAAAAGAAAAGAATGAGAAACTATCCCAGATCAGAACTGACTAAGGAGACATGAATAGAGAATACAGTGTAGTATCTTGGATTAGATGCTATCCTGGGAGGAGGATAATAATGTAAACACTCATGAAATGCCAGTGAAGTCTGGAGTTCAGGTAATAGTAATTAAAGTGTCAGTTTCTTAGTTTTGACAAATATAAATATGCTTTGGTTATTCTATCTATTAATGTTAGAGAAAAATAGAAATATGGTATACAAGGACACTTTGTCTTACGTCTTCAAAATTTTGTAAATCTAAAATTATTGCCAAATAAAAAGTTCATTTAAAAATAGTTTTACTGCACCCCTCCAAGTTTTATATTTGGCATTTTAAAAAACATTTTCATGATAAAGGTGTTGTAATTTCATGATTTCTTTTTTGACTCATGATAGTTCAAGTAAATATAGATGTAGATATTTACAGATAGTTTTAAATTTCAAAACCATATAGGAATTGCATATTTGGGAGTGCCTGGGTGGTTCAGTTGTTAAGCGTCTGCCTTAGGCTCAGATCATGATCCCAGGGTCCTGGAATCAAGGCCCACATCAGGCTCCCTGCTCAGCGGGAAGCCTGCTTCTCCCTCTCCCACTCCCCCTGCTTGTGTTCCCTCTTTCTCTGTGCCTCTCTCTCTGTCAAATAAATAAGTAAAATCTTAAAAAAAAAAAAAAAGGAATTGCATATTTGGATTGATTTCTCAGTTGCACAGTGATCTGATAATGTAGTTCTTATAATATCAATTCTTTAATTTTTATGGAGGCTTCCCTTATGCACTAGCTAATAGTTACCTTTGGTAAATATTTCAAGTGTAAGTGAAGAAATAGTACATTATTCAGATTACTGGGTATAATATTGCTTACATACCCTTTAAATTAACCTTTCAATTTTACTGATAATAGAACACATCTTAATTTTTAAATTATTATTCCAGTTGTTAAAATAATTAACTTCTGGATGATATTGATGATGTTTACCAAGATATTTGGTCACTATTAATTTACATTTCTTTTTTTAACATCCTCTGTATTTGAATCTGTTTTAGTTCACAAACTTCCTCATGTTTACAAAATGTTCCTTTGTGCAACCAAGCCAGTGAGGCTCAGTGCATCTGAATATTTTTCTTAAATAGTCACTTTTGAATGACATTTTGGCTGGATATGAAAGTATAATTCAATGCACATTTTCCTTCTTGCTCCTATAATTTTTTTTGAAGTCTCATGTAAACCTAGTACTTTTTTATAGTTTATCTTCTTTTTCATTCTAGACCATTGATACTATTTTATTTGCATTTTGTATTTTCATATGTCATTTTATTTTTTTTTATTTTTTTTTTAAGATTTTATTTATTATTTATTTGAGAGAGATCACAAGTAGGCAGAGAGGCAGGCAAAGAGAGAGAGGGGGAAGCAGGCTCCCCGCTGAGCAGAGAGCCCGATGTGGGGCTCGAGCCCAGGACCCTGAGACCATGACCTGAGCCGAAGGCAGAGGCTTTAACCCACTGAGCCACCCAGGTGCCCCTTTTATATGTCATTTTAATGTATCATGAATTTTTCCTAGTCACTACTCTTTGGCACTGTAGATCCTCCTTTGGTGTGAGTTTATTTCTCTCTCTTTTTGGGAAATTCACAGTAATATTTCTTCAAAATATTTCCTTTTGCTATTTTTATTTTTATTTTTTGTCTAGGATTTCTGTTATTCAAATGCTGTCATTTCTACCCACCTTTTTTCATACTCAAATCTATTTCTTTTTTTTTTTAAGATTTTATTTATTTAATTGACAGAGAGAGAGATCACAAGTAGGCAGAGAGGCAGGCAGAGAGAGAGGGGAGGAAGCAGGCTCCCTGCCGAGCAGAGAGTCCGATGCGGGGCTCCATCCCAGGACCTTGGGATCATGACCTGAGCCGAAGGCAGAGGCTTTAACCCACTGAGCCACCGAGGCGCCCCCTCAAATCTATTTCTAAGTCCTCCTTTTTTTTAGGAGATTTTCTTTAACTACGTAATTCATTCTTTGCTTGTGTCCATCACATATATGATGTTCTTTCTTAAATTTCATACTGTAAATTTTTAAAAAGATTTACTTATGTATTCATGAAAGACAGAGAGAGAGAGAGGCAGTGGGAGAAGCAGGCTCCCCACTGAGCAGGGAGCCGGATGCAGTACTCGATCCTGGGACCCCGGGATCATGACCTGAGCAAAGGTAGACACCTAACCGTCTGAGCCACCCAGGTGCCCTCATACTATAATTTTTTTATGCCTAGATTATATTTTATGATTTTTTATTCTGGTTTTACATAATTAACATCTCCACTTAACCTGTTCCTCATATTTATTATTGTAATTTTCTTCTTTGGTTTTTCCCTGCTGATACTTCTGTTTCTGATGACATTCAAATTGTATTTTATTGTTTCTGTTTTGATGTTATTCTGCTTCTCAAAGTTCACATTGTAAGCTTATTCCTCTGCAGTGCAGATGGGAGCTCTAACTCTATATCAGTTCAGGTGAGTTCATGGAGAGAAGTGTGGAGATCTATCATTGGGAACACTGGACACTTAGAACCACTGAATCCTACCTCTTTGGTATCATACCACATTATCTCTCTACAGGTCAGAATTTCCCCTTAGACTCTCAGTGAAAAACAGCATATTTAGAAATCGTGCCAACAGTAGTGGTATTCAGAGTGTTTTCTCCAGACCAGCAGCATCCTTCATTACCTGGAAACATATTACAAATGCTAATTATAAGCCTTAAAGATACATACTGAAGCAGAAACTCAAGTTGGGTTCTAGTGATCTGTGCTTTTATATCAGTTCTAGGTGATTCTGACATTTACTAAAGTTTGAGAACAATTTCCCTGGACTTTAAACCACCAGCCCTGACAATTTGGAAGTGGGTATATGGAGAAGTCAGGCTTAAAGTAGTTTATTCCCATTTACCTCAAGTTTTCAATGTAGCAGGGTTTTCTTTGATTGTACCAGTGTGGATGCTTACAGAGCTAGGGTAAGCAGTTGTGCCTTGTTTCATTTATCTTGTCATAGCATCTTAAACAATTTTCCACCTTCCAGACTGCAACAGTCTTTTTTTCTTACTCCCAGATGTATGTTTAAAATTACCTTCTCTCTTCCCAGAAGTTTCTCTGTCTTAATCTTTTTCTTGACTCCTTGTTTCCCCCCATAGCTATTCCACATTTGATCCTTTGCAATGGATCTAGCCGGTCATGTGTTATCTTCTTAGCACCAAAGATAGCTAATCTCACATGGTCTCCATCATATTCTATTATGTTTTTGCTTTGCCTGTTTCTGCTAAAGTACAGTTTTTCATCATCTTTGGCATTCTTTCACATGGAAAAAAATGAGGTGCTTAATCAGGTTTTGTGGCTATAAGTTCGTTAGTTTAAATATTAAGGAGCTACTCCTTTTCTAAGACTCAATTATGTTGTGAAGATAAAGTTCCTACTGTCAAGGAACTTGTGTTGTGATGTGAGGGAAGGAAAACACTTTTGTGCCCCAAATCCAAAGCAGGCATTCATTTAATATTCAGTAATGATGAATGTAAAAATAGAGTTTCAATATTTATATGAGAAAAGATTAATAAAATGGAAATATTTAACACATATGAAAACTGTTCAATTCCATAAGTCAAAACAATAACAATTTAAAAATAGTTACCATTTCACCTGTATGATTTGCACATATATTTGAGAACATAAAGTATTAGTCGCTGGCAGTCATGAACGGCATTGATTTGCTCTTACTTTGCTGGAATTGTCCGTTCTGAAAATAAGGGTCATTAAAATGTCTGTAACTTTTGTCCCAAGAATTCCACTTCTGATGCATTCACCTAAGAAAATAATCTTTAAATTTCTTTAAAAACCATAAAAAGGAGTACAAATTTAAGATCTTCCATTGCTGGTGGGTGGTCCAAGTATATTTCTGAAGCACTGATTGAAACATTTTCAGAAATATTTATTTGGGCTTGATGTGATTCAGGAAAGAACTTATATGTTTACTGAGCCATTAAACTATTGGGATTTGTTTGTTAAAGCAGTTGTCATGACTTTAGCCAAAACAATTTTATGAAACTTATATGCATAAAGTATTTAAAACAGAGTTTGTCACAAAGAAAGCTATCAGTAAATATTATGTGTTATCATTATAACTATTAATAATACCAAACAAATGAAAATAATCTAACAACTGTAGTAGAAATGGGTAATGAGGATACATCATTTTAATAGGATATTAGGCAAATATTAAAATATGAAAAGACATAAAATAGAGCAACATGGAAAAATGTATAGTATAAGAAAATATTCCTCATTACACTGTGAACTTAATTTATATTTGAAACTAACACTAAAATCTAATATACTAGGAATGGTTGAAAGCTACTTGAATGAAAGAGACAGAATGTTAACAGACCATTACTTGTTACCAGTACTTGAGAATTATAGGGAGGAGGCTTGGAAGAACTTGGAAATAAGGTTACATTATGACATTTACACTTAATAGCTAAAAGCAGAAGCATGAGAATCATCTTAGAAAGGGAGTTTTTCAAGACATTATTTTAATCTGATTGAATATATTAATACATTGTAGGAAAATAGGTAATACCCTGAAACAGGAGAAGGGTTGCTGGGTGGTGGGCCTGGATATTAGGCTGAGTGTCCAATAAACCACAATACAGGGCAGGGAGTGGTCATAAATCACTTTGATTAATCAAGAGGTCATAGCAAAATAACTCTCAGCATTTTATTCTCATAAGCATTCTTCGTTTGAAGTGGGTGTATTAGCTACCTTGTCATATTATCAGGAAGCATTAAATTTGATAGGTGTTTGGGGGAATATTTTGTGAGTTATATGTTGCTGAAAAATAGAGTATTTTTAACTGATTCAGGTGGGAACACGATCCAGTCAAGAACATAAAACATGAGGAATACACGTGAAAGATAAAATTTCTTTATAATAAAACATATGGTCAGTTGCAATAAATATGTCAAATTCAGTTGAAAATAATGTGTTTAGTGTCATTCAGTTGCTTTGACACCCTTGTAGAAAATTATCTTACTGTATTTGTTTGGTCCTGTGTCCAGACTCTCTATTTTGTTCTTTTCATTGCTTATTTAATTTTCTGTTATACAACAGTATTCTGAGCTTCATAACTTGATATGCAGTAATGAAAGTTCTTAAACTTTCTTCTATTTTTTTTTAAAGATTTTATTTATTCATTTGACAGACAGAGATCACAAGTAGACAGAGAGGCAGGCAGAGGGAGAGGAAGGGAAGCAGGCTCCCTGCTGAGCAGAGAGCTGGACAGGGGCTCCATTCCAGGACCCTGAGATCATGATCTGAGCCGAAGGCAGAGGCTTTAACCCACTGAGCCACCCCGGTGCCCCAAACTTTCTTCTATTTTTGCAAAATTGTTTTTGGATTCAGCTTGCAGGTTTCTACAGAAAGTACTGCTACAATTTTTACTGGCATTAAATGTAATCAATCGATCAAGTTAGGGAAAACTCTTGTCTTTGTAATACTGAACTTTCTAATTTATAATGTGGTTTATATCTTCATTTATTTAGGCTTTCTTATTTCCTTTATGTTTAATTTATGCTGCTTTTTCTGGTAGAAGCTACAGCATATTTTCTGTGGATAGAGAATGAGTTTTTCATATTTTCCCTTTACCTCCAGTACTTTAAAGGAGTTATTCTATTATCTTTGGCCATTATTAGTTTCAGATGAGAACTCTGTGGGCATTGATATTAGTGTTCCTCTATGCTTCATATGTCTTTTTTTTCTATATCAAAAAAATTTGTTTAATCTTTGGTTTCCAGCAGCTACACTATGATGGGCCTTGGTTTTATTTTCTTTGTATTTATCCTATTTGGGATTTGGTGTGACTCCTAGATATGTGGATTGTTTGTTTTTGAATAACCGTGAAATTTAATGTTTCTTCAACGGTGTTATATCCCCTTCAGTTCTCTGTTTTCTGAGTCTCCAGTTTCAAGTACGTTAGATCATTTCATAGTGTCCTACAAGTTATTGAGCCTCTGTTCATTCATTTCAATCTTACATATTTTAGTTTTTTCAGTCTTGGTATATTTTAATTCAAAAAATTTTTACAACCTGCTTTTATGTTCATTAGTCATTTCTTGTTTTGTATCTAATTAGTTTTTAATTGCATTTATTTTTGTTCCAGTTTAAAAATTTCCACTTTGTTTTTTCATTTTTTTGTTTTATACTCTTTTAATATGTCTCTTCATATTCCCTCTCCTTTTACCCATTCATTTTTATGTATTAAAGCTTTGAGTATATTTGTTACTCTTATTTTAAGAGTCTTTTTTGCCAATTTAATATTCTGTCCCTTTTGTGTGTGATTCTAATTTTCTGTTTCTTTGCATGTTAATAATTTTATTGTATATTAGACTTTACAGAGTATATATTAGGAAATCCTGAATTTTAACTGCTTTTTATGAGTATTTTTTCATCAGGAAATCAAATTTCTGGCATATTATCTTTAACTTTTGGAGGCTTCACTTTATTATTTGTGTATATTAACTTCTTAGTCCTGTGTCATAATCCCTATTTCAAAGATCTGTCCTTTATGGTTTCAGTGGAAAGTCTGTAATGTTTATCAGTGCATTCTAACTTGGCACGACTCAAACTAGAATTTCTGTCTCTGTGGAGTAGGCAGCAGCCGAATTCTTCAAAATTGTAAGGTTTTTATCCTTTTTTCCCCCATTTGAGCGGTGGGGATTCTAGTCTCCACGTGTCCAATTAAAGGTAGGCTGAGGACTTGACAACTTCCGGGGCTGGTATTGGTGTTTTCCTTTTTGTATCTCCCTTTTTTCTTTTAGCATTTCCCTCACTATTTGCCAACACTCTGGCAATCGTAGACTGTATCCTTTGCCCCTCAGGTCTGTAAGAGTATGACATTTGCTCGAATTCTACCTGCCCTACACAAAAGTTACTTAGGAGTGTTCCTGAGAAAACGCCATGTAAACATTGATTTTATTCTGCGGTTACCATCTTTACTGTGTCAGATTGTCTCTAGATTCTGCTTGCTTTTTGTTGGCATTTTTTGCTTGTTCTTTGTCTTTCTAAAAATTAGGTCCATTTTTAAAACTGTTATCAGTGAAAAAATTATTCTGATACACACTATTTTGCCATTACCCTCTTGGTTCATTCTGTTAGATTCCTATTTGGTGAAATTTCTCATATTTTCATCTACTTTCTATCTCTTCCTTTATTTTATGAATCATTATTCAGTTCTATTTTTGTTACATCTTTTCTGGAAGATCTAATATTTGTATTAACTAGTGGTGTTTCTTCATTTTTATTTTTTCTTTTGAAAATTTTACTTTCAGTTGTGATGAGCACTGGGTGTTGTATGCAGGTGATGAATCACTGAATACTGCATCAAAAACTTACAATGTATTATATGCTGGCTAACTGAACATAATTTAAGAAAAAAAGAAAGTAGAAAAAAATCTTACTTTCATTTTAGTAGGTCCTTTTCCTTAGATTGCTCAGGAACTTTAAATAAGTGCTGGACAAAGTGTAGAACTTTTAGTAGTTCCTGATAGTGTTTTATTCTCTCATAGACGCTTTTCCTGCTTGGTAGATAAAGTTGGATGCACATTACCTTAATCCTTTCAGATCCTTTGATGAGTCTAGGTTGCCTTGCAGTTTTCACTGATGCCGTATATATCTCTGGTTCTTCTGTGGCCCTTGGCGGTAACCTTTTAGAATTGCAACTGATAAGCTTACTTGTCTTACCAGGGTCCATCCCTTTTTGAGAATGACAGAAAATTCATTTTTAGAATTTTTGTATTAAAATGTAATTCATACATCATAAAATTTACCATTTTCACAGCATATGGTTCACTGAGTTTTAATATATTCACAGTGTGTTTATTGATAGACTCACAGGTCAGAAACAAGTGGTATACATATATACAATGGAATATTGCACAGCCGTGAAAAAGGATGTGATCTTGGCATTTGTGACAACACGGATGCACCAAAGGGTGTTATACTAACGTGAAGTAAGTCATACTGAGAAAGACTTATATGGTATGATTTCATTCACATGTGGAATCTAAAAAAACAATTAAACAAACAAAAAGCAGAATCTAACCTATAGAGAACTAAGTGATGGTTGCCAGAGAGACAGAGGGGCATGGGTGAGCAAAATTGGTGAAGGGGAGTGGGAAATACAGGCTTTCAGTTATGCAGTGAATAAATCATCAGAATAAAAGGCAGCATTGTATGGTGACAGATAGTAGTGACACTGTGAGTATAGCATAAACAGTATGGAGAAGTTGATTCACAATGTTGTATACCTGAAACTAATGTAACATTGAATGTCCACTATACTGAAATAAAAAACAATTTTAAAACAGCAGAATCTATAGTCAGTTTATTATGATGTAGAAAATGAAGCCATTTACACAAAATAATTGATTCTGATAAAAATTTCCATGAATTAAACTTAGAAGTGAGTAATATAGATAAAAATAATAAAATTCTGGTAGTAAAATATAATTTACATTTCATAAATTTCACCTTTTGTATAACATAAAATTTAATGATTTTTAGTATATTCACATAGTTGTGCAGCTGTTACCATTATCTTGTTTCAGAATATTTTAATTCAACCCCAGGGTAATCCTGGTAACCATTATCAGGTATTTCCCAGTTCCCCTATGCCTACCCTGTGGTAACCACTAAACAACTTTAGTACATATATTTGCTGATTCTGGACATTTTATATAAACGGAATCATGCAATAGTGACCTTTCAGGTCTTGCTTCTTTCATATAAGATAATGTTTTTGAAGTCCATATTGTAACATTAATCAATATTTTTTATTCTGTTGTATGGATAGGCCACATTTTGTGTATCCATTCTTTAGTTGGTGGACAT